>NC_087374.1:19025453-19628786 GCF_031761385.1 Necator americanus
CTTTTGTTCTTCAATTACATTGTAAGCCTGCTTGTACCATTTCAGGGTACCGAGATCGTCTCCAAGCAACCAATGAATTCCAGCCAACGCTGAAGTGAGAAGATATCACGAACAAAGGAAACAGAAACAGGAACAAAAGAAAACCGATACGCTCGTCTCCTTCAAAAAGTTGAGAATACGTATCTAAAGGAATATCTCAAGCGCTCGTAAAAAATCTGAAAGGGTAACGTCTTGCATACCATTTCTATTCGCGATAACCTCACGGTGACTCTGAATAACAGACGTCCGTGCATCTTCAAACAGCTTACGGAAAATCAATTTCGGTGAGAACATTCGAAAATCCGACACGCAGTTCAAATATTTCTTGCGTCTATGCGATTCTCCTAAAATAAAAAAAAGACATACTTTCAACGTTGACTGATGTTTCACTAACAAATCCAAAAAAAAAAAAGAACTAACGAATGATGGCATTTCTAAAAATCACGGCACCTGCTAATATTGAAATCCTAACATCATTGATGATTGCAAAAATGGCATCAACGGTTGCTGAAGGAAGTGAACTTAATGGAGTGTTTGGGTTGTTATATTGAAGCAGAGAATCAATCATTGATTGCATTTTTTCCTTAGATCTTTCGATTTTCGTCGAGTATAGACGCTCCTCGATAGGTGAAAATGATAATTCGATGAGCCGGTCCTCACGGATGATCTTATCAAGCTAGAAAGATACTTCTCATAGGCTAAGAAAACTTTTTCGAGTGAGAGTTTTGTGAGATTTAAGGTTTTGGATATCGGACAGTAGTTTTAACAGAAAAGAAGATTATTCTAGCCACCTCAGATTCCTTCGAGTACAACGAAAGACTTTTGAAGTGACTAAAGTAAACTAGAAAAAATTATATCAGCAGATCAAAGAAATAGGTACCTGGTCTGCAACGTCTTCCTTAGTATTTCTCCATAATAACTGCACCATCAAATTTATCATAGCCGTTTTCTTTCCAACAGTCCACGGATTAAAAAAATAATGCTCCCAGATTGCATCAATATAATATGGAAATAATCCAATGGAAGATATTAATCCAAACAGATCTGAAATGAGAGAAGAATTTCGTAAGCATCTTCGCTGAATTCACTGACCACCTACCATTGACAGATTTTGACAGCGGGGTGCCGCTCACACACCAGTGATAACGAGCTCTAAGGAAAGAGCACATCCTAGATGCAGCTTTCACTTTGCTTTCCACTAACTGAGATTCATCTAAGCAGATCTGAAAAATTCAACTGTAACTAGCACTGGAAGAGTGGTTTAGAAAGGCTTACTCGAAAAAAAATTGCAGCCAGAAGAGGACTCGGATAGTTCTGGAAATTTGAATGGGAACGTTTTCGCAGATCCTCTGTAACCAACACTTGGTAAATTATATCAAACATCGAAAAATAACCACACAACGAAAAATAATAATCACTAACTGGCCGACACATTCAACGGGACGTAAAAGATCTCCTTCTGTAAGGCTTCATATGTACATAGGATGATGTTACATGTATTCATGAAAACTGGATGTTTGTATCCTTCCGCCGCGACTCCATAATAAATCTAAAAAGCTAGAGGATATCAAGCAATACCAATTACAATCATAATATACACACCGAAGCTATTAGGACATTGATGCAGAAGCAGCTATCCATAGCTTTTTCTTACCGTCTGACCTAACTGAAAACAATATAAAAGTACTTGTCAGAAAATCTCACATCAATAATCACTTCTTTCTTGCAATGTCTACGTATTTCTTCGTACCACTGGTGCAGCAAAGATTCAGGAACAATAATTAAAGTTGCCGACACTTCGAAATCCAGGCTCTTTAGTGCAGAATTAAATGAACTATTTGAATTTCGTGGGATGAAAGCACTCACGGTATCCTCAATACATTGAGGGCATACGAACATTTGTCCTCTACTCTCATACTCTCGCGACCAATGCATCTTAAACAATTCAACTCATAAAATCTTCTCTGCTTCATAAATCTGACTCTGGAAGTAAAAAAGACTGACCTCACTCATGCAGCAGCGGACACTGCAGATGCTGCACTGAACACTCGTATTTCTCTTTATGTTGTAAGAAGACGTGTTTCGGAATCGTTTCTTTGGAGGCGCCTGTAACATGTTCGTCAACTCAGGTAAGCAATCATTGATGAAGCTAAATTTACCAGATATTCAGTGTCAGTCATAGCAACAATAGAGGATGTCAGAAATTCTACAGTATCAGCCACGCCCTTGTCAAAATTGCTGAAAAAAGCAAGTTGTGAATATAAATGTAGATATCTGTTACAAGAGTATGAAGTGAAGTCACTTTAAATTAGGTTAATAAAAAAGTCTTCTCTATCTTCTTTTTGAATTTTTTTCTTTCTTTCCCAGCAAGGTACCTTTTTTTTTTAACTTTGAACACGATGTAAATTTCATAAGAGCAGCTTCAAACCATCATTTCCTATTGATGGCGACGGGAGTGAAGCGACGACAGCAGTCTGCAACATCAACAGTGCCTTGGAAGGACACCATTACCACTGGGACTGCCCAGCTCTGGTTCGTTCGCTTCGCAGGAGGAGACAACATCTTCAAAGAGATGCTTCAAGCTTCGGTCAGGACGCCCCAACCATGGTATTCGAGGGGGATGCTGTACTACGAGCTTCCCCCGCAGGACACACTACACCGTCACGGTCGCTGTAGTTTGCACGACACAGCTCCATAAACTGGCGGAAGCCATTCGAGAAATGCGAGCTTCGGCGCATCTCCTTTATGATAACGCGTAACTTCATATAGGTAAGCAGTCGAAAAAATCGAAGAGCTAACTTCGGAAACAGCACTTCACTTCTCCTGTTCTGACATAGCCCCTCTAATTATCACTTATTCCGCCCCCTTAAAGCTTTCTTGGCCAAGAAAACTTTCACCAACATTGACGACATCAGCCTGCCTGTTGTCAACTTCTTCGACTACTAGCCCTCCCACTTCTGGGAGAAAGGGATCGCTGACCCGCCCATTAGGTGAAGTACTGTAGTGACTTGCAATGGCGACTACATATTTGATTGATTTCCATTGTATAGTGAATAAAAAACAAAGTAAAGAATAAAAAAATTATGAAAGTGACACCACTTTCTTACTAACCCAATATATGACAGGTGGGAACACAGAAACACCGAAATTATATATGATTTCGCCTAGAACGTTAACGGTCTGAAAAATCAAACAACTTTGGAGAAGAGAAGATCCAATAATAAACACAACGTAACATATAAGATAATCAAGGGTTCACATTAGCTACTTTTTTCAAATGCCACGAGTTCCCAGCGAGAGGTTCCAATGCGCACTGTCTATGAAATTAACATTAAATTGAAATTCCTCTTTTCATTGAGGAGCCATAGAGTACAAAGAATTAAGCGCACAGCGTTGATCAATCTCTATAAGGATGCGCCTATGCGTTCGATTTCAGACTCCTCTGAGATTCATAAGGCGTATGCAGCCTTACAACGAACTGCGGGGCTCGCCGATATGTCAAGTCGGAGTTCTTATCTTCTCAGACAAGGATAGAAACATTGATGAAAAGCAGTTTCGAGCCATCAACCGATCACGTAATAACCGCCAAACCTCTTAACCTCACCGACTGCGCTACACCCATCCCATTGACATGCCTTCAATACCAACCGCGGCTCACCTTCAGCAGCGAAAAAGAATGCAGAACCATTTGCAATTGGGTTAGAAATGCCGCCCCTATTGTTTTCCCACGTCAGAGGAAAAATTACCAGAGACTCCCAATAACGAAACATATAAGATAGAGGTCCACATTCAGGTTTCGGCTCCGATCGTAGACGCTTGAGGTGGTAATTGTAGATAGCTGTTGAAGCTAATTTCAACCGCCAATTACAATTGCAAACAGTACAAGTTTCTTTGTTTAGACCACAGCAACGACTGTCTGTTGCAGCATAAAACTTGTAAGTGTCACATACTTCACCAAGTTTGTTTACATCATCGGCGTTTAATCACTGGTGACTTCCTAGATCAGTATAAAACCCATCTTCTGCCCTTTAATGAACCACACTATTTCTTACCTTTCAAAAACAGCTAAGCTTGTTGATTTTTCCCTTTCTTTAGTATCTGGGACCACTTTTTGTGCATCAAGAGTATTTGTGAGAATCAAAGCTATCAATTCAACAGTCTTTCCCAACCCCATTTCGTCAGCAAGTATTCCACCTGTAAGCGCATCTCTTTAAGGAAATTAAAAAAAAAAAACAATAGACTCGTCTCCTTAAAAAAACTCCAGATTCAATTGGAAAGAATTAAAATTTCCAAAGTTTAAAAAGAACATACCTTTGACTTCGTTTATGGACGTGAATGCCCCAACATTATGCGGTGCAAAAATACCTAAGCAAGGAAAATACTGAATATCGTTATGTACAGGCAAGTTAATAGATCTGAACAGACATAAATTATGCGACACAAAAAACGAAGGAGTTCGTTCACCTCAACAGTTCGTAGTGGTTAACTGTACCGAAATTCTCTCTGTCTACCATAAAATTAACTGCATCTCTTTGGAAAGGAAGAAGTGTTGTGCTAAGGCCATCAAGACTGAAAAGAGCAATGAAGACATGAAGATGGAGATGTGATCTAACTACTCACTTTAGCTGACAACAGGCAAGATTCTCGCGCCCTTCACGGATTGTTTTAAAAAATGCGTCGAAATTTTCACGGCCTTCATTAAAAGGCTGTCCCACCCACATATCCGACAGATTTCTAAGCATCTAAAAAGTACAAGAAAAATATCTGGCTCAGATGAAGCATGTTGGATTCATATTGATGTTTTGACAAAAAGGCAAACAACCATCATGGCTGAACCAACGAACATAAAGGCAGAAATTAAATTGAAAAGGTGAAAT
Organism: Necator americanus; assembly: GCF_031761385.1. Lineage (NCBI taxonomy): Eukaryota > Metazoa > Nematoda > Chromadorea > Rhabditida > Ancylostomatidae > Necator > Necator americanus. The sequence goes on from NC_087374.1 coordinate 19,030,370, forward strand.
CGAGACCTTCAAAAAGCACGTGAATATTCAAGATTTTGCGTCCATTTACAAGAGCACAGAATTCAAAAGCTTAAAAAAACTAATGGACGGTGAAGTATGCAATAAGCAGGGTACAGCATGATAAGGGGACACGACCCTCTAGAACTCTTGATACGATCCAAAAAAGAAAAGTGAGGTGTAGTGTGTAATAGGTCGAACTACAGAGCAGGGTCAAGCGTGCGTTGAGAATACCTCAACAGAGGGTCGTGAGAGGGGTGTTGGAGGAGGGGGTCGTAAGGCTTGTCAGCAGAAGAGAAAAAATGAAGAGAGCAAGGAGAAAAAGGCGAGAGAATTATCGATTTGAAACAAACTCATGTTAGGGGAAGCAAAATGTTAGGAAAGTTTTTTGAAAATTTTGCTGTAATTTCACATGTTTTGGTCGGGCCTACTTTGGGAAAATACTAAATAAATGAAGGACATCCAGATTAGGATACATGGGAGGAATCATGATACGAAGGCAAGAAAAAGAGTGTAAATTATACAGTGCTTTTTGAACGTAGCCTTGCTTTTAAGTGAGTTGTTTTAAAAAAAAATCACACCAAGAAAATGGAAAATGTTGAGTATAAGAGAAAGAACCAAAGAGTAAGTATCCGGTACCCGTAGTCGGCTAATTTATAGGCTAGATAGCTGATTGAGGTCACTAGTCTATCACCCTCAATGACGCCGTTTTTATTGCGACTGTCAAGGATCAATCCCTGACAAAAGTGGGATTTTTGCATTTAGTGTATGAGAGTTAAAATAGCACGTTTCTCATCAGACAGTGACGATTTTACTACTAAAGGATAAAGTTTCTGGCGTTAATTAATCCGCTTGGGATGCGACCCCACGTTCACTTCAATTCAGAATCATTTGAGGTTTACGAACGTGTATCTGGCCTATACAATGACTTGTGGTGGCTAGCCGATGTGTCAAGTCAGTGTTTTTATCCTACCAGACAAGTCTGGTACCAATTTATCGACCCTGGAGGGATCAAAGGCTTGGTGAGCACTAGCGCGGATTCGAAAATCCGATCGATCGTGCAGGAAGCGGAACTTCTAACCACTACACTACACCCGCCCTGAATTTGCTATTACCGCTCGAAAAAGCAATTTCGATGCTGTTACTAAACGAAAAAAACATAAACAAGCGTAAATAGGGATACAATTAGTACGAAGTAGGCTCCATGAATTTCTGAATATCGGAGCTCTAAGTGAATTTCATGCAATAAGGCTGACTGCGATTTGTGGAGAGAGACTTCTATATTTCTACAAAGCTTGTTGCTTCTAGCTTCCCTAGCTTTTTTTTGAAACTTAGCTGAGAAAAATTCTAAAATATGCCTCAAAATTTCAGGTCTTTCTCAACTAGCTTTTGTGAGAACCATAACACCTACAGAGACACCTACAAAATTTGTAGCTAAGTGTTTTCCTTGATGCTCCGTCAAAATATGACCTCGAATTTTCGAACCGCGCCACTGTAATCTCGGAAGAAGTATCGTAATCTCGGAAATTACAGATTTCCGGCAACGCGTCAAATCATTCAGTTTATTCCAGTGCTAGATTTCTCAACTAGCTTTCCAAAACCAAGAGCGTCACTGAAAATGTATTTTAACCCCTTTATAGCGCAGATCTTCCTTTACAGAAAACAGCCACCGTTGTTTTCGTCCGTCTCTTCTGTAGTTCGTTATTCATATTTATTTGAAGCTACTAAAATCCGACCAGTCTAGCAGTAATTTTCAATCAGGGCCTGATGCTAATAGCCAAAATGACCTCTAAACAACACCTACATAGGTGTTGTTTACAGGTCATTTTAGCGATTAGTATCAGCCCGTTTATTAAACGTCCAATTGGTTTCTTTAACTCGTTTTGAAAATCAAATGTTAATGATTCTTTAGTTCTGTTTCAAGAAATTATAATTAATTTTTCATTTCATTGCTACATGAGAAAGAATGAGAAAGAAGAGCCGTTTTCTGGAGAGCCTTCTATAGAGGGGGTCGTTATCAAGGAGGGCTTTTTGATAACTACGTGCTTGACTCTGCTACTGAGAGACGACGAAAAAACAATAACGAAAAAATCCACATTTTGGACAATACGATAACGGGACGACGAAGATTCGAAACCTCGCTGAAGCAAATGTTTGAATTTAATAACGAAAAGCGTGCAGATTCTGTGTACATCCTCATGTCTGGAAAATGGCTGATAACTTCGTGATAGGAAGACCAAGAGAAATATTTTAGGTATTGACCAGGTGTTCATCGTCAAGAGAGTGATTGAAATCTGGTAGTGGTATTCGAAAATAATGCAATTGGCGTTTCTGGACTTTGAAGCCGCGTTCGACTCTCCTCAACGAGGCCGTCTTCTCAACGCGCTCCGCGCCGATGGAGTACCAGGAAAATTCGTTCGCTTGCTTGATGAAATGAATTAGCGAACAACTGCTGCAGTTCGAACACCAGCCGAAAGTACAACACCGTTTGAGGTGGCAACTGGAGTAAGATAAGGGGCAGTGGCAGGACCCTTCCTGTTCAATTTCGCCATCGACGACATTATGCGAAGAACAATAGATCAGTGTCCCGTCGATATCATTCTAGCACCATCAGGACGCCCCTTGACCGATTTCTAGTACGCTGACAATGTTGTTACATTCGCAGTACGAAACTTCAACAGGTTGTCAACCTTGTATCGAAGCTCGCTGCAGCTTATGGACTACGTCTACGCCCTGGTGAATGCAAGCAGATGTGGATCTCTTCGAGACCTCGAACGGGAATCAGGGTGGACAGACAACCAATAGAACTCGTCGATGAGTTCTGTTACCTGAGCTGTGCGCTGAAGAACAACGGCAGCTACGAAAAAGATATTAAGCAAAGATGCGCTAAGGCCACTTCTGCATTTAACCTTAACGAAATGCCTCTGGTCGACCCCCATCACCAACGAAGTCAAACTACGAGTCTACCTATTCGCAATTCGCCCCATCAGGATGTACGGATCGGAGACTTGGGCAGCACCATCTACGGTGATCGAGAGGCTTGATTGCACGGAACGAAAGCTGCTTAGACGGCTACCTGGCTACTTTTGGCCTGGGGTATGCCACAATGAAGATCTTTACGCAGAAATTGATGTGGTGTACCGGTGGATGACACGTAAAAGATATCAACATCTTGCATCGCCATCGAAAGTGGCTGAAGTAAATCGTCTTCGCTTCTTTGCTCATATATTACGGAGACCGGCAGATCGCCTTGTTCAACGAGTCCTGAGGAGTTTGTCATGTTCGAGCTGGAAGAAACCACCTGGCCAAAAACGGAAGTTCTGGACTGAGGTGGTGAAAGAGGATGTGAGGACACTCGGCGTGGATAGGCAGTTCAGGCAAGACATAAGTTTCCCAGAATGTGAAATAGCGACGAATGGATTGATTCTGTGGAAGCTCTCGCAGAAGATCGAGGAGGTTGGGCAGGGCTGTGTTCAGGGACGCTACACCTCGGCGAAGAAGCGGGTAATCGCGTCAGGCGATGACATCAGCCTACCGACTAAATCAAATCTTTCGGATAGAGGGATTAAGGGAAGCCCCAAATGCAGAATTTCCCCTATCCGGGCTGACTGATTCTCTAAACTTTAGGTGGGAAAATCTAGAAATGTCGAACAATTCTGCACAATTCTCATCTAAATACCAAAAGAAAACCTAGAAGATTATAAAGTAGACTATTTTGTAGGCATAACTTTCCTCTATGAAAAGCTACCCAAAATATTTCTCTAGGTTTTCTGATCACGAAGTTATTTGCGATCTTCTAAGTATAAAAACGTGCGCAGTCAACAAGCAACGAGTTTTTTTCGCTATCGCTCGGATTTTTCATCTTCTTTTAGGGGTCACATTGTCAACACGTTGCACATTTTCAAAACAAAATGTTGGAAATTGGTTTCATGTTACTGTCCTAGGCCAGAAACTTAATATAATATTTTGTGATGCATGCAACCGCTTAATATTATTCAATGTAATTTTTCGCAATGTATGTAATTACTTAATATTACGTAATATTTTGTCCTGATAATCGTCCCATCCTTCATTCACTACTGCTCACCGCACACTTCCTTACGACTTCATTCCCTCGCAACCCCTCCCTTTTCGCTCGATAGGAAAATCCCAAGGTTTGAACCTGACAATAAGTAGGAGTGATTGCAGCGCAACGATATAATCTATATATTTAAAGAAAGCCTAAAATGTAAGAAATATGTCGTTTTCATGGTTCGACCTCTATTTCGAATTTACCTTCGAAAATACTACGAACCTCAGCAAATTGTGGATACAATAAGCCAAGAACGGTGTTGGCACAGCGATTATAACCGGCTCGGACCAATTTTCTTATATCAGCAGCCCTATGTACGATATTCACTTCGCCCACAACTGCATTTTTTAAATATACATGCAGAAGCAGCTCATCATCTTCTCTGGACCATCGCATCTCGAAACCACATGATGAAAAAGCACTGCAATGTATGATATATGTGGCACGGTGAGTGCAAAAGTAGTTAAAGGCACTCAAAACTGCTCTAACTAGACTGTACTTTTGAGAACGAAAGGTCCATAAAGCACAAAAGCCGTTCCTAAAGATAGCGCATCACGAAATTCACGTACTATGGAAACAGCACGGAAACCGTAGAGTTCAGGTTGTAGATTACTTGAACCCGCGTAGCTCCTTTCAACTTCTCCTAATCATTGTACAAAAAAACGGCGTCAAAGACAGCGTTCTTTCCTATGAAATCAGCTGCAACGTGCCACTCTTGTGCACTCACCCCGTCCACGAGCGAGAGGTCGAAGATCAATGATACTGCTCAGCAGCCTATTCAGGTGAAACTAAATAATGAATAAGGTGCTGAGGGAACCGCAGAAGTACAAGAGATGTGTTCTAATGCAATTCGCAGGAAAATACGCCGTTTGAAAGTCGTTTTTTTTACGGCGATTAGGGGAAGTTGTGCTGAGAGACACTGGTTACTGTAATCTACATCCTGAAGCAATGGGTCTTCCTTGGGTTTCCGTACTACGTCAATTTTGTGAAATGCTGTCTCTAAGTGAAAAATAATTTGTCTATTTGAAAAGCATCCTAGAAGGCGATAGTAGATCAATTGATTTTTACTGGGAGTGGATGGCTAAGTTAGCCGGGACGCCCTAAGACCTGACCTTTAATCTAAGAACATCTATGCGATGTTGCCCAAACCCACAAAGAAAAACAATAGAGAATGAACTACTAATGTTTTAATCAACAACTAATCCAATTCTTAGTAGCTCGAGCCAACATGTCATGGATCTTCGAAGACTAATGCTTAGACTTCAGGGTTCTGACTGAATTAACTATTCACTTCCAGTCATGAAAAGTCGATTGATGAACAATCGAATTCTCAAATGGAACAGAAATTTGTCATTTAAGAACGGTTGTTTTATGGGCGTTTTACGCTCAAACGTTTTCAATTAGAGCAGCGTTGATTGTCCTCCCTCACAATTGTCTTTGCACCGGACAAATAAATTCACCAGAGTGTTAAACTTTACTGTAGAGAACATCGTACCCTTTTTTCGCACCCAATAGCGCGTAAAAGAAGTCAAAATCGCAATTATGGAAGTGAAACTCAACACAAGGAATCAAGAATGCAAACATACTCTGCTGGGTACTGCAAAAGCGTTTCCCCAGAGACTGATGGTTTAATCTTCATGAACGACTTTATTTTCTGACACACACGACTTCGATACCCTCGCTTTTGTCGACCGTTCACCAGCTCCCGTTTATATGTCTAAAAAGAACTGAATTCGACAACAAGTACATATCGTGAAAAGCCAACGTTCTCTGTCCCAAACGCACAACAGAACCGCGTACTCTGATCCACTCACCCAAATTAAATTATCCTCGAGAAGAGGAGTTTCAATGTATATTAGGTCATCATCTCCGATCACAAAATCTTCCATCTCCTCTGAGCACTTTCCTAAGTTGATGAAGCCTAAGTGGAGTAGCTGTTTCGGCAGGTTGTCGTTACAACGACAATGCAGGACCAGGTGACGTGATCGGGCTAAGGAAATGCGCTGGAACAATATCGGTATCTTGAATGCAGAGGTATCCACCAACTAATTTTCGTTAAAACTTCCCTTACGGATTTTTACTAAGTAGGCAGCAAAACTTAGGGTGCTCAAAAATCAATGAGCATGAATTTTCTCTCGCAACTGATTGTCAAAGCAGAACAGGAAGAATAAGCTGAGATAGACCAGTGTCAAAATGACCCGAAGCTAGTGTGCAGTTGCGCAGGCAGCTGCGCTAGAAGCAGCGCTGTGGAGCATAACGATTGGAATCGAGACGGGTATTTCGCTTGGGCTACACGTCGCTCCAGTCCGAGTGAAGTCCTGCCTCGATAAAAAACGTAAGCTCCGCTTACACAACAGCATCGAGTTTCATGTTTTGACCTTACTATTATAGAGTATTTGCTACAGACTTAGGATTTTCTATACCTTTTTTGAACAAACCGAAAAGGTGGTTCAGTTTAATATTAATTACTAGTCTCAACTTGCGGCTAACTGAACTGAGGCTGAGTCCCGGACATCAGACTTCTTCTGGTGCACTCTTCGTTCCCCTTCGCTGATCAATAGAAATAAATGTAGTGGCATTTTCCAAAAAATTAAAGTTGTATTTCTTCTAACGACGCTTCTTTAGTCCTTTCATCTCGACGTTTCTCCAGTTCATTCATTTTAGAAAATTTGAGCACTCAGGAAATTATCATGAACTGAAGTGATGATTTCATGGTCCTCTACCTAAACGCATCAGTACTACATTTGGAGAGCATTCAAGCTTGATTTTACACTTACACATACTCCTTCAATTCCGCAGAAATATGGAAACATATTTCGCAGCATGAGTTTCTCTTCTCTTTCTCCTCAACAATTAGCACAGATTAATGAAGTGACATGAAATGAAATGAACGTCATCATCGAACTGATAAAGATAATGTAAACAGTTAGGTACTATTTGAGCACCTGGTTTCATCTGTATTTCCAATCCGCGAAGAAAAGATGTTAGCAACCTGACGGAAATGTGCGATGAGAATAGACATGAGGAGTCGTAAATAGATGTGGAAAGCAACAACAGCTTTCATGCGCAAAACGTTTCGTTTATAGTCGGGTCAAAACGACATGAATCACAAGTGTAGATGAGGTGCACTTGCGTACGCGCTCGAAACGGCGCGGTGGATGCAGCAGTTGGAACCGAGAGGGACCGTCGCAGAGTGCAGCGATGGGTGTCAGCAAGGGTTTCACCACGCTCCTAGCTGCTACGGTCCACCGAAACGGCTCGAGAAAAGCCGCGTACGCGATTGCGTACATGCTTCATGTCGTTTTGACCCTTCTATACTTCCTGGTAGATTAATTCGAGTTTTTGCTACTGCCTGCGGCGCGCTGGGAGCAGTCTAAACCATTTCGCCGTTTTCTGGCGCTAACACAGCAAAACGACACCATGGAACACGTCGCACCCCATTTTATGGCTTTCTGGCGTCAGCGCAGCAAATCCACGCCGTGGGACCGTAGCACAACATAATAACGGTAATGTGTCAGCACAACAGTTTGACGTCGAAAGACCCGTCTCACAGTTTTCTAGTTTCAAAAAGGGGGGTGCGACGGGTCCACCAGCGCCAGATACGCATAAGAGGGGGTGCGACGGGCCCACCGGCGCCAGATACGTATATGAGGGGGTGCGACGGGTCCACCCGGCGTCGGGTCGGCGCGCTGACGCCAGATAGCTATAACGTGGAGCGCGACGGGTCCCGCGGAATCGAAATGGTGCGCAATAACTTCGCGTGCATGTTGCAAAAGATAAATGGTTAAAGCCGTTTCATAGCCGTGGCCACTGAGCGCGTTGCTTTTCACCTTCATGACTCCTCCGCGTATCTATTTCTTTCTTCGTTCGCCTCAAGTTGGTAGCATGCCGTTCTCAGAAAGTGGAAACGCGCATGAAAACGGCTGCTTAAATAGTAGCAGGATGTTTATGTGATCTGACGTGGAACGTTATCTTTATCAGTAGGATGTCTTTCACGTTATTTTAGGCCAAAACACCATTCTTTGATAACCGTTTGTAGAAAACAGGAGAAAAACCCATATTTCGCAAGATACTTTTAAATATTGTCTATAATATATTGATAAGGAGTGTTTGAAGCTGAAGCTCGATTGTTCTGCAAACGTAGAACTGACACGTTTAGAAAGAAGACTATGAAATCTTTCGCATTTAGTTATAATATAAAAAAAGGAAGAAGGATTGCCGGAGATACACAAGTCCAATTTCATAGAACTAATAACACTAATATTAATTTTCGTTGATCAGTGAAAGCGAGCGAAGCAAACACCACAGAAAGTCTGAAGTCCGGGTCCACCGGCGTCGAGTTGGTGCCTCGACGCTAGAAAGCTATAAAAAGGTGTAAGACGGGTCCACCGGCGTCAGATTGGCGCCAGATAGCTATGGAAGGGGGAGCGACGGGTCCACCGGCGTCAGATTGGTGCGCCGGCGCCAGATACCTACAGAGGCGGGTGCGATGGGTCCACCGGCGTCGGATTCCTGTGTCGTGGTGTAGAAATATCGCACAGTAACCTCGTGTGCATGTCGCGAAAGGTAAAGGTTGCAAACGTTTCATAGACGTATCCACTTTTCGCGTTGCTTTTCACCTTTACGACTCCTCCGTTCTTCAGAAAATGGTAACATGAATGCTAGCTGCTGCTTATATAGTAGCCAAATGTTTACATGAGCTGATGTGGAACGCTATCTATCAATCTATTTATCAATACATGATGTCGTTCACTTCATTTTATGTGAAACATCATTCTGTGATAACTGTTGGGGGAAACAAGAGGGAATCCTATACCTTGAGTAGTGATTCCAAGTCGTGTCTATATTACATTGGTATCGAAAGAGTGCTTAAAGGTAAAATTTGAATGTTCTCCTGTAGAACTGATGCGTTTACAAAGAAAACTATGGACCTTTAGCCTAAATTTCCTTTAAAAAAAAAAGAAAACGTTTTTAGAAAATCACAATTCTAATTTTGCAGAAAATGTCACTATTATTAATTTATTTTCATTAACCAGTGATGGCGAGCGGAGCGAACACCACAGAAATTCTGAAGTCCGGCTTTAGCCTTTAGTCGTTTTGACCCAACTATACATACTAGCTGGTGTATGTTTTAAACTTTCTATCATTTCCTTCGCTATAAAAACAGCGAAAAGGCCGAAAAGTTACAGTTACAATACGATGAAGCAGACAAGTCAAAAGTGAAATGTGAATCCACTATCTGCTTCTGCTCATCTCTTCTGCCCGTCCAGTTTTAATGCACCACCAGATAGTAGTAGAAAGGTCAACGCAAGTCGTTACAGTGATCTGCGGAGGCTGATAGAAAGCAAAGCGTGATGCCATCGTCATGTGTACTGCAGGAGCAGGTTTACAGCAAAGGTCGCGTCCTGGCAACTGGCAACAACAAACTGCACATCTAGACTTCTACCCAATGGCATCCAACCACCAGCATCCATCTTGGTCTTGCAGCGATAAAAATGCGGGTTTAGATGCGGGACTGTCAGACGGAGAGTATTGGAGTTTTGTAGTATCTTGTAGAACCGAATCCGACCGATTCCATATGAAAATGAATTAATAAGGTTTAGTTGTTTTCTATACTTTTCAGATGTCAGACGAGTATGTGAGTTGGAGAGCTCTTTAACAAAGGTCGACTTCTCTAACTGAGAACTTCGATGGAATTTCCTAAACAATTCTTAGGGGGCGCGAGAATGCTGCATGCAGTACTGTCAAAGCAAAAGTAGTAGATGCCTTGCTGAAGTCGCGTAACGATGAGAAAGGAAATTCGGTGCCAATATTGCCAATACCTCAGGCAGTACTGGTAAAAACCAAAGGTTTGAAAATCAACCAGCCGGCCGCTTTAGCACTACATTGCATCCACGTGCTGCTACATCCATCAATAATGACAATAAGAATGCACCGTGATAAAATGATTGTTGTATAATGAACGAGATATTCACTAAGACACGGAACTTAAGAGTAGAAATACGCCGCGATGTCGCGTCCTACAACGAATGCAATGGTTTTGGTTAATGTGGACTCAAAGCTGTTCATTCGGCAACGTGTGTTTGCATATGTGGTACAGTGGGAAGATGGTTTATTCCCTGGTGTGATGGATTTCCTAGGTTGTGGGTTGTCGAAATCAGTAGAGATAGAATAAATCTTGTTTAGGTAGGTGCAACGAACCTTTTGTTCAACATCGTCAACATCAGGCTCTGTCTTGCTAGAAACAGCCTCGTCAAGTTCGGCGCTGTCGTCCATGCGCCACCAATTCCTAAATCGAAACAACTTCAAAATTGGCTAAGCTTAACTACTGGCAAACATTGGCACAGAATTGAGATGAAGAGAACAAAACTGAAGTGGTACACTCTTAGGCGAAGGTGTTTACTACGAGCTCTACGATGACCGACTAACCTGCAACAATTACGGCATAAGGAGCAAAATTATGTTTGTCATTGCTGACCGATTCAGACGAATCTAGACAGAAAACAGACTACTCTCGAGACGACAACAAACAAACGAAAACGACACGAAACACGTACGCAATTGCGTTCGCAGCTTCTCTCAAGGCGCTTCGGTGGAGCGCTGCGACGAAGAGGCGTGGTGAAACCCTTGTTGCTACCACCCGTCGCTTGAGTTTGCGAAAGTCCCATCTCGGTCCCAACTACTGCCTCCACCGCGCCGTTTCGAGCGCGTAAGCAGATGCATCGCAACTACACTAGTGATTCATGTCGTTTTGACCCGACTGTATCGTTTGGGACAATCAGTAAATCATTGAAATCTTCCATAAAAGATCACCATACGTTCTTGCCCATTTTAGTAATAGCTATTCTCATTTTGAGAGGTGATCAAAAGCTAACAAAATTATCCAGATTAGTGATTAAGATTATCGGTGAATCGTTGAGGCAACAGTCTTTTCAAACAGATGAGTACACGCGCATCTTAGTTAGAAACAAAAAAGAAATTGTGGCAAAGTAAACGAATTTGGAGCCTGGTGACCTATTGCTGAATCCAAACGCTACAAAATTTGTCCAAGGAAAAAAAAACCAAGAGGTTTGTAGATGAAATATATGCTTATATAAATAATAAATAGTACAGTTCAATAGATAGTGAAATATATCACAATGCCTTCATTTCATGCCAGAAGCGAGGAAAACGTGTCTAAACAACAGTGCACTCGGCAGGACATTGATTTTCGTGTTTCGGTTCCTTTCAAGATGATTTTTGTCGGATCCGTACTAACCTTCCACACAGTAGTCCGGGCGACCGCAACGCGCCCACAGCATCTGCTAGGACTACATTGAGCGCGGTGCAGTTGCGTAAACGGCTACGTTCGGTGGAGACAGCGCTTGCAATCGAGGTCGGACCATCGCGAACTGCAGCGATGGGTGGTGCTAACAAGGGTCCTCCCACGATCCAAACCGCTATGCTCCACCACACCGCTTCCAGCGCATCCGCTCAGGCTGCCGCAGAGTTCAGAGCCGCGCGGTTTTGGTGGTTATTGATCGCACTGTTGTGAATAGTCAATAACCACCAAGACCGCAAACCCGTAAAACAGCGCTCGCTCGGCTCTGAACCCTTAGCAGCCTAATGCAAATTCACCGTGCTTCCTGTCTTGACCTTACTATGCGCACTTTTCCGCATGGAACACTTCCTCCGCTTTCTGCTTCTGCCCTATCGAGAACGGATCGCTCTCATTCACTCATTCCCACATAGGTCTTTGCACCTGTACATGTACTTTTATCTGATAAGTACACGCAGACTGTGTAGTTGCTGTAGCCCATCATAAGGATGATCTCTTATAATCAACACTACTCGATTGCAATTAATGAAGTGACAATAGGACCAAAACGATATGAAGCTCGTTGCAGTCGTATAAGCGGCTGCGCTAGAAGCGGAAGCGGTGGAGCGTAACCGTTAAGATCGAGTGGGAACCCTTGCTAGCACCATCCATCGCTACAATTCGCGATGGTCGCACGTCGAATCAAACCGCCGCATCCCCCGCGCCGTTTCGAGCACAGCCGCTTACGTGTCGTTTTGACCCCAACCCTATAAAAATTGCAGCTTACATCGAAAGATGTGATTTCTATGCGTAAAAACAATCTCGCTGAGAAGATAGAGGAAGAACTTTGTTTAGGTTTAGTTTAAAAACGTTCAGTGGTCTGCTACTATTGTTAAATTTTTTTAAATATTTCCTAAATTTTCTGTTTATTGTGGTGCTTTTTGTTTTAGGTCGCCGTAGTACAGAGAAGTAAAATGCGTGAGATGATGGGAAAGATCCGTGACAAGGGTATTACATCAGCCCGAGTGCGTTGAGAAGAAGGCAGCATCTACAGAGTTAGGTAAGCTTCTAACTTCATCAACTTTCTCTACACTTGATTAATACTCGACGAACGTTTTGGACGGCAGCGTCCCACCATCCACCGCTTATTTTCATTGAATTTATAATTCCGAGCTAATCTTGGGATTCTGCAACGTCTAGTATCCTTCCTTGTAGTTTCTCCTACTCTACGGCAGCCTTACCAATTTGAAAAGATCCCTCAACACTTTGCCGAATCTGCAGTCGCCATTAACTCCTAAACTCGAGCACGTCCAGCGGCATACTCGATCAGCGAGGAACCACCGAGAGAGTCAGAGGTTTTGGTCTGTATCCAGAAGGTAAAGAACGGAGTGTTTTATGGAGGCGATGGAACTAGTAGGAGGAATGGAAAGTCTGGTGGAGGCCATGGATTTAGCGAGCTTTCCTCCTCCATCTAGGATTCGTGAACTGACAAAAACATCCGTTCGATATGTATAGACGAAAGGATACCTTAGTCGTGATGACGCTATCATAATTGCACTCCACAAGAAGTTATCCGTAACGGATGCAAGGAACTATTGAGGAATCTCATCTTGTTATGCTCGTTATGTACAAAGTCCTGGAGCGAATAATTTTGGACTGGCTTATCAAAGATTGCCAAGAAACCACCCGAACAAGCTAGCTCTGGTTCTGGAGGATCGATTATTAACCAGGTGCCTTAGTCAGAAGAGTGATCGAAGTGTGGCAGCGGTATTCAAAACCTCTGCAGTTAGTTTTTCTATACTTCAAAGCCGCTTTCTACTCTTCTCATCGAGGCCGTCTTCTCAACGCTTTTCACGCACGAATCCCAGGAAAATTACGCTCAGTTAGGTACATGGATAGAATAACAACTGCTGCTCTTTGAACACTAGCTGGATCTACTTCACCGTGGAAACAAGTGCGACAAGAGGTTGTAGCGGGATATTTTCTGTTCAACTCAACCGTCAACGACATAATGCGAAGAACAGTTGAGCAGCATCCTCCCGATACCAGCAGCATCGCGACGCTTACGTGGGCTGCATGCTGGACAAAATTGGCAGCTGCGAGAGTGATATGCACCATAGATGCGCTAAGTTCTGTTCTGGATTCAATTCCTTGGCGTAGTGTCTGTAGTCGACTCCCATCGCTCGCAATGTCAAGTTGCGCGTCTACCCATCCGCTGTTTGTTTCATCATGATGTAAGGATCTGAAACTTGGACAGCACCGTCTACACTGATGGCGAAAATCGACTGAATGGAAGGGAAGCTATTTGGACAACTGTTTGGCTACTTTTGTCGGATGTACCACAATGAAGAACATTATGTGGAAGAGAATCGTGCGTATCGGCGGATGTCACATGGAAGATATCAATATTTTGTACCGACATCGAAAGTAGCTACAGGAAATCCTCTTTGCTTCTTCGGTTACATTACGAGGAGACCAGCATACCGCCTTATCCAACGTGTTCTGAGGATTCTGCCGTATTCAATTTGGAAGAAGTCACGTAGTCGGAAACGGAAGTTCTGGACTGAGGTGGCGAAAGAGGACCTGAGGATACTCGGCTCGGATAGACAGTTCAGGCCAGACGTAAGGTTTGTGGAATAGCAACGAATGGATTGATTATGTGGAAACTCTTGGTGAATATCGAGAAAGTTGAGCAGAGCTATGCTCAAAGACTACACACCTCAGCGAAGATGCTGCATTCGCGTCCGGCGATAACATCAGAATAAAGGCATCATCCCACGAATCTGGGGTGGTACTGGTTCCAGGTGGGCAATGCCTACACGGAGTCGTAGATTGTGGGGAAGGCGGTGATTTCGTTTGTCCCTCCCTGTATCAGCTTAAACCCAGAAGTGTTTCTTACGACGGTGTCTGTTGCAACGCGCAACCTTTCCGCCCCGTCCTCACCTGCGATTAGTCGAGAACCCATTTGAACGATAGAAGCCATCGTAAGAAACAGTTCCGGGGTCGTCCGTTTACACTGATACAGGGAGAGATAAACGGAATCATCCTCTTCCACGCATCGACGTCGTATAGGCATTATCCGCCTGAAACCTCTACCACCACAGATTCATGGGGTGATCCCTTCAAGTCAAGTAAGTGAAAAAGAAGAGAGCAGTAAGATCGGCGACTCTTAGCTTTCATGAAGTCGTTTTGGTCAATGAGAGATCGCATATCACCATATTTACCACTAGAATTTTTGATCTCCACCTCAGATAAGAGAAAGATTTTGTGGTTCATCACCTGTGAACCTGAGCGAAATCTAACCAACTTAGCAAGTGAATTAAGGGGCAAACATCTTGTGATACCTCGTGATCTAGTGTGGTCCTAGTGGCTACATATCTGTAACACGTGTGAGAGGTATTCCCTTGTGCAACCAGGTGATTTTGATGTTGAACCTCCGCACATTTGTGGAAGCAATTGACAAACTAACAGAAATAATAAGTAAATATTAAAAGAAAGATAAGGTATCGAAATGTTAAGAAGGCCATACTTCATTACAAATTATCCAAACGATCTCGCAGTATTAGCTTGCATTATTTCAGCTTTCCCGAATACTAGTGAGTTCCTTACAAAGGTAGCTAACTCAGAGACAATTTTTTTTCGCTCATAAGATTATAGTATGTTTCTATGGTCATAAGATGGGGATTAACGTTAGGTGGAAGTCAACCAAAGAAAATGATGAGCGTTGCTTATTAAGGTACACCGTAATCAGCTATAAGTTTTTGCAGGAGTTACTTCGTAGGACACTTGAACTACTGGAAATCAGAATACTTTACTTAACCTTCTAATGTGGTCCTTTCTAAATTACTATATGATATTATTATGGTGTTGCAACGTTCGCACACTTTCATCAAATATATTGTGATGATGAGTTTTGGAAAAAAAAATGTGCCAAGGAACTCTAAAACGCAAGATATTCACATAAGAAAAGAGAAACGAAAGTTGAAGTTGAGCCCTGTAGACCAGCTCATACGACATCGTTTTCTGAACAATCGTTGAGCGACATCGCCGTTGCTGCCGCGCGGTTTACGGCGACGACCGCCGGACGTTTTCGCCGTCATTATCTCCCGTCATCACAGCAATTCCTGCTGAGCTGAATCACGCTGACTTTGTATACGTCAAGTAGGGTTCTTCATCGGCGTTTCTTCATGGAAATCCTTTGATAGAGCTAACATGCAGTTTAATAGAATTTTAGAGGTTATTGTCATCTTTTCATTTTCGGAAGGATTGCTGTATTAGTCTGTTGTTCCATCAATACAAATGGATCCGGTTTTTCACCTCACAAATTCCTCATGATGCTCACTAGCCTTGAAGAATGAGCGGTACTCATTTGTGTCGCCAAAGTTTCTAACTCCGGGGACGATCTATTTCTGTCATTGCAGGAGCCCTATAGTTTCTTTTTTTTTGCTAGCTAATGACAATTGTTTAAACTTCAGCAGACTAGAATTCGTTTAATTTTCTCGCAGAAAAAAATCTACCACGAATTTCTGTTAGATTGATTATCCGCCTTGTGTGCGTTTCTCAACAAAGGAAGATTCTAGAACTGTTCAGTTTCCAGTTTTTGTTCAGTTGATATGTTATCACTGTTATATCTTCTCTCCCTGTGTACAGCAATGGTGTCCAACCAGCATTCGTCCTTTCGGTCTCATCGATTCGCCTCCACGGCGAGTGTCTGGCTGTGTATGTGAGAGCGACGTATAAGCAGCGTGTTCAGAGTTCATGTCGGGTGGATAATAGTCAATAAAAAAAAGCTAAATCTCGCGAACATAACTAATACAAAAGGTAATCTGCAGTCCTCACTAGTATGCTCATCATTTTGTTCTAGCGACTATACGAGAGAATTGCCATTTGAATTCTAAGCATTCTGCATCACTTATGACCTGTCGAGACAATTTTGAAGGCTAGCTGAAATTAGGGTTCTGGTGCTGCTGTTTTTGTTATGCGAACTGCCACTCACATTAGCTTTTTCTCTATCCATTCCCTGTGAGTTCATTTCGCAAAGTTTCAACCCGTTATGCATTGAATGCGTATTTTAGAATGGTTGTCATTTTCATTTTGTTTTTGCGTGTTCTCATTTAGCATTTCTTCGACTGAAACTTCTAAGTTCCCTTCATCTACTCTATGCGTGTGGCTCTTAGCAAATTACTTTTTAATGCTGCAGAAGCGTTAGAACCACTTTTGAACAATGCATGCCTTCTAAATTCACTTGAAGAATAAGGAAATATGTTATGAATTGGATCGATCTGGTCTTTACGCTGACACATTCAAAAAATAGACAAGGTGTACCGAAGCTCTATTTGACGATGGCTCTTGAATTGCCTTGCGCACACTTTATGTTTACGTGATGTTTCAATTGCAATTGTACAGCCAATTGCAATTTTTTAAAAGTCTCATAACTGCGTCTGTGTCTATAACTAGTAGGTTTTTTTTAGAAATCATATTCTGCAACTTTTACATCCCACTGAGTAACGAAAGCGATGCAGTTGTCATTTGTGTCGAAAGACCGTGTAATTTTCGCCCTACGATTTCCTGGTGAGAAAAGAAGGACAAACTATCCATCAATTTTCCAAGTCTAGTATGGCGAATAACAGCTTTTTTTTCAATGGAGAGAATTCTTCATAAATGCAATCTAGCTCGGCTCTGCTTGCGATGAATAACTGTCATTAAAACAGATGTCTTATGTTAGGATGTGAAATTATTCTCATATGCACGGCCATTCTACAATCACAAACATCAGCGACGATTCTGCTTTAATGCAGAGAGTTTTCTCAGTTTTTAATACATCCTCTTCTACTCTCTCTACTGTAGAAATGATACCGCACTTCTGCCACTCTGCCACGTTACAGTGTTTCCTGGCACAAAATCACTGAAGTAGTCTTATAGAGAGTGGAATTTGAACATTCTGAAAAATTGAATTACGCATAACAAATAAATAAATAAATAAACGAATGAAATAGAAATGAAGTTTCACATAGTGTTTGTTTCTTTCACATAGTTTGGGTATGTAGAATTTTCCAAACATAAGTTACACCTTGAAAAACTGTCATTACGTCTTAGCATAACTAACTGACCGATAACCTTTAGTAAGAGTCATTTATTTTGTTTTTTATTTTACAAATTTCTTTGTTAACTATTTACTATCACGCTCCTACCGGTTCCATCACAACAAGCGCACGATCCGTTGTGTCACGCGAACAGATGGATTCAATTGCACCCCCGTCTCTAAGATGCGAAAACTTTGGAATATTCCGTGTTAGATTTCATTTTGAGTTTGTTCCCCTCTATTTTCCTATTCAACACTAACTTGACGTTCCAACCTACGTTACGCTTTATTCCGGGCTCAGTTATAGAAGTGAGGGTGATACTATGTTTCCCATTGTAAGAGCGCCGTCGTGTCGACGCAGTGTGTGTTCAACGAATTTTGTAGTATTGGGTACATTTGCATTGATTATCACTACCCGATATTTCTGACGATTTGCATAGAAGTGATGTGACCATTCTGGAAGCAAGTATTTCGTCATGGGTAAGGAATGTGGAAAAAAATTGCATCCTTCAAATCTGGGACGTAGTGAAGCAGGAACAACTGGGGATCTAACACGGATGTGAGTCCGGAAAGTGTAATCTATTTTGCTTGTTTCTTTTTCTCTGGATTTTCTCCTTTTTTGGAAAAAAAATATTCAAATTGCACCTCTTTTCAGCATCAACATATTCCCTAATTGTTTCACGTGGCAGCACATTAAAGATTCATATGCTATTCATGACATTAACGACTTTAACCAGATAGTGTAATCATGAAATTGTGTATGCAGGTCGTCACTATCATTAAACTACTTTGTCTGATCATGTAATTATGATCGCAGGCTGTAAATATCTTTCTCATCTGACGCTGCAGTTCTACATTCAAAGGATGCACTTGTTTGTAAAAGAAATTGGCATAGTAAAGGTGATCTCTTCATATCTTCTTCTCTTCTCTTTTTGCATATTGACTTTTTGCATTGTGCAAGAACTACGAACGTGAGTAGAATATTGGAAAGCGTGGTAGAGGCAATCATTTGAACGAAATTCGACCGCAGTTGTATCATAACGTTTCACCTGTTGTTTTGTACACGAACAATTAGTTCTCGAAGACATGCGGTGTTGTTCAGAATTCTGCCAAGTTTGTGAGTTGTGGATGTATTTTTCATCGTCTAATCCAAAACCATAGATTTATTGGATCTGTATGTGCGACAAGTGTTTGGGTATTGCTGGTCGCTTCGTAGGCCCATGACCTCAACTTGCAGCTTTACACAACAAATGGATTGTTCCATATTTGCAGATGTGACACATCCAAATGAATTTTGTTAAAACCGGAACTTTTCCTCTCTAGATTATCGATTCTGTCCTTGAGTACTGATAGTGATTAATCTAAAATTTTTGAGATTGGTTGAGTGGGTGCCTAGTTTAGTGATATTGCACCTAACCAACAGAATTTCACATATACTAAAAAATCACTAAATTCGGACGCAATTATCCAATTGCTACTGCTCTATGTAGCTTTCACATCTACCAGTGATTGAACAAATGGTTCTGCGGGCAAAAGGATCCTTTACTATTCCAATCTGTTAGACATCGCCCAAACAGTTTTCTCTACCCCCAATCCTTGGGCGACTAGAGCTAGGTTGTGAATCTCTAGCGTTCAAGATGTGCCCTTATTCCTTTAGTTTAGCGACTAGTGACGAGTGAGCAGTTGTCCAGTTTTCCCAACTTTTCATCAAATGTTGTTTTCTTAATATATTATATTCTCCATCGTCTTTTTCCATTTCATTCTTGCTGTAACATGTTATTTTACAAACGAAAGAAGAATGCTATGAATAACACGGAAGTATCGTAAACTAATGACGTCGTTTGCGCTGAGTGAGCGAAGAATCAGTTTTTTTTCTAGAGTCATTCTTGATGCAGGAGAATAAATAATGGCTTATTCGTGAGTGCACTCTAGCATAGCTACTGGAGAAACATGGGATCAAATCGTCCACACTTTCTAGTTTTAAATCTATCCTACTTTTTGTGGTAGTTGTTTCAATTTAGAGTTAATGTCCGAACAATTGATAAGAACATTCAATGTTCTTATGGAACACATCATTTTGATCCTTCTCCTCTTTACAAATACATGACAATGCATGATAATTTTGGAGAATCTCGGTGAATTTGTGATCTTTTACGTTATTTCGTTATTTGCTTTTAGTTTTGCCGTTCCTGTAGTTTATATGGTTTCAGATAAGATTATATTTTCGTATTATCAGGTACTACAGTTTTTCCTCGTGTTGCTACTGTCATCACTATTGTAACTAAATTGCGATTTGTTAGTCTGTGCTCGAAGCAATTGAAAAAAAAACGAAAACGAAGGAGTTTGCGGAATAGTGTTGTTTGATAAATTATTTTACGTCAAAACGCCCAAGAAGTTTTAGAGGTGGCACTAACTTAACACATTCAGTTTTTTTTTACTTATCAAAAATATAAGTGTTAGTACAGACACTTTCCACTTCAATAAGTCAACAACCTCACAACTTAATTTGCATGTAACGAAATACTATTTTCTGGTCTATTATAAACGATAGATGTTCAGAACTTTTTAGATAGGAATTGATCCACCCCGGCATAGAATCACAGAAGTTTTTGTTGGTTTCCATCTTGTTGAACACAATTTTGAAACTGTCGAAGGAAAATTACCTTGAAATTCAGTCGAGTTCTTTGGTTTTATGTTTGTTAGTGCTTTTGCTGTCTGAATGTCAAACGTGTCCAGAATCGGAATCATAATAGCATCAATAGATCTGTACAAAAGACGTGCATGCCCTTCTGTAAAAAAAAATTCGTTGCTAACTTAGTAAGACGTTTTATTCGGGATATTGGGAGTAGTATGATCGCTCCAGCAGCTGAAACGATTAGTTCGCTCGTTTGCACAGTTCTTAAAAAGTGCACATTCTCGCCGAGCAGCCTGCTATGACTTTACATGAAAGTGAGAAAAATATTGTACATTGTGGCACAGTGATGAACATTTATGTATCAATAAGTTCCAAACTGTGATCAATTTTCTAGACAGTTCCTCTGAATTCACCAGCTTTTCCATTTAGATTCATTTTTTGTACAACTCGCCAAATAATCTTGTTAATTGTTCCTTCTAGTATTCTTTTTCTTTTCTTTTTTTTTTAGTGATTGTAACATCTCGTGCTAGCACTAATTTTATTTCTTTAACAGATGAAGTGACGCAATGGATTATGTCAGAGCATGTCGAGCAGTTGTTCCTATTAATTTTGAAAGTGCATCAAATCAAAGTCATGAGAATGTTTGGTGTCCATCTACTTTTCGATCTAAAAACATCCTTCAAGGAAAATATTTAGAATGATTTAGAAACTTAACGTTATTAATCTCGAATGCCTACACAAGCGCGTTGAAGGAGGTCACTACCGTTTACATTGATCAGCTTAGAATTTGCTGTTTGGCTTTTATTGTTAGTGAAAGTGATATGCCATTCCTTCAGTTGTTATATTTATACATGGGTCTACTCAGTGGTTTTCCTTGCGAACACAGTAATTGCTATCATAGCTGTTTCTATAAATTAAAAAAAAGCTGAACATATCTGGAATGTGCACTAGCAAAGTATTCTTTAGTTTTCTGTGGTGCGTTTCTTTCGACTCCTGGCCTTAGGGCAAAAACTTTAGGCTTCACCTGCATTGGTATTACTTCAGCTCTTTACGACAGAATTTTTCATTTCTTTCTCATTATTTGCTTTCTTTCCTCATTTCTTGGCAATTTTATTTTAGTGACAATATTCTTCTATGTTCTCCATCTATGCTAGGGTGATTATTCGAACAATATCAATGTGATACATATGTGTTCACG
Organism: Necator americanus; assembly: GCF_031761385.1. Taxonomy (NCBI): domain Eukaryota; kingdom Metazoa; phylum Nematoda; class Chromadorea; order Rhabditida; family Ancylostomatidae; genus Necator; species Necator americanus. The sequence goes on from NC_087374.1 coordinate 19,051,651, forward strand.
TTACCCAACCGATTGTCATTGTCATTCAGATTCTGATGACAGGCGGCGCTGCTTCAGTAGATATGGCAGTGTTCTGCTTCGATGTGATAGCAGCCGCCGTCAACAACCATTCTGATCCGCCTGTTCCTCCTTCTATACCTAATGACAAATTGTAAGTATGTCATTGTTTTTACTTCATATTTCTTCGTAGTATAATAGGCGTCCGTAGCATATGTTTTTTTTTTTTTTTTTACTTCTACCTCTTTTTTGGAATGTTACTAGTAGGAAAATGTTTTTCTTTTCATTTTTTTCCATTAAAAGTAGCATCGAAACTATATGCTAGGAAGTTTTAGAGGAACTTCTTTATTTCGATTTTCGAAGCAGAAAAAGTCTTAACTTTTTGTAACCTCTAATATTCCGGAAATAAGGGGAATATACATGAAACTAGTCCATTTTTTTTTCCTTGAAAATGTTCGTAATAATACCTCCTTCGGTATATTGTGATGCCACAGAGTGCTCAACCACGCTACTCGTGTCTTGTGAAGCGAAAAGTTTTTTTTTTACGTTATATTCCTTTGCTGTAAGTGGAAATACCTCTAGTGAAAGACTTAGATTAGGATTTAAAACCACCACTGGGCGGGACATGACACTAATTACCTGACATAGTGTCAACTACACAGGTGAAAACATATGCGTTTCTCTGGTCTTAAATGAAAACAAAACACTAGGGTTGCAGAAGTCCTGAAATTCTGAGAACTTATTGATTTTTCTTGTCATACAGCGGTCATCATAGTTATTTTCATTTTTATCCTGCTACTTTGCAACGACTACAACGCATGATTTTTTCAGTCTTATATTTGTCTAATAAATATTTGAATAGGTGCTGAGATGTTTCAGTCCTCTCTTTGTGACTTGGAAAAAAGGCAGTCATCGCCGACTACGAGGTTGTATAGGAACATTTTCGCAGCTTCAGTAAGTTTGAGATATATATATCAATTAAATATATGTAATATTTCTTGCTTTTTCTTATTTCTTTCAAAAGTTATTGACTCAATACAATTAACATGGTGTTGACGATAAACACAATAAACTAATGTTGTAATTCTTCTGCTCGAAAAAATGGTTTCTAACACTTCAACTTTCCAACACTTGAGTAGTAGGATTGTATAGCACAACAAAGTGATGGTTCTCATGTTTATCATAGCAATCTAACGAGAAATCAGTGGCCATAGATTTGTTTCAGCATAGACTTACTTCACTTCGTTGTACACGTCTCACCATATTTACAGTTTACATACGGGTCTACGGGACTACGCTATTACTAGCGCGTTTCACGATTCACGTTTTGATCCGGTTCGAAAAGAAGAGATTCCTCATTTACATTGCGGGGTGAGTTATGAACAATCCTTGCAAACTTATATTTCCACTCAAACTCGTTTCTGCACTCTAGGTTTCACTATTAATCAAATTCGAATCTGCTCATGATTACACGGACTGGACAATCGGGATGCATGGAATACGCATTCATTTCATGGACGGTAGTATACGCAGAGACGCCGTCTATTTGCCAGAAGTGGCTTATGAACAGGGTACTTTGTTGGTTTCGCTTTAAAACTCCAAATGGACGTCCGTTCATTAAGGTTGGGACCATTTGGAAACGATCAACAATCTAATCGAAAAGGGCGGCTACCGAGGACGTATCGACGAAGGCTTTCGATTGTCCCTTCAAGTAACTCGTTTCCAATCCAGTAAAGTAATGATCTCATATGATGTGAGTGCCAGTCTACTTAATATCCATTTCTTAGCCAAGGTTATGATCGTTTCAGGACTACGTGCGGTATAAGCGCGCTCTAAAGTAAAGTGATCTCGCCTTATAACAGACTGCCTCACAGAAACACTGACCGAAATAATCATTCTTTATGTGTAACTATGTTGTATATTGTTGTATAAAAGGGAACGGTTACATAAAATTTTGTCTTTTCTTCCTTTTCATGCTAGTTTCGTCTATGTTTTACTGCTTCCATGAGAAGTACCGTGAATGAAACTGTATTGCTAAGCAAACGTCCACAGTAGCCGCATATGTTTATTCCGCTTTCTTCGCTAGAAATGTCTGCGATAACAGGTAGCTTCAAGATTTCATATTTAAACAAGAATTTTTCTTGAAAAACGATTTAAGTCGGTAAATGTTTTGGAAGAACTAGACCCAAGACCCACAACCTGTCTCTGACACAGCTGTAACTAATCAATCGGATGTTGAGCAGTCTGCGGCACTAAACAACATTGGGGAGAGGAACAGGGTACACAAGTTGGCAAATGAGAAAGATTCAAGTGATTTTATTAATTAGAAAATTTTGGAATGATGAGGAAATTGTGTTTATTTGCATTTTCGCAACGATTATTCACATGCGATGCGCGATAGTCGGAGACAGTGTTCCGTCCCCGTTCACTTTTTGACGGTTGACGAAGGGACCCCGTTACTTCTGGACTATTGGCGAAAAGACCTCCTTCCCTTTTGGACGGTGGGGAAATGATTCTTACCAGTTGAGTTGGACTGAAGAGCTAAACTCTTTTCACCTGAGGGGATCCGGCTCATTCTTATCGCAAATATGTCTAAAGTTCGGACAGAATCTATTCATCACTGTTCCATAACTTGTAAGACTTAGCGTGTCGAGTGAATTGCTTAGATACACCGAGTGACTGGGGTACCTCAGGATGACAGTTAATCGTAACAAAAAGAAAAGTTGTTACAAAAGATCCTACGCTCCTCAGTATTCAACCTATTGAAGTTGGACTTTGGATGTGTACTTGACAACAGCACGTTTTTGCAATATCTGTGTAACTTTCACCCTGCAAGTTATGTGTCTCGTACGTGCCCAGAGCGTATACTTAGAGGCAACTTATCACGATTTTGACATTTTACAGAGCCCACAGCGAACGCGTAGAGTTCCGTTACTAGTTTGCTTAACCCGGCGTGGTTTCTCTCATCTTTCCCTAATCGTCGTAAAAAACGGCATGGGAATCGCTTTAGTTCCTACGAGGTACGTTAGATTGCGCTCCCATGTACAAGTTTTGGTCCCCTCAACACCCTATTCATTTGTATCAGTTTAATAGCCCGCTGAGAAGACATCATTGATGCTCCACCGCTCGGAATTGCATGCGTCGAGTGCAGAAGGGTGGTGCTTTGCAACTGAAATCGTGGTAAAACGTTTAGAGGAAGATGGCTGGAACCACAGGAACCACAATGAGTTCTCCAATCCGCATTCCGATATCTATGTTTTCGATGTGGGTACCGCACCACGTCAAAGTCGTTGTGCGCTCCCTGTAAATGTCTATTTGTATTTTGTACAGCCAAGGTCACATGTAGTACTAATATGCGCGGCCCCATTTAAGCTACATAGGTAATGATTCGCTAACACTTACTGATGACTGATACTTAGAATATTGACGCCAAATTTACTTGACAGCAGTGGGGTTACACGAGGTTAGAACTTTGGAGCTTGCATCTAATTTATTTCTTCTTGCGAACATTGATGCCAAAGTTAGGGTAATCAAAGTGGATGTGGAGCTCCATAATGGTGAAGAATGTTGGCGCAAAGGCGTTTGCAGAGCAGTTGGTAAGAGGATGCGCTTCGAAGGTCCCCCCCCAAGGTCAACCTTTCACATTTTTGAAGCCGAGAAATTGGTACCACGCTTCTCTGGGAGGAGAAAAACACTAACTTGAAGCATCAGCTAGCCCTCATAAGTTAAATACACCCCCATGCACTTCGAACGAATCTGTATTGAAATCGAATGCGTTTGAACACGTGCAGTAACGCCGAACACGACACCTTTTCTTCTTATACTCTGGAAACTCTAGGGATAAGAGAAAAATACTCAGTTGGTCCTATAGACCAACAGCAATATCGAGTTGTAGTTGCGAAATGTGGTGAGCCGTCTGTATAATATTGGAGGACGAAAAGAGCAGACCCAAAAAGTATGAACACCTTTTAAAAACCGGTTGGGATCGAGGTAAGTGGCTAGAAGTCGGATCAGAGCCCATTTCTTCATATATATATATATATATATATATATATATATATATATATATATATATATATATATATATACATATATATATATATATATATATATATATATATATATATATATATAATCACGTGAATCTCAGACAGACCAAAGCAGCTGCGCACCGTCATCGTCAGTTAGCAGAATTTGTTAATGGTGCTAGCGAAAGAACAGTAGTCTCCATGTTTGACTTTCCATGAATCTCGGCTTGATGATAATTCAGTATTCGTTTTATTGAGTTAAGCCGGACACGAGTTCTTGTAGTCTTTAATTATTGGCTAACGTTTCGGTGATTTCACCTTCTTCAGACTCTGAAAGGAGGAAATCAAAAGTGATTTATCCTGCCAAACCCCCTGTCCGCTCAAGAAAGATTGTCCCAACTCCACTCTTGAATCTCATAGCTACGAGTGGAAGTATAATCTATAATCGTAGTTATGAAAGGTGAGTAGCGATCACCTTGATCACCTTGACTCCCGTTGATCTTCGAACTGGTCGAGCGCCAGTAATTCTTCCATTTGTCCCGATCGCATGCCAGAGTAGCCCAAAGGTTCCTCCTTTCACGTGGGGCACGAAGAGCATCATACTTTTTTTTGAAGGACTTCGTGAAGAAATCTGACCACCGAGTCAGGGGTCTTCCTGTAGTGCGCTTAATATCGCGGGGAACCCAGTCGCTCACGGCTCTGGTCGAACGGTTGTCATTAAAGCACATCACGTGTCCGGCCCACCTTATTTTACTTTTCTTGGGAAACGTGGCGGCGTCTCTAATCTTCGATCGCTGGCGTAGGAGAGAACTTCGAATCCCGTCCCTCACTTGCGTGAAACGGGATACTCCCAACATCACTCTCTCAATTGCGCGTTCAATGACGCTCACCGCGTTTTCTTCGTGCCTGCGAAATGCCCAGGTTTCCGAAGCATAGGTCAAAGCAGGAAGTACGGTGGTGTTGAAGAGGTGAGCACGGAGCCGAGTGTTCCTGGTCTTCTTCACTACATCCTCGATGCTCTTGTACGCTCCCCAAGCCGCTGGTCTCCTCTTGCCCAGCTCGGGGGTCAGGCCGTTCATCATGTTCGATTCCCGACCCAGATAAACGTAGCCTGTGCATTCCGATATGTTCGTTCCGTTGAGCGTGAATGGGGCATCCGAGACCCATCCGTTCCGCATGAACATCGTCTTTTGTAGATTCAGGAATATCGATAGCGTAGTGATAATATCTCATTTTGCTTCAGGAACGTAAAACACACATGCAATAAATTGCTTGAATTTTCTCGTATTTCTAGCAATCTGCTCACGAAGTTCGTGGTTGGGAAGTTAATTAGAAAATAACTTCATAACTACTCATGTCCTCAGGAAAAGAGGCTTTGTACACACAGCTCAACTGCTTAATCTATACCTATTACAAACAGCGAACGAATTCATTCTACATTCGAGGAAATAAAAAAGACAGGGATTAAAATGGCGGAAGCCAGAACAACAGCAGCTAATGACCGAATAATAAAAATAGCACCAAACCCGAGTTCTGCCAGAAATTACTTTCAGAGAAACCAGAAGGAAGACGACAGAAACCACCCTTCTCATAGATGGCTTTTTTTCCTAACCTCCAACAGTGTTGTAATATGATTATCTTCACGAAGTGTTGGCTGCAAAATCGCTTCCACTATTTTTAGGCGGCTCTACACGCATTTCTTCACAAAGTCAATCGATTATGGTTCTACTGAAAGTTGTGAACAACCTGGAATATCAGCAGTTATCCATAGTGCATTTGCACGACCGAATATACTTTGAGGTTTTCTCATGATTGTGTGGCTCAAATTAAATTTGATATTTTATTATGGGAAGTATATTTAGTCAAACATATAATGATGGCATATAATTCATAGAAGGGTGGAATGTCTGCCGTTAATATTTGCTGGAATCCTAGCAAGAAGGCGGCATTCGCAAGACCGCAGACGGGTGTTCGCGAGTGGGTGGTCGGCTTAGTTTCGGACGAGATGTCGTAGATCCAGTCATTACTATTCGATCAATTGTCTGCTAAGTCTGATTTTCATATAGCGATAATCATCCGCTCGCTGTAAAGTTTAGCTGTGCAGGGATGCATGGATTTCACATTTCTATGCGTCTTTGTAGGATGTTCTTTCGTCTTTAAGCTATTTTCGCTGTATTCTCTAATAAGTCTCAGTTTGTAATATGACTTTATTTTTAGGACGTTGACCTTTTCTTTCTCTACAAACAAGGAAATTCGCGTGCTTGTATGCTTCCTTCATGTTATTTTATTTTTCTAAAAGAAATGTGTTCCAGAAGGTTCCCGGGGAACCCGGAGGCCGTATTCAATCATGGACTTCATGTCTTTATTGGATACGGCGAACAAAAATACCAAGAACAATTCGAAGAAGCTGAATGACTTGAAGACGGAAGTGGATGGCGAACGGCGAGCTGAACTGAAGCGTATCGAAGCTGAGAAGAGAATAAAGGTGGAGATGCTGAAGCGGAAGAAAGCAGCGATCCCACCAAAACCCGTTGAAGAGGAGAAGAAGGTTGGGAACTTCTAGCTTTCGTAAGCGATAAAGCTCAATCTTTATTCATTTTCTTTCCATGTTGCCACGATCTTAATAGTTCTGCAAAATAACGCATAACCCAAGATTGACCCAAGATGAAGAGCTAAATTCTTTCAGTTTACAATTCCTAAGAAGAACAAAGATAAAACTGAAGAAGACAAAGCGAAAGTGATGGCGTATATGGCTAGGAAGGCCGAAGAAGAACGACAACTTTTGAAGAAGAAGCAAGCCGAGAAAGAAAAGCTCATCCAGCTCCGTTTGCAAGCCCATGGTGGAAAGGTACGAATTTGTCCTCATTATTGTTCTTGCAGCGTTTTGTTTGTTCCCGGAAATATAACATTGAGAAGTTGTTGTTGTTGTTGTTGTTGTTGTTGTTGTAAACACGAGACCTTACCTGTGTAAGGTTGCTAGTCCAATAAGTAGTATAGCTGGTCTGCTTCCTGTGTTGGCAAATGTAGTTGCGGCAATACCATCGATTTCCATTACAATTGCACAGTGATCAAGCAAATAGTATACGTAGCAATACTTTTTTAAATGATTATTTTATAAATTCTAGCTTCTTTTTGCAGGCTACCAAGAGAATTGCCAAAAACTTTGGAATGAGTGCCATTGACCTACAGATAAAATACGGTCACGATCACGAGCACGTTGAGCGCCTTCAAAAACAGCAGTGGCGCGAAGAAGTATGTGTACCTTTTGGTTCTCCTTTTGTATATTTCAATTACGTCGTTCATTATTTGCTCATCATTTATCTTATTTTCTAACACACGTTCAGGAAGAGCACGACAAGCTGGCCTCTCAGTACAGAAACGGAGTTTACAAAGCCATTGCACAAAAGAGGAAAATCGATGAGAAAGTCGGTTTTTCTGATCCGGTAATAGATTCCAATATTTAAGCGTTATCCTTATATGTCCTTGTTGTTGGTGTCTAAAGATGGAGCTGTTTACCTTCTTTGCAGGTGAGAGCTTCAGGTGCATTGAACAACAACCAACCGCATCGTATATCCACGAGTAAAGCGAACAGTCTTATGGGATTATCCAGTCGACATCAAGATAGGTTGGGAGCATAATTCAGCAGCAAATGCTTTTTAAACTACGCTTATAAACTGTTCCATGATTTTGTACTATTTTGCACATTAAAAGGATAAAGTCAAAAACCACTGGCGTATCAACCCACTTGGGATGCGCTAACGCGTTTTACTGAAATTCGTAATCGTTGAGGTTCTGGAACGCGTGTTGGCCTATACAATGACTTGTGGGGGCAGCCGATGATCAAGTCAGTGTTTTTATCCCCCAGACAAGTCTGGTACCAATTTATCGACCCCGGAGATATGAAAGGCTTTGTTTGCGGTTTCGAACCCTCGACCGTGGGGCTACAACGGACCTCTAACCGACTGCGCCGCACCCGCCCTATTCTGCACATTATTTTTCGATATTTCGAAGAAGCGTTCAGGGCGAGTGTGGCGCATTCGGCTAGAGGTCCGTTGTTGCTACAGGCGTACACGTGATAGTCGAAGCTCGATGCACCGATACCCTTCAGTTTTGGACGTTTTACGATAGGATCTCCTCCACTTTGGAATATTGGCGAAGGGATCCTCATCACCTGCGCTGCACCCCATGAGCTAGACCCTCTTCATCTAAGGAGGGTCCGACTCCTCTCTATCGCACCTAAGGCCATGCGGTCAGACGTTGGATTCCTCCCTAGTGCCAACAAAACCTTTCATGTCTACAAGGTCGATAAATTGGTACCAGGCTTGTCTGGGAGGAAAACAAAAAACACTTGCTTTGTTATCGGCTGGCCCCCGTAAGTCATTGTATAGGCCAATAGATGTTCCAAAACCTCAACAATTTGCAAATTAAATTGAAGTAAAATACGCTGCCGCATCCCAAGTGGATTGACACGCCAGTAACTTTATCCTTTTGTCAGGAGTTCTACATAGACGTTGTGGTACATAGGCTCAAAAAGAAAACAAACGAGTTTGTTTTCTTTTTGAGCCTATGTACCACAACGTCTATGTAGAAGGGTCTTACAGTAAGTTGATTTTCAAAACATGCTAACTTGTGAAAGGTGCATTGTTTTTTTTCTTGTTGTAAACAGTGTTATCAACGGAGAACGTTACTATCTGTTGACTTCGGTTGCCCGCACAGTTAGGAACTACTATTTTTTCAAAGAATATTACTTGTGTTTTAGTCGCGATCACTTCTCTCCACCTCGTGAAGCAGCAAAATCTAAACCTCAACCTGCACCTGAAGTGAAAAGGATCAAGCCTGCCCCTGCTGTGGACTTCAAGTTAGTCCATTTGTGCTTTTGCACATAGATCTTCGCACCACTGCGCTTTGGTGTCGATAACTTAACTTCGAGCCTTTTAGCGCACTTATGAAAGCCGCTCAAGATATCACAGAGGGCAAGGAGACCCGTCTTGACATTGACAGTGTGCCACAAAGAAAGCCGGCCGTTCAGAGGTGATTGCACAATATTTTCGTTTCGTTCTTTTCTGAAACCAGTGCTAATGTACTGAGTATGGAACTATACTGGCAATTTTTTTAAGAACCCCACATTTTTTTGATTTTTTATCTTCCTGATTTTAGAGCGACCAGTTAGAAATTCGTTGGCTAATAAAAAAAATCATTCTCCGGACACAAAATTTTATTTCTTTGCTTCGAGATTAGCATTTCTAAGTAAAATACATTGCTGAAGTACAATATTATCAGGGTACTTTTTGTCATGTGGGTAATACACATCTTATAGCAGCAGCTCTCGGAGTATGAGCTCATGTTCTGCGCCCAAGTCGGAGCGGGATAGAGAGGAGTACTTACGTGCTATAGAGAAAAATAGAAGTCTCAATAGGTGCGTTCTGATTTTGGAATTTTCAGCAACTCTTGCATTCGTTGGCATGCCTTATGTATTACAGTTCCTCAAAACCACCACCATGTGTGAAACCACAGTTTTCGTCCAGCTCATTGAAAAGGTCAAAGTACCGCTCACCTAAGTCAGTATCGCCATCGTCAAAACCACTGCAGTCAGCAGCTCCATCATCAAAGCCACTACCGTCATCCTTGAAGCTGTCGCAGAAAATCCACGAAAAACAAGAAGAGAAGAAGAAAGACAACAAAGAGTGGGTGTCTGTGTTTAAATATTGTTTTTAATATTTGAGATAATCTTACATGCAGACAACCTATAATGACTTCTGATTCTCTTTATTCCGAGCTTTCCAAAAAAAAAAATGGATTTTTCTCGTTTAGAAGGTGTCCTTTCAGTCCTAGACAGCAACTTTCTCTCAGATCGCAGCTCTCATAATGAATTGTCTTTTGCAGTGTAGCGTGCCATCTAATTTGAAGTTGCTCTATTTCTACAGTTCCTTTCCTTTCTTTTTGTGTAGGGATCCTGGGTTCGCTCTTAATAGTAATAATAATAGTTGTAATAATAGTTGTATTTCAGCTTAACCACTAGAACATCTGGAATGTAGGTTTACTTTTACTGGTTCTTAGCATCGCGTAAAGTTTTCATTGCTAACTAGGTTTGTTATCGATACTGATAACAATAGAATAGCAGTTGTAGTGTCACAAATCCTTATCTACCGTACTTAGCTATAGCTTTGAGGTAGCTTCCTTGTGACTTTTTCGCCTGAAACATCCCTCTCTGACTTTCTAGATTAGTTTGTATCAGAAAAGGATGCATTGAAAGGCAGCAAAGGTACAGTATGTTGTTACATTTTCAGTTCCAAAGGTCGCTTCAAGAAGGGACCAACTCCACCTCCATTGATTCCAGCTGCCGTTCCAGGAAAAAGGTATTTCTCGTTGTTGAAATGGGATAAATCTGCGTAAATTGATCAAATGGGGAAGTAATTAATATCGCTCACCTGGGATCACCTATTATTCTTCAGTGTGGTTCGAAATACAAATAAGTTGCCTTCTTTTTCTTGCTATTAGCTATATTTATGCGTATTCAAGGTACCTCCCTGGTGACATTCGCTACAGACAGGCAATGGAGACGGCTAAGCAAGCAGGAGGAATATTTCCAACTTCATCATTTGGTATGGGACTACCAGATGTCGATGTTCTGTTCTAACTTCCTGATCTTTGATATTTGTGAAGATCGCGCAAATTCTTCGAAAACATCTTCGAGTTCGCATTCCTCTGCGAAAGAGCTGGATAGGCGGAAACCAACAGATATAAACAGTGGGCGTGATCAGGAACGCATGAAACATGGCCGTGCTGTAGAGAGAGACGTTCACTGTGAACGAGGTCGAGATAATGATCAAAAAGCCAGTTACTCTGATCGTCACAAGGATCGTGATCGTGGACGACCAGAATAGTGAGTGCTAAGATACAGATTTATGCAGAATATTTATGCTATCAGGGTCTCTTGACAAAGTTTTGCATCGCTCAAATCCTCGTTCTTTTTGTCATACTTTACAGTTTTCGTTCAATTGTTTTAGTAACCACATCTACCGAGAACGGGATAGAGAGCGAGATCGCGGAATGGAACGTTGTCGCGAAAGAGAACGAGAGAGGATTAAACGTGAGCGAGAAAGGGACCGTTATCGGCTCCAAAACTATAACAGAGCGTATAATTATGATGAATATGAAGAGGAAGAAGATGATGACGATTATGATAGCGAGATGGATGACTTCATTGATGACAGTGGCATGGATATGGATGAGTTGAGTCGTCAAGAATTTGAAGAGACGCTTAAGTGAGTTTTCTCTCATTAATGGTGTATTGTTGACGTGATTCAATTGCGGATTTCTAGGTAGGAGCAAAGCTAAGGTAAGTTAATATTAGAGTTTTTCTTGACTTCTTCCCGGAAGTAGTTGAAAGAATTAGGATCAACTGTGAAGATGCAGAGCAAAGATTACGGGAAGTCATTCTCTGTTCTCTAGTTTTCATAGATGTAGTCGTGCATCTTTCAGCTCTGATCCGAGGTCTGAGAAATGTCATAGAAAGAAATGCCACAGCTTCTAAGTTGAGGGCCTTCCTTTCTGTGGCTTGCTGTATCTTATCCTTCTTAGTAAAAGTAATGAAGGACTTTGATCTTGAAAAGGAAATACTTGAATATTTGGTAGGACTCGCTGAGATACTTCTATGAAGCAACGAGTTGGCCTGGAATTGACTCCCTCAAAGACAAGGTGCTCAAAAAACTGCGCTCATTTTGGCGGCTATTTTTTCTTTGTAATGACTCGTCATCACAGTTGATTGGTTTTGTAGTGGTGTGCTCCCTTGTCAGTGAGAATTTTGAGTCTTACATGTGTGTTTTGATTCACACTGTATAAGCTTGCTGATCAGCAGAAAAGAAGGAAGCTGTAAGTGACGATGATTCTCCAATTTCAAACAAACAGCATACCGCTGGTCTATTCGAGTTCTTAGTGCAAGGTAAACACCTGACGGGGAGGGAGCGCGTCCATCTTTAGAGTTCATATCCATACCCAAGTGTGAAATGTCTGAGGTGTATTGGATGAGACGAAAAAGATGTTACACCTTTGCGCATTTTTTACGAGCATTACCAGAAAAAGTTCATGTATTCGTTTGTTGGTATCGAAATTGGGGAGGGGGCTGTCGTTTGGTACCCACAGCCGATTATGTGCAGCCGAACAAGTGCCTGACGACAAAAAAAAAGAGCGGGCATATTCTATATCTGCTGTGATCATTAAGCTCCGCCCATCCCAATGAAGGCGCTTTTGGTGTTTGTTACCATGACATGATAAGATTTGCTCCTAAGAGAACAAGGAAAACACAAAGCTGACAAATCACTAACGTTGAAAAGTTGGATTTGTGTAAAGTAAAGAAGAGATATCAGAATATTTCTAGACGTATAAGAGCATTAGGAGATAAAAAATTGAATAATGACTATTCACTCAAGAGAACGGAGAAAGCGACGTTAACCTTTGCCCTCATGAAAAGTGCCAATCACCATCTGAAATGAGAGTCTCCCCTATGACTTTCGAATTTTGAGGAAGGAAGTTCCACTAAAAGTTTCCAAACGATGTTAGTGAAGAAGAGTATGAGACACAGACAAGTTTCTAGGCATAACAATTCGAGACATTTTTTTTGTTCCTTCTGTATAAGGAAAGGAGTGAGTAATCAACACTTAACGTTTAAAGGCATCACCCCACGAATCTGACGTGATGCAGATTTTAGGTGGAGTATTCGTATACAGGATGGGAGACTACGGAGAGGGGGGTGATTCCGTCCATTTCTTCCTAATTGCCGTAAAAAACGGATCGGAAGATACGGCTTCATTCGTTTTGGCGCACCATTTTGTACAAGAGGTTCGATTGGAGCGCGCCAGTCTTGTGCGGCGCCGCATCTCCGGGCCGTTTTTTACGGCAATTAGCAAGAAATGGACGGAATCACCTCCCTCTCCGTAGTCTCCCATCCCGTATACGAATACTCCACCTGAAATCTGCACCACCTCAGATTCGTGGTATGCTGCCTTTAATTTTCATAACGTATTAGTCTTTTCATTATCTTCTATTTGTCATTTAGCGAGCAGTAACTTGATGCATCTCCTTACTCTACGAATCAATACATCCAAAGACAGTCATACAGTCGGTATGTCAGTGGCAGTCTATCGGAATTATGTCCCCAAAATACGGCTGCGGAGATACTTTGCTCTTGCGAGAGATATTTTTTGCAATTTAGCGAGCAGGATCGTGAGATGGCTGGGTTATAAGCTGAACGCAGCGCAATGCTCTATTGATGCTATTAACTGCTGCGCAGCGAAATTAATCTTCGCCGTTGCCAGGCATTTCCCCTGGGGATAAGTTGTCGCGGGAGCTGTGAGTACCTAACGATACTCACTTTCTAATCATTTGTACTTTTCAGAATGGTCAATCCAAAATACAACAAGAGGAAATGGCGAGAACGTGAGCAAACTATAAGTCTGAGAGATATGCACTCGGATTACCGTACCATCGCAAAAGAAGAGGCCAGAAGCGCAAGGATAGGCCTCATTGAGGATTTGCATGAGGCGACGAAGGGACACAGTGAGGCACTGTAAATATGGGCTAGTATATGCTCGTTGTTCGTGTTTGTATTTTGTTTTATACGTTTATGTTGTAGTTTAGGTCTTTTTTTCGTCATTTCGCTTAATAGATGTATTGAGTGGTCATGTTGAATTTATAAGTTGTTTTCTGGAATTTTATTTCTGGTTTGTTTTCTGCATGTCAGTAGCAAAATGAGAACTTCTTTCTGCGGAGTACTGATAATTTGATTCTTTTGGATCTGATTGTGATTTCTCTGCTCACTCTATCGACTATACTCTTCATTCTTGTTCATTTTATTAGATACTTATATTCATTTTGGTAACTTAAACTGTGCTTACTCTTTCGCATGCCTTGATCTAAGGATGTAAGAGGTGTATCAGCTTGATGATTTATATATTCTCTTCTAAGATAGAATTTTGGCTTTTGAGCTTTGATAAATCTCGTATTTACGAGACTATAGTTGGTTGCAAGTGGAACCTTACTCACAACTCTTCAGAAAATTGTGATTTGTGAAGAAATACGTGATGTGTACAGCAAATTTTAATATATGGATTATATTATACATACCTTAGTTTTTGTTGTTGACAATATTTGCATTATTCGACTTGCTGGCAGTATATACGTTCTATTCTTGTGCTTGGGTATGTTTACGCCTTGCTTCGATGGCTCGTTATAAATTTCCTCCATTACAATTTTTTGTGCATCCTTGTTTGGCGCAAAATATTTTCTAGTTTTTCGCAATAAAAAATAATGTAGAGTTGTACATAATGGAAGGTTTATACCGTTGTCATAACGCTATACCTGTCCCTGTAACATCCTGATCACTTCTTTTTGGCAATTTTTGCACATGACTTTCTAATACATTTCCGACTGCATTTGTGGCTTTGTTCTTTTTTTCCAGTTGTAAGGAATTGTAATGTAGTACTTCTTCAACTGAGTAAGGTTAAAATGATTAGGAGAGTTGAAGCTTGCATGTAAAGTGCCGCAGAATTTTTCTTCTCTGACTATTATGGGTGACTTGCTTGAGAGAAAAAAATCCTCTGCCTCAAGCGGTTCCGAAGCCCATCTATGAATTTGACCTCTCATCTGCACATCGACGGGTGGCGAGGATTGTTTCGTGACAGGAAATCGGAATCATGTGAGCTCCACTCGCTGCCACGCATGGGGCTGTGATATCGCCTTTTTCAAGTCCATATCTTCGCAGGTCAAGTCTAGATCAGACAGAAAAGGTGAATGGATATTGCATACGGCACCGTAACAAAATTCGCTGACTTTTTCCAACACAAAAGTCACCATTGATAGCATATACGAAATTAATATTTCTGAAACGTTCTACTCTAATTTGGAATAGAGCATGATATTGCTTCCGGATAAAGAACATGTGCTTCTGAGAAGTAATTTTCTTGTTTATCTAAAATTCCTTCGCGCTCATTGTATAGAATGAATAAATAGGATATGAGTTGCCAATTCGTTCGTTATGGCAATGATTTTAGGTACTAGTTGAGCTCTCTCTTTGTCCTAGTTCACTTCTTTTTATGGGCAAGAATTACTATCCATGATATCCTACTCATCGCAAGCAATAACTGTTCGTTTAATGTAGAACGCATCAGCTCACTTGGAAAAAAAATTGGGTGTCGATAAAGGTCTGGTGAAGTCTGCTAATTTTCGAAATGATTGTATTTGTTTATTCTTCGATATAAGGCCGGATGTAGCTCAGTCGTTAAGAGGTTCCACTGTCTACAGGATCGATCGGAGGTTCGAATCCGCTCTAGTGCTCAGCATGCCTTCCATCCCTGATTCTTGATCCTTGATTCTACTCTGTTGGATTCTGGTGGCGCATCCCAAGTGGATTGATTAACGCCAGACACTTGCACACACTTTACTACTTAGCTCAGATACTTAGATGGTCCGTCTTCACTGAACGTGCGGACCACAGCATCTTTTCCACTCATTTTGCCATTCTCATCCAAGATGTTCTCAAGTTTCGTGAGTGACGTTGACGAGGTTCTTGAGCCGTATCCAGCTGAGCTCTCAGCTGGTCCATCCGTGTAACGAACACGTCACCCCATTTCGTTGGCGGTCTTCCTCTAGGGCGTTTAGCATCTCTTGGGATCCATTCTAGCGTTCTTTTAGCTCTTCTATCGTCGATTCTTCTCATGATGTGACTGGCCCACCTATGTTTTGCTTTCGATACATATTCCGCTGGGTCGCGAAGACGAGACATTCCTCTTAAGTCGGAGCTGCGAAGACCGGCTAGGTGTTGTGTGCGCAAACTGCAGAAGACATCTCTTAAGGGCTCTGTGGGTAGTAAGTGGCTTCCTAGACGTGGAAACGATGTCTGTCCACGTCTCCGCTGCGTAACAGAGCGCTGGAAGAACTGTCGAGTCGAACAGATGGGCACGAAGATCTTGGTCCGTTAGATGGTCCGTAGCCTCCCTGACGGGTGCGAATGCTGCCCATGCTGCTCTCATTCTTCTATTCAATTCTTCCTTCAAGTTCAAGTCTATGTTCATAGAACGTCCGAGGTATACGTATGACGAAGTTTCCACGATTTGGGAGCCTTCAAGTTGTACTCCTCCGTCCTCGCAGTAGGCGTACTTCCTGAACTTTGTCTTCTTTCTGTTTATTCGCAGTCCTATTTTTTCTCTGCTTCGTTCAATTCCTTGGGCATCGTTTCTGCTTCATTGGTACTGCTCGAAAAGACAACGATGTCGTCCACGAAACGAAGGTTCGAAAGAAATCTTCCATCAACACGTATGCCCCTTTCTTCCCAGGAAATTGATTTCATTATCCATTGCAATGCAGCAGTGGACAGCTTCGGCGATATAGCATCGCTTTGTCGTACTCCCTTTCCAATGGTGAGGGAGCGGTGAAAAAGCTGTATTTTCGTGGTGCATCGATCGTAGCAATTGGCTAATGTCCTCACATACGAAGCGTCCACACCTTGATCGACCAGCGCTGACAGTATTGTATTCGTTTCTACGCTGTCGAAGGCTTTCTCATAGTCGACGAAGGTTAGAACAAGGGGCAAGCGGTATTCCCGGCAAGCCTCTATGACCCTTGACACAGTCTGGATGTGGTCCAAGCAGCTGAACCCTTGATGGAATCAAGCTTGTTCTTGAGGGTGGGCTTTATCCAGCGTCCTAGATATGCGCGTGAGGATGATCTTAGTGAATACCCTGCATAACACTCAACAAGCATATCGGACGGTAGTTCCGAAGGTCCTCCCGGTCACCTTTCTTATGGATAAGAACGATTTGCGAGGTCTTCCACTGGTCTGAGATCCTTTCTTTCTGAAGGTAGGATGTCATGTGCGCCGCTAAGAATACATGAAGTGGGCTCTTACTTCCGAAGGGAGAATCCGTGGTGGAGCTCCCTCAGTGGGGATGATTGGGCTTGACACAGGAGTTGATGAACGGAAAAGGTTCGAGTAGAACCTCTCCGTGATTTCCATCTCAGGACGAGAAGAAGTGCGAGTCCCGTCTTCGCTTAGCCAGGCTGCTAGCGGAATATTATGTTCGCGGAGATCCCTGCGGCACTTCTTTAGACTCGTTCTTCTTTGTGCTGCTTCCAGAATCTTCTTCTGCCTCTACTTCAAAAGATCCTCTTGCAATGCTTTTCTGCAGCTAGTGTTTGCTACTAACCGCTCAATGTGCGATGCATTCGGATCAAGCCTCAAAGCCCTTCTTCTTTCCAACAATTCCTTGATGGTCTTCGAAATTCGATCCAAGTTTGTCGTGCGCGGCTTCGAGGCATGCTCAACACAGGGTGGTGATCCTCTGAGCATCTCAAAAGCATCTCGTAGTCCACGTTTGTGTCCTCCTCGATGTGCCAGTCACCTTGGGACAAGGAGTCCTAGAGTATGCAATCGTCGTAGACAACTGCGTACTCGAGGACTTTTCTCCTTCGTTGCCGATGACAGATATTCTTTGCCATCGTGTGGCTAAGTCGTGTTTTCGCAAGAAGGAGGCGGCGATCAGAACAACTACAACAGGATGATGCTACTGAGACGTCAAGCGGACACCACCTCCGGTTGGTGAGTATGTGGTCGATCTCCGCACGAGTCGCGCCATTGGGCGATTCCCATTTCCACTGACGATGATCTCTTTTCATGAAAAGAGAGTTCCCATGAAAGAGGCGAGCGGCGGACAACAGCCCGGCGAGACGATTGCCATTTTCATTCCGGTCCCCTAGTCCAAATCTTCCGACCCTGTATTTCTGTGGCCTTTCCTAGTTTTGCGTTGAAGTCTCCGACAACGAATTTGTAGAAGGACTTCTCGTTGCGGATTACTTCCTCCAGTTCCTCGTAAAACGAGTACAATTTGTATTGATCAGCTGCTGAAGTTGGTGAGTAGCAGTTGATGATACTGATGGGTTTTCGGCGCAGGGCGGAGGCGAAGAATGGCCAGACGAGGTGACAGGAACTCGTGAGAATCGATGAGATGGACAACAGATGGGTGCACAGCAAGACCAACACCGCCTACATTTCGCGACGGAACCCTCTCTCCACGAATGACGAGTGTACTTTCATTCATCTGTCGTACGTCGCTCTTTCTGCACTTGGTCTCCTGCAGAACAATCACGTGAAATTTGAAACGCTCTGCAGCTCCGAGAAAGGCATGCAGGTCAGCGTCTGTGGACGCTGTTCTTGCGTTGTAAGTACGCAGCCTGAGACAGTCTCCATGGCGAGTCGTGCGTGTGTCGCCTTGGTTCAGTATCAATGACGTCCTGAGCATCCTGAGATTTGATCGCCTCTCACTAGTCGCCATACTGTGCAACGTCTGAGACGGCAGGGCCCAGTGTGCAGGGTACTGAGGCAGTGAATATGCTGGAGTGGCAAAAAGACTTCCCCAAACTAAGCTGTCCTGCCACGGGGAGCTTAGCAGAGGTTTACTCTTAAATATGCTTCCGATTCCGAGAAGTCGGATGTGTCGAACTCCTTCTCAGCATGGAAGACCTTGCCGGAGGGTGACCCTCCGCTGAGGATCGCAGTTCGACTTCCAGAGTCACCTCCATGCCACTATGAGGCGGTAAACCGTTGTGGAGAACACACACTTTATGCTTCGAAATAATACGTCTACTTTGTCGTTGTTTGCGAATTGTTTTTTGTTTGAATTTTTGCAGTCACTGAATTCCATGCTTTCAATTTTTGCTGGTCACTTGGCTTGGAAAGAGAAGAGTAGCATCAGTTTACGACGCATTGAGTCAGCGCGATGCATTTTTGACATCTGCATCCCACAATTGTCACCTTTAAAGTACGAGGCAAATAGGTTCAATCTTTTGTACCACATGGGGCAATTCGAAAGTGAGAAACTGGTCAAGAAGTTCAAGAATTGCTTCGTTTTTAGAGCATATTTATGAAGACATAAGCTTGTTGGTTTTTACTCACGTTTTTCTGCATTAGTTGATTTGGGTGGAATTGCACTTTTTTTTATGTGATTGTTAAAGGTGTAGTGAATGCAACATTTCTTCTTGCCTCGGTCGTCTCAGGAAGCTGTTGCGGATCGCTTGTTGTTGAGGAATTTCCAGTGTAAATTCTTTAGCATCAAAATCATGCCTCTTTTCTTTTTGTTCGGCTTCATCCCTACGCTAAGAGAGGACTCTATAAGATGTACTGATTCGTAACATCATGAGTTTGTTATTCTCGAACGAATGTAACGCCGACGGCCCATCGAGCGAACGAAGGGAAACGAATTCGCTAACGATTTTTCTTACAAGCAGTAGACGGGATTGCAAAAGCGAATTTCTAGAAGTTTAGTGTGGGAATGTGGGATTTGATGTCCACTATCTACATGGTTTTGATGTGTGCGAAAGTGCTATTTCTAAAGCGTAGAAGATTTGAAGAGCAGTCTGTCTTGTTTAAGAAGATTTGGAGAAGTAAGAGAATCACTGTTCTGTCTTCAATGTCGATGGCGAGTCTTCAAGCGTCACAATAATTGAATAGTCTTGAACTCGGGCGACATCTGCACAATAGTCAGCGATATGCGAACTAATTTGCTAATGTCTTTTGGTAAACGAGCTGCATTATCTCTTTTTTCCCTTTTGTTCCGTTCTCATCTCATTCTCCAGGATAGCTAATTAAACAGCAGAAAAATTCAGTGCTTCAGGATTTGAAGCCATTCTCCTGCGTAACCGGCGCGTATGGTAGCATGGACGCAAAGATGGGCTCCACTATTGCTCGAAGTAGTCCCGGCCCGGCGAGTAATCAGCCGGCATCTCGTCACATTAGATATAAAAGTTTTTCGAGTCGTCTCAAGGAGAGGTTTCCGGACAACGAACCGACTACTCAAAAAAAGTATGTTTGCTGCTATGTATTCTTTTAATTACCCACACCTTTTTGAACGGATATTGTTGTGGTAGGAGGTAGATTTGATATTATAAAAAAGTTTAGAATGTTTTGGATACCTCGGATAGATAACTAAAGCTGCACCAACCTCATGTCTGAGCCTGCAACAAAATTAAAGGCATCACCCCACGAATCTGAGGTGGTGCGGATTTCAGGTGGAGTATTCGTATACGGGATAGTAGATTATGGAAAGGGGGTGATTCCGTCCATTTTTTTCCTAATTGCCGTAAAAAATGGCCCGGAAGATACGGCTTCGGGCGCTTCACAAGAAGTTCGATTGGAGCGCGCCAGCCCTGTGCGGCGCCGCATCTTCTGGGCCGTTTTTACGGCAATTAGGAAGAAATGGACGGAATCACCTCCTCTCCATAATCTACTATCCCGTATACGAATACTCCAACTGAAATCCGCCCCACCTCAGATTCGTGGGGTGATGCCTTTAAACTCGGTTCATGTGCTGGTTTGCCAATAATTAGCTTCTTGTTTTCACATATCCATCATCAGCTATGGCGTTACATTCGCCATTTTCTAGACAAAGTGTCGTCCAAGCTAGTTAAATACGCATCAATTTTCATGGACTTTTTTCTCTGAGAATTCATGATGGGTACATAAAAATGGAAGAGAATAGAGGCAAGAAGTTAAAGCGGTGAGATTAAAAAACATCAAAATTACGTGTGCTAGGAACATGAATCTTTGTTAGAGCATACTTTTTTCTTCGCGAATATTCCATTTTAGAGTAGCGCATCTGCAGTTCTCTTTTTGCAAAATTTCAACTGGCTTTGTTACAGACATCCCATAATTGTTGAAATGTTGTTCGGTTTTGTCTCGAAATCTACGGTTCTCCCGCACACGGCTATGGAATCAAACTACTGAGAGCCTAAGAACAGCAGTTTAGTTCTTGTTGTTTTCAGCTTGGTGCATGCGGAAGTTTTGGTGTTTTCTTTCAGTAATTGAGGGGAATTGGGAGGATTCTTTTATACTTCAGAAAAATCACTCCGCAATCTTTCCGCTGATTTTTGCTACAATTTTAAACTTTCTCTGAATTAGGTGTTTATTTTACTACGACGACCTAAGAGTAGAGTGATTACGATTCAGAGGCCGTTTAATGCCAAATATTTACTAATCGAACAGTTTGTGGTTTTGTCAAAGCAACTTTGAAAATGCATAGATCTGAGAAGTAAATGACTGTATCGCAGTATTATAAGTAGAAAAGTAGATTTTTCCGTGATCTTTGCAATTGTCTAAGAATAAAACAAATGCTTGAATATTGAGCTTCGCGCAAATGAATGGTTCAGGCGAAGGAGTAGAGATGCTCTCAAAATCGTTCACAGCGCCTCGAGCAGTTTGCCGACCTCCCCTAGGTTATGACATGTGGTTTAGAACGTCCAAAGTTTTCTTAACGCTTCAAATGCATGTGAACTGCACATGTTCGCGATGTGGCTCTGCTAAACGAAATCGCCCACTCAAGGTGAAATTGCGTGTTTTGAAACCATGGTGACGGAATAGTGAAAAGAAAAGTTTGCTTCGATTAGGGACAAAAAGTACGTGAAAGATCTGAATGGAGGTAAAAATGAGGATATTAAGAAAAATCACTTGGAAATTGTTTGTCATTTCAATTAATTGTTCGTCGTAATTTGTCAGCAGACGATAAAAACACAAAAAAGGACTACCACCTAATTGCATTGCACTCACTTTTTCCCTCGATGTGGAGGTTGGATTGAAAATGAATGGAAATTACAAGTAAACGATGATGTCAACTGTTACTACATAAAGGATGTGGTGTACTGTTAGTCTGTCTAAGGTTTTCCTATTAAAATTTATTCAAATTCCAAAGAATGGTCTCAATAAGTCTTCTCTGTCGTTATTCGTTAATTTCTTTAGCCTTTTTTTGTGATTGCTGGTATTTTTGGTTATGTTGGGCTGGTGTTTGTGTGCTAAATTAACGGCGGCTGACTCTTTTTTTAAAAATTGAATGTCAAATTTCGTTGTTCTTTTCTCAACGGCTGCACGAGAAACATAACTTGCCGCATCACATCGCATTTCATCACAACTAGATTATTTTAGATTAATCTTTTAATGTAAAAATCCTCTTAGGACTTTTTTCAGCGCTGCTCTATTCCGCCTATTCACACAATACTTGGTACTTGGCAGAAACATATTATAAGAAGTATAAAAGATCCTTTTTGAAGAGAGAGCTTTTTTATTTGTGGAAGATCTCGTCTTGAATAGTTCCGAATCCTTCGAGGATGTCACATCTATTTACCGTTGCAAACCTTCGTAGCCAAGAGATCGAAGGGCGAAAGAAAAGAAAGGCTGGACCGCGAACGAAAAACGGCTGAGTCTTCGCTGCCTTCCCTCACTGATAGTCCAAGCACCACGAGTTAGCAGACAATGGCAGTTTAGAAGAAAAAAACTGAGGAAAAATGCCAAAAAGGAGGGAAAAAAGGGTCAGAATAGGTGATTTCTGCGGGAAGGTCAGAAGTGGTGAGAATTAACTTGCATTACTGTAGAAAACAGTCAACAAATTTAGGAAAAGAATCACAAAAAGGGAAATAAAACTTACCTATGGAACAAAATACTTGCTTTAAATTTCTAATCACTAGCACGGACGAGTTCATAAGAGTGGTTCTTCATCGGAGAATGTCTGCAAATTTGCTGCAGCAATGCTACGGAAACTCGCAAAATTGACAGAAGTGGGCGAAACTAATAGTGATGTTTTCCAAAACGAAATACTACAATAAAATACAATACAACAATAATTCGAATTTGACCTGTTTCGATACTCTCGCAGTAGCAATCCACTCAAAGCGTAAACCGAAAATTTTGGTATCAAGCTCATTTCCGCTTTCAAATATTTCAATAACAATTTGTAGAGTGCATTCGGGGCTCTTTTTTTTTGAAATACGGTAATCAAATAATGACTATTCGCAAAGAAGAATAGTTCAGCATTAGGAACAATACTAGGATCATTTTTTTTCACATTTGTTTTGTCATTCCACGTTATTTCGTCCTGTTTTCTGAAAAGCATGAAAAGCGTCGCTGTTCGTGTTTTATCAGCGTTTTTTTTCTAAAAAATTGTCATGAAATGGAAATTTATAGTGAGACTCAGCAACTGCATCTTTCATTTCATGCATCTGAAATTCGGTGAAAGTGTTCCGAAGTTCAATTGTGCTATGTTTTGGCCGCATTGTTGTGTCGAGCTAATACATCATCAACTAAGCGTTTATTTAAGTCCGACCCACCTTATCTGCTTGTAGGTGGTGGTTTTTCTTTAATGAATTCGTTTATGAGTTTATGAGAAATGTTATTTATGATTCATTCTTTGTTGGTCTAACAACATAGATTGCAGTAACCAACACATGTCATAGATCTGCGTAGTTTTATTGTTAGAACATTGTCTTCTTCTTTCCTGTTGTCTCTTTCTTCCACAAGCGATGGATGACATGTGTTCGTTACTGGAATCTATGTTTTCAAACTCAAATGTTAGAAGGTGACTGATGCGATCCACTACACGTTCGTTTCCTTGTTCATGACCAGAAGTTATTACAACAGAGTAATGATAGTTTTCATGGTACTGTAGGAAATTTCGCGGCACTGAGAAACGTTCGTCTATGTCAGTTTTATATAGCAGAGGAGCTACTATGTATTATTACATGAATATGCATTGTTTCTGCTACTAGAATGAAATAAAAAACAACACGAAGAGTAGTAATAGGGTAATAGAGAAATAAAAGTTAGTATGCAACAGAACACCAGTAAATTCATTCTGCTGCACAAATTTTTGTTGCGTCGCTTCCATTTTCCATATAAAAAAACGCATCATGAGCAAAAATAAACCTTTAGTCAGTTTAGAAACTGAAATTCCACAGCACTTTGTACGTATTCCCTTCTAAGAAAGCACCCATAACGCAGTCGGTCTGCCATGGCTGCATGATCGATCAGTGGTTCGAATCCGCCTTACCAACCATTGCCAACCGAGCCTTTCATTCCTCTAGGGTCTATAAATTGGAACGTCCGCCTTCGCAAGTCATTTTAAGGCTGCACACGCGTTCATGGGCCCTGAACTATTCTGAATTGAAGTCGAACACATAGCAAAACAGCACTCGAATGGCTAAGATTGCCGCTGCAAGACGTCTGGTGAACAAAGCATTAGAATAATTGCTAGTTTTTATTTATTTACGTTATAGAGTTGTTTTGAACATACAGCACAACGGGAAATTATACGGCTAATTACTTTGGAAACATGATAGACCCATTTCTGGAACTGAGTAAGTTTTTCTAGGTTTTCTCCATCCTCAAAATTTTGTTCAATGTGAACATGCTGAAATACGATGTGGTTCGTACCATGAGCTGAACTGAGGAATGTTCTGTGTATTCTGATTTCATTTTTGCTCACACCAAAACAGTCTCACTAATGCAGTTTTTGCTAATACGTTCGTGTTAGAAAAGCTAGAAGTTTCTCGAAAATTACACGGCACATAACCTTAATTCAATTTCATTCCAGTCTTTTTATTTTAGGGGTCATTTTCGGGGGTATGAACAGATATAAGCTGTTGAGCCGGAAGATGTTAGCAATATCGCTTGATGTTTTTCTATGGTTTTACAGCTGTTTGTACAGCACGAATAATAATCTCTTTTTCTTTCCTTTCTCGCCCGCTTCCAGAATGCTCGATGCTCCGTCGTTGGCTAACTCATTTGATGCTTCACGTGCCCGGCGATAAACATTTGCATACGAGTATGACATGCACGTGAACGGGCGCAAATGCTCTGTGCTTAGACGTTTCTGAAAGAAACTATATATACGATGAGAAAACGAGTGCTTGAACAGTTCCTCGCCATTCATTTCATTTTTTTTCATTTCCATCGATTTTAACGGTAAAGCTATATGTGATTGCTATGAAGTTTGTAGATCTTCTTTGGAGCTGTTCTGAATTATAACTATGAGCGAAGATTCTATTTTATATCCGTAAGAATGTTTGCTAAGACGACACAACTGGTCTCTTTTTCGAGGAAAGTGAGAATTATGAGAGTTATGTTTGAAATTTTCGGATTCGCTATCTTCGTTTAATAGGAAATTGTTGGATATTGTTTTTCCTCAGCAATACGACCGCTAGAGGCAGCATGTCAACTAAATTTTAGGTCAAGAAGAATCGGGATGAACGTAGAACAATATTCCAGCTTTTTTTTCCAAGGAAAAGATTTTGTGGATTCGAAAATGCAAAGCTTCTCTGATTATGTGCCGAGTAGTGAACTATTGTTTGTAGAAAGTAGTACATAGTTTTTGCAGAGAGTTGTTTTACCCTTAAAGACAAGTATTTATAGACATTTTTCTCTGAATCCAACTTACATGACTTTTTCTTATTGGATTTCGAGAAATTGTGCGTTCTTCATTCTATAGTTCAGTACAGTGATGTGTATTGGGTACATCTAGCACATCTGTGTGTTAAGTAGTATGCATTCTATACTACTTCCAGTGGTTCGAATGTCACCGCTGAGCAATTGAACATTGATCGGAATGTCTGCCTTCCCAAAGAGTGCGTCGAGCTCTCATCCACCTCTCCTCCCATTTGGTTTATTCATAGTCCAGACATTGGAGCCTTTTGCAAAAGATAGCTGCTGGCGAGGCGAGGCGAGCGGCAAGAGACGCAGAAGTCGCAGTATAAATGAAGCCACGCCTCTAAGGGCTCATAGTCTCTTCACCTGCTTCATCTTCAGCCTGTAGTTGCTTCAGTTTTCTCCTACTGAGCTGCCATGCCACAATGCCATAACATAACACTGCGCGGTAAAGGTGATTTTCCCCCTTTATCACACTCAGCACTCCTTTTATGGTTTTCCGGCGAAAATTGCTGAAATCTAGCCTTTTCTAGCGTAGCTGAATGCTCTATTATGCACCAAGGATCGTTCTATTTCCCTTTTATTGATGAAAAATCTGTTACGGCACGGCTATTCAATTCAAGAAAGTGCGAAGTGTACTCATCCGCTTTATTATCTTGAACTTTGTTCAACGAGGTTAAATTTCATGAGCTTAGCAGAGTTTCGGAATTCTGCTTGCTTATTCCGGTCTCAACCGCGATGTACATGTGCATAAAACTGCTCCTCTTATCTTGAAGGGAGTCGCTATTCACGGTAAACTGAACGTATCACATTGATTGGATCAGCCTCAAGAGCTCTTCGTTCCCTTCTAGGCTCACGCCAGTAGTCTAGAAAAGAACAACGACACACCAGTAGACAGAAAAAAGAGGATTAGGAAAATTTTGGAGGCAATGAGCACGTTGATTTGTATTTTAAATAACAGCAGATCAGCAACAAAAACATCAATTACCCACTCTCAATCAAACAAACAGCGTACAATCATCGTAAGAAAAGGCTTCCTAGAACTGGATCCTACATTTCAATCATACAAACAAAGATTAACTAAGGAGCTCAAGCACGAACTTACTATCTAATCTGAAGCTCTCACGACTTCATCCCTGTAATGTTTGAGGGATATCAGCTACCAACACCCCTCCTCATGCCTCTCTGCGGCGCTCCAGCTTCCTCATCTCATTTCCACAAAACATCATATTGATCATATCCCTTCATGCGTGTGCCCGAGTTCGTGATTCTCGTCGAGTCTAGCTACCGTACATGTGAAAAGCGGAGCACAGAAACACGCGCTGGCTGTACAGCTCGCGCTTTTCACATGTACAGCCAGCGCGTGTTTCTGTGCTCCGCTAACCCGTTTTTGCGTCATGCTTGTTTGAGATGTATTCACGTGCCCAGCATGTGTCGTGGATATGTTTTTCTGCTTCGATTCTCACGAACATTGCGACTCATGTGAAGGCTATGCTCACGATAGGAGTGATCTATCATTTAATAAAGGTAACCGTGATAACTGTGATAGAGAATACAGCTATACTTTTACGTTGTGCGTTCTAGTTGTGCAAAATTTAAACTTGAACTTGCTAAGACGAATCAAATATGTTATGGGATAGAAAGGAGTGAAATCATGGTTTATTTCAAATAATTTCCTATTTAAAGGCATTAGTTCACGAATCTGAGGTGGTACGGATTTTAGGTGGAGTATTCGTATACTGGATCGTAGATTATGAAGAGGTGGGTGGTTCCGTCCATCTCTTGCTAATCGACGTAAAAAACGACCCGGAAGATGCGGCGCGTGCACACGACTGGCGCGCTCCAATCGAACTCATTGTAGAAAGTAGCACGCCGGAACGCTCGAAGCCGTATCTTCCTGGCCGTTTTTTACGGCAATTAGGAAGAAATGGACGGAATCACCTACCTCTCCATAATCTACGATCCCGTATACGAATATTCCACCTGAAATCCGGCCACCTCAGATTCGTGGGGTGATGAATTTAAAAGTAATATAATTAATGATGCAGTGCAAATCATGTATAGTATCGATAAAATAATATGAATAATTGCAAGATTAGTTGGGAATTCCCTGCCCGAAACGCTCGAAGCCGCATCTTCCGGGCCATTTTTTACGGCGATTAGGAAGAAATGGAGCGGGATACCACCCGTTTCTGCAATCTACGATCCCGTGTAGTCTTTGACCATCGGGAATCCATATCACGTCAGATTCGTAGCGTGATGCCTTTAACTTGTAGTCATAGCAGGAGAACTAAAGTTCTTTAGTTAAAGTTTAAAAATTCTAAAACTGTAATAATAAGTTCATATAACTGAGTTTTCAGCAAAACAAATGTGGAAAACTGCCCCAAGTGTACTTTTTTGTTATTTTCTCCTTTGTTTATTATGCAGAACTCGCTAACGTTTCCATTATATTGTTTGGTTCCTGTTGTCGTTTGCATCGTAGCTATCCGTAAATTGTGCTGAACATAAAATTTGATTTAAAAACTGGAAGCTCCACCCACCGACCGAGTTCAGAATTTCCCATCTGGTCTCATGGGGTGGGGCTTCGACGGTTTGGGCGCTCCCCAGTGTTCTCGTCTGCTTTCTTTAGGAGGCTGCAAGATTTCCTGCCTTCTCTTTTCAGTATCGTATACCGTCTGAAATTTCTATGAAATGGAAAGTTCTTGGAATACTAGAGCTCAACCGCTTTATTTGCAGAGTTATCCCCAAAACAAAGCGATCTAGTTGTGTTTGAAATGAAAAAAAAGATCTTCTGCGAGGGATCACTTCTCGATGCCGTACAACGTGCAAATCTATTCGCCGACTGCAAACACTTCGTGGATATGCCACTCAAACAGGACGCTGGTACGCGTTTATAGTTTGATTCACAAATGATTTCGTCTTGCAGCAAAAATGATGTGAAACCTCGCGTCTGCAGGCGAGGTTACAACGATCCTTTTGCAATTTGCGCCTATCCTAAGTTCACGCGCACACTGAAGAGGCTCTAGTTTTCTCGCAGTGGAGCGCGATATCTTTGATTACGCGAAGTGCATGAGAACTGTCGGTTTTCTTTTGATTTGCTTACTGTAGCGCACGGTGACGGGTACAGTAACCTATGTTTAGTTTTTGTGTGATACAGTATGAGTCAAGAATACGTCCCACTTAATTATGGTAGGCGATTTGTTTCCCCAGTGTGCTTAGATAAGGACGATTGATGGTCGGTGTTCTTTAGGTTGGCTGTGAGGGAAAGGAAGAATTTCAACAAATTAAAAATAGTCTATTGTAAGGAAGGTAGAATAAAATCTACAAACAAGTAGTGATCAAATCGATTTTTCAGATGGTCGTGGAAAACTGGGGATGTATACAAAGCAGTGATCATCGCTGAGTCCAGATTCAAATTCTTCGTTGGGATTAGCTACTTGGTTGAGGTATTATCTCCCCACGCAGCTATATCTAATGCTACCGAACGTGGCATATGTCAATGATCTGAGTTCTGTTAGTGTACTGAAGAGTGGAAACTGGTATAGTGGAGTTGCCAAGGCCAGTCACTGCATAGGCCAACACGCGTTCCGAAACCTCAACGTGGCGCCGCTAAAGTTATAATATAAAACGAAATGTAGGTGGGTGTTAGAGAGAAAAGTAACAAAGTAAGCAAAACAACAAGAACCTAGTTTCTCTTCGTATTTCGCAACAAATCTTTCGCATCCAATCAAACAAAACAATTTACTTCGTTGAGCTTCTTGTTTGGATGTTGAATGGCGAATGTTTTCGAGGAATCGACCAGCTATTAGGGACATGAGCAACATGCTATGCCAGCAGAACTACTCCTTGTTGCTCCTAGAGTATTATGTTTCGTCGCTCATTTATCGACATTTACATTGAAAGTTGTGAAATTGCTCTGAGCCTGCTCGGTTATGTTGATGATTAGATGTTTGGATACGAAGTGCCCTTGAAATTTGACGAGCTGTCATCTGTCGTTGAAAATTTAGTAACCAAACGAGCAGGCCTTTCACGTGAACGGACAGTGCCACTCTGTTCGTGTTTAAACACATTCACGTGAACAACGATGAATCGTAACGCGGAATTGGTGTGTTTTCGAGTGGATCTTTGAATCTTTTTAGAAACATATGGACAGCTATGAATACTACTTCTTTTTCGGTGCTTCTTCAGAATCTCCCTTGATGTAATTCTGTCTAACGGAAAGAAGAAACACATGCAAAAACTTACCCCTCTCATTTGCTGAAAAATGGTGCTTCTTCTTCTCTTTTGTAGTCTCTCCATTTATGAGCTTTCATTAGGGTTTGTTCACTATTCCTCGGTAATCATTGTATTTTGGATTTAATGTTTTCCATTCACGTCGGATTCTGCACAAATATGACTCCATGGCGGGCAATTAACACACATCACAGATTTTGCGAAACATGCAGTGCAGAATTTTCAGAGACAGTTTCGTGCTAGCCACGATACGAGAACTTTTACATCGATCACAAACCACGCCAGGTGCTCGAGCATGACGATCGGGTGCAGCGCGCACTCAGTGCGGGCGAGGTTTGGGTGCAGCGTGTACCCAGAGAGAAAGTGTTGTCCTCTGGCAGCTGAAGATGTTGTGGATCAAACGCAGGAGCATAGTCTCTAAGTAGTCTTGACCAAGGAGGTTATAGGAGATCAGAGGACCGCTGGTGGAAGTTAATTCCTGCAGAAATGCTAACCTGGTCTGTCCAAACTTGACTTTTCAGTGATTCATTAAGCCTAATCAGCGTTGTATAGCAGTGTCGTAGAACAGCAAGGCAAACAGCAGCTATTAGCAAGGACGTGATTGCTCGAAGGAAAGCGTTTAACTTCTACTTAAACTTGTTTCATTGTGTTCGGCTGGGGAAACAAGTTTTGCTGCAGACAGGTGGTCACAGCGAAAGAAATAATAAAGGATTTGCATAAACTAATCAGTCTCTGGAATTGGAACCATAACGAAAACAAATAACAAAAATGAATGAGACTTTGCAAAAGTTGTCACAATAACCTTCTCCCTTCATTCTCCCGAAGTATGTTTTCTCACCGAAAAAAAGCAGCTCTATAATTCTTCGCTCGTGCTGCCTATCGAGTTTATCTTTTGCAGAAACCACTCTAGTTCGCTGGGAAGCCCTAAGAGCAACCGGACCAGTGAGTGTTGAGCGTCTTCGACAATTTGTCGACGAATTTTTCGATCAACCCGAAGAGGAGCTGGTGGAGTGTGAACCAGCTGATTGGGAACCAACGGTTCGTTTGAAAATCTTCAGCATTCCTGACCAGTCGAATTATTGGCGAATTGAGCGGAAGACTTCAGGACGACGCTTTCCACTCGATCAAGGACTCGAAATACCGTGACTTTGCCATAGCTCTACATAAGAAGTGGCCAACGCTCTACAGAAAGGTTCTTTGCAAAGTTTTAGCCTACGATCAGCCACCACCCGCTGCCCAACTGCCCACTCACCTGCACCCGACCTCACTGCTGAATCGAAAATAGTTCTGACAGAGTGACAGACGCGAGCAGAAATAACAAGGTGATTGTGTAGCATTGCCGTGCCGATGCAAATTAAAGGAAATGGAGCGATGACGTCGACGTTGACGTCATTTCTCAGCACTACTGTATTAATTTGCATCGGATGCTGTGCGCTTGTATCGATTATATTGTTCGCGTTCGTATATGCCGTGATCGAAGATGTACTTATTGGGGGGAACTTGTCTTAAATGTGATGAGCTCTTCCCATCTAAGTCATGCAGTCATCGGTCACGGCGCTCAACCGTCTTTTAAAGCAGCAATGTATGAAGAGATGGAGACGGCAGTGAACTGTGGTAAATGGTTTCTTGTAGCCAATATTAGTTTTTATTGGAATTTTTTCGAATTGTTTCAGATCTCCGATAGTGTGCGAATTAGGCCAGAGAGATACTCGATCATACCAGTACCGAATCCTTTTGTGGTACCTGGTGGAAGGTTGGTGAATTCGGGTGTTCTCTTGAAAATCGCTCATGGACGGTGACTGCAGGTTTCGAGAAATTTATTACTGGGATAGCTTCTTCATCATTAAAGGACTCTTGGCTTCCCGCATGTATGCTACCGTACGTGGAATGATAGAAAATATGCAGTATCTCATAGAAGAGTACGTTTCAATCCCATTTTTCCTACACTGTTCCGTCCAGTCATGGTTATCAGCTATGCGAGAATTGGTTCCAAATTGCTCTGATTCTGACCAAAATACAGCTTTAAGGTTCGGATTTGTACCGAATGGAAATCGCATATACTATCTCAACCGTTCACAGCCACCAGTACTGACATGGTGTGTACACGCATACTACATGGCTACCAATGACCTTGATTTCGTCGAGAAGCTTCTACCAACATTGCGCAAAGAGGTGCAGTTCTGAACTGTTTAGCCTAGACGTGATGTGGTTGCTTAGATAGGATAATTCCACCCATTGAACACTATTTCAGATGGCTTTTTTCCAAACAAACAGATCGATTATTATGGAGGGATGGCCGGGTCCTCTTTATCGCTACCGTGTTGTTGTAAACTCACCTCGTCCAGAAAGCTATCGTGAGGACATCAAAAGTGCTGAACACTTGCATGAAGGTTGGTTTGAGACTGGACGATTTTCTTGTAATTTTTTCATTTAACAACTGTTTTAAGAAATTGACAAACAGAAACTATGGGGCGACATCGCAGCCGCTGCTGAAAGTGGGCGAGATTTCTCTAGTAGGTGGTTTAGCCATTCAGGACCAATGGCTGGAAAACTTGAAGGAACGAGGTTAGTAACTTCATGCAATTATTTTGCGGGAGTTTTATCAGAAGCGCTTCCCGTTCTAGGACCAGTGAAATTGTGCCGGTAGACTTGAACGCCATAATTTGCGGAAATCTACAGTTGATGGGTGATCTTTACGACGCCATTGGTGATATCGAAGGATCCAAATGGTGCGCCCAATCCGCAGATTTGATGAAGCAAACTATTTACCAGGTCGGTTCTGCGTACGTTAAACTTTTGTAAATTCGAATAACGGAACTTCTACCGATTGCCCAGATGATTCGATTCGTGTTGTTTTAGGTGCTCTGGAATGAGACAGCCGGCTGCTGGTTTGACTACGATATCCCAAATGATAAACACTTACGTATGTTTAGTGACACCAATTTCTTCCCAATGTTCACCAGAGCTACCCACTCCGGTAAGAGTTATTGACGTAGGGCGATAGTGAGAATAGTCTAATCATGAACTCTTTTCTAGGATTTAAAGCCGAAAGAGTGGTGAATTATCTGCGCATAACCGGTGTTCTAGATTTCCCGGGGGGTGTACCAAGCTCCCTAGTCGCAAGTGGTAAGTTGCCGTCTTGCTTAATTGCTGGGCTGCTAATGTAAAATGGTACGTTTTCAGGACAACAATGGGATTTTCCGAACGCATGGGCGCCGACGATGTGGATACTTATCGAAGGGCTCAGACGGAACGATCAGCACGAAGTGGCTCTCCAAATAACAGAGAAATGGGTGCGGAAGAATTTCAATATGTGGCGTGCAAGTGGAGGAAAAATGTACGAAAAGGTTTGTTTGATGAGTTTCTTCTATTTTGAAAGGATGCTAAAACGAAGAGGTAGGTGATTTATTTGTTGACTCAGAAGGGAAAAAATGACCACTGTTTGACATAGTACAGGTACATAAGCAGTAGGATAGGCTAACAACGATTATCCCCAGTACTTCGTTTAGTTTCGCTCACTTTTCACATGGTTTGCTGTCGCCAAAGGTGGATGGGAATGTTCAGTCATCTTAATAAGGATAGGAGTGGTATAGCAAATGAAGAGCTGTGATGTTGAAGTGCAGAGATAGAGATTTAGATCCTTCTTTAGTTACTAATAGTTGGTGCTGAAATCTACCAACTATTAGTAACTAAAGCAGGATCTAAATTTCAACATGGAACTTGTGAAAACATTGATTGCTGCGTGAACACATGACCGATTGCGCTATAATTTTCTCTTCCCGGAAGATATACGTCATCCCATTTCTTGTCTTTTGTGAAAATGAAAGATTAATTAGGTTGTTGATAAGTCCATAATCTTTGAAATATAGAGATAATGATGTCCATTCATATCTTCTGTTTTCAGTATAATGTAGTGTCCGCATGCTACAAGATCATCGGTGGAGGTGGCGAGTATGATTTGCAAGAAGGTTTCGGATGGACCAATGGAGTCCTGCTTGACTTACTTGTTACATATGGTAATGAGCTGACATGGAGCGCAGATGAAGAATGCCGATGTTGTGTACTCGACTGTATTTGCCTTGTTTGAAACTCAAACAGTAGGATGGCAACAAATGTTTCTACTTTGTTTTCTAAAGACTCTTCGCGTACCGTCCACAAAACTCGATACGTATTCCTTTTTTAGGGAAAAAATAGTTGTCTTTCACTATCTTTTTCTGGCAAGCAAATAAGTTTCTGAAATATTTGTAGGTAAACCTAGCTATCAGTCAGAAACAAGTTCTGCCAGAAAAAGACTCACGCTGGAGTTGCTGAAAATGTGAAAAAAGTCCACAAGAATTCCTCGAGCTTTTACATTGTCGTTACTTGTACAAAACCAAACTAGCCGTCTAATGTTGTTTTCAGCCGTAAAAAGTTAAGGTCCTACCGTAATCACCCTATTTTAATGAGATCGTTTCAAGATAATTGAGTGGGCGATGGGAGTTCTCAACTTGATTTTAGCACTTTATTTCCAAATGTTCGTCTTTTTTTTTGAACGAAGGACTGACGGCTTCCTGACGTTGTTTATTTAGGATACTGTATCGCCCAGTATGGTGTACATCTATCATTGAGGGTGTCGTGATTATTCATTGCTCTTTCATTCCATTATTGTTAGCTGTTTTATTGTGTGTTTCAATATAAGTAGGCGGGTATGTTAACGAGAAGAAAAGCGTGTATTTTTGCTTAATAAACCAGTTATAAGTAGTACATCGTAATGCTACCAGTGCGTGTGATCGTCCACATACGTAAGGAAATTGTGGGTGAGGTTTGCAGTGTGAGGTCTTCTTGAGGAACAAATGCACTCCTAAGAACGTTATGCCGCATCAGTGAGATGCGAAAAACGCCGAAAAAAAAAAACTCGTATCTAAACTTACACGCGGCTTCAAGAGACTCCGCCCTTTGGACCAATGCTAACGCGCCGGTGCTAATTCAAAACGGTGCAGCGGGTAACTACTTCCGCAGTTGTTTCAGAGCAATAAGCTTTGAGAAAGGTAGAAAATGAGTGCTGTACGGTGCTTCACGGATTCTTACAATCATAAAAAGGGAATGTCACAATAAACCGTAATCCAAGAAAGAAAGGAAGTATGATCTCCCAATTTCAAACTGAGTAAGTGATGAAGCTGGACTTTGGGCTTTTTAGTCTTTGTTTTGCAGCTGACAACGATTACTTTAGGAAACTGCATAGCTAACGTCTTTTCTTTTTCCTCTGTCCAGTCTTCTTTTCATTTTCCATTTGCTTTTGCATTGCTTTCTTTATTTGATTTGTATCTCTATTTCTTTTCCATCTTCTGCAACATCTCTGTTCTACTTGTCTTGTTTGTCCGTTCTGCCTTCACTGTTCCTCTGTCTTATTGTTTTATCTTATTCCCTTGTCTTCCTTGTTATGATTATTCTGTCTTGTTTCTCTTTCTTCTAAAGTTGTATTTTTGTGCCTTTCTAGGTTTTATTCTTTTTACCTCCTCAAAAAGGCCTTTGGTTCCAACTTCTTTGCTTTTTTTAATTTATGCAGCATGTTTTATCCCCTGTATCATAAGTTTACTTACTTCATAGTTGTTTCATTTTCATGTGTCTCACTGTTCCTACATCTATTCTTCTGGTTTCTGCTTTCTCACTCTTTCTTCTCAATCTTAGTCTCCTTTTTCCACACTTTCTTTACTTTCCAGCATGTAATTGTGTTGCTTTCCTTGCTCCAAATTAGGGAATGAGTGCTTTATGATAAGCGGGACTTGAATCATATTAATATGACAAGAACATTGAAGCAGAAGGGGAACAATTCGCATGGAAAAAATAGTGGAGCTTTCGCAGATGTAGGTGAAGACTCTTCTCCAGTATCTTTTTTCCATTTGGAGGAAGTATTTTTTCTACAAAACATCCTGGATTATGCTACATATTTCAAAATTGGTACGAGATAATAGAAAAAGTATGAAAGAAAGCAGTGCGGTCCGTGGCAAAACCTATTAAGCTATTCAGGCACTTCGGCTCTGGTGATGCCATTACATAGGTAGCGTTCTCGGGCTTTACTTGTAGTTTCAACTTGTAGATGTTTTCAAAAGACATTGTTTTTGGTTTCTTTCGACTCGCTTCCAAGATTTCTTCTTTGGATGAGCAGCTTTCTGGGAACAGAAAAGGAAATCAGACTCTCTTCATATTCAAAATTAAGCCTAGCGCTTTTCATAGGAAGTGAACGTACGCGATTTGCCGACAGCAATTAAAACTTTTCTGAAAAATGAATCCTAAAGTTTGATTTAATTTCAGTTTTGCGTCTATGCGAAAGTATGACTACTTATTTGGGTTTCCGAATTTTACAACTTCCCAATCTCAAACCTCTGCTCAGGAAAACTTAGAATCAAATCAAAGCTAATCAGGCACTTCGGCTCTGGTGATGCTATTACATAGTGGGAAAATGACAGAAAAAAGAAGAACATGACGTCGTTTTTCGCCTTTCACTAAAGCTAAAACAGTAGCGAGGTTAAAAGTGGGTGTCCTGTTACTGTGTCAATCCCTGATACTCTGGGAATTAAAGTCAAGATAAATAATTGACCTAATTATGCTGAAAGAAGTCAGCATATAAAAAACAAATAGAATAAAAAAAGACATCAAAACAAAAATGTAAAAGACGAGAAAGGGAATGAAAATGCAAATCAAATAAGTGATGATTAAAAGAACGTTTTGAAAGATTGAGACAGAGATTGATTGAGTTAAAGACAGCTCGCACAGAAATAGAACGTTCAGGAACTACCATAGATTCTGTTATAGCTTGCGAAAATTCAGAACAAATATTGAACGTAAATCCAAAATTCGAAATTATGCCAGGTTCAAGAGATGACTGCCAAAAAAGCGTTAAAATGTACAAACATCGACTTGTGTGGGTTTGCAGCATTTATGATGTTTAAGTATAATCGGGCTAAAACAAAGCTGAAGCTCGGCGTATTTCCGTATGTGACCGCGCTCAAAACGACTTGGTGGTCCTAGCGATTGTAATTGAAGTAGGACCATCGCCAACTCCACTTATCTCTGCAAATCCGAGCCGCTTCCGTACATCAGTACAACTGCGCAGCTCCAAACGCAGTCGTCTCCGCAACTGCATTGAGCATCAGGTCATTTTCCCACGACCGGAGTTTTCAAAGCCTTCGAGACTTTGAAAAAAGGCTTTCGAGAAGAGTTTACTCCGAGAAGTCGGAATATCGAATGTGTCGAACTCCTCGGTTTGGGAGACACTTCCGGAGGACGTACCT
Organism: Necator americanus; assembly: GCF_031761385.1. Taxonomy (NCBI): domain Eukaryota; kingdom Metazoa; phylum Nematoda; class Chromadorea; order Rhabditida; family Ancylostomatidae; genus Necator; species Necator americanus. The sequence goes on from NC_087374.1 coordinate 19,088,412, forward strand.
CCGCTGCGCACAGCAGAGTAAGCTCCACGCCACTATAAGGTGGTAAACCGTTGTGAAAGGTACGGGTTAGTATGTGCGTTATTTGAATCCGACCTGATGATAAAAGTTGCCAGTTACTTTTTAGTACAGAAGAGGAGTTTAGCCCAGCACCACATTACACGACTACGCGTTAGTTTACCGTACAGTGCACATGTGGTGGAATTTCCATAGTTCAGCCCATGGAAACATTCTTATATACGGCTTTGAAAACTCCGGTCGTGGGAAAATGACCCGATGCTCAATGCAGTTGCGGAGACGACTGCGTTTGGAGCTGCGCAGTTGTACTGATGTACGGAAGCGGCTCGGATTTGCAGAGATAAGTGGAGTTGGCGATGGTCCTACTTCAATTACAATCGCTAGGACCACCAAGTCGCTTTGAGCGCGGTCACATACGGAAATACGCCGAGCTTCAGCTTTGTTTTAGCCCGATTATACTTAAACATCATAAATGCTGCAAACCCACACAAGTCGATGTTTGTACATTTTAACGCTTTTTTGGCAGTCATCTCTTGAACCTGGCATAATTTCGAATTTTGGATTTACGTTCAATATTTGTTCTGAATTTTCGCAAGCTATAACAGAATCTATGGTAGTTCCTGAACGTTCTATTTCTGTGCGAGCTGTCTTTAACTCAATCAATCTCTGTCTCAATCTTTCAAAACGTTCATTTAAAGGATCAAGTGTCTAGAATTAATCAATCCTCTTGGGATGCATCGCCACGTTCACTTCAGTTCAGAATCGTTTGTGGTTTACGAACGTGTATCTGGCCTATAAAATGACTTGCAGGGGCTACTCTGTGTGTCAGGTCAGTATTTCCATTCTCCCAGACAGGTGTGGTACCAATTTATCGATCATGGAGGGATGAAGGGCTTGATGAGCACCAGGGCGGATTTGAATCTCCGGTCGATCATGCAGACGGCGGAACCTCTTACTGACTGCGCTACATCCGCCCCGACGTTCTTTTATGACTGCAGAATTCGCGTATGAGGATCCATCAATATGAATATAATAAAATATGATGAGAGTAGATCTGAAATCGATAACTTGACTATTAGTGTGGTTGACGATCAATTGGTTTATCAATTTTTTTACATCCATCAACTTACCGATGATGTCAAGGGCTTGGCAATGGCGGGTGACCCTCATGCATTTATCTCAGGTGCATGCATGGCTGATAATATAAATAGGGAAACCGTCCCCTAATATAGCCTCCTGAGTACCTCATCGTGGCGGTCACTGTGTTTGACCGAGGACCGCGTACGTCATAGAGATTTGGTAAACATAGAATCGAGATCGCAAGGCACGTTTATTCGATTCTAGGTAACCGAAAAAGAAATCTAAACAATCTCCTATGAATATGATGGATTTTGACTAGTAGCCTATAAATTCTATTGTTGTAGAGGTATAATCAAACACTGAGACATAATGGAGAAACAAATACAGAAATAAAAAATGTTTGCCTCAAAACGACGTTGTAGCTACAAATCGCTTTGAAAAAAAAAAACACTTTCTCTTTATTTGCGGGTTTACAATCCGCGCTAGCTCCCTTTTTTTCTTCCAATAGTGGTCGCCGACCTTGACACATGCGACCCACAATGGGGAGTGATTCGTCATCAGTTGACTGCGACGCCGAATAGAAAGTTCTAGAAATTTTTGAGAACTGAACATGGCGGTTGCGGTAGTTCAGGCTTTGAGCTGAACTATAGGCTGTTGCAGCTTAGATTTATTTGAATATACATCTATATGTCCAAACAAACAAGTTATATGAAATAAAGAGACAGAGTGAGACATTCACTGTTTAATCAGGACATAAATATTAATAGCATCAATCAATCCCAGTGTTACATCACTTAAGAAATGTCGCCATGATCATTTTATTGCAGCGAAAAACAGATGATAAGAATGCAATACTACTTTTTTCATGTTTAACAAAGTAACCATGGCTGAAACAAAAAACGGAAACAGTATGAAGGTAGCGCTGTTACGTTGCTAAGTGATTTATATGTTAGTTATGTATGTTACAGAGTGCGAGTTTTTATTCCTTAGCAGAATATTAGATGAAACGTACAACACATTTCTTAACAAAGAAATCCAGTAATTTGTGAGAGGATTACGTGCAACTTACGAAAGTATTCTACTATTCTACCAATACGATACGATAGTTTTCGTCATCCAAGAATTTCACTTACCTATAATGTATACTGAGATGACTTTAAGAGTTGTACTACCTATGTTAGCCTGTAGACGTGTTCGAAAGGAAACTGTTGAGATGAAAGCGCTCTGTTTCTAATAGTGGCAAAAGTCATGCAGCTCTTTGAAGCTCCGTAGCTTCCTATTGAAGCGAAACTGTGCCTTATTTCATTGCTGTTCATCCACTATCATATTATATATATTGTATAATATGCTATATAATAACGCGTCTGTGTGTCACAAAAGTACTCAATAACGATGCAAAAGTCCTCACTGGTGAGGTGCCAAACCATCGCCATGCACCTGTTAGGCGAGGACCCTACCTTTCTACCGTTGGCCTAATCTATGTACTTCTTTATGTCGGCTTTGATGAGAAAAATTAGTTTCTCACGTATGTTAGTGAAGGTAAATAAACTTTTGTGTGAATGTATACTTCCAAATTTGCAAACTATCATGCTATAAAATAACGAGCTTATTCTATCAAGAGTGTGCGTCTGTGTATGTGTGTGTCTCAGTCAAGAAATTCCAAAAAGAGGGGGAGACGGATACCACGGCGTCGGTTTGGTGCGCCTCAACGCGGTAAAATTGGGTGAGACGGGTCCTACGGCGTCGAATTCGTGCACCGGCGCCAGATAGCTGTAAAATGGGGTGGGACGGCTCGGAATGGTGTGCCTCTGCCAGAAAACTATAGAGTGGGGAGAAACGGTTTCCACTGCGTCGGATTGGTGCGCGGAAGCCCAAGGCGGTAAAATGGGTTTCTATGGTCCCTTCGCATATTTTCCCACTATGTCTCCTGACGCTGCTAACATCCTTTCTTCAAAAAGGGGAAACACGCGTTCGCACGTGTGTTTCCTCCTTTTGAAGAAAGGATGTTAACATGCAAAGATCAAATACAATTCATAGTAGCCAACAGTTTACGTGATCTGACGAAGGACGTTATTTTTATCATTATTTTTTTACAACTGTCTTTTCCACAAATTACTATCAAGTACCCAATTAAAATGGATCAAAAAATGTATGACAAAGTAGTTTTGATGGAAAGAAGTATTATTTTCCATCGAAGTGCCAACGATCATCAAATATCTCTGTGTGAATGAAGAGGTGTTCTGGTTGGAAACGATACGCCTCTTTTTTTCGTTATAAGATCGAGCAATACTAAATCACAGAATTCTCCAGTTTCTCTTGAACACTTCAAAGATCCTTATCAGTTAGGTGGAGAGACAACGTAGGACACAGAATGTGAACGCAAAAAAAAGTTGGAGCAAAGCATTTCGTTTTGAAAACGAAACAACTTGTTCGGTGTTGTAAGTCTAGGAAAAGTTAGATAAGAAAGTATGTATACGGAAACAAAAACTTCTTAATCCCTTTCCAGGACAACATAAATAGCAAATGGAATGGAATATCACTTTGGATAGGTCAGTTTTTGCCTATGCTGGGAACAATAGTAAGAAAAAGCTGACTCGTCTACGAATGTATCTAGAGAGATCGGTGTGAACATAGCTTTCTGCTTCTGTATGTCGTATCTTAGTAGGATGCTTCATATGTTCTCAGTGTTTGGAATTCGCCGTCATTCAATTCTTAATGCGTCCTCACAACAGTACAAACTTCGAACAACAAATATATTACGGTATAAGAAGTCAAGTCGGAAGTATAGGATGTATTGTGCATCTGCACAAGCAAACTAACGCGCGCAGACGTTGCGTTAAAATGTTCTTATGCTGATTTAGGACACAGCGCTCCGAGTCCATCGATCTTTCCAGCGGACGTCACAATTTCACACTCGTCTTTAGGTCTTTCAGTCCACCCACACAAGGGCAACTTGGATCGATTACTAGTTAAGTCCAACTGTGCATCACTAACATTGTTTCAGAAGTAACGAGAATGGTCGCAGCCTCTGCAAGTGAAACATTACCTATCGGACACCCCCAAAAACCACCAACAATCGATCAACACGGCTGGGAACCTGTCGCTACTTATCGCTGTAGGGCGGGGAATCACGACTGGAGCACTCAATTGTGCTATGCCTCGTCAGCATAGTGGGTGTGGGCGTGACACGTCGTCAGCATTGCACCGCTGACGAGGCATAGTTGTATTTAAACGTACCCAACGGATCGCTGTCACGTATTCTACTCTCTCGGGTTTTTCCAGTGTACTCGCTTGACATCATCTGCCGTTGGTCTGACCATACCTTTGATCTTCCTTCCGTCCTGGTTCTATTTGCAGCCTTTAAATCTCTTCTGGTCGGTTGTTTGTACACGTCGTCCTTAGGCCACGTCGACTAGCGTGTCGAGCTGCTTGTGCCTATTTAAGCTCGCTCGATCTTCACTCGCACACTCTTTCTTTCCATTCGCATTTGCTTCGAGTTGTTGTCGTCATCCATCCTAAGTACCGAACATTCCAGAAACCCGAATCATCTCTGTATATCTAAAAACTACCACAAATTAACATGAGGACGTTATTCTTTACGGCTTTTGTGGCCCTTCTCACTGTCGGCGTATACACTGAAGAGAAAGATGACAAGAAAGTGAGTTTCGTTAGGAATGTCTGCATTTATTTGTCAAGAGTTTGCATTTTGTAGGAAACCAAATACGGAACGATCATCGGTATTGATCTGGGAACCACATATTCCTGCGTAGGAGTGTACAAGAACGGGCGTGTGGAAATTATCGCCAACGATCAAGGTTAGATAATCCTTATAACAGTCTCATTATACTCCCCAAAGCTGGTTTGATTTGATGGCTCCACCAACAACTTTTTTCATTTCGTGTATAACCTAACATTACTTCCTCTGAGATCTTTTAGACAAGTCCTCCTACTTTTACGCTACTGCAGAGTAACCTATATTCAAACCGAAAGTTTCTAGAATTTTGCATTTTTAACTGGTGCCATTTTCCCTGCTACTTTTTGGAGGTGTAATTGTTGCACGAGAAAAAAAAAAACTCACTGAAAATCGGTCGGCTTTCTCAATCCTTTTTATTCTTCAGGAAACCGTATCACTCCGTCGTACGTTGCTTTCTCTGGTGACACTGGAGAGCGTTTGATCGGTGATGCTGCCAAAAATCAGTTGACTATTAACCCTGAAAATACCGTATTCGATGCAAAACGTTTAATCGGACGTGACTACAACGACAAGACTGTTCAGGACGACATTAAGTTGTGGCCATTCAAGGTATGTCATTACTTGTTCCATAAGTTGCTTCCGAGACGGCAATAACTTTAGTACCTCTAGACGTGGAACTTCTGTCCACAGTTTCTGCTTTCTTTGTGTTATATTGTCAAGGAAATCAAGCAAAAATAACTTATACCCTAGACATTAGGAAGAAAAAGAACTCTATGGATTTCAGATCGTTGACAAGAACAACAAACCCCATGTTTCTTTGAATGTCGGCAAGGACAAAAAACAGTTCACTCCTGAAGAGATTTCTGCGATGGTTCTCGGCAAGATGAAAGAAATCGCAGAGTCCTACCTTGGAAAGGAAGTGAAGCACGCTGTAGTCACCGTGCCTGCCTACTTCAACGATGCCCAGCGTCAAGCTACTAAGGATGCGGGAACCATTGCTGGATTAAACGTTGTTCGAATCATCAATGAACCAACAGCAGCTGCCATCGCATACGGTCTTGACAAGAAGGAAGGTGAACGTAATATCCTCGTATTCGATCTTGGAGGTGGTACCTTTGATGTCTCCATGCTTACCATCGATAACGGTGTGTTCGAAGTGTTGGCCACTAACGGAGACACTCACCTTGGAGGAGAAGACTTTGACCAGAGAGTCATGGAGTACTTCATCAAGCTGTACAAAAAGAAAACTGGCAAAGATCTCCGCAAGGACAAGCGTTCTGTACAGAAGCTACGTCGTGAAGTAGAGAAGGCTAAGAGAGCCCTGTCTACTCAACACCAAATCAAGGTCGAAGTCGAATCGATTATCGATGGCGAAGACTTCTCTGAGACTCTTACAAGAGCCAAATTCGAGGAACTCAACATGGACTTGTTCCGTGCTACCCTGAAGCCCGTACAAAAAGTATTGGAGGATTCAGATCTCAAAAAAGACCAAGTCCACGAAATCGTACTTGTCGGCGGATCCACCCGTATCCCAAAGGTCCAGCAACTCATCAAGGATTTCTTCAACGGAAAGGAACCTTCCCGTGGTATCAACCCCGACGAAGCTGTCGCCTATGGAGCTGCCGTCCAGGCTGGAGTGATCAGCGGTGAAGAGAATACCGGAGACATTGTACTTCTCGATGTGAACCCACTTACGCTCGGTATTGAGACTGTTGGAGGTGTGATGACGAAGCTGATCACCCGTAATACAGTTATTCCGACGAAGAAGTCGCAGATCTTCTCTACTGCTGCTGATAACCAGCCAACTGTCACAATTCAGGTATGTTTTTAAAATTAAGTTTGTATTTGCAGATCTTTCGGAAAAGATTACTATCTAGACTACATTTGTTTGCAGGTATTTGAAGGAGAGCGTCCAATGACAAAAGACAATCACGAACTCGGCAAGTTCGACCTTACCAACATTCCACCTGCCCCACGAGGAGTGCCGCAGATTGAGGTGACATTATTTATGGGAATTCCTCTGAGTTCTAATTGCTTGTAATTGATAACATTGTTGTAGGTCACGTTCGAAATTGACGTGAACGGTATCCTTCACGTAACAGCCGAAGACAAGGGAACGGGAAACAAGAACAAAATCACTATTACGAACGATCAGAACCGTCTCAGTCCTGAAGACATTGAACGAATGATTAATGACGCAGAGAAGTTTGCTGAAGACGACAAGAAGGTCAAGGAACAAGTGGAGGCGAGAAATGAGCTGGAGTCGTATGCATACTCGCTGAAGAACCAGATTGGAGATAAGGAAAAACTGGGTGGCAAATTGGAAGAGGAAGACAAGAAGACTCTTGAGGAGGCCGTCGATGAGACGATCAAGTGGCTCGAGAGCAATCGTGAGGCCACCACTGATGAACTCAAAGAACAGAAGAAGGTTAGGTTTTTGCTAATTGGATGTTAAAGGTCACCGTAATTACAATCATGTCACTTATCATTGGTTTGGTTATTACTATTATTTTTTGGTTTTCATTGGTAGCATATATCTACTCATAGTTAGATTTTAATCATTGTCAATATTTGACTTTCCTTTCTGAATTCGTTTTTTTTAGGAACTCGAGAGCAAAGTCACACCAATTACCAGCAAACTGTACAAGGATGCCGGAGCTGGCGCGGGGGCAGGTGCAGGAGAAGAGACGAAAGACGAGCTGTAAATTACAGCATATCGTTATATAGGAATAACTAGACAGCAAATACGCTGTACAATGCACCGCTATCAACTTTCGTCTAGTTCCACGGGTGTGAATGTGTGTGCGTAGCGTACATTACATAGGCTACGTTGCGCAAGCACTGATAACTTAACGGTTTCAGTTTTGTTGTGTTTCCTTTCTTTTTTGTATGTAAAATTTGTTGTTTTCGAGTATGTTACTCGCACTAATAAAATATTTATTCCCCAATTTTCTCCACGTTCACACAATCTCCGGTGTCAGTGACTGATCTTTGAAACGTTAGTGATTTTTGGAGGATGACAGGATAAAGAACACAACAAGTGTCATACACTGTTCCGAAGTGTAACCTACTTTTCTAAGGAACTACTAATAAAGATTTCGAGAAGATGTTTCTTTTCCCTCGAAGGAAAGGGCGTTTACGAATTTTGAAGAGATGAGGATGCAACAGTCGTGCAAACGAAGGAATTAAGGTTTCTACAACTTATTACGATTAATTTATGGATGAACACTGAAACACTGAACACTTCTGGGTATGTACAAAAATGAATCGATTTAATGTAACGTTAAGTGCAGTCCTACTCAATCGATATAAAATATTCAAATAGTTCAAGCGTTCAGTGAAGACAAGCGTTTGTGTGAATCAGCAAATGAGTCGAGTTTTCTTTGAAAGTTATATTAATAGCCTACTAGTATTAATAGTTTTCTTTGAAAGTTATGTTTGAAAGCCTATTAGGTTAATCTAACTCCTAATTTAGGCGAACTGAAAAACCGAAGAACAGAACCTTTTCCTCAGGTTTAATCGACACAATTTTTCGGTGACACAATTTCCCTATAGTCAGATGTCGACGCAAGAAATAAGAAACCGCTCAAAATTCAGGGATTAAGACTGACGTTCAGAAAAAAAAAACAGATAAGAATAACAAGCATAAACAGTGTAGGAAATCGCCCCATAGATTCTGTATCTTAAATCCGCTAGTATACAAACTTGCTCAGGAAGACCGTAACACATCCGCAGTATGTCACACTCGCTTTGCCTAATACGCACACTCTTCCCCTTTACTCCCTGCCCCAATCGAATGCCCACCCCTGTCGCATGGATAAGTATGGGTGCTAACTTCTACACAGCTTTGTCATGAAAGAAAAGATATGAAAAGAATAAGCTCCCTTGTTTTTAAAATACTCTATCATGTCGAGAAGTCAATAGTCGGTTGATGCTAAAAGGAAGTAGTCACCGATGAGAGATTAAGTGCTGGTAACGTTTCTGCTGCAGAGCGCTAACTAAGTTGACAAACAGCAAAAATAGTTGCCATTATGAAAAATTGAAGGGTTGAAGGGCTGTATCAGGATTTTGGTGCATGGTGCAGAACCCGTAGCGAAGAGTAGAGTTCGGGTAGTAGATTGTGGAACCCAGTGTGCTCCTGCTTATCTTTCTCTAATCGTCGTAAAAAAAACTAGATGGGAATCGCTTTATTTCTTACGAGGTACGTTGTAAAGCTCTTCTATGTACACGTTCCAGTCCCCCCAGAAGCTTGTTCATTGGTTTCACTTAGACAGGCTGATGAGAAGACATCAGTGATCTTCGACGGCTCGCACTTTAGTGCGGAGCGTGCACGAGGGTAATCGGCGTGAAGAAGGGTGTGAGAGACGCCGCTTTCACGACGATTAGGAAAAGATGAGCGGAACCACGCTAGATTCCGCAATCTTCTACCCGAACTCTGCGCTTTCGCTATGGGTTCCACACTTCGTCAAAATCGTGATACGCTGCATCTAAATACAACCGGACAAGCAATCCAACTAGAATGAGAGCTTGTAAAACTAGCTCCATTGCAGGGTGGAATTGCCAACCAAGATGCTCGCGACGAAGGCTTAAGGAATAGAGTGTCTGTAATAGAGGAATAGAGGGTGTTAATCAGCCCGCTTGGGTGCGTCACCGTGTTCACTTCAGTTCTGAATCGTTTGAGGTTTAGCAGCGGGGCTAGCCGCTGCTAAACCTCAAACGATTCAGATGTATCAAGTACCAGGTTATGCTCCCTGACAAGTTTGCTCCTTCGACCCCGGAGGGATGAAAGGGTTAGTTGGGATTAGAGCGGGACCGAACGTCCGATCGATCATGCTGCAGCCACAGCTGCACCTCCTACCAATTGCGCTGCACCGCCCCTTCACGATAAAAAGAACCCGAATTCAGACAACGAGGAAAAAGGAGTTGGTGGAGGGCTCTTCGAAAAGAGCTTCTGTCGTTACCTAAGATCTCGTGAGGCCCGCCACTAATAGGGTCTAATTGTAGCAATTACTAAACATCGCCTCCTCCGAGGAAGATTTTCCTTCACAAGGAGAGCAGAGAAAGCCGCCAAATACAGAGAGATAAGACCAGAACACCTTAAGAGCCTTCCGCCAGTACTCATCAGCACCCTGGCGAGGTTCTTTACACGTTATCTGTCGGAATACAAAGTTCCTAAACAGTGGAAGACCAGCAAGACCGTGTTGTTGTATAAAAAGGGAGATCCACATGACATCGGCAACTATCGTCCAATCTGCCTCTGCCCGTCATCTACAAGCTCTTTACAAGAGTGATCTTTAATAGGATTGAAAAAGTCTTGGATTAAGGACAGCCATGCGAGCAAGCAGGGTTTCGAAAATGATTCAGCACGATTGACCACATTCACACTGTTTCGAAACTCATCAAACTCATCGAGGTATCGCGAGAGTACAAGATGCCGCTTTGTCTCACATTCATCGACTTGAAGAAGGCCTTCGACTCAGTTGAGACGGAAGCGGTCGTGGAAGCCTTGGAGAACCAAGGCGTCCCTACTCAGTACATAAAGGTTCTTCGAGAGTTGTACAGTAACTTCACGATCGGAATTTCGCCATTCTACAAGAACATCATCATTGACGTGAAGAGGGGAGGTCCGACAGGGTGATACAATTTCACCCAAAATATTTACAGCCACCCTCGAGAACGCATTGCGAAAGTTGGAATGGGACGACATGGGAGTGAAGGTTGATGGTCGGCAGCTACACCATTTGCGCTTTGCTGATGACATCGTACTGAGGCAAGCGGAACGAATGCTGACCGAATTCGACGAAACATGTGGATGCATCGGTCTTCAGCTGAATCTACAAAAGACGATGTTCATGCGGAACGGATGGGTCTCGGATGCCCCATTCACGCTCAACGGAACGAACATATCCGAATGCATCAGCTACGTTTATCTGCGTCGGGAACTGAACATGATGAACGACCTGACCCCCGAGCTGGGCAGGAGGAGACGAGAGGCTTGGGGAGCGTACAAGAGCATCGAGGATGTAGTGAAGAAGACCAGGAACACCCTGCTCCGTGCTCACCTCTTCAACACCACCGTACTTCCTGCTTTGACCTATGCTTCGGAAACCTGGGCATTTCGCAGGCACGAAGAAAACGCGGTGAGCGTCATTGAACGCGCAATTGGGAGAGTGATGCTGGGAGTATCCCGTTTCACGCAAGTGAGGGACTGGATTCGAAGTTCTCTCCTACGCCAGCGATCGAAGATTAGAGACGCCGCCGCGTTTCCCAAGAAAAGTAAAATAAGGTGGGCCGGACACGTGATGCGCTTTAATGACAACCGTTGGACCAGAGCCGTGAGCGACTGGGTTCCCCGCGATATTAAGCGCACTACAGGAAGACCCCTGACCCGATGGTCAGATTTCTTCACGAAGCCCTTCAAAGAAAAATATGAAGCTCTTCGTGTCCCACGCGAAAGGAGGAACCACTGGGCTACTCTGGTACGCGATCGGGACAAATGGAAGAATTACTGGCGTCCGCTCGACCAGTTCGAAGATCAACGGGAGTCAAGGTGAAGTCAAGGTGATCAAAGTGATAGTCGGGTAAAGATGAGATGAATGACGAGTGTAGTTGCGGCGCATTCGGGTACGCGCTCAAAACGGCGCGGTTGAGGCACCAGTTGGAACCGAGTTGGCACCGTCGCAAACTGCGGCGAAGGGTGGTGCCAGCAAGTCTTTCACCATGTTCCTAGCCGCTACACAGCAGCGAAGAGCATCGAGAGGAGGTATGGTCGGGTTCGCAGCCATTTGAACTTCTCGTGCTCATCTCCACCGTTCGAATTCACTTGCTGTGTCGCCACGGCTCTTCTGTAGAAATCCGCAACCAGCAAGTCATTCGTCAAATTCTTCCTTCGACTTCGATGCAAGCTCCAACCGTATAGCAATCGAGGTGAAATCACGAAGAGTCAGCAAGTTCGCAACAGCCATTTTAACCGTTGTGAAAATGAATGGAGGCAGTATACGGCCTCCATTCACTGTATATACTGCGATTTCCGAAAAAAAAATCTCGCGATTAACCTCTAATCAATAGGAAGCCACATCGAGTTTTGAATTGTTCTTTTTTAGCTGCTAGGCTTCCAAAACTAGGCATAGTAACATACTTCGAAGAATTTTGTCAAAAAAAGATAATTCCCCAATTAAGATTACACTTGTTAATTATGCCGGTTAATGTAATTACTAAATATACCAACCATGTTTATTGGGTCATACCTCAAGAGATCTGCTTAGGTAGTGATTAGAGCACTTCTTAGAGTGCCCCTCTTCTCAGTTACTTTTTCTCCTTGGTAACTATTCTAGAGTATAAGATCTGCTTGGAAGATCTACCCGTTCATTTATTTCAGGTCCTACTTTTCCTGGCTCGCTTTCGACGGACCTGACCTGAAATCTGTGTTGTTACCGCCACTTTTAGCTGCGATCTACAAATAAGCCGGCGTTTAGAACCAGCAACGAAAGCACAAGGAGAAAATAGGTAAAACAACGTTATTAGCTGCATAGAAGGATACCGATTGTTTTACTGCTCCGATTTCTGTAGAGTAAAGCTAAAAAAATCAAAAAAGTAAAAATAAAGGTGCCCCAAATTCAGTCTACATCAGGTAACCAAACTTGTTGACTTTTGGTTTCAAGAAAAAAATATAGGGAAGAAGGAAGAAGAGAAAGGAAATGCAGCATAACCTATTTGGAAGATCAAAAAATGAATAATCCCCGTACGCCTTTGGAACTTATAAAAAAATGTTCTTTATAGGTGGAGTTTATCAGTGATGGAGATAAGTATTGATTTATGCCTTAAGAAAAGTGATCGGAACATGGGATTGATTTAAGATTCCCATAACCGAAAATCAGAGAAATTTTTAATAAATGACGGGATATCTTGCCAACCCTACTTTTACGTATATAATATTCCTTTAGGCAAACATATTTTCTTCTCGTACCTACATATCTAATGGGGAAAATTGAGGAATAAGTTTTGAGAGTTTATTCCCCAAATGAAAAATACACACAGAAATAAAAGACATCTCTGAAATACTGACAGAACTTTCTGAAATAATACAAGAGAGAGCTTTCCACTCTACAAGAAGGTCTCCCAGTTTTTTCTTGCAACTAAGCGCGTCAAAAAGATCTGAAGCTCGCTGCTGAAAGGACGGAAGAGAAGACATGGGAAAAAGCAGTGAACTGCATAGAAACACTATCGAACCACGGAAAGAAGTTGTGGAAAGGATGGGAAGAATAGCGCTGGGGAAAATACTGCTGATCATTTTGCAGCAGTTTCAGAAAAAAATAATAAGTGATTTTCCTTCAACCTAGAACAGTTGGGTCGACCGGTGTGTGAATCGTTCTCGAGATCAAAACCTCAAATTGTTCTATACGTGGAGAAGAATGATAGCGCGCTATCTTCAGTCATTGCTCCTTTAAGTACACAGGAGCAATTTCAGCTTCAGCGGTATTAACATCCGATTAAATGAGAAACAAAATGTTGAAGTTGCTTCATTTTGATCGCCAGACACTCCAAGCTATCTGAAAAAAAACAAAAATTAGTAAAATTCGAAAACTATAATGACATACTCTTGTAGAGTGACAAATTCTCTTTCGAATTACTGCATTACATCTGCATTACATTTTGGGACATTCATCACTTTATTTTCATCTTCCACTGAAATAAGTGCTCACGACTTATTTCTCGACTCGAAAAGATTGATTTAATGCTTGTAAATGATTGTGAATGCTTGTAAACCACAAATTCTTGACCGTAAAGTGGATGATAGGACAACGATAGTCTACCAGTTAGAAATGAACCCAGTGTTCCGTCTTTGATGACGTGATCTTTTTCAAACTGACTCATTCAGTACACAATACGCTCCTTATCTGCTCTTGCGTATAGCGCAAGTCGTATAAAATGATCTCGGCGCTTGTCGACTGCTCTTTTTCTGATTTGCTCAATGTTTTCTAGGAGACAGCATTACATCCGTTTAGAACGAATTTAACATTCAACTTCTTGTTTGCAGATACCTTAAAATATGTCAGTTCTACCTCCACCGTATCCAGCAGATAACAAGCAGGTCTGCTATTACTATAAGTATTCATTCCCATGCCAATTTTTACGATGACGTCGCTTTATCCTACAAAAATTTAGTACCAGAGGGAAGAAAGGGAAGAAGGAAAGGATCTTTCCTAGTCTAAAACTGGATCTTTTTTCAGTATCCACAGCCTACACAAGCGGGTTACCCGCAGCAGCCATATCCTCAAACAGGCTACGCTCAGCCTACGGCGTATCCAACAGCTCATGTACAGTACACTACATATCCACAAGCAGTCTATACTACACAGCCGCAGACTATCATGTGAGTTGCAATCGTAACGATTTTTGGAATAAAAGCAGCAGAGAAACGTTCCTTGCGTGATGAGGCACTATCAATACACGAGGACCACATCTCGCAGACCAATAGAAGGACTATTTTTATGATATGCCAATAATTGAGAATGATTACAGAGTGGACGACTGCCATCACCACCACCGCCATCACCATGAGGAGGCCGGAACGGCGGGAAATCTCTGTTGTCTAGCTGCTGGACTAGCATGTCTTTGTGCCTTGTGTGTTCGATAGAAACTCGAGAAATACCCATCTACGATTTAACTTGTATCTTAGTTCCTAGATCTTAGTTAGATCTTAGTTCTCTGAAATCTCAAATCTACTGTAGTTGGGTCAGAACTACCCGAAGCTCGATGAAGGTGCGTAAGCGGTTGCTCCCGAAGCAACGCGGTTGAACTGGCGGCTGCGAGCGACTCGGACTGTGATGCGACGGAGATGTCATGCAGCTAGCGCTGATGGAGCTTGGCGTCACACCCCAATCAGAACCGCTAGCTTGACCGCTCCGTTTCGGGGGCTTACGCAACTGCATCGAGTTTCTGGAGGATTTTACCCGACTCTTCCTCTCTATCTTTTCGCCTTTCCAACTAATCACATGCATTGAACACGAACTGTTTCTTAACAGTGAGTGTCGTGAAATTCCGTAACCTCACGACGTCGATCCAAATAAATTGACGACAGAGGGATGCTTTTTGAAACAATGATACAGTTTGAGCCACTTTGGAGTTGTGTCCCTTTTCATCGTATCCGCGTTCGTGGTGTTCAGCTGCACACATTCTTCTTAGGGTAGTGTATAATTTGTAGTTATTTTCACTCTTTCCATAACCATTTCACCCTTCTAGTAGACCATGCTGCGTAATTTCACATCATGGTTTCATGTTTTTAGAGGAAAACTTCGTTGCGTTTTCTCAAACCTTTTCCATCTTTTTCTTCTCCAACATCTTCAGCAGGAATTTGAGGATTTTTTCCACACATGTTTCTTAGAGTGTTTTGTACCAGTTTTTCTTTTCTTTTTGAGTTAATTGCAATGGATGTCTATCGATTGCTTTATAGCTGTGCATAAATCTCTTTAATGGAGATCTCTTCGGTTTCGTTTACGTTCATAGATAAATGGAGAAACGAGATCAACGGTTACAGTTAGAACCTACGAAGCTGTTGTGCCAGGATCAGTTGCACTTCTCACAAAGATATGGCTGAAACGTGAATTAGACAATGACTGAGATCCGCATTCCATCATATTCTTCCCAGACTTCTTTTGTGGAGAAGGCCTCTGGTGCTTAATTGTTGAGGCTGTTGGAAGCAGGAGTTGGTCCTGACATTAAAGAAAGACTTAAATAGCGGTAAAATTCTTTGTTTGCATGCTTGTTTGTCAATTGCATTCGACGCTTGCCACAAGGCTGTTCGCTGTTGATCGTTCTGCTAGGGTAATTTTTCAACTTTCACCGTCATTTTCTATAGCATTTACTTCCATTTCAGGAAATATGTTGTTTTAAAGCCGTCATTTCTGTCGCGGACCTTTTCTCAATGCAAGCAAGTGGCCCAGAATGTGATAGTCTGAGGGCCACGTGAGTTCTTTGTGCGACTTCACCGCGCAGAACCAAACATTGAGTTAGAGATCTAGTTTTCTACCGATTTTCCGACCTATGCCACGCCTCCTCAACGTACACTTCACAATTGTTCGCTTGGATCGCATCGATTACACTCAAGCGTGCGTCATCGGCACCTTCTCATTTTCATCACTTTCATTGTAGGTCTTGTCTCGATAGCTTCCTAACCACTCGTTCGGTCGGTCGCCCATTCGTTCATTCATTCATTCGCCCACTCATCTATTCATTCACCTATTCACTCATCTACTCATAGAGTAGTTGCCTTAGTCACCGTAATTGCTCCGTGAAAGCTGCATCTGTATAACATCACCGGTTGATAGGAAACTCCAAAGAAGACAATCAGTAAAATCAATAGCGTTATCGAAGTGGCGCCTCAAAACTGCCGACAATAATTTCTTGCGGACACATTGTTTACATGTAGCTTTCTCAATAGGGCCTTATTCATTTAAATGTAGCCTTATTAGTACTTCCATGCTTACATGCTGGGATTGAGCTCAATGAATATGTGGTGTTTTTGTTGGAAATATTTATCTTGTCAAGTGATCATCACTTCGGAAATCCCATAATCTTGATCACTAATCAAGATTATGGGATTTCCGAAGTTCTATGTTTACGTGCCCTTTACGTTTTCACATACCACTTTTTGCTCAAAGAAATATCCGTTAGCTTCTGTGAATATAAGAAAGAACCTCCAAATATCGGGATGTCGTCAGAGTAGCTGCATTATCGTTTTCAGAAGAAAAAGCCTATTCAAAATGACCTTTTTTCCTGCTTTTGATTTTTATTTTTGAGATTTTTTTAAAAGAAAAGGCTATGTCCCTGAGAGGATCAAAAGCCGTCTGACGTCCCGTCCATGCTTTCTTTTTATCTGCACATCTTTATCTTTATTTTTATCTTTGCATTTTTACTATATATATATATATATATATATATATATATATATATATATATATATATATATATATATATATATATATATATATATATACTTCTCTCTCCTGGATCCATATGTTGTTCTATGTTTTTAGACTTCGATAAAATAAGCTTTAAGCTTTATGTTGGATATTTCCACATTGCTCGGTAATTTGGGAATTTTCTATATGGTTCTGTTTTTGTTTAGTTTTGCTAGTAGTTCTAGTAGCTAATAGTTCTTCTTCGACGCTTTCATGTGCTGCTGATCTCTTAATCTGATAATCCATCTGGATTGAAAGTGTAGGCGTCAGGAATCCACTTAAGGAATAACACTACTGATTAATTGCGAAACACTGCATTTTTTGCCGATCAGAGTTGGAGATCTCCTAAAGTATTCCGACTCGAACCAAAATTATTTCTGGACAACAACAAACGAAATGTATGCTCCCGCACTACACCAAGAACTTCTGATCACGTCATCATTACGTAACTTTACATAACCTAATCTTCCTCTGAAGATTTTGTTTATATACACTCTATTTAAGGTGCTGCAGAAGCCCTGTGTTAGCCTTGACGTCCGCGACGCATCCGCTGCAATTCTGTCACTTTTTCGGTCTAATTCACGGCCCTTTCATTCGAAGTCGCTGCTACAATTCAAATGTGCATCGTGATCGCTTGGATAAACACAAGTGTTTCTGCCTGCGTACTGTGTTTTTATTCACTTATTTCATGCAAGGATCTGCCTGCATTTGCCAGAATATTAAGAGCAGTGTGTGGCTTATTTGACTTATTGTATTGTATGACGTTAATTATCAGAATTACATCAATTACCATCCCACAATATGAAAGAATTCTAGTCAGAATGCACAACCATTGCAATATTCATCACTTATACTCAGTTTATCAAATATAGCAAAATTTGGTCAGTTTTACAAAAAGAATCTTTTAAAGACTGCTTGTGACCTAATGCCTCAAATGAATATGCTCACAGGGAACAAAAAACAACACTTCCTGCTCTTCGTAAGTAATTGCCGTGAAGTTTTTTAGTTCGAACCTTTTCCCATTTGGCAGAGGTGGATAGACAGATATCCTTCTATTGCGGTAGACTTGCTTGGCGAGTTCTGCAGCAAAATTTGCGTTTCGCTTGTAAACAACTTCTCCACTGTTCGGAAATTGTTGACGACTGCCTGATTCCGAAGGATCACAACAGCGTTGTTTCTACTATCTCAGTAGAGTCAGCTTTTTTGAAATAAAATATAGTATTCAAAATATATAAGACGTTACGCAGAATCTTTAAGTTGTACTGCTGATGAGGCCATAGTTTTATCTCTTGTACTTTTTTTTAAAAACCGTAGCTGGATTATTCATCGAGCATTCATCGAATGAGCACGCGGTCGAAGCATGGCACCTTCGATGTGTCATCGCACGAGTGAGAGTGTAGATTTCTTTGATTGGAAGTACTTTATTTCTGCTGGATAAAATGAACTGAAGCCTATTTCCACCTCGTCTATTTCTATTTGGTCTCGAATAACAAGTTTGTTTCCATCCTTTGTGAACAATCCTACATCGGCAGTGATTTAAATCTGATTATTTTGTCATGAGATTCCGTACAAGCGATGCAAGGAAACATATGATAAAGTGTTTTCCAGCTTCATAAGTTATTCATCTGCGTGACGACATTTCGTTGCCTAGCAAACAAACCGAGCGTAACAAAAGGAACGCTGTCTAAGCGACACCGATCTAACGATGTCTGCACCACCTTATGAAGGAGCCCCACCCTACCCTGTAAGAGAATTTTGTAGTTATTAACCACTTTCGCATAAATTCCAGGATGGTTTCCACTGTTTTTTGCCACAGATTAGAATTTCCTGGAGACATACAGTTTTCTTTTTTTTTCAAACGATTTCTGTACTTCAGCCCTACCCACCTCCACCACAATACGGTCAACCTGTTTACAATCAACAACCTGGCTATGCTTATCCACCAGGTCAAGTGAATTACGGCTATCCAACGCAGCCGATCCCTAATCAAGGATATCCCGGACAAAGTTATGGACAACCTCAACCACCGTATGGACAGCCATATCCGCAACAACCTCAAGTAGTGTGAGTCTACACTTCACTTCATATTGCTATTATTAGTTCGTCATGATATGCTGTTGCAGTCTTGTTTGTTTTTATTGATTGATACGTTCTGTCTGACAGAGACTACTTGATCATGGTATTTTCGCTGAACTTCATTGCAAAATACGACATGAAGACATACGCAAAGCACATATTAGCAGTGGAAAATTTGTCTTCGATTTATGCCTGCTCTACATTTCAAATCTCCTCAAATGTGATGAGATATGAAGAAAAACGGATAACACATCACGTAGTTCATATAACTAAAACAAAACCACCGCAACCTTTGGAGCGATGGGCCTCAAACCCTTTTAAGGCACATCTAATTTTTCTTCAATTCGTGAGTTGTCTAGGCTTCCTTTGAAATCTTCGGGAAGTTCTAATAGCGAAAGCTGCCACTTATTGTGTGAGAGGAACATGCTTTAGTCGTTTTCAAGTTTGCAAACCACTTTTCAACGTAAACTTACTTTCTTTATTTGATCTAAGCGCACAATTTCAAGGAAAATCTAATCATATAGTGCTTCCACACAGTTCGACATAGTCGCTGTAAAAATGGGTGTTTCTTGAACTTCACCTTAAAGGCATCACCCCACGAATCTGGAGTGGTACGGATTTCCGATGGAGTATTCGTATACGAGGTCGTAGATTGTGGGAAGGAGGGTGATTCCGTTCATTTCTTCCTAATTGCCGTAGAAAATGGACCGAAAGATACGCCTTCGAGCGTTCCGGCACACTATTTTCTACAAGGAGTTCAAATGGAGCGCACTAGCCTTGTGCGGCGCCGCATCTTCCGAGCCGTTTTTTACGGCAATTAGGAAGAAATGGACGGAATCACCCCCTCTAAATAATCTACTATCCCGTATACAAATACTCCACCTGAAATCCGTACCACCTCAGATTCGTGGGGTGATGCCTTTAAATAGCTTTTATTCTATCACTTCGATATGGATTAAATTGTGTATAGAATGCTTATGTGGTCAGCCACTCAAACAACACTTTTCTCCTTGCCCAAAGTTTCTGTAGGTTTTTTTCTGGTGCAATCTTGAAGTTTCCGAAGTTGAGAATTGGAAAAAAAGCTTTTGCATATTTGACAGAGATTATGCTACTGCGATTAAAAAAATGCGACCTTTCACTAAGCAGGCATGATTAATGTTCTCCGCTCTGAAAGTTCTCGTGCGGATCAACGTTCGAAACTACTTATTTCATTTATTCAGAATGGTTGACCAAAATCGAAGACGTTCTGGCGATGGGGGGAAATGTTGTCTCGTCGCATTGCTAGCTTGTTGTGCCGGATGCTGCCTCGCAGATTGTTGCGATTAGTGGCAGCTCTCGTTAACCACGAGAACTCTATGAGAAACTTATCGTTGACAGATTGTAAGTAAAGTTCGGTCCTTCAACTGCATGGTCTCTCTGATGTTCTTCTATCGAAACGAGGTGTCGTGCATTCCAGCTTCGTGTTCAAGCGTTGTTTTTGATTCTGTTTTGTTACTGTGTAGACGATAACGAGTGAAAGTTGAGCGAGATACTAAGTTTTGCAAACATTTCTCTTGTATTTTTTTTTATTTTTTTCACTTTTCATCTTTCATGTTTCACTCACCTTACTAGCTACCGTTAAATAATTTCCGCAAGATTTCCTTTTTTTGATATTTTGTCTGCTGTTGTCGGCTTTGTACCAAAAGCCTTACCTGACCTAAGAAGTCAAAGACTGTGTACTTGTGACACTTATCCTGATTCAATCCGTCGTCATTTTCTCCTTCGTTCCCTCTTTTTAAACCCTCCTTTAAATACATTTATACTGGAACCAATTTTCCAGTTGTATTTTCATACACTCTGCCTGAATCATATGTATACTCAACGAATTATTGGAGAATATTGTTTATTTGGATTTATGAAGAACTAGTAGCAACAGCGTTGATAGTTGTGATGCTGGGGAAGTTGCGTACAATACTAAAAGAGCAGCTTGGAAAGTACTATAATAAAGCTCAATGTTTGTGACAAGATATACAACAGCCATTGTAAAGTTAGATGGTAAGAACAGAAGTATGTACTGTCTTAAAGCAGATTATTGATTGTTGCCTGTTCACAGGCACATTACCTTACCTTACACATAGCTAAGAGTAAGTAGTTAAATTTTCTTCTGTTCTATTTAAATGTTCCAAATGCAACATTAAGACATATTTTGTTATTCAACAGAAATTTCGGTGCTCTCAGATCTGCTATAGCATGCTCGCGCAGAAATTTCGATTAGAAAAGATAGCACCCTAGTCAGATGAGCGTCCAACTCATCTCCATTACTGAACTTACAATGTTTAATTCCAATATTTTGGAAAAAGAAAAATTTGGGAACGCAGCCATAATTATGCGTAAACGCTGCCACAACGCTATGAAAAACCAACTAATTCTTGTAATGTTTCTGCCGATATGAGTTCTATCACAAAGTCACAAAACCCTTGCTCTAATGCTCCTCAGCAAACATTTGGATGCTGACCGGGCTTAGTGCAGGTGTCGTTCATGTCAGAGGAGGACAAAGATAAAAAGGAAAGTCGCGAGAAAGAGTAAAAGTGTAGATTTACCGATTTTTTTTTACCTATGACCTTTCATTGGCCCCATCTGTGGATTTCATAGGGTGCCACATTATCCAAGACAAATCCCTCAATGCAGTATTATCCGGAGCCGTACTACTGTACTCCAAACACTTCACCGTATTATTACAGGTACTCCGTTTTCCGGAAGCAGAACAGTGAAGGAAACTGCGGATTTCTATTAGATACTATGGTCTTTGTTTGCAGTCATTCATATTCCTCACCGTATCCGCCACCATACTACTTAGGTACCCGCCAAATACTGTACTTGTACAAAAGTTAGCAGTACTTCAAGTAACTAATACGCTTGAATGAACCAGGTTATACTACTCTAGAGAAGCTGGAATAGATCCATGTCTCGCATGTTTTTATGCTGTTTTGGGGATGTGTTGCTGTTGGTGTTGCTGCAACTGAAAATCGTCGATCTGTTTATTAATTACAACACTTTATAAATTTCAAGCATAGCTTATCGATAAATCTCTAGCTATTAACAGTCGTGATCAGTTTGGCCTATTTTCCCTGATGTTTCTCATTTTTCTACAATTATCAGGTAAAGACGGCCCTGAAAATAAATTCGAATTATCTGCCAATTCTCACTAATTCAGCGTTCATATAGTTCCACATCTTAATTACAACTGAATAGATGATTAGAGGCTTAGATAATATCCGAATGCGGCATACTAGTTATATATTTCCCGTTGGAGACCGGTGAAAGCAATGTGCAGTGAGCTACAACCAAAATCGCCACCGTCTTCAACAATGTGAGTACAAGACGTCGAGTTCTGTTCATTTAAGCTCAAAATTGAACTTTTCAAAAAGAGGCAGGTGATACAGAGCCAATAGCTCGATAAGCGTCAATAGATGCGCGTTGGTATTCTTACTCCTCATTTTTATTCCTCTTGATTCCCTTTGCAGAGGAAAGATATGAGGGCGATTTCACCTTGAAAAGCCAAAGCAGCAAAGACGATAAGTACCATTAAGCTGTAGTCTAGTTCATTCATTTGTAGCATTCTTGTGCTTGAGGTCGCGTTTTTTCCTCATATTTGGCCGGGTTGTACTTGGTAGAAATGTATGCAAACCAGTACACTTATTCAATGCCGTACAGCTACACCCAGTCACCATATTATGCCTCACCATACGACGATTATTACGGATATCCGTATCCTCCTCCAGCAGCACCTCTACCGTATTACCAACAACCGTACTATAGAGATGACAGGTGCGAATTCAAAAGATTGTTCCTTTATTTTGAGAAAACAGCGAATCACGGATGTACATTTCGAGTTAAACAAAGTCTAGTCATAAGAGTAAGTTCAGATGAATTCCTGATATCTCTCTCATATTACGATTGTGGATAGGTTCGGAGCAGGCAAAAGACTCTTGACCATTCCCTTCCGCACCATTCGCTCAAAGTAAAGCGCTAACATTGACTGACTAAACGTCTAATTTCAGCAACTACCACATAATGATATTAAATTCCCGCTTGCTCGAGCATTTTCATTTCTGCAGTTTCTCCGACGGCTCCCTCATCTTGAGTCTTTTCCGTGATTTTTATAGCAATTTCTGGCGTTTTCTTCGTCTTCGCACTATCACCATTATGGTCGCTGCAGTGCAGAGGGTAGTTTGCTAAACCCATCGCACAGAACCGTTCTATTCGGCATTTTTCCTTCTGTTCTACTGCTACGTTTATGTATGCCATGTTTTCTTTTTCTATAGTGCATTCTTCCATGGTGTGACAGAGTGACCGTATTGCAGCTACCATTTGTAGTCGAGTAAAATAAATTTTTAAAAAAGCAAAAAATGATGTTAAGAACGAAAGTAATTAAGTGAACTAAATACACGCTTTTTCAGTTTTCTTTCTTTGCGGTTCGCTTCCGGTTCAGAGTTTTGGATTGATTTTGACACAACTGCTCAGCTGCAGTAATGTCAAAATGTTTGCAACTGCTAACGCAAAAAAAGGAGGAAAGCCTGGTTGCAGATTAACAAAGAACTTGACGATTTCAGAAATGACATAATGAACACATGCTGCATGACATGCCTTGCAACAATGTTCATGTGCTGTTGCTTGCAAAATCTCGGAGGATGCAGAGAGTGCTGACTCCTACTAATACTGTAACTTAGCACTTTTATACATATTGTATAGTAGTAAATCAATAATAAAACTTAAAAAAACTCTTGCGATATTTTATACAAAATTCACCCTTGAGAAAATGGTAAATTTTATGAATCGCAATCCAATTCAAGCCCAAAAAATAATGCATGGACATTATCACAGATAAAGGGTAAGCTTATAAGACACAATAATTTACATAGTAAAAAAAAAAGTCGCCTATGGTGTAGCCGAAACTAATAGTTTGTTCGTGTGAAGTTGATAGTTCTGGTGTTCTCAGTGAAAGGGAAATACAGATTTTCTTCTATGACCAATAAGCAGAAAAAAAATACAGAGGAACCGGCGCGTGAATGGTCAAGAAACCAAAATCCATAGGAAAATCAAAACTAGCAAATAAACAGATGTTGGGGCTACTCAAAAAGATTATAAAACAAAAGCAATCAGATAGAAAAATTTTTGGAGAAGAAAGAAAAAAGAAGAGGAGTTGGAGTGCTTCTTGAAGCGTTAAGTGATTAAATGGAATCACCAATCCTCAAACCCGTCCAATGTCTTTGTCGTTGATGACGTGGTCTGAACGAATGTTTTCTTTTACCTCAGAAAAGTAGCACAGCTTGAAGGCAGCACAACCGATTTTGACGTAGTGCGAAACCTACAGAGAAATCCTAGAGTTCGGGTAGAAGATTGCGGAATTTATCGTGGTTTCCCTCATCTCTTCCTAATCGTCGTATAAAAAGGCGTCTTCCGCACCGTTTTTTAAACGATGACTTCAGCTGTAACGCGCCACCCTTGTGCATACGCCGCATCCATTCAAAAGAAACCACTGAATAGGCCGCTAAGGGGACCGGAACAGGTGCATAGAGGAGCGTTCTAACGTATCTTGTAAAATCTAAGGCGGTTTCCATGCCATTTTTTCAGGACGACTAGGAAGAGGTGATCGGGGCACCCCTGATCCCACAAAATACGACCCGATCTCTAGCTTTTCCCGCGGATTCCCCAACCACGTCAGATTCGTGGTATGCTGCCTCCAATTAACTATTAGAATTACGTTAACGAGATGGAAAAGAAGTGAGAAGATTCAGCTCCAAATATCAAATAAATTCTCTACCAATCAGCATCTAGTTCTGGCGTTTCTCAATAAATAACGAAGTCGTATTTCTAAATATGGATAGAAAACAATCAGCAAAAGTTGGCAGCAAAAAATTCGCTTCTCGCTAATAGAGTGTGGCTAGAGACATTCCATAATCTGTGCATGCTCACTACTTATCAACGCACTCTTATAGTCTTCGAATGCAGCTATAAAGGCACGGAATTTTTGCCTCATTCGCACCTGTGGTTTGGTTGATGTACGCTGAGTCTTCTTTTCGGCCATTTCTCTACGGCGTGCTTCGTTTCGAGCAGCTATTTCGGCACGGCGTGAAGCTAAACGACGAAATATAGCGTTTTACACACACAAAAAAAAACTAAAAATAAGGATAGGAAGCCCAGTCTAGTCAAACCTTTGTCCTTGGAACATCCTAAGCTTACGACAGCCGTCGGTTTTGCAATAGAGGCTTAAAACAATCAATTTTCTAATGTTTTTTATTCCCATCTGCAGTTTAGGGAATGACACTAACACATCGTTTCTGCGCCCCAATTGCCGCTAAGAAAATCATTGTTGCCGAACGCATCCCAATCCGATTTTGGAGACGATGAGCTTTTCTCTGAACACATAAATGAGACAATATATACAGAAGATGTCAGCACCGCTAATCATTAAGAATAGAAGCTTACCAGAGAAAGTTGGAGACATCGTGTCAAAACTTGTAACTGACGCTGTTGGAGTAATACCCAGCAACGAGTCAATGTCATTGTCTTGAGATTTTTTTTAAATCATATGAGCATGAGTACAAAAATCCAATAAATCAAAACTAACTAGGCTTTGGCTTCGAATGTGACAATTTCAGTCCTCCTGTTGTTTTCTTCTCGCCAAAGTTCAACTTCTTTGTCGTAACGCTAGAGCTCGCTTTCGGCGGAGCAGGTATTCTCTACAGCACACATGTGTCATTCGCTTATCTGAAGTGCACTGAAGAAACGTACAGGAGCTTCCCAACCAATCGACCAGTCGTCTTCGTTTAGTTTCGAGGCAGTTGGTGCTTCCACAGCGTCTGCCCATTCATCTGTGAAGCCAGAATCTATGAATAAGTTTTTTGTTTTTTCTCAAATGAAAAAAGAAAGAAAAAAGTAATTACAAAAAACGGACCTAATTCAGAAAGATCGCCCCAGCCGTCATAGTCAGAGGTAGTTATCGGCTGATTAGTTTCTTTAGGTTGAGTAGGAACTGTAATTAAATCGTTTTCAGAGACTGTAGTGGTTATGTGGGGTAAGCTTCCTTTTCATCCTTCCCTGACCAGTATATGAGTTCCCAATCGCAGCAGCTGTACAAATACTCCAATGTTGCTGCAAAATAAATTAAAACTAAACATACCTGATGGAACTCCCGAAGACACAGCAGATGCTGTTGTGGCAGCACTTTCGTTGTTCTCACCAACTTTTGGTGTTGGCCCAATCGCAATTGGCCGCACCTCCGGTGGTGGCGTCCCTTTATAAAACTTTCCAGAGAGCGACTTCAGCGCCCAGCTAGCCCACTGTGGAACCTGAGCCACAGGTGCTGTATTACCTAACAAATACTGACAGAAGGATTTTTAAGGCAGAAACCACTAGCCTTATCACTGCTCAACAGCGAGCGTCCTCCTGCTTTCACTTGTGATTCAATTTCTGGAATCAGTTCGGGATGTTCACTAGCTTTTTCCAGATTCTCCATGAAGCCTTTAATAGCTTTGAAAGCTTGATCACGAACCTAAATGAAACGAGATCAACTAGGAGTTACACTCAACTGCTCTTCAAACCAAATAGAATCTTCAACCTGTTTCTCCGAATCACAGGTTAGAGGTGACAATGCAGGCAACACACGGTTGGCAATCTCCAGAAGTGAATAAAACTGTTGGGTGGCTGACAGGGCTAAAACTGCGGCCATCCTCGCAGGTGGAAAGGGATCCTAAACAAAGACAAAGGATTTGGCAAGAAATGTCAACAATTTGAAATTTTGGTTAACGACTACCTTCATTCCTCTTGTAAATGCACTAAGAAGAATAACTTGTCGTTTGGAGGGGTCGAGGTAACTACCAATTTTGCCTAGACAAATCGTGGTGTTTGTTCGTATTCCACCGTGCTCATCTCCACCTTAAATGACACGAGTGTACAACGCAATAAGAAAAAAAAATCAAATCGAAATCCAACCAAATACCTTGGAGCCTAGCTAGATACTTCATTAACTCCACGTTTAAATTATTGAAATTCAGTTTCTCGGCCAGCGAAACCATAGCCTTCACTGTGGTTTCACGAACAGCAGGAGAAGTATCAAGAAAACCTGAGGCAAGATTCCTGGAATACATTATTACATTTCGTCAACTCTTCTTCAGTTTCTGTTATAAACGTGACTTGTAATCACAGATGTTTCAATGAACTTAAAAGTAATAATATGTCAGCGGTAGGATTTTCCTTTCCATTTCGACTACATATAGATAAAAAGAAACTGCTGAGACGAAAAGAAAGAGCTTACGTAAATATTTTTTCATTTACAACTTGAGAGGATAAATGAGGAGCAAACTCATCAATACGTTCCAACAATTTTACTCGCGTAGTCCGATCCGGGCTTCCAAAAAGCTAAAAATTCAAGGTCTCGGAGAGAACAATAAGCAAACCTAAAGCGAATAACTAAAAATGTTTCAACTAACAAACAAAAAAATTAAACAAAAAAACTATTTGAATGGAAGAAATGTGAAATTCGTAAAGAAGGTATAGATCTACAGATGAATGATTCTGATACTAAAACAAAACATAATAAAAACAACAAGGCAAAGCATGGATATAAAGACTCACCTTAACCAGGCATGGAACAACTCTTCGCTGATATTCATTTTCATCTAATAATCGCCCAAGTTTGAACAAAGGAATCAAAATGTTAGGACCAGCATCGCCGTATTCATAAGTCTATATGAATGAACGTATGAAGTTCTCATTTAAAAAAATTAAGGAAAGAACTTATTTTGCAAGAACAATAGAAAAATCAAGGTACCTGTATAATCTTAGGCAAAATTTTATATTTTGCAATATCATCGGGGAACATATCAAGACTCTCGCGCAAATGCATGAAAAAAGGCTGCTTCTCACTAGATTCTTTTAATTGGAATTCTTCGAGGAATAGCAAGGTGTCAACGAACTTGTTTTTGAAATACCCTCCAGATAATCTACATTCTGAAAAAAAAACACCTGGAAAATATAGGATGACTCCAAGGAAACGATACACCTCGTATGAGTTCGGCAACGGATGTTCGAGCAGCTGCAGGTGAGGCTATTTTCTTGTAAAAATCATGCAACCTTTGAGGTATTAAACCAGGGGATTCTGGCTTTGTTATGCTCTCCTTGAATCCGTTGAAAATTTCCCACAGCACAATCGCCAGCTGGTTCAAGTCTGAGCGAGGCGAACTGAAAATTTTGCTAGAAAGTAAGAGTTAAATAGTAAGTACTTATTATATCAACCAACCTAAAACCGGTAACTCGATCGAAGCCTGACAACTTCCAATCTCCACCAACTGTGACATAGATCGATCGACGAACGTTCTCATGACTAAGATTAGCTTCGTGAAGGAATTTCAGCGCGTTCTGAAGTGATGGGTGCTAAGGCAGTTTAGTGGGGCCACTCTGTCGTGCTAGGATCGACCTGTGTTCGTGTAGACGCGCTGTAATAGCGAAGGCGCAAATGTTCATACAGCACAGAAACTGTTCTTTTCGTTAAACCGTTTCATTCGCATGTTGGTTTCTGCTGCTAACTTGTTGACTCTTTGCGACTTCATTCTTACTACGTGGCCGAAGCTTGCAGTGAAATCCAAGTATTTATAGTCGCAAACGACTAGAATCCCGATTTTAGTTGTGGTGCATTTGCGTACGCGCTCGAAACGGTGCGGTGGAGCCA
Source organism: Necator americanus (assembly GCF_031761385.1). Classification (NCBI taxonomy): domain Eukaryota; kingdom Metazoa; phylum Nematoda; class Chromadorea; order Rhabditida; family Ancylostomatidae; genus Necator; species Necator americanus. The sequence goes on from NC_087374.1 coordinate 19,116,946, forward strand.
GCAGTTGGAACGGAGGTGGGACCGTCGCAAACCGCAGCGATAATTGACGAGTGGCTTGCTGATCGTAGATTGCCGTTGAAAGAACGACCTTGTTCCAACTGTGGAGATCTCCGTAAAGTCGCGAACGCGAACAGGCTTCATGGAAGCTAACCTCGCGGCCTTCTTTAGAGCCACTAGCTTGCAAACACAAATCGAAAATGTGTGGATAAAGGTTGTTACATGGAGGCATAATGATCGTGGATTGCTATGGAATCTATTATCGATTCCTTTTTTTCCTTGGAAGTAATACTTTATATGACCTAGGTTTTCACTACTGGTAATCTTGTTTGGAAGATTTGGTAAAGTTAAAGATGTAGTAGTTCAGCTCTGTCTTCCTTTTTTCTTAGTAGCTCTTTCTTTCTTTAGCCTACATGTCGTAGACATGCTAGAAGTGATGCGTAGGTTTTAAGGCTCCGCCTGACTCAGCTATTCATTTCTAGTATTAATCTGTCAACTGATGAACTATCGCCTTCCAAAACACTCCTCTGTTTTTCAAACGGGAAAACCATTTGTCACTTAAGGATGATTTTCTGATTTATGTTCGATTGGGCGCGCCGTAGAAATACAGCGCGTCTATCCGAGCACAGGTCAATCCTACCGCGGCAGAGCGGTCCCACCCAACTGCATCAGCACCAATGCATGATGCATTAACTTGACTTAAAGGGTAGGAAACAAGGTTAGAAATGAGTATTAGGTAGTTACGGCATAACAAGGATTATTGTAGGCCATCAACAGCCTTTATTGCTTACCAAAATTTGATAAGTAATAGGTATGGAAAGGAATCCTTTTCAAATATTGACAAATTAAGGGGTTTTCTAATCATAGAAAAATGAGGATATGAATAGCGAATCAAGCCAAATAGAAATCATAAAGGATGTTTCTGCTATGTTGGGAACTGTACAACTTCTCAAATCTATTCGCTAGCATATCAGAGAATGCATAAAATATGCCGACCGATTTCCAGAATTTTTCATAACAATGGAGATGAAATAAGCATGCCTCTTGGGGTTGCAGAAGTCCAACCAAGTTTATTCCTAGATTTTTCTGAGTGGGTTTGCAAAGTGGAAAAACAATCATTAGGAGCAAACGAAATTTATGAAGAAGAAACTAACCATAACTCTGAAAAGTCCCCATGATACGACAAACTCTCTTTGTTGATCATTCAAAGACATTTCTTTCAGATAAATAGATAAAGGTTTACATTTCTCTGTCACCAGATAGAAAGTGCTGTCTATCTGAAAGCATCACGGTAACGGCTATGATGTCAGCAAGTGGTAGCAGAACATGAGGTCACCTCTATGCTGTCCTGATAAGTAAGAATATCAGGATGTCGCATAGTTCGCAATTTTTGACTCTGTAGTTTAAGTGTAGAGTCATGTCCAGTCGACCAAAATATCGTGGCTAATTCTTCTGGCTCAGCCTTTAACATTTATTAGACTAATATAATGCATTAGAACGAAGAAATACGAAATAATACCTTCTTAAAACTATCGCCAAAATAGCATCCATTGAAGAATGTACCAACTCCTTGTGGAATGTCATAAGCAAACTGTGATCGCGGGTCACGGGAGAAAAATGAAGACAACACTGAAGCCATCACATGGAGCTGTTTTCTTTTATATCACAATAAAGAAACCTGCAAAATAAACATCATTGGCTAAATAGAAGTGTAGTACCACTGATTCATACTTGGTTTAAATCTAGTTCTCTTCTTTTAATGTTACTGAAAGGGTGGCGTCAAAAATCCGAAGGATCCAAGGTAAGCAACAGCCCGTCCGGTTTTCTTCGCTTTCAAGAGACCACGCTATGTCAGCGAGCTCACATTGTGCTCTACTTCGACTTAGCAACTTGAGAATGGATTGCAGAAACGAACTGTAGCATAAGGAAAAGCAAGATAGTAAATTCGATTCTTGTGCGGAACAAAATGGCAGTGAGAAGTTATGAGTCTATTTCTCACTTTGCATAATCGATAATGTGATACTTGGGACTAAAGAAGGCAATTCTCACTTTTTGAGGAACAATCGTTCATTAAATTTATAAACACAGCATATATGGAAATATTTCACGAAGAATCACAATGAGAATGCTAAGGAACAATTTCAAGGAATAAAGGGTCAACTCGATTCCAGCGACGCCACCATTCTGAAGACTCACCCCCAGAGGACGCATGTGTACATGATAGAAGTACTAACATAGAGTTAACATTCTATACAATACTTCATCTTGTCACGAAAAATTACCTGTAGAACGATTTTGCAAATGCTTTGAAGAGTGTTTAACACACACTCAAGTTCTTTCGAAAACTAAGCGTAATTTAAGAAACACCCTTGATTGCTAACAAAGTCAAACATTGATGAGACGAAGTTCCGACTGCCTGTCTTTTAAATAAAAGTTCGCTAATTAAGTCGATTAATTTAAAGGGTCATGCATTTGTAACGCACACTGGTCTCTAAACGATTATTGAGCATGCGCGTGGCGCAGTCGCGTTTGGTGGTTTTCGGAAGGTTGTGCTCCTTTCTGACTGTCTGCTTCTTCGTCTGAGAAATCATTGTTTAGATCTATTAATTTGTTTTTCTGATGCCATGCTGTTGATGATTTCCGCGATGTGGGACTTTTCACCTATATTGTTATTAAAGGGACGTGAATCCCCAGTACTCTAATACCTCGATGGACTGCAAGGTCTACGTGGGTGGCCTTCCGAACGATGCTACCTCTCAGGAGGTTGGTGGTGCGTTTAACTTAGAAGGCGTAAGAAGTAAAGCACTACACTATATCGAGAAAGTAGCATATTTCTCCTTGACGTCATTTACATCTATTCCTAGATTTCTTTCTTTGCAGATTGAAGATGCGTTCTATCGTTTCGGTCGTATACGCAAAGTGTGGGTTGCCCGACGTCCGCCTGGTTTTGCTTTCGTCGAATTCGAAGACAGTCGAGATGCTGAGGATGCGGTGAAAGCACTGGATGGATCGTACGTCTTCTGCTTATTATCAGCGACCTTAATAACTTTAACTTTCGCGCGATCTCATTTTTCAGTCGAATTTGTGGTGTACGTGCCCGAGTGGAGATGTCACATGGTCGTGGACGCGGTAGTGGAGGTGGGGGTGGTGGTTACGGTGGCCGTCGAAGCAGGTACTTATCGACTTGTTCACCTCCAATTTTTTGATCATAGTTCGGCAAAAAAAAGAAGGTTGAAATGAAATGGACATTAAGGGAGGGCTAGAATGTATTAGATTCATACAGAAGCGTTGTTTGAGAGTTAGATATCAGAGCATTCATAGATACAGAGAAGCGTTCTATAACTATTTCGTGCAGAAACATATCAATTTTGGTAGCTAGGAGAGCACTTATGTCTTATAAAAGTCCAGAGAATGATGCTTGCTTCAGCTTCCCACACCGTTTACTGTACCTTTCGGGAACATATTTTGTCAATAAGACTGTAAAAGTCCAAGCTGCACCATGTGATTTGTCAGTATCTGGAAAGATAAAATTTGAGCATGTGCATTTTTTCCACACTTTTTTTGGTTCTCGGACAGCATAACACAAATATTCTTCGTCAATTCAAGTCACTTGGTAGCATTGCGCAAAATACATTGATTGGTGGGAACAACACCTCAAAAAAGGTAAACAGATGCACTTCCTAGACGATCCACTAAGTCTTTTGCGTATGCTACTTCCAAACACAGAAGCCATCATTTGTTACCACTTCTCTATGAATTTCCTTTAATTAATTTATTTATCGTTCATGCAATTTTGCTCTCGAGAAGGTTGCATTAGATGCAAAGATCTGAATCGAACTTTTCTCAACGCTTCATTTCCTTTTGCTGTATTGATTCAATGATTATTGAGTCATTTCGAGAGTGAAATGAAAAAAAAAATGAAATGTTAGAAATGAAAAGTCAAATGAGTCTTAAGGAAGTAAATGTTGAACTTTCTCAGTATACACATGTTACTTGGTGAGTAATGAGTGGAATAAATGTGTTCAAACCAGTAATTGACTTGTGTCACTTTAGCGGACTTCACTCGTCCGTCCATCGCTACCCCTCTCATCCATCTCTACCCTTCACTACTGCAGCGCGCTGTTCAAAACCACGTCCATCTCTACTCTTCTCGCCTCCTATAGATATGCAGTGTATAAAGTAGCACTTTTGCGTGAAGTTGCAAATAAGGTATTGAATTAATACACAAACGCTACTGCATCATCCCCCAGTCGCCCAGCACAACACCGCGGCGTCTGTACGTGAGCTGGTCGATTCGACCAGTCTGCACATCAACAGCGCCACTCTACAGATTGGTTAGTTCTCCGCCGTCAAGTGAATTCTCGTATTGATGTTGATGTTGAGACGGCGAAGTTTTTTAGTTACGAATACAGATCTCGATCGCCTCGTCGCGACCGTGGACGATCTCGCAGCCGTGACCGCAGAAGCCGCTCACGTTCGAGGTGAGTGTTTAGACTTTTTCCCCTTAATTAAGTGGTGCATATAGAAACATCTGTTGTTGGGAAAATTGCTATCTGCATTTCTCTTTATTTTTGCGTCTATTACAAATTAAAAGAATTTCTCTCGTTTATTGTTTTATACCAAATGCTTTTTGACGAATGCCGGTATGTGTAACATCATATAGGGTTACCGCACGCTGGTAAGCCGCGCCTGGTGTTCATTCGGGCGGGCAATGATGTTTTCAGCGCTTTCGTGGTTATACTTCGTTCCACTGTTATCGGCAGTTGGAAGTTAGTTGTATTTGTGAATGTACTGTTATGGAGTCAGGTGAGATGATGTTGAACATTGTTGAAATGCTCGATCAAAGGCATCACCCTACGGATCTGACGTGGTACGGCTTTCAGGCGGAGTATTCGTATGCGGGATCGTAGGTTATTGAGAGGAGGGTGATTCCGTTCATTTCTTCCTAACTGCCGTAGTAAACGGCCCGGAAGATACGGCTTCGAGCGTTCCGACGCACTATCTTCTAGAAGGAGTTCGATTGGAACGCGTCGGCCGTGTGCGGCCATTCCGCATCTTCCGGGCCGTTTCTTACGGCAATTTTGAAGAAATGGACGGAATCAACGACTCTCCATAATCTACTATCCCGTATACGAATACTCCACCTGAAATCTGTACCACCTCAGATTCGTGAGGTGATGTGTTTAAGTGACAAATGGTTTTCCAATTTGAAAAGCAGAGAAGCATTTCAGGAGGTTCATCAATCGACAGTTCGTTATTGCAAGCTGGTAGCTGAGTGATACAATCGGCCCCTAAGACCTAAGCGTTAGTTTTAGAGGATCTATGACATATAGGTTGAAGCTGCTTAGAGAAAAATGAAGAAAGGGCTGGAACTACTACTGCCTTAACTGGGGAACGGTCAAGAGGTAACCGCATGATGTGCCGCCGTGTATCCAGGAGGCTAATGAGCGTCGTTAATTGCACGCACGTCTCCTGATACCGTCATAATCGCTACAGTGGTCCGATTGCTCCTCTTGTGCTACGTCTTCAAGACGCCCCGCCCACGCAACCCACCCATTTCGCCGCGTCCGCCGCTCTTACGACGATTTTTTTCGCCGCGCCTACAGCTCTTATGATGCGCTTTTGAAATCGAAAAGAAAAATCCCTGGTATTAAATTTTGTTTGAAACTCTGTATAAAGTGTAATTGGAAGTTAATACAAATGAAAGAGGTTTGTATATATGCCATTTAAAAGTATGAGTGAAAATGAAAATATCCTGTTTTGACTTGTTAGATGGAAATTAATCATCCATCTCTGGGAACGCAAAAGATGCTTCAAAAAATTTTCCGCTGATCGGTGTAGTGCTATATTCTTTTACCTTTTCCGCTTTCTAGGAACTTCTTTTTACTTATCTAGCTGAGTAAAACTGCCATCAAACGCCTAACGAGGCGCGAATAATGCCTCGCAGAAATACATTGTACCTGAAGGTAGATCTCGAAGATACAAAGGTCCCTGTTCGTCACTTATACACCTAATCTGTCATATTGATTTTATGTAGAGAATAGATACGAATGAAGCGATAAAACGCTGTTGGAAGAAGTTTGAAGAACCATATAAAGTTTTATTCTATAAAACATACAAGGAAGTACTAAAATGTTTGGCTTGTACTCTATATAAACATTATATCTATATAAAATTTTGAAAAGGTAAAATTTAAAAAGGAGTTCAAAGAATATATACAAAGTAATAATGACATAAAGTTGCTGGGCGTATAGCTGCAGTCGAAAGTTGAACATGAATTTGTTGAATGACATCGTGACAAACATATACTTATGCACTGCGCATTTTTATAGAACAATTTGGGCGTGAAATGTGTTAAAATATATTCATTTCTTTTCCTTCATTCTTCTTATTCTTTTCCCTGCAGCATTTTTTTTGAGATAATCTTTTTTGTGTGAAGTTGCTCAAATGTGGTCAATGTAGGTCACACATATCACACTTATCAATCATGATATCTTTAACCCCTTGATACTCTATGATATGCGTCTGATAATATATCTTTTAATTGGATGAAAGAATCTAGTTTTCCCCTTAATTCCCGGTAATATGCGCTCAATTTACTATTTTTGTGGATAGAATTTGTAGATTTTAGAAATTGCTGCTTTAATTCGTTTTACACTCATCTCCCGTTTGAATTCGCAGTATCCACGCTTCGTCGCGGCGCAAACGTCGCGCGTAACGGTGATTAGAGAGCAATAAGGGGCGGGGTCTAGATGATCTCAGGCGGTCGTGGAGAATGTCTAGTTGGTGGAGTGGCAGACGTGATTACGCGCGTGGCGCTGAAGGGAGGTCAGGAGCGGTCAGTCGGTTTTCACGGGTACCTCTTGTCCCGCACCCGCCTTAACTCTACTTAACCCCCAAATGAAGCTTACCAGAAGTGAATAGCTATCTCAAATCACAGTATTTCTAACGCAAAAAACTGAAATGTCTTCACATGCAACAACTTCTGTTCACATATTGATCTGTCTTCCCAAAGTTTTGATCAAGAGAAGAGCCTTTAGATTAAGTAGTGTAACCTTCATGAAGGCTGTTGTGTTGAGAAATCATCAAGAAATTGGATAATTCGAGGCTCTATCTTCTATTCTTCTCTTTAGATGGATCCACGAAGAATCCATGTGAGATGGATCCACGAAGAAGAAAGCGTAGGTTTTAGGGGCTGACTGACTCAGCTATTCACCGCCTGTGCTGACCTGTCGGTTGATAAACGATCCCTTTCTCAAATGGAAAAGTGACACCGCACTTAAGCGACAAATGACATTTGACCTAAGAACGGTTCTTGTATCCCGCGAACTTTTTGAGCTGAAAGGTTTGGTTCACTTAGAATAAATCAATTAACCAATCATGAATCAATTATGAATGGTTATAACTATAATAGTAATAAAGCCTACTTCGTATCTACGTTTGCAAACTTCGTTAGTCCCACACGGCCTCATCTAAACCTACTTAGACGGCTGTGCGGGCGGTCGCGCGGCAGCCGCCCTACTAGGTTTGGAGCGCGCTGGATTGTAGCCAGTTCTACTGCATTTCCGGCTCTTGAGCGGACTTGGAGCTCCGCTTTGTTAAAGGCATGCGTGCAAATTCGTTCTGATTTGAATGGAAGGAATTTAAGACTTGAAAAGTGAATAGGGGAGCATGACCAATTTTGTTGTTCACTGTTACCTAGCACAGCTTCAAGTTGTTGTTTCTAGTACATCTTCCACTGTGAGCAAAGATAGCATATGTGCACTCGATGGCTACTAACGTTCATCTAATATTTTGCACACTGCATTGTAGGTTACTGAAATGTGTGTAAAGCTGACGGTGTTGGTTAGAGCATTTCGTTATGACATGTGCTGGCATTGAGTTTGGCAGGGACTTAGGTAACTCTTACTTCCGCAACTTTCAGCATATCCCTTTTGCTACATCTAAAAGTTGTTTGCTTGCAGCTATCCTTTGAACCTCGCTCTTAGAAGCACTTTTTTCTTAGGTTTCTTCTTCGACTATCTTTTCAAAAACATGTGAACTTGAATTGTGCAAACATCTGGAAGATGCTTGCTGAATGGCTATTTATGATATGTTTTTATGGACAAACATGTCTCTTACGGTCTATATGAGTCGCGGATGAACCACCTAAAACAAGCTGGATGAAAAAGATGGAGGGCGTTAACACAAATATAAAGCAAACTTATTTGAAGTGTATTGCCCATGTTCGACTGTCTTTGAATCTCGGCATGTTGAAACGTAGTTTTAAATTGATTTTCCTGAGCTGTAGTCAAGATTGTTATTGATCGCCTTTATTAAACAACGGCTAACGTTTCGGCGCTATCGCCTTCGTCAGAGCCTGGAAAAATCAAAGCCATTAGTGATTTATCCTCTCAAGCGCCTCATCACCCTACAGAAAGCATCCAGACGATGTGCAAACTCAAACAGCAACACATTGGTTAGTGCTTACCTCATTAGCTAGTCCTGGTAACGCAACAGACCACCACGTACCACTACTATGAGTCACAAGGGTTTTATATAGGGACCTGACGGCCCGCCCCAAAAAAATCCGCATAGGTCTTGATATGGGGATAACTCGTTTGTGATAGCAATGCACTCATCCTTCTTGTTCATTTTTGGACTTTTGGCGGTTATCCAAAAGGCCTCTAGTGTTCTGCGTGCTGTGATCTCGGACTTGTAGGATAATATACGAACTTCTACCTCTACTTCGGAGTTTGGATGACATATTCTACGGTGTGCTCCAAGTGGGTGAAGATTTAGATTTTAGGAGTCCATCTAGATGCTCCTTGACCCTGATACACAGAGGACGTCCCGTTTCCCCTATACAATCGTCACCGCACAACCTGCACGTGATACGATACACTACTCCTGATACCATGCAATCACTCTCTCTGCCACACGGGCAAACCACGCAGTTGGGAGTTGTGCAGAGCCGATCATACGCACGATTACGTACCAGCTGACCCTTGAGGTTCGCTGGAGGTATTTCCACAACCCTCACGTCATTCTCTAGACCCGCTTTTCGTAGACAGCCCCGTACCGCTCTGCTCATATCATCAGATATATAAGGTAAACAGAAAGGGGTCTTTTCTTGGCTATCCACTACATTGGATCTACGAGAGGGATGTCGTGCTTGCCGGGTAGTACCATCTCCAGCTGGGTACCCATTGGATATTGCTGCTTTATGGGCCAGATTTACAGACCATGTTTTATTTAAAGTGGTCATCAGATAATATCTGAAAAACAAATAAATGAATTGATATTATGATTTCAACGTTAAACACCAGTCAAGTCGCGCTCTATGAAGGTTCACAAAAATTAGTCAAGCGAATTTAGATACATGAGAACAGGCAGCAGAGATGAAGGCTCTCAGAGATTCTCAAGCTTTTCCCTGGTTCTTAGCACCAATATCCTTTTTTCAACGTTTTCCGTGAATAAACATTACATAACATGAGCAAGCATTGGTAATTTCTATGCTCTTATGCTAGCATACTAGCTTTAGAAGCATTCATTTGTTTCATACTACCACCATTTTTAAATGTAGAGATAGGCTTTGCTGTCGCAGTCAACTCACAACTAGTAGAAAGAAAATTCCTTCCGTTGCTTCGATAGAAGTTAGAAGCCTTCTACCTGCGAGCCGAGTTCACGACGAATTCTCGCAATCACTGGCTCTCGCGCATGTGATGGAGCCGCAGATACATAAGAGCTAGCAGCGAGCCAGCCTGCCGCTACGCGACCGCCCGCGCAGCCGTTTAATTAGATTTAGATGGGGCCGTGGTTACACCTCTTGAAGAGCCGAAGTGGAACTCTTGTTCATATGTGTGAAAGTTGCACGCTCTATCAACACCTGTGGCCGGTTTAGCCAGGCGCAGCGTGACGTGTCCGCGTGCGGAAACCCCAAATGAGGGTACGTATACCAACATTCCTTTATGACTACTGCTAAGAAGAGTTACTTCAAGGTGTAAGGGATTTTCCTTCACGTTTCGATTGTAGTCAACTCGAGTAGAGTTGCATACAATTCATAATCACCTGCAAACATATGGTATCGTTTATTCCTTCGAGTTCTTCACAGTTAATCCAAAACACAAATAGAGGAACATTTAGTTTGGTTTTTTTTCTCTTAAACTTCGTCGGCATGCAGCTTTTCCACAGTTCAAGTTGTTAATTGTTTGTGCTTGAAATATTTCATGTATTGATATTGGAAGTAGTGGGGTCATTTGGAAAAATCTAGCACGTTTATATTTCCTGTAATTCTCTATACTTTGACATCTTTGATCTTCCTAACTAATTGCACTCTCGCATCTTGTAAATATTATTGATAGTGCCAGATGCTACTGATGAATCCAGTGAGCTGGTTTTTCCCTACCTCAATCACGTCAGAGTTATCATCCAAAAAAGTGTTGCAGACAGTATATAGTTTCGGAAGAAATGTTTATTAACTAGTTTTTCTTCCTCCTAATGTTAAAATAGTTTATTCATTTTTTTTACAAATAGTTCACGTTGTTAGATATGCAGCTACTGTTGCTACTTTTAATTCTGTAATGAAAAAAGCTCTTGGAAGCGCATGTTTTCTCTCTCAGGTATTTGAATTAAAATTTATGCGTACGGAAACCATGCATTTTTCGTTTTTTATAATGTAGTGGGCGCGCTGACGTATTTTTGAAGATCTAAAATTGAATGTGAGAGGACAGTCTTTGAGCTTTCCAAAAGCATTGCGACCGATGTCTTTGAGAAGGTGCCTTCAAAAACAGTACGAAGTTAGGTTTAGCCGTGAAGCACAGCTACAGTAGAAGAAAAATATATAATAAAAGGAGCAGAAGCCCTTTTTAACATTTCCACTTGAAATTTCCGAATTTAGTTTAGAAAGCATTTATGTGGACAGAAAGGGCTGCAAATGTGAGTTTTTTTCAACGTGTAGTAACTACTTTTCATTCTCCCTTTAACAAATACTTGTCACCGATCTAGAGCAGTCTTCTCCGAAGGAGATCTTTTTGCGCTGGTGTGATAATGTTACGAAAAGGGGAGAACATTCAATCCAATGCCTGGTATTGCTATAGTTTAAATTCATCACCCCACGAATCTGGGGTGGTAGATGCGCTTTCAAGCGTTTCGGGGCGCTGTTGTGCACGAAGAGTTGTACTGGAGCGTGCCAGATTTGTGCAGGCGCTTCTTCTTTCGGGTTGCATTTTACGGTAATTAAAAGGAAATGGACGGAATCACCTTTTTCCCACAATCTACGACCCCGTATAGGCATAACCCACCTGAAACCCGTAGCACCCCAGATTCGTGGGGTGTTGCTTTTAATGAACTACTCCTACTCGTAATTGAATTACAGGAGCCCCATTTATAGAAGCCGTTCGCCTCCGAATGGAGATCGTCGTTCGCGCAGTCGATCTCGTTCGCCTTCTCCGTGAAACCACATTCTCTCTATTCGTTTCGTTACTTCACCGTTTCTGTGTTTATGAACCAGTAACGCTATTCGGAACGTAAATCAGTCGCATGAATGTCATCTGCTTTTTTGTGCTTCTGCTTTTCTTCTCGCCTGTTAATCTCCATCATCATTATCGTTGTTAGGTTGTATTTGTGCTCTCCAGTCAAGTGAGAAATGGTGTTATTATTCCGGTGTTGATGTAAAACCAATAAAATTTCTTCGGAACTTATCTATATGCATTGCTTTCTACATGAGAAAGTGCCCACACTACATCAATGTTGATCGATAATTGTTTTCTTCCCCTCTGGTGACCGACGCATTTTGATTCGTTCGGTCGATAGGATGAGAACAGGTTTGGTTTGCGAGGCATTATTTTGAAATGTTACTTGTGTTTTCCTCAAGCACCGTTGAATTTTGGTAGTTTTTATCAGAAAATTCAACGTTGTAATCCACTAAACCAGTCCCTTTGAGGTTGTTGTTGTTAGCAGTTGTGTGCCACGTTGTTTGCTTTCTGAAATTTGTTGAAGTGGCTTTTTCTTGTTGTCTACATCGTTATGATAAAGGACCATAAAGGAATTCTACCTTCCCTGTTTAAAATTGGGATTATTTTGGGTGTATGTGATCGCCACTTACAGCTATCTGTTACAAAATACCAGATTCCACCATTCCACAACTACTGGTTCTTTTTTTTTTGAGTTTGCATTTCAGCAGTATTTTTCTTTCCTCTAATCGTTAGCCGATATGTCACTTTTACCTTTCACCTTGGTGCGGGCAACAATTTTCCCTATCATTTCATGTGTCCTTGAAAGGGAACCATCGAGCTATTTAGGTCATAACTTACTCGTAAACAGGAAAGGTTTTATTTTACCTAGAGATTTTTCTACGGCTGTTTGTCTTGTGGGAAGCTATGTGCTAGCGAATTTTCTGAACTATCAGAAATGTGCTATAGCCTCAATTAATACGTGCGCTAGGACCATGTAATACTAGGTGAGTTTGATGCATCAACTAGTACTGCTTTTTCTGGCTTCTGCTGTTCAACAAAGCCGAGGATGAAGTTTTCTGATTTGAAACCGGATATTAATGCCATCATCAGTCTTGATCAATCTAGAACGAGAGTATCCTGCGATAGTTGCGTTTTTTCTTTAGAAGGCATCACCCTACGGATCTGACGTGGTACGGTTTTTAGGTGGAGTATTCGTACACGGGATCGTAGATTAAGGAGAGGAGGGTGATTCCGTCCATTTCTTCCTAATTGCCGTAAAAAAAAACGACCCGGAAGATACGGCTTCGAGCGTTCCGGCGCGCTATTTTCTACAACGAGTTCGATTGGAGCGCGGCAGCCGTGTGCACACAACGTATCCTCCGCGCCTTTTTATACGCCAATTAGCAAGAAATGGACGGAATCACCCACCTCTCCATTATCTACGATCCCGTATACGAACACTCCAACTGAAATCCGTACTACCTCAGATTCGTGGGATGATGCCTTTAAGGGTAATGTTAACTAATCTTGAACATAAAATTATATCACAAGGGAAGTATGTATGCATTGAAAGATCATAATAACTCTTATCATGGTGAGTACTTCTTATTCTTATTTCATTATTATCTCATCGCGGACTATCAGGACAGTTTTACTCCCAGCTTGGTATCTTTCTAATTGATGCAGTTAGCCATGAATAGCAGGTATAGCTGGTTCAAAACGACCTGAAACCTTGTGCAGTTGCATAAGAGAATGCGCTCGTTGCGGCACAACTGTTTACTTTTATTAGAGCTAGCGAAGGGCCCAACTCGAACGCACTTGCACAAGGCAACAGGTCGTGTTGATTCTACTGTTCTACTTCCAGTTTTGAGCGCTTTTGAACAGCGAAAGCGGCCAACAGGCTCTCGACAAAAAAAAAAAAACTCAAATAAAAATGGCCTCGTGTTGATTCCATAATGAACACTACTCTCAAAATTATTGAAGCAGCAGTATGCAGTTGACTAGTAGCTATAGCAGTACATGCAGCACTGCAGTGAAGGTGTATATGTTGTGGAGATATTTTTCGTATGTAGGTTGTGTGTCTGCGAAAACCGTACGCTTTGCATGACCTTAAATAGTTGGGTGAAGCGAACATGTCGATTTATGAGTGTACCAAAGCAAGCCGGCGCGCGAAAGATCTGCGAACGCATTTGACTGGAGTTGAAGTACTAGTCTCTTTGATTGCTTGTCTTTTATGAACTCCTGATTTCCGATTGATTCATGAACTACAATTTTGTTCAGATTTTTAGCGTCACGCGCGGTTCATTTCGCCAAATTCTGCCAATTATGAACAAATGTTGATTCCTATCTTTAATGAACAACTGTCGCTTTCCTATCTTATATCTGTTTGCTATGGCTTCGTGAGATCAGTACATGTTTTCTTATCGATCAGACATGAGTAGAGCTCACATCTATTTCTTGGATTCTGTGCGCTAACTAATCGATACATGAACATCTCGAATACGCGAAAGGCACATGGTTGCCTTTTGAAAGTTATTGGAGAGTTTTATGTGGACTTGCCATTTCCTTGGATTCTCTCTTTCGATGAATTTTCGTGAAAGAAATTAATCGATTTTGGTTAGTAGAATAGTCATGCAACGACATGATGGTTTACAACGTGGCCAAGTGCACGCATAACGTGAACGCTGGTGAAATGATAGTGAGCGAGTGTTTTGTGCGACTTGTTGACTTCTACACATACACCTGCAAACAGTTGAAGTGTGGTTATTTTCTTCTCCGTTTATTCCATTTCAACTCGCATTCTTTGTTGTACTGTGCGCTGAGCGGTCGTTGGTTGGTTGTGTCTGAGCTGCTTTCAGTAGCAGGTTTCAGACGAATGTACAATAATGATTCGTGAGGATATTGACAAGATCGCAGCATCGACGTGTATCGTTTTTCTTTCTGGTCTAGTATTGTTCCAGTCATGTCATCGTGCGTCAACGATCTATTTTTTCGAGGTAAAAATACATAGTTTTTTGTTCATCTCATTGCTTTCGAAGCGTTTATAATATGTGATTTAAACTTTCTTTTTTTCTAAGGACATACAGTAAGTGTGCCATTCCAAAAAAAGTCATCATTGCTCTATGAACGGTTGCAAGATTGTGGAAACTTTCGGTCCGTTCCGTCCTGGACCAATTTTTGAAAATTTTGACCAACAGCTTCAAAAATTAATCGTAGACGGGTCGAAACGCGTATTCTTATAATTGGATCAGTTATTTATGGGAGGAGATGTGGTTGTAATTTGCATTTAGATGTTACAAACAAGAACTCAGTTTAGAAATATTATTCTTGCAGTGAATTAAACCCTTGAATTAACGTCAATGAGGAATTTTCTTTTTACTAGTTTGTGTTGCGTTTGCAGTGTGTAATGCGTGTTGTTCTATTGTGACGAAGTTATAGGTTTTCTAAGGACTAAAGTGCAAACTGTTTGAAACATGGTTTCGAATTCGTTGCATTTTGATAATCATCATTTTTTGGTGTGAAGGTGTTGCAAATATTTTTGTAACTAACATTCAAATCCAGCATTTTTGCTATATCTTAGCTGCGTGGCAAAGAAAAAGCCTGCTAAAAGGTTTTAACATTCCAAGATATAAAATCTTGTTCCTGTCAGTAAGGGCATATAGTTCGGATACAACGCCTGAGCTGCCCTCTTTTCTGGACGTCTCTATTCATAAATTAGTTTGCTATGCTTAAAATGCAGTGGCATTATAAAATGAAGGGCAGGATTTCGTGGACGATTCAATTTCATGCTCTCAAATCCACGTTACTTACTAAAGCTAAGTTGAGTGCAAACATAGAAGTAAGATGTTGTCCACCAACTTGGGTAAGGAAAAGAATTAAATATTTCGGAGACTTCCTATCTACTACTTCGTTACTGATGTCTTTGAAAGGTATTTATTGCTGACGTGAGACATCCACAACGATTTACACTACAATCGATACTCATCGAAAGTGAAGTCGCCATCGACGATGACTAGGGATACGGCCTAATTAGGCATGATCGCTGATGACATGACTTTGAAAGATGTTCCCAGATTGTTTCTTTTAGCTACAAACTACCACTGTTATTTTTGTGGAACCAATTCCGGCTTTGATGTTGCCATTTGCTCTTTCAATCCTTTTATGGCTTGTCTACAAAGGAACTAAAAGAAGTGCAGTATTGGAGCGAGAACGAAAAGCTATTATGGACAAACAGAAAGAGATAGAGGTCGGTGTATGTGAAAAAGCAATATGCGTTCTTTTTTATTTTTATTTTTTTGTTTTGTACTAGTCACTTGAAGTTCATTGGTAAGAAGAGATAGTTTTGATTATATGTTTTGTTGGTTGCCAGTAACCGGTTTTATTACGCAGTAATTTGCGTTTGGCGATATGCTCTTATTCACAGAATGAAGTCGCAAAAACATAAAGATAAGAACAAACAAAATTAGTTTCTAGAACAAAATTTGGCTTACGTTATTCATAGTTGAAGCTACTGAACAAGGGATTTTCTTTTTCTTATCTTTCCTTGTTAACGCTTTTCTTATGGTCTCTTGATTATCGCTCTTTTATACGCATCGCATTCAGGCAGCTTCATCGCCAACTTCTCGAAAAACGTCAAGGCAAGAAGGTAGAAGAATTTCGCTCACCGATGAGCAGACCTCTCGACTGAAAAGTACGTTCAGTTTCAAACTTACTTTACCCGTTTGTTTCTGTTAGATTGCTACTCATACGATTAGTCGTTTTTTGCATTTTTCGAAAAACAGAAACCTCAGCAGTTTGTCACGATTTTATTTGCAGTCTTGAGAATAATGAAATAAATAGTAGATGAATTACCTTTGGGGCGGGTGTGGCGCAGTCGGTTAGAGGTCCGTTGTAGCCACACGGTCGAGGGTTCGAAACCGCCTTAGTGCAAACCAAGCCTTTCGTCCCTCCGGGGTCGATAAATTGGTACCAGAGTTGTCTGGGAGGATAAAAACACTGACTTGATCATCGGCTGGCCCCCGAAAGTTATTGTATAGGCCAACACGCGTTCCAAAACCTCAACGATTATGAATTCCAGTAAAACGCGTTGGCGCATCCCAAGTGGATTGATACGCCAGTGACTTTATCCTTTATTTTTATCCTTGAATTACCTTTTCCGACTCAGTTGAAATGAGAATAATACTTTAAACTGGAAAGCAGCTGTTCATATTTAAGGTTCCAGTATGCCCGTAATATCAGTATACAGGAAAAAAAGTAAGACAAATATTTTGGGATAGCTTTCCTTTTGAACATTAGGTAGTTTCCGTTGCGTAAGATGGGTCAGCTGATGTAAATATCGGAAGTGTGACATTTTAAAACTTCGAAGGGGGAGGAGTTGGTGCAAAATTAATTTCCGTTTCGAGGTATGTGTAAATAAAACAATTTTTTAACCCTAAACTATTTCGTCTTAATGCAAACAACACCTACCGGTTTGTAGGTTTTTCTTCTGCTCTTTCAAATTCATATATAGCTGTCGCTCTAATTTTTTCAGCCGGCCTTTTCGAGGGCTCTGCAAAATCATGATTCGCCGCGAGTATCGAGTCATCATCCTTTACGAATTTAAATTGGGACACTCCGTCGTAAAAGCATCTCGTAACCTTAGCAGGGCTTTTGGGCCAGATTGTTCTATCGAGCGGACAGTGGAGCTCTGGTTTAAAAAAAGTCGCTTCTAGCGATTTTGATCTTGAAGAAAAATCGGATCGCGGTCGCAGATCGTATCTGGGGAGAGCCGTGGAAGCAAATCCGGAGATTAACACACGGACGTTAGCAGAAGACCTGGGCGTACATCATACGACAGTAGCTAGACATTTGGCGGAAATTGGCAAGGTGAAGAAGATGTCAAAGTAGGTGCCTCACGAGCTGACCAAAGAGCAGCGTCTGGCACGTTACGGCACGTGTTCTAATCTTTTGATTCGGTTAAAAAAGGAGCCTTTCTTAGTCGTATTATGACTATAGATGAAAAGTTCGTTTTTTACCATAATAAGAAACGTGGATTTCTGTGGGTAGATAAGGGTGCCCCTCCAAACACTTTTTCTAAACCCGATCTTTACCCCAAAAAAGTCATGCTTACAGTTGAGTGGTGCTGTAAGGGTTTAATCCACCACAGCTTAATGCAACCGGGCCAGACAATTGCAGCAGATTTCTACTGCTGTGATTTAGAGCATATGTATGAAAAGTTGCAAAAATTGTGACGAGCGGTAATGAATAAAGGAGGAATTAAGAATTAATCCATTTAGGTATAGAAGTTATCCCTCACCCACCGTATTCTCCAGACCTTTCCCCAACAAACTCCCTTTTTTCGAGCTCTTTATTCACATTTGCGTCACCGATAGTTCACTAATTCATACGATGGTGAAAAAGCTTTCCATAATTTTGTTGGTTTCTGTAATCTCAGTTTTTATACTGAAGGTTTAAATTTATTACCAATTCGTTGGAAAAGATGTGTAGATTCTGATGGTTTTTATTTCGATTAAAAAAGTTGGATTTAAGCTTAGTTATAACAATGTGAAGTATGCGGTCCGTTTCTGAAATTAATTACGCACCAACATAATACTTAGTGGCTGATCAGAGTGAGAGAGAACAAACCCTACCTTCTTCTTTTCTTCACAAGGTATTGTATACAATTGAAATGTTAAGAAAAAATTCCAGAGTAATTGTCTGCTTAACTTGGCACGTTCGTCGGTCATCGCTAGCACTTATCAATATCACTAGAACAGTGATGAGTGCATTGATTTAAATGAACGAATTGTGAATGTATAAAGGCTAAATCTCGTTACTCTCTATATACATACATGTTGAGGTTTTCAAGCTTATATATATTTAAATGTATACATAGTCTCCGAGTTGTAGTTTTGATGTGCACAGTGTGGAACACACGCTAACATACAGTGGAGGTTTGAATTTGAGAGCGTATTTATCCAAACTTTTGGTCTTTCGTACAGTTGAAGCAAGAAAAAATGGGGATTTTGTGGAATAAGGTTTTCATGTCTGAGTTGTTGGTTGGATCGCTGGTCCGTGTTTTGCTTCAATAGCTGTCATTTGTTTTTTGCAGTTTTGTGTGGAAGGGTAGTGCTTTTGAGGTTGCTAAGACTCTGGAAAAAGATTTCGATTTTTTTCTTTGCATCTTGTGTAAAAGTTCTGTTGATATTGCAAGTTTATTCTTTTAAATTGATGTCTACAGGGTTGTTGTCGGATATCCAAGAACAGGACACGATTCACAGTCAACATGGAGCCCTACCAGACAGTCGCGAATCTCCGATCGGGGACGGGAAGCAGACTCCAGGGGGAAGCGGTCGTCAAAGCCGACAGGAAGATCCACAGAAGCTGGACAGTGACCAGCAGGAACGAAAACCGGCCGGTGCCTCACCTCATATAAGCACAAGCGAATCCTCAGGCGAGCATTCACCGTCCATAACGACAAGATCGAGGTTCAGATGCACGAAAATCGAGGAACCGAAAGTCATCCTCCCACCTGGTAATGGTGAATATACACATATGTTCAGGAAATTGTTCATGCGAAAACAGTCCTTTGCAGAAGTACAGTTTGATACTAAAATGTATGCGCTCACGTGACTGCTTGCAGCTTTCTAATGCGTACTAACACACTCAAACTGCGGTTAGCTTAGTTACCATACAAATTTTATCAAGGCTTGATCTGGAGGTCTCTTGTAGCCGTGACTCGGTAATGCAGCAGTGCTGAAGAAGTCGAAATTGAAAATCTATACGAAAGGTGGCAAGTCCAGTGTTGTTTCTAGTGAAAATGAGCTACAGAAAAACTTTTTTCTTGGATTTTTTTTTCTTTTTGCACCTCATTGGAGATTCTGTTAGAGCTGCGGAGTTCGGTTAGCTCGAAAGGGCCTAAGGATCAAATTTTGAATCTGAACGGAGATAGCTCTGATTACATCCCGTACCGCAAGTATCAGCAAATTCTTTTGAGTCGGCGTAGGCTGAGAAATGTAGGGAAATCAGCACTCTTAAACCCGTTTAGATTCGTGGGCTTCCTGCTGATTCGCTTGGAGTTTTCGCAAGTTATGTTTCCTTCTTACAATTCTTCTTTTTGTCTTTCTGTTCTTTTCATGGACGTTCTTGAAGGTCCTTCCTTTAAATTTATAAGTAGAATTTTAGCCCTATCGTTTGAATAATTTGGGAACTGTATTGAAGTTTCTCCTTCATTTGATTTGTTAATAGAATTATACTATCTTTTTCTCAATATTTTTTGGTTTTGGAAATCAATACTCTTTTTAATTCTATTATTAGCCTTTTCTGCCTTGTTTTCAGGTCATGGAGAGAGAAATATTGGGAATTATAAAACAAACCAGTAGAAGTATTTTTTTTTTCATACACTCAGCTTTTCAGATTGCCGGATTGTTTGATATAGTATCACTGAAGACTGCTTTTAGACGGTTGTTTTCGCATGACTTTTGCTGACGTTATTTTTCGTTGATAGCAAAAGTTCTGTTGAAGCTTTCAGTTGTGTTCGCTGTCTAGATTGATTCCTTTCAGTCATCATAATTTCAGTGAAACATTTCTTTGTAGACAATGCGTGGCGTTCTCAAATGGCTCCCGCACAAATCAGACCGATCCTTCGGTCACGAAGCTCAACGGAGACCGATCGAGAACCCCTTAGGAAGATTAGCGGGCGTGAGTAGTTTAGAAATTTGCAGTGCAGTGTATTCATGCTATACTTTAATCTCTTCAGCTTGAAGAAGTCCCGGTTTCAGTTTCTTTCCCTGGTGCTTTGGTAGTAGGTGAAGATTCAGTGGGTGTAAGTCGAAAGTCTTCGGTTAGCATCGGCAGACGTAGTTACGCAGGCGCTGATGAACCGGAAGAGGAAGATAGTGAAAGGGAAAGGAATGAAATTTATATGCAAATTGGCCAGGTCATTAAACTTTATCATTCTTTTTAGCAGTACTTCCTAACATTGTATCATTTAGACTAACTTCTTCACATACTCGTTGAGTGCACTCAATCTGCTGCCGCAGAATAGGCCAGGATTTCCAGAACTGAAAGTGAATATCTCAGATATTATGTCCGAACTATTCTCTGTGCATTTGCCCGTTTGGGGTTGTGTAGCAGCTTTTTACATTGTGCTGCTGGAATTGTTTGGTGTACATTTTGGTAGGTTTTTTTTACTACTCTTCTTTTTTTTCCAGTAAATTTTGGGCACATTACGGAGATGCACTGGTGGACGTGTCTCTTTCCTCAAATGTTTGGTTCCAAACATATTATTTCGTTGGTATTCCTGTTTCCAAACGACAAACCTTTGTTGTATTACTCATTCGATATAAACGCATGTGAAGATTCCCAGCAGAATAAAAAACCTCAGAGAACATATTTTCGTTGACGTTCTTCGTGCACAGGATTAAGAATGTTCGTCGGGGGTAGGCAAACACAGTCGACGGATATGTTCTTGAATTATGCGTGAAAAAAACCTGAATTTTGTGAATGTTCCTTGGAAACTGAAAATTTTAGATATTTCTGATCTTTGTACAGCTTTTTCTTTGTGATTTTCGTGTTTATTCACCCGTTTTTCTGGTGACGACTGTTCTCTCATCGCTCTAAGGTATTTTCTGAGTGGACGTGATTTTTAAATTGTTCCATCA
Organism: Necator americanus; assembly: GCF_031761385.1. Taxonomy (NCBI): domain Eukaryota; kingdom Metazoa; phylum Nematoda; class Chromadorea; order Rhabditida; family Ancylostomatidae; genus Necator; species Necator americanus. The sequence goes on from NC_087374.1 coordinate 19,138,019, forward strand.
AACTATTTGACAGGTGATCTTCGTCACTCTACGGCCTTTTTTGCTTCTATCAACCAGTGTTCGGTTTGGAAGATTTATAGGCTTTTATCGCTTGGCTCCAGGTTCTAAAGGATGTGATAATCTATCAGTTCAATGATGGAAACATCACGTCAGAGTGTTTGCTAGGGCTCTTCATTGTGAATCAAGAAGAAAAAGATCGAGAAGAGGATGCTTGAAACGAAGAAGGGCGAATGAAATGTGCAGATGTAGGTAGAAGGAAAAAGGGCGCAAAACGGATTCTTTTTCAAGATGATCTCATGGATTAATCTAGCTAATCCGTGTTTAATTCACTTGCTTTCTCTTGAATACATTTTATGCGGTGTAGAACTTCTAAAAGCCGTTCGGAAGTATTGGAAGCAACGGCCAGTTGCCTTTTAGATCAAGACTTCGAAATTCTGTCGTCCGTTATGAAGGCAATGTGTGTAAAATTTACTCCTCTCTCTATATGAACTACTAGAGGTGCAAAAAGTTTGTGTTTTCATTCGTTTCGTCGTAGCTAGTAGTTCGATAGCGTAGGCATGACTGGACCTATATGAAAAAAATCGATAGAGTGGGCGGTCGGTAAATTTGTGGAACCTCATAGAACCTCGCCATTGTCTTCCGGAGCACTTTTCTTCTCATCTTTTGTCGTAGTTATTGCTATTTAGTTAATCGAACATGATTACACAATTCTTACTTCGTCGTCAATCAATCAATCAATATATATATATACTAGTCTGAACGTCCGTTTAAAGCCGGACTTCAGACTTTCTGTGGTGTTCCCTTCGCTCGCCATCAGTGATCAATGAAAAGTAATAGTAGTGGCATTTTCTGCAAAATTAGAATTGTGCTTTTCTAACAACGCCTTTTCTTTCTTCTTTTTATAAACTTATGCGGAAGATTCCATAGTTTCCTTCCTATTTGCAGCATTTCTACATTTGAAGAGCATTCAAACTTCTGCTCCAAACACTCCTTCGATACCAACACAACATAGACACAATTTTTGAAAGCATCACCCTAAGTATGGGTTTTCTTCCTGTTTTCCCCCAACAGTTATCACAGATGATCTTTTAACATAAAATGATGGAAAGGGATCATCGTACTGATAAGGATAACGTTCCATGTCCAAACCATGTAAACTGTTGGCTACTATTTAAACAGCCGGTTTTATTCGTGTTTCCACCTTTTGAGAAGACATTTTACCAATCTGAGGCAAACGTGCAAGGAAACAAGGAAAGGGAGTAGGGAATAGAGGTGAAAAGAAACACCTGTAATGGCCACGGCTCAGAAACGGTTGCAACGTCCCTTTCACCTTCTGCGACATGCACACAAAGTTGCTGCGCGGTACTAGTGCACTAAGGAGCCACTAATCCGATGCCATGGGACCCGCCCACCCCATAGCTATCTGCCGTCAGTGCACCAATTCGGCGCCGGTGGATCCGTCGCACCTCTTTTTCGAATTTCGTCACACACATACACATACACATACACATACACATACATATACACATACACAGTTACCGAATAAGCCCGTTATTATATACCAGTCTGAGCGTCCGGCTAAAGCCGACTTCCGACTTTCTGTGGTGTTTGCTTCGCTCGCCTTCACTGATCAACGAAAATCAATATTAATGCCCTTTTCTGTGAAATCAGACTTGTGTATCTCCAACAGTCTTTCTTCCTTTTTTATACTGTAACTAAAAGCAAAAGATTTCATAGTGTTCTTTCTAAACGCGTCATTTCTACATTTGGAGAACATTCGAACTTCAGCTTCAAACACTCCTTATCAATATATTACAGACAAAATTTAAAAGTATCACGCGAAACATGGGTTTTCCTCCTGTTTTCTATAAACATCAAAGAATGATGTTTTGGCATAAAATGACGTGAAAGACATCATCCTACTGATAAAGATAACGTTCTACGTCAGATCACATAAACATCTTGCTACTATTTAAGCAGCCGTTTGCAGGAGTGTTTCCACTTTCTGAGAACGGCATGCTACAAACTTGAGGCGAACGAAGAAGGAAATAGGCATGAGGAGAAGTAATAAAGGTGAAAAACAAAGCGCTCAGTGGCCACGGCTATGACCTATGCTGCGACCATCTATCTTTTGCGTCATGCACACGAAGCTGTTGCGCATCTATCCGTCGCAATCCCTCCTATATAGGTATTTGGCGCCGGCGCACCATTCCGACGCCGGTGGACCCGACGCAACCCCTTCTATAGGTAACTGGTGCCGGTGGACCCGTCGCATCCCCTTTCATAGGTATCTGGCGCCAGTGGACCCGTCGCACCCCCCCCAATTTCGTGACACACACACACACACACACACACACGTGACAGAATAAGCCCGTTATTATATATCATGATCATGATAATGCCATATAATGACGGGCCAATTTTGTCACGTGTGTGTGTCAGTCACGAAATTCGAAAAGGGGGGTGCGACAGATCCACTGGCGTCGGATTGATGCGGCAGCGCCAGATAGCTGCAATATGGGGTGCGACGGGTCCACCGACGTCGGATTGGCGCGCCGGCAACAGGTAGCTACAAAATGGGCTGCGACGGATCCCGCGGTATCGGACTGGTGCGCAATAACTTCGTGTACATGACGCAAAAATAGATGGTTGCAGCCGTTTCATAGCCGTGGCCATAGGACGCTTTGCCTTTCACCTTTGTGACTCTTCCGTGTGCCTATTTCCTTCTTCGTTCGCCTCAAGTTTGTAGCATGCCGCTCTCAGAAAGTGGAAACCCACACGCAAACGGCTGCTTAAATAGTAGCAAGACGTTTATGTGACCTGACGTAGAACATTATCTTTATCAGTAGAATAATGTCTTTCACGTCATTTTATACCAAAACATTCTTTGATAACTGTTTATAGAAAACAGGAGGAAAACCCATATTCGAGCAATGCTTTTAAATTTCGTTTATAATATATTGGTAAGGAGTGTTTGAAGCTGAAGTTCGAATGTTCTCCAAATGTAGAAATGACGCATTTAGAAAGAAGACTATGAAGTCTTTCGCTTTCAGTTCTAATATAAAAAAGGAAGAAAGATTGTTGGAGATATACAAGTCCAATTTCATACAACTAATAACACTAATATTAGTTTTCGTTGATCAGTGAAGGCGAGCGAAGCAAACACCACAAAAAGTCTGAAGTCCGGCCTTATCCGGGCGCTCAGACTGGTATATAATAACGGGCTTATTCTGTCACGCGTGTGTGTGTGAGTGAGTCACGAAATTCGAAAAGGGGGGTGCGATGGTCCACCGCGTCGGAATTGTGCGCCTATAAAATGCGGTGAAGCGAGTCCTACGGGGTCGAATTACTGTGTCGTGGTGTAGACGTATCGCGTATATATAACTTCGTGCGTATGTCGCAAAAGGTAAATGGGACGTTGCAAACGTTTCATAGTCAGGTCCACTTTCCACTTTGCTTTTCACCTCTACGACTCCTCCGTACATCAAAAATTGGAGACACGCGTGCAAACGACTGCTTAGATAGTAGCAAGCTGTTTATATGATCTGACGTGGAACGCTATTTTTATCAGTACGATGATTTCGTCCTCGTCTTTCCGTGTTAAAACATTATTCTGTGATAACGTTAGGGAGAAACAAGAGGAAAACCCATACTTCGAGTAATATTTTCAAATCGTTTCTACATTATGTTGGGAACGAAGGAGTGTTTGAAGCTGAAGTTTGAACATTATCCAAGCGTAGAACTGAAGCGTTTAGAAAGAAAACTATGAAACCTTTCACCTTTATTTATAATAAAAAAAGAGGAAAAGAGGAAGAAAGCATTGTTAGAACAACACAAAACTAATTTCAGAGAATAAACAGAAGTTCAGAGAAAAAGGGAATAAATAAACTATTATTAATTTTCATTGATCAGTGAAGGGGAGCGAAGTGAACACCGGCTTTAGCCGGACGTTCAGACGTATATATATATATATATATATATATATATATATATATATATATATATATATATATATATATATATATATATATATATATATACATATATATATGTATATATATATTGATTTTCCGATAAGAATGCCTCTTCTTTCTTGCCTTGGATCCAAGTCGTAGTATAGTCAAAACGACATGAAGCGCGAGTGTAGTTATACTAGCAGTTGCGCTAGAGCAATGCGGTTCTTAACCGTTCGCAGTGTTCTAGGAGCGTTCTGCTTGGCAATTCGCCAAAGTCACGTCCTTCGGATCGATATTGGCCGCAAATGTTTTGTTTGTTTCCAGTTTTCCTTTTTTTTCTGTTTTTCGACTTTTAAATTTCTTCTTCTTATTGTTTTTTTAAGAAAAGAAAAAGGAAAACAAGCGAAAAATTGCGGCCAACATTCATTCGAATGACGTATTCGCCGTCACCTTGGCAAATTGCCAAGCAGACTGCTCACAGGACGCTGCGAGCGATTAAAAACCGCGTTGCGACTGAGCATGTTGCTACTCGCCTTCATGTCGTTTCGACCCGACTCTATTTTTTGCAGTTTTTTTTCAAGCGGGTAACGTTGTCGTTATCTGCCTCGGTGACGTATCCATGCTTGAAGGAAGAGCGTGTTAATTATAAACTGTTTGTATGCAGTTGTTCTCTAGCCCTTTACAGGTGACGCAAACAAGATCTATAGTAGTGTCAAAACGAAGCACGGTACAGTTACGTAAGCTTCTGGATCGAAGCGGTACGGTAGAGCACAGCTACAGGGGGATAGGACCTTTGCTATCATCATTCTTTGCTGTAGTTCCCACTGTTCCTATCGCTGTCTCCACTGCGCCACTTCGAGCTCAGCCGTTTACGCAACTGCACCGTTCCTCATGTCGTTTTGACCATATCATAAATCCATAGGAGTGCAATATTCTATGACTGACTTTCCCCGCTATCAACATGTCGACTGCGCCGTTACTCTAGGCGGGATAAAATATCATGAACAACGTTGGTTTGTTGCACTACTTAAGGGTAAAAGAAAACTAAATTACGTTAGGAACTCCTAACTCGACGTATTAAAGGCATCATCCCACGAATTTGGGGGGGGTATGGGTTTCAGGCGGGTAATGCCTACAGGTCATAGATTGTGGGGAAGAGAGTGATTCCGTGCATCTCTCGCTCTATCAGTGCAAATGGACTACCCCGACCACTGTTTCTTACGACGGGTTCTGTTGAAATGCGGAATTTTTGCGCCCCGCCCCCGCCTGCGGATTCGTCAAAAACCCATTCGGACCTATTCTATTTTTTGCCGATTCATTGGTTTCACTTGAATAGGCTTGTGGAAAGACTCGCTCATCTTCGAGCGATCGCACTTGGATGCGACGCGTGCACAAGTATGGCGCGTTGCAACTGAAGTCGTCGTAGAAGAACGGGTTGGGAGACGCCGTTTTTTTTTTACGCCTTTAATGTACTTGAAAGAAGTGAACAAGAGCGAGTCGCTTTTTCCTTTCGGCCATAGTGCTTGATTACCTGTGGCTGTTAAATTGTCCAAATTTTCTTGAAGAACTCAGAACATCATGTTTTACTTGTGCTATTTTTTTTTGATTTCTGAACTTGCTTCTCCCTGCATGTCGTTTGAATTGGACATCTTTTCTCAACTGGTATTTTATAGCGTACTACTTTTATTACCATGAAGAAACAATGGTTTACGCAGCGTTGGCATTTTCTATCATCTTTGGTTTATTCCACGAATTTTGCGGTGGTTGGTTCACAAACGACATCCTAGCCTTTTCTTCCATATATATTGCATGCTCTAGAATACAGGTCTGCTTGTTCAATTTTTTTGTTTTTATTTTTCATTTTTTTATTTTTATTTTTTATTTTTTATTACTTTTTATTTCTATTTCTTTTAAACCTCATAACTGGCTCCTTATTTGCTGAGCTTTTTTCGATGGTTTTCTCACTTCCAGGCAGTAAGCTATCAGGCAGGTGTGATTTTGCTGGTGGGAATGGCAATATTTGATATGTTTTGGCTCTACGTAATAGACTTGCTGAGTGAGTTATATCTGCTATTATCATTTTTTGGACCAGTTGATCGAGATAAATTTGCTGAATTTGCTGAATTTGGTGAATTTGCTCCATTCTAATGTGCTACACTACCCGTTGCTTCCTAATCTAACTTGTTAGGAGTTTTCCTTGTTTTTTCGACTTGTGGATTTTAAGGCACAGTTACTCGAGACTGCCGTGCACCATTGATGATAATGATTCCTAGAGATCATCGGGGAAACAAACAGAGCCTTGCAGCATTAGACATCATTGTGCCAGGTAAAATACTCCCTTTCTGTTCCAAATATGTTAACTTGGTCACATTTCTTGTTCCTGGAGCTATGTTTAGGAATATTCCTCAATGTTGTGCAAAAATATAGCTCCATGTACGACCCAGGGCTATTCACTGCAACATACGCTGCTGTGTTTGGTGCTTTAACGCTAACGATGATTTTTGCCGTATGGAGGTAAGATTGTCGCCATGCTGTCGTTAATGATGAAAGTTTAATTTTTGTTAAGAATTAATTTTGCCTTCACTCCTCCATCTCCCTCACTAGAGGATTCAGAACACGTGGAATGGTGTACACGTATACGCAATATTGGTCCCGGCCCAGGTAGGGGGCTAACCGCGGGCCAGAACTGACCTTGTTTCGCCGTGAGACGCAGCCTGATTCAAGAACGAATTCTCTGTTTCTGCTGTGCCAGAAGTGACTTACGAAGTGGATAAAGGATAAAGTACACTGTTTTGACCAATCTCTATGGGGATATGCTTACACGTAGTACTTCTCCAATACTGTCGAGAATCATTCTTGTTAAGGGCTCATAGGTAACGGACTGTAACCAGGTTGGGCACTAGCTGTTATTGTCATGTATTGTCATGTGCATCACCTTTATTATAGAATAACACAGCCTTGCTGGTCTTCCATCGATTAGGAGATTGGCTTGCGTGAGTGACAAGTGTGGTACCGATTTAACGACCTCCGAAGGATTGAAAGGTTCCAGAGTGGTTTTGAACAGGAAGAGAATTCTGGTCGATTTTAATGAAAAGTGTAAAAAAGTCCATCTCCGGCTGTACCTCGACAAGACGATGTTCATGAGGAGCGGATGGGTTTCCCATGATCTATTCAAAGTGTAATATAGTATTCAAATTCAAAGTAACGAATATGTCCGAGTCCTCCGCTATATATCCGGCCTGGAAGTTAGCATAATGAACGACCTGACTTCCGGGGTGGGAAGCATCGAAAGTAGGAAGCTAGAGCATTGAGAATGTAGTGAAGAAGATCAGGAACACCCTGCTCTGCGCTCACCTTGTCAATATCAATATTAATAATACTTCTTGTATTGACCTATGCTTCAGAAACCTCGGTATTTCGCAAGCAGGAAGGAAATGCGGACTTGGTCATTGGAGGGTCAATAGAGAGAGTGATGCTAGGATTATTGATGAGGATAGGAATATTGATTCAACTCAAAAAACTGGGAGCGGGAATTCGAAGTTAGGAAGGAGAGGTAGGAATAAATGGAAAAGTTACAGTCGCCTGCTCAATCAGTTCGAACAACGACGGGAGTAAGGTGACCGAGATGATTTTTCGGATGGCAACCGCATAGACCGCCTTGATATTTAGTGGTTTGTTCAAAGAATTTCTTAGAAATTGAAGTTTGCATTCAGACACAAGATCACGCCTGCTCTTGTACTGCCAGCAATTGTTGCAATAGCAGTTTCTCTGGGACTTAGCACTCATCGGCACGATCTTTGGCGATTTATGATTAAATACAAGAGAATGATGCCCCCAAAAAGAGTTTAACTCATAATTTCTGATGGTGGATCTTATTGAGATGCAAACTTTGTTCTTGTATATATAATAGACGTGTTTATAAGTTTATGTACCGCAAAGTAGGCATTCTACTCATACTTAACATTGTTTCTGGTTCTCGCCCTTTCGTTTCATTTAGAAGTGCATCGAAGTGTTATTTCTCGTCTATTTCTTGCTCACTTTCGCCCTCCGTTGTCCTTTCGTCGTGCGTTCCTGCACGATCTTTAACTTGCCCCGTTTTTCGGATTTCGTTATATGAATACTGGTGAGCAAAGATGATACTGATAAGTGTAAAAATAGAGACGATTACAGGAAGTACGACTTGATAGGGTGATTGTTTCTTTCGTGAACAAAATGACTAAATATATTCTTGAATATAATATATGTTTGTAGCTCGTCATTATACAGCGTAATTGCTTTCATAATGATATTATTAGTTGCCTGTGATAACAGTATATTACTAAAAATAATTCTGTTTTAATAAATATGCAAAGTGTTAAATTGTCTTCTGACAATTCTGTTTCAACTTCAAAACGAAAACAAAAACGGCTCTAAAAAACCGCATAACAAATCTGGATACATTATGATTCTGAGATTCCAAACAAAATTATTTCATTGTTCCAGGCACTACGAGTAAGCTTCTTCTCTAACACTGACCAGACTGCTTTTCGAGTTGATCTGTTGTTAGCTCAAAACTTTCTCTTTCTATCCTTCGTAAGAGGAGGCGCTCGCAAGGGAAGGGGCCATAAGAGAGTGTGTGGTGGGCAGTAATGAATGGAGGATAGCATGATAACCAGAACAAAATATTACGTAGTATTAATATAATAATAAAGTAATATTACGTAAATAATTACCTACATTATAAAAAATTAAATCAAGTTATATCAAAGAATTACTTTCATCACAAAATATTATATTAAGTTTCATGCGTAGGAGAGTAACATGGAAGTACCAACATTTTGTCTTGAAGATATGGAAGCTGCTGACAACATGGCAATAGGATTGCGCAGGTTCAAGACCTTCTGAGCCGAATTTTGGCAAGAGAGGAAATTCAAACTGCTCCTGAAAATGAAGAATTAAATTACATATAGTTTTCTGCAGTTTATACGTGAATCAAGCAGAATTTAATGACGAAGAAAGCTCAGATACTATGCACATAGTCATTTCTGGAAGATCGCAAATAACTTTGTGATAAGAGGACCTAGAGAAATATTTGGGTGGTTTTTTTGTAGAGGAATGCCTTACAAATATTTTCCTTCCAAAATAGTCTTATCGTTGTTTTGCCTTCCTACTTTCTTTGAAATTTAGACTAGAAAAATTAGAAATTTTCGACTTTTTTCAGTCCTTCCTCATCTAAATTTTGAGAGGACGAGACGGTCCGGAAAAGAGAAATTAAGCATATGGGGTTTCTCTCGTCCCTTTGGTCGAATATAGGGTGGTTCCTCAAAACTCCGTCGCGTTTTTATGGAATGGGAAAAGTTGCCAAAATCCGTTTTGCTCGTGTGCCGAAAAGTGTACGATCTTGAACAAACTCTAAAAACTCGTTCCAGCTTGGTGCGGAGCAAATCAACTTCGGATACTTTGTAAGAGAGGATTTTTTCTATCAGATGGCATATCAATCGATTTCCAAGGCTTCACCATCTTTCCCATCTGAATTCCAATTGAACTAGGAGGTCGCAAAAAACAAGACTATGTTCGTTTTGTAAGGCGAACCTTCGTCTATAAAATGCCACCCAAAGTATTCGCCTTGTTTGTCTTATCACGAATTCATTTACGATCTTCCAGCCTTAACAACGTGCTGTAAATCTGAACTTTTTTGGTCATTAAATTTTATGAAATCCACTTTTAAACTGCTGAAAACGTACAATTGAATCCTTCGACTTTTAGAAGTAGTTTCAAAGAAGTTTCAAGCTCCGAACTCTTTTGCAGAAATATGACTCAATCGCCTAAATTCGACTCAGCGGGATGTCGAACCTGGGTCGTCCCATTACCACATTGTTGCAACAAAATGGTTTTTTCGCTTTTTTTCGTCGTTCCTCTGTAATTCGACTTATGCACTTGACTGCTCTCTTTTGTTATATCATGTCCTTTAACCTGCATTCAAACAAATTTCATAGACTTTGGAATAAAAATGGAATACAATAAACATGGAAATATTTCAATAGCAACATTCCAAAAACATTTCAGCAAATTTGCTTCTTTTGCCACTCGGTGTTTCTTCGGTCCTTTCAGCTAGCGAATTTCACATTTGCCGTCTGTTCCTCAGTTAATTTTCGATTTTTTTTTTTCGAAACACATAAAGGGGTCGTATTCGAGAGAGTCACGTATTCGTGTGCCATCACCACGCTTGACCCTGCCTATATTCTTTCACAGTGGTTATTTAGTTCTTCAAAGGTAGCAAATGTTGGTGAGTTCCTCCACCCCGTTTGAGGTCTCCGTTCTCGGTCTCATGAACCAAGTAGACTCGTTCCGGATCAATTTGGTCATTCAAACTCCGAAACTCTGTTCTACTTTGGAGTACTGGAGTTGGAAAAAGAAGCTTACGTGAAAATCCCTCACCTTCTCAAACAGGAGACTGAGCTATCGAACCACGACGTAAATGAGCAAGAATAAAGGGAATAAGTTTGCTTTTTATAGTTTAGGCGGAATTGTAGTAAGTCTTATCTTCCTTGCTCTTCTTTATAAGACACATTTAGGTATACCATTACATATAAAGCGCAAGAATGTCCGACCATTCGACGAAAATTCCCACAGGCATTCACGGATCAAGCCTACGTCGATCTTAAGCGATTGAACTGGTCCACTGCATACTTTCTAACGGGTGCCGTTGACAGCCACAGATTTGCGCTGTACATCACAGAAGGGGGAATTTCGAGTTATAGTGTACGACAAAATTTCAGAGACAAAATTTGAAAGAACGGAGCAACATTTTCAACAACACTATAGTGAGTGATGAGAAGCGAGACAAGGAAAGAAAGGTGTGGAACACTTTCACAGCCGGTTATTGGATTTCTCATTTTGCATTGTGTAGAATCCTTGTGTATACGAAAGTTGACTCTTCCGTAGAGGATCTCTTCCAGCATAGCATAGCATCAATGTCATAGTTTTTTCTTGCGCTTTCGTACCAGGCTTGTCAGGGTTTGTGGAATGCGACGGAAACTGCAGGAATGAGTGACCTGTATGTCTGAAGAAGTGGACTCTGGCAATTATCGGCATTATTGATGCAGAGCTATCTTTAAAGGCATCACTCCACGAATCTGAGGTAGTACGGATTTCAAGTGGAGTATTCGTATATGGGATGGGAGACCATGGAGAGAGGGGTGACTCCGTCCATTTCTTCCTAATTGCCGTAAAAAACGGCCCAGAAGATGCGGCGCCGCACAAGGCTGGCGCGCTCCAGTCGAGCTCCTTGTAGAAAATAGTGCGCCAGTACGCCCGAAGTACGGACGGAATTACCCCCCTCTCCATAGTCTCCCATCCCGTATACGGATACTCCACCTGAAATCTGCACCACCTCAGATTCGTGGGGTGATGCCTTTAATAGTGAACAATGGAAACCTGACATCTAATTCTTTTCTACATATACTGATCACATTTTTACATATGTCAGGAATCTTTCGTACTTTTTAAAGTGATCTAAAGACTCCTGAGGCTTTCTCATATTAGCATCCGCGTTTGGAAACCAGTGTTAGCAGTGCGAGAGGCTGGCGTTCGCGCTGGTTTTCGTATGAATAATGTTTTTCCCATTTCTCACTAGATCTCATTGCTGCCACTAAATTCACGCACCTTGACTTATCAAACCAATTCTTCAAGTTTAAAGAAGTGACCGTTCTTAGTTCTATCCTACCATGCAATAACACTATCATTTTGAAAAAAGTAATATAAAGTTTGGTTAGTAAGGAGGAGAGATTCATTCATCAATTCAGCGGAGTGAACTAGGTCAGTACTTCCTAATAGCTGCAAATGACGTAGTCGACATACCTCTTCCAGCGTATGGGAGACGAATATGAGCAACTGGGACCAATAGGAGATGCACCTCCTCCACCTCCAGGAGCGCCACCACCTCCACCAGCACCTCCACCACCACCTCCTCCTCCACCTCCACCTCTACCTGATTTTCAGCATGCAGAAGGAGCTTCTGGAAGAGCAACAGAAGGAGAGAGTGTTTCAAAACCGTCGTCTCCAGATAGTAGACCGCGTGGATCGTCTGACAAGAGACCATCTCGGTATGGAGATAAGTCACAAGGTTGAGATCTAGGTTATAAGAGGTATCTATTGTTGTTTTCAATCAGAAGAGCCCAAAAACATGAAGAAAGAAGTGGATCACAGGAAAGGAGAAAAGGTTTCGATAGATGGAAAAGAAGGAGGGTGTATATGCCGCGAAGGTCTTCAAGCAGTACAGAAGGGAGAGATTTCGGTGATTCAGCGTACTTAATGCAGGAGAACACTGGATACAGTGTTAGTGACAATTTTTAAAAGAGAGATGCCCTTTTTCCGGGCGACAGTTTTTCTTTTGTTTACAGATGTGCGGTTGCTTAAGCTGTCTGTTCGTATTTCTTGTAATTGGTGGCGTTATTGCATTTCTCGTCTATGCTTTTGTCCTGGATGGATTTTCAACTAAGGAGGGGAATTGGACGACAGAAGCGACCACATCTAACATACAACTCAGCCGTTCCACAATGTCATCCTCAACAACAACGCAAGCTTCAATAACAACTCTAGAAAATCAAAACGAGTGAAACTCTGCTGAACGTAGTGCACAAAATCAATAGTTCAAATGCTCTTAAAACATTAAATTTGGAATAAAGTTGGTTTGCAGTTTTTCTTTTTTGAAAAAATCCCTTGTTAATCTCTCGTTGTACTCCACTGTCATTGTCGCCTTCTATAGTCGACCGCGAATATGTTTAGCCTGGTGACAGCGATGCCGCAATAAAGGTCTCACTCTGCTTCACGCGTACTCCCTCTTCTTTTTAGCTGCTTGTAGATGTAGCGCTATACCTAAATGTATCTTATAAAGAAGAGCAAGGAAGATAAGACTTACTACAATTCCGCCTAAACTATAAAAAGCAAACTTATTCCCTTTATTCTTGCTCATTTACGTCTCCTGTTTGAGAAGGTGAGGGATCTTCACGTAAGCTTCTTTTTCCAACTCCAGTACTCCAAAGTAGAACAGAGTTTCGGAGTTTGAATGACCAAATTGATCCGGAACGAGTCTACTTGGTTCATGAGACCGAGAACGGAGACCTCAAACGGGGTGGAGGAACTCACCAACATTTGCTACCTTTGAAGAACTAAATAACCACTGTGAAAGAATATAGGCAGGGTCAAGCGTGGTGATGGCACACGAATACGTGACTCTCTCGAATACGACCCCTTTATGTGTTTCGAAAAAAAAAATCGAAAATTAACTGAGGAACAGACGGCAAATGTGAAATTCGCTAGCTGAAAGGACCGAAGAAACACCGAGTGGCAAAAGAAGCAAATTTGCTGAAATGTTTTTGGAATGTTGCTATTGAAATATTTCCATGTTTATTGTATTCCATTTTTATTCCAAAGTCTATGAAATTTGTTTGAATGCAGGTTAAAGGACATGATATAACAAAAGAGAGCAGTCAAGTGCATAAGTCGAATTACAGAGGAACGACGAAAAAAAGCGAAAAAACCATTTTGTTGCAACAATGTGGTAATGGGACGACCCAGGTTCGACATCCCGCTGAGTCAAATTTAGGCGAATGAGTCATATTTCTGCAAAAGAGTTCGTAATCTGACACTTCTTCTAAAAGTCGAAGAATTGAAATATGGCAGACGAAGTGGAAGTCGTCACCGGATAATTATCATCACCATCTCCAGGGGTAGGACGCTGAGTAGTGAGCTTTTGAATCAAAGTTAATTGAACGAAAACTTCAAATTTGAGACATTTGTGGTTCTTGTCAGCATTTATTCTCGCTCATTATTATTGGCAGTGTTTTTGGTACAATTATTGTACTTCGATGAAGATGTAATCAACTGCTTCCCGATTATTAAAAAAAAACTAAAAGGTGGATAAGGAGAGACTTTCATTTTCTCATAACCAAATTCGAATTATTGCATAACAGCATACATGCTGTTTTCATGTCTTCTATCAAGTGTATTACGTATTTTTGTATTACGGGCTGAATTCGGCGAGAATTTGAATTTCCTTCAATAGGAGTCAATTTTTTTTTGTGAAAAATTGTACAAGGGGACTAAAATCAAAGTAGTGAATCGAAGTACTCATGTGGTCAGAATCGGTGTAACGTCATTGCATATCATAAAAAAAATGATGAAGTCTTAAAGAAGGTAATAAAGATAGAGTAAAAATTAGAAACTTGGCAGTAATTAGGAATTGAGAAACTCTGCTGGAATCGTCGACTCAAAGCTGGACGTTATGAAAAGAGGGATCAAACCCAGCTAAAGTCTGGTGCAATTACGTAAACGGCTGGGTTCGAGTTGAGGCGCTTTTTAGTTTCAATCAGACCACAATGATGAGGTCCCAACGCGCCACTCCGCTCGCAACCATTTACACAACTACAGCAGGCCTTACGTCGTTTTAACCCGACTGTATGTACGTATTTCTCTTCTAATGACATCTCTGCCTTGTATAGCTCTTCTCCTTTGGCTGCCTGGCCTATTGCGAGTTCTCTTGTGGCTCTTTCTACTGATTTACTCTGACAGGCTAACAGTTTGTTTATTTATTTTGTTCACTTACGTATCTGCCATCTCGTTCATCTCTCACTTATCCCTCGCTCTCTTGTGTGTTAACCAATCCTCACCTCACGTCGGAACGAGTAAGCGAACGGGTCAATAGAGGTGAGGGTAAATCCTCAACATCAATACACATTGACGAAAGAGTGATCTAATCGAAGAGGATCAGACAAGCCCAATAATTCTGCCATCTGCCGCACGAGATCGTTATCCAATGAATAATTTCTTGAAGTTGATCGGACATTGGATGTGGTGGAGATGACAAAATAACTGAGGAGGTTCTTAAATGGAGCAAAGTGTGCCAGAAAGTAAGAGGCAACGAGAAAAGTGAAAATAATGGAGGAGCATATTGGAAAGACAGAAAAAAAAAGAGAAACGGAGTGTTATGTAGGAAAGCTTTGCAAGATTTTGATGCATATCGATATGCAAATATGTAAGATAGTCCTTGTCATTGTCTTTTTGTCATATCTTGTAAAAGAAAACAAGAGTAATTGTCATAAAACTGTTGAAATCTTCAAAATGTTTCATTTTAGTCTCCATTAAGAAAAAATCCGGGCAGCTGCTCTCCCTTCGAAGACTACGAGGTAAAAAAAACAAAACGAATAGAAGTTAGACAAAAAAGTCCATTGAAAAAAGATAAAGGATTCAGAAAGCATGCCAAGCTTCCGAATACATTTTTTCAGGAAACGTGAAAGAAGTCTTGAAATTGTTCCCTCATAAAGTAGCAGCAATAGTCTACCTTCGCCTAACTTCGAACTATTTCAATTTCTAAAGGAAAAAAAAACCCTGAAAACTACGGGAGTGTAGACGACCAACGTTGAGAATAAAAAGAGGCTGGCAGCAGAATCCTGATTTTCTTCTTTCGTATCTTATTTCAAGAATTGACTTTCGTTGAACGGAAAATTAATTAATTCTTCACAAAACATCACATTTTCCCTTCCCTTCACCCCTCCCTCTTGCTCAAGAATTATACCAGTGATTTGTGTGCGCTACTACAAGGTCGACAAGCCGCTAGGGTGTGACACGTCCGCCGTTCTATCTATTAGACTACCAATCTACATGTTAGACTCTATTCGAGGTTGGATCCAAAGGGTCCTGGTTCCAGTTCAAAGGCTTTTATTTTGTTGCATTTATGCAACTTTCATTTACGTGTTTAACACCAGCAGCAATTTTCTATGGTTCTACTGCACTGCACCTCGAAGAAAAAGTGGTCAATGTCCTTGATGCGCTTGAAGTTGACTGCCTGCCCGAAGTAGCTTATAGGTTGGGAAGGTTCAACGGTAACAAGCCACGCCTTGTTAAAAGTTGTACTCTCTTCTCGTTCCCACTGGGCAAAGGGTCTGTCAAGAGCGCATCTCCTACGCTGCACAAGCCTTTCGAACATATTTGTACGTAAAAGCATGACCGCGGCAGAACGAAAACGGGATTATGAGTTGAGGCACAAGGCTCGTCTGAGAAATGAATGGTCATCTGCGCTTGAGTGGGTGGTTTACAGAGATGCTCTCACTCACAGAACCGAACTTCCCCGCAAACCAATGGCGGGGAACTTGCAATCCAGCGTGAACCTCTCTCTAAGACAAAATGTAATTTGTTTAACGCAAGCAGCATAGTAAACAAATTGCACTTTTTTCACTCTTTTCTTCGTCTGCACCAACTTGATATATTAGCTGTTACTGAAACATGGCTCAACTCTACAATTTCCGATTCTAAACTAATAGCCGATTTACCATACTTCGTGTTTCGTTCAGACACGGTGCTTCAAAAAGGCGGCGGTGTCTGCTGCTTAGTTAGCGACAAATTTCACGCGGTCCTCATTCCACTCAGACGTCAAATGGCTGCTGATATGTTGTGTCTTGAACTCCTCTCTTCTTTCACACCTCATTCTCTCAAAATTGTAGTTACCTATCGACCCCCGGTTTCTGCTAAGACTGATGATGATACCTTGTTTGATGGTATTTTTGAACTCTGCCTTTCGTCTCCTAAAATCACAATTGTGGGCAACTTTAATGTTGACATGAATAAACATTGCAATTCCACTACTGAACGCTTCGAAACTTTATTGGAAAGTTGTGATCTGGCCCAAAACATTGATGCTCCCACTCGTTTATGTTCCATTCTCAACCTCGTTCTTTCTTTCGGATATAGTATCAGTGATATCGAAATTCTGCCTCCCTTTGCCAATTCCGATCATAATATTGTTTCTTTCAACTTCGACATTAATATCGATCAACACCCCTATCTGCCCTTGTCAGATTTCAGTCGTGTAATCTATTCCGAGTTACGCAAATTTCTCGCTCGCGTGGACTGGCTGGAAGTTTTCGACAACTATCAGTCGGTTGCAGCATGTATCGCCGTTTTTGCCCAGTGACGTACGATAGTTTAGCCAAGTTTCTCCGAAGTTTAACAAGAATTGTGCACTTACTTATCCTTTGCATTTACGAAATCTATTTGATCAAAAGAATACACTCTTCTACCAACTTGATAACTCTTTGAACAACGCTCTCAATAGAAATAATTGTGCTGATCTTGACTATCACATGAAGAAATACATTGCATATCGTGAGCGGCGTTTGTCGAAAGCATGCATGAAAAAGTTTCATAACTTTCTCGCTAAAAGAATTAAACAAGCACAAAAACTGCCTGTGTTGAGGACTGACAATGGGAATTCGATCAAAACCGATCTTGAAAAGCTAACGCACTTGCTGAATTATTTGCTTCTAACTACTTATTAGAAGTGGATGAAAGCTGTCATAATCTTCCATTGCCAGCTACAGATTCCTGTGCCATTCAGGTTCCTCAAAGGTCCTCCGACTTTGTCATCTATCCAAATGAAGTCCTTACCGTTCCGAAACGTTTAAATCCTTCGTTTTCGTGTCCCTACGATGCTATCCCCAGATAGTTTAGCAAAATGGTGCAGATGTTTTGTGTCTTCCTCTTGCTCATATTTTCAATGCGTCGCTTATCTTCAGTGAAGTTCCTAACATTTGGAAAAAGGCACTTATTACCGCAATACCCAAAAAAGCGATTCTAACGCTCTCTCGAACTTTCGTCCCAACTTATTGTATCCTCCGCAAGCAAAGTTTTGGAAAAGATAATCAACGAAAAACTGAACGAGTGGCTATCATTAAGAGACATCATTCCTTTCGAACAACATGGCTTCCAATTTGGATCCTCCACTACTTCGCTATTGCCTGATTCGGTCTATGATTGGATGACCGAAGTAAACAAAAGGAAGTCAGTTGGTTTAATACTGTTCGATCTATCTAAAGTGTTTCGACATGGTAAACCACAAAAGGCTTCTCTTCAAACTCGAAAAACAAAAAACATGGAGTTCGCGGACAGCTGCTCAGTTGGTTGAAATCTTCAAGAGCGACACATGACTGTAAAGATCCATAACAGTTACTCCAAGCGTTGTGCATTGCAAACCGGCGTTCCGCGAAGCAGTGAACTTTTGCTGCTTCTTTTCCTTGCGTACAATGCTGACCTTCCCAGCTATTTGAAAACCCATCCTGACATGAAAGTTCAAATGTTCGCGGACGACATCAAAATACATTTTTCATTAGTTTTGGGTTTTCGGATCCTGCGGATGGAAGTTAAGCTAAAGGCAAACAAGTATTGGTTTTTCCGAGCAACAAGCAAGAGAACAGGAAGCTTCAATTTGCACTACTTTAAACTCAGACGAAAACTCTTTTCAACTATGTTTAACTCCTTTTTCTGCAGAGTTGCGCGTTGGATTAATCCAACTCTGCAACTCTGCAGAAAATTATTCCAGCTGAAGTTATGTCTAGTCCAAACTTGAAAATATTCAAAAGTAGACTATCCAAATTTCCTATTCAAATGTCTTTCCTATTTTAAGTATGAGGAAGGGCCAAAATCTCATTGTTTCAGAGATGTGGAGCAAGTTCCTCTTCCAACAAGCGACCACAATAAACTTTGGGTTGGTATGTGTTTTTAGCTCACAGTTTTAGTTTCTCTTTTTCTGTTGTTCATTATGACACTAGCTAGCTTTAATTTTGGCTTGATATGCTCCTTTTCAGATTCGGATTACGGATTCCTCCGTTCGAGATTAAGTTGGTCACCCAAACCCTGGTATCCGTTTATCTACCGTAACGTTCTGGGTCTGGGAAAAGGATCTCGTGTGAGGATTTCTCACCTTTTGTAGCAGGAGAATGACCTGCCAACACACCACTCCTCATGCTTTGAAGGGCCAGTCTTGTTGTGTAAAATTCAGGCGAAATTCTAGTGAGCTCTGTTCCATCTTTTCTTTTTTTTGTTTTATGGGTCTCCCGCAAGTGTTTTCAATAAATAAATAAATAAAAGTATCAGTTTTTTAATATGTTCGTTTGTTTTAGATGAACTGTCTGAAGCCCCAGAGAATTTTCATTAAAGGTTGCTGAAATTGTAGGATATGTGTGAAAGCAGATGGAGGAGAAATTCTAGGAAACATCGCCGAGACTAACTATGAGATCTCGTGGTGTAGGGGTTATCACATCTGTTTAACACACAGAAGGCCGGCAGTTCAAGCCCGCCCGAGATCATTGGTTTTACATCTGCTCAGTAACTCCACATCCTTAATTGATTCCAGATAATACTAATTAGCATTGTAGTATTAATAATAATTGTTATGTCTTATGTTCAAGGCGGTAAGATCAATCTTATTAATAGTTTTCCAGCTCCATTCACTTTCTGTTCTAATAATATTTTATTATACTTTAGCTACTTGATGATAGAAGTCTGTTTTAGTAT
Organism: Necator americanus; assembly: GCF_031761385.1. Lineage (NCBI taxonomy): Eukaryota > Metazoa > Nematoda > Chromadorea > Rhabditida > Ancylostomatidae > Necator > Necator americanus. Next base: position 19,157,302 of record NC_087374.1, read on the forward strand.
ACACCAAACGTAAATATTACTCAAGGCCTTGTTTTCTTTCAAGGAGTTTCTCTTCTCCATCCTTATTTTTCTTCATTTCTTTCCTTATTTTCTTTTTGCAAAGATATCTCTGTATTTACGTTTCCTTATTATGCCAACGAGGTTTGGGTGAAATTTTCTTATTGACCTAACGTTGCGACAACAAGAAAATCAACGCTTGTTTTGAAATTACATTAGCTTGATTATTAACTAAACTCCTCCGCCATTCGTCAGCTAAATTAACCATCAAGTGACCAGAGTATGGAAAAATGCAAAATTTGGCTGAATTCAAGTTATCTTTATCTGTTTGACCTGTTGTTGTTTGTTTGGGGGATTTTCAAAACAACAACAATAACCAAGAGAATGAAGAGAAGAGAGAAAGTAGAAGAGTATCTCATAATCCTTATTATTTCCGTCCTTTGCATTATTTTTTCCAGTAACTTAAAGTCTTCTGGCTTAATAGTGACTCACTCTTATATAAAGAGGTTCTTTTCAATCCTTCTTGAGAGGATGCCTAAGGTTTTTCCCCCTGGTCTATTTACTATCCACGAGAAGATTACTGAGTCGGCGATGTCTCGTAGTCCAGTTCGCCATTCTAACATAATTCTGAACACTCGGTCAGTTTGTCAATGTACTTGGATTAAACATTAACGGCGAGCGCCTTGAGGTGATTTATAGTGGGATTTGATAGCATGGTGGAAGGACGGAAGAGTTGCTTCATAACAGGCCACTCAATCCTCTATCGATAAGCTGCACGTAAAGTATTTTTATGGAGAATTTTTCTTCGTAAGGAAAGAAAAGTAAAATTCAGAAAATTTGCTGGGTTCTTGAAACCATCAAAAACCCAAATTATTTACTTAGAAGTTGATTTCTACTTTTACTTTCTGGTCTAATTTTATTTATTCCTTTTTTCACTCCTTCTCTATTTTTTCTTTTGATATCTATTTTGAATTGTATAATAATTTTTGCTGAATTTCTGAGCCAAGTCACATCGATTCTTTCCAATCTATTTTTTTTTCCAAATTCTTTTCGCTGCTCTGGCGATACTTTCCTGTTTCAGTCCCAACATTTAAGAAGGGAAAAAGTGTTGCGGATCCAGGAGAAGAGTGCTGCAGGTCCGGTGCAGGGGCTTGCTGATGTGGCGTCCGTGAGGAAGTGGTAGTGGGACCTTGTCCTTATGAGGTCACGCCGAGTGCGAATACTTGCAGCTAGAGTTTATCCGCACGAAGAAAATGGTAATAACTTAGACTTGCGTCGACATCGATGCTTCATGCCCCACCTCACGGGTACACCTGCTCGGGGGCCCTAAGCCCACCTCCGTAATTCCCTGCGCTTAATCCACTTGCTCTGTCACTTGTGAGATCCCCAGACCGCCGTTCTCAAGCGCTCGCGGCCGGACTCTGAGCGCAAGCACTTTTCATCGTCGTATTTCCGTCTTTCGGTGGCTGTCGATCATAGAAGGGAGTTCCAGGCTGACCGTTCTTTTAAATCATCTAAACTTTCCAATTACATTCCAATCGAGTACCTCTACAGCTTAACATTTTATTGACTTCGTAGTAAACATGTCCCCTAATAATACTCCTATTTGCTCATTTGTTTGTCGAATTCTTTCCGTATCTACTCACCTACTCTTCTCTTCACTGCGTTCCGATCTTCTGATCCATATCTTTTGAACGTAAATTTTTATTCTCTTATCTCAAATGAAAATTCGTACTTAGTTTTTTATGAACAGTGCTTCTAGAAGCTCGTATATGGGAACAGGAACTTTCATTTATAACTGAGACTGCTTACACCAAAATCGGAAGAAATAAATATGTGCCTGGACGAGTATATAGCTATTGATAACCTTCTGATCTTTGACAAATGTGCAATTTAAGAGCAGATCTTTCGTTCGAGCGTGGCATGCTTCATTTTCCGAACCTAAACCAACTGGATGAAGTTGTCTCTCATTTACCCATCCTTTTCTATTTTTTTTGCATTTCCTATGCTTTACTTGCTGTTCTTTCTTAGTTTAGCAGTTTAGGTAGAGTAGAATCGCTAGAATTCTTCGATAGAAGGCGAAAAATATACAGATGTGCGTCCTTCATTTGTACTGCTACTGTATCTAAAGTGGAGCTTCCTGGTGTTGAAGCATGTTACATTAGTCAATTTTTCAACATCTTCAAAGTTATGATATTACAGCTGCGAGAGATAACAATTTCTTCGCAATATTATGTAGATTACGAATTTGTAACTGTCATTTTGCTTTTCAAAAGATCTATTCACACATCTTTTACTATGTAAATATTTATTTATATAGTCAAAAATCATATATCCTTAGGGCGCAATTATCTCAGACTCGGCCTTACTAAAACACTTTTAAAAAATCACCGCAACGTTATCTTTTTTTAAAAGTGTTTCATTGGTAGGTTTTAAGAGTCTACTGCTGTCCAGATTTTACGACTGAAATCAAACTGAGGTAATTTATGAAAAAAGGAAAAAAAGCGAAGAATTAGCGATTCTTCTGTACTTTTCCACATTGTCCACATTCCTTATGAAATTTTTTTATGTTATATCTTATCATGTTATCCTTTACCCATTATCATCTCTTATATTATTTCTTCTTATATACGTTTCTTTCTTATTTGCTTTGGACTTTAATTTGTTGGCCTTGTTTTTTTTTTCAAATATATGCTATAAATGGTGACTTTTCATTCTGCACTGTTTACTTCCTTGTGGCATCGTTTCCGCAACTTCAAGAACAACTCTTTGTCTTTCACTGCCTTTCAGGAAAGTCTGAAATATTGAAAACTTTCACAAGAGTTACTTCAAAAACTGGGAACTCCTGCTCACATTTCTTTTTTTTTCGACACAGGATTGTTTTGATTCCTGTCGCATTAAATATGGTTTCTGTTCCCAAATCAACTTTTTGGAAGTGCTTTCCATTTGAGTCGAACGATGACGATTGATTTGACGCATTGTGCTTCAATGGAGTCGGCCTTGAGTAAGGCACATCCGTATAATTGAAGCGTTCTCGTTTGAGAACCCGTCGGAACATTGTTCGTATGATTATTCGATGTGATAATATTTGCTTATACAACATGGAAGAGAACAAAAAGTACTTGCACAACAATGCCCAAATCCTCATTTTCTGAAAAATCGTGTGCTGAAGTTATTTCTCTTGTTTTGTCCGAAGGCTTGAAAATGCTTCGACTTTTCTGATACTGTGCATATCCCATCAAACTCCTCCTTTCAAACCTCGGTAGAGTTCCTATCTCGATATGGCAAGTGCCTCAAACAGGAAAACAAACTGACTACTCTCAGCGAAGGCCGGAGCTGCTGAGTCCTTGTTTATTTTGAAGTCCTCTTTGAGATTTGCTCTAATTTCTCGACACTCGTCCAGAAAAAAATTTTCGGAGATCGTGTTAGACATTACACGACGGTTTGCGATACCATTCACACGGAACAGCGAGAACTCGCTCCCTTCGTCCCTCAACGCCCCCTCCCCTTCACCCTCAGCGATCTCATATAATCGTCTCTGGAAGGTGATCACACGTTGTAGTTAAGTTAATGTTAACGGTTTTTCCTTCGGTGGTCGCCTTCAGATCTCTACTAACGAGGTCACGCTGCTCGAGAATCGGTGAATTAATTGGCAGATGGCGGCGTTGATAAATGGGAACACGATTTGGAGAAATGTCATTGATTGTCAATCCATGCCCGCCCTAATCGAATCCGGCAGTAATCATTGCTGAAGATCGAATCACTCAATAAAACCTAATCGTTCACCTAATCGCAGAAGCAATATTCTAATTTACTAAGGCACTTAACTTTGGATTTAAAATCTCAGGCTAATTCTGTTTGCTTTTCTAACCCCCTTTTCGTCCACACTCACTTATTTACCTAAGTGTCTATACAACACTTTCGTAATCTACCTCAACGTCATTCGTCTTTATTTTCCTCCTTACTTCCCTCTCCACTTCTGTACTCCGTCATATTTGCATTTGTTTTCTTTGTATTGAAATGTAATGCTGAATTGGTGTACATGACGTTCGATGTCAAATTTCTTGAAATTTATATAATCTGATGAACACCAATTTAAGCCAATACAACTTGTAAAATTTGTGTTCATAACCAATAACGTAGGTGTTGACTGCTCATCGAAATAGTAAAGCCAAACTGAAAAGATTCTATAATTTACTGAATTATTTTTTCTACTCAACTCCAGTGAATCTTTTCATAGAATTAAAATCGACCTCGTTAGCAAAGTAAAATGATATGAACGAATTGAACGTAGAGAGAGATGTGGAGAAAAGAAAGAGGTATGTATTGCACGTGATGTCTTCCTTCTCTTCTTCTTAGATAAGAAAGAAGTTTTTCTCTTTTTTCTGGAAACTTCCAATTACGCTTCATTGGTGTTTTATTTTTCATGTATTTTTATCTAATTACCGCACATATGTATTTACTTTTTGTCACGGATAATCCGTGCAGTCAAGCTTATAGCTTGCACTGTATTGTCAATCTTCGCGCAGTATTTCCGTTCCCGTTAGAAAATTTCTCAAACGTTTCAATTTTCTTTTTCATCCAAAAACGCGAAAAGAGAAAGCTCATGATGGGATGATTTTACTAGTTTCGGAACGTTTTACGCCTAGTTGCGAACATTTTATGACGTAGGATCGAACATTTTATGACGTGTTTCTGAAATTTTATTTGGAACAAAGAAATCGATGTTGACAGAAAACCAGTCACCGATAAACTAGAGTGATTTTTGGGAAACTCCATTTGTTCTTAACCTGAGCGGTGGAGGAGGAAGGGGAGGTGGGGTGGGGAGGAGTTAACATGTGTGTAGGGTTTTTATGCTACTTTCTATATTTAACTAGCTACCTCGATATGTACTGTTATGTGTTATGTTTTATTATATATTCGAATGACACATTATTATATCTGATATCGTTAGAGACATATAATACTTCCGTAACGGTTAAAACCTTATGAGAGATACTGCTGGAGGAAGGAAATCGCTCGTAAAGGGTTACTGTGTGTCGCTAAAATAAAAAAAAAGAAATTGCAAATGATCCATTTCCCATATATTTCTGCTCTTCAAATATATTATCATACATAGTTTCAGTGCAGGTCTAAGTTTTGGTATTTTTGTCCAGTAGTTCTTCGCCACGAGCTTTTGAGGTATTCATCCCCGATATTGACATCGTCCTCTGTTTGTGGTATTCGTGTAATTTCTTCATTATTTCACCTCATTTATCTACTTATTTCCGTATAATTCGCTTAATTTTTCTATGTTAATATTTCTCGTTGATAACTTTGAAACTACTCTACTTGTTGCAACAGGATAACTTCACTTTTTAAAGAACCTTCTCTCCGTGAACTTCAGGATCAACTATGACTTCGTAGTCTTAGCTGCGATTTTTTCCTGCGGACCGCTATGCATGATGTCTTCTTTTAATTGCCTTTGTAGTCGCATCGAAAAGATGCAAGAGATGTTCAAGTGCACTCATACGTCCAGTCCCTCTTCACCATAGAATACAATTTGCAATAGTGTCCGTTTTTCACGGAGGCAGATTATCCCCCGAACACCTCTTGCTTCGTTGATGCTAGAGAGATAAAAAAGCGCTTAGAAATTCTTTGCTGAAATCCCTATATGATATATGATTTTAAAGAGATGAAAAGGACTTAAATCCTTGATCGTGAGAAGTGTCGTTCATTCAACAAAAACTTCTTTAAATCGTCTAAACCCGTTCCTCACAATTTGGATCTGTACGACGCTTTCATGTCAGCAAGTTTTATTCAAACAAATGTCGAGATACCTAATATGACGAGATCTGATCTCCAGAAAGTAGGGAGCATTTGGGACAATTCCTCTCACCATCTCCCCTCCAATTTATCATATACTCTCAACATAACAGTCTTCTGTTTTAGCAGTTGATTTGTAGTGTTTTTGTATAAAAGCCAATGTTTTTTCTCTTAAAAGTCTATGAAAATTTTATCTGGTTGATTCAAAAACGGGTACTGTTAATGCCCATAACGATCCAGCAGTAACGTGCAATAGTTTATCAATTTCTATGTTCCTGCCCCTACTTGGGGAGTCTACTAATAACCTGAAGTTGTAGAGAAGCTAGAATATCTTTTTGGAAATCCCTGTATTATTGCGAATTCATCGAATATTTTGAGCTTCAACTTTAACATTTACGCTTTACTGGAACACTGGATCAAACAGCTTAGGAGCACATTCCCTCCCTTGCGGAATGGGCGCTCTTGCTGGATTTTCGGTAGAGTATTCGTATACTGGATCGTAGCTTATTGAGAGAAGGGTGATTCCGTTCATTCCTTCCTAATTGCCGTAGAAAACGGTCCGGAAGATACGGCTTCATTCGTTTTGGCGCACTATTTTCCACAACGAGTTCGATTGGAGAGCGCCAGCCTTGTGCGGCGCCGCATCTTCCTGGCCGTTTTTTACTGCAATTAGGAAGAAGTGGACGGAATCGCCCCCTTCTCCATAATCTACGATCTCGTATACGAATATTCCACCTGAAATCCGACCCACTCAGATTCGTGGGGTGATGCCTTTAAGCGGAGAGTTAGCAGTATCTTTCTTGATAAATCTTCGCAGTCGCGGAAGTGTACATGTACATAGCGCAGTTATGCACCATTCCTTCACTCACTCATTCATCCATTCGACTCAGTGGCTTGATCGTTCATTGGTTCATTCTTCCACTCACTGATTCATTTATTTATGCTTTCATCCATCCATTCCTTCATCCCTCATTCATTCACTTGACTCAGTTACTTATTCCTCAGTTATTTAATTAATTAAATTAATTAAAATTAATTAAATTCAGTTGGCTAGTAATTCGTTTCAAGTTGCACAGTCATTCTTTTACTCATTGATCATTGATTCGTTTAATTCATTTCGATCCAGCTGCTTTCCTTTTATTCTTTCATTTATTTATGCATTCATTCATTGACTCTCTCACAATTTTAGTGATATAAAAGCACTTCGAATATTTTTCCGCTATACGAGCGAGCACTTCCTGCGAGATGTGAAGAGAAAAAAAGCATTATGCCATAATTCAATGTCAGCCCTTGATGCTATAAAGGGTGGGAGGGGGTGCACGCTTTCGAAACGGGAGGGTTATTAAGAGTTCATACTTTACGAATGCGTACGAACGTATAAATGGAACTGAATGAGGAGAGGGCCAATATAATGCAAGTGGAGTTAAGAAAAGACATGCTTACTCAATTTTCCTCAGTAGAAAACAGCGTGAAATCAAACCTAAGGAGTTAAAAAAAATCGTTTCGAAGAGCACTGTATGGAAATAGCTGTTTCTGAATTTTTCGTTAAATGTAAAAGATCTTTCCTCTCTGGCTGTTTAGCCCTCAAAAGGCTCAACCGTTAAGAACCTAACGTTAGAAAGGCTTTTTATTCATTATTATTAATTTCTGCGCTCGCTTTGAAAACAAGTGAAGAAAATTCGAAAACGAAGGTTAAAGTACATAAACAATAATTCCTGTGTCTTGCATCATGTTCTGTAATTAGGAAAACTCCAAATCGAGACTTTTACTTTGTAAGCCGCTCTTTTGAGTTTACAGTTTATTTATTCCTTTTTGTGTGCATACTACATACGTGTCTACATCTTTAGTTACATTTAATTTCTCGATTGAAATCAGCCCCTTTTACCTACTGTTGATCTTCAGAGAAGAATGATCATAAGTAGATCGTGTAGATAGAGTCGAAACGTCGACTGTTTCAATTCTGTTCCTCTTTACTCTCTTATTTTGCACCACTCAAATGGATTTCATCCTATCTGGAGTGGCTCTCTTCGGTTATTCACATTTGATGTGGCCGTGAAGATTATGAGGAACGGATTGAAATGTGCAGAGGTCACACAGCAATTTTCTCGCTACTTCATACAAAATCACTAATAACGGTTAATTTCGCATGTCCGCTCGCAGCGAATCTGCGTGACCTCGACCGTTTTGTTTTGTTACTGATCATGTGAAAATACTTCTTATTTTAACGGGGCATTGTCGATGTTAAGAAGTATTTTTTCCTCTAGTTCTTAATTTTTAATTTTTAACAAACATGTTCATTCTAACCAATCACCAACATTTCCTTTACTTTTTGCACTAAATAAATTAAAAAATAGTTGAAGGATTTAGGCGTCGAAGCATTCTCTAGCGTGTGAATTCCCCACAATCGCCGGAAATTTTATACCACTCTAATTTTGACCAGTGTAAAATTTCCAACGATTAACGATTTTGAGTTTACTTACCGTATGAATGCTCTCTATAGGGTGATAAAGCGCTTGAGAGAATAAATAAGTGATGGGCTCGACTTTTCCAGGCTCTGACGAAGGCAGAAACTCCGAAACGTTAGCTGTTAATGAATATCAATACCAATCTTGGCCACGGCTCGAGCAACTCAATAAAAGCTACGCAATTTTTCTTCTAATCTTGGGCATTAATCAAGGAGTGACACTATTGATTATCTCCTGCACTTTCTGCACTGATTCTGGAGATTTTAGGACTGGAGCCATTCTCGTGGTGGTGAGCCCCTTTAAATAATTATTACTAACTACACATACGATGGTGGCATGTTATATAAAATGAATGTATGAATGAATGGAAGTATAAATAAAAAATGTGCAATAAACAGTAACCAGCATCAGAAACCAGTCGTTATAATTGAATGTCTGACTTAAAGGCATCACCCCGCGAATCTGAGGTGGTGCAGATTTCAGGTGGAGTATTCGTATACGGGATGGGAGACTATGGAGAGGGGTGTCATTCCGTCCATTTCTTCCTAATTGCCGTAAAAAACGGCCCGGAAGATGCGGTGCGTGCACAAGGCTGGCGCGCTCCAAACTCTTTGCAGAAAATAGCGCGCCGGATCGCTCGAAGCCGTATCTTTCCGGCCGTTTTCTACGGCAATTAGGAAGAAATGAACGGAATCACCCTTCTCTCAACAATCTACGATCCAGCATACGAATACTCCACAGGAAATCCGTACCACTACCTCAGATTCGTGGGGTGATGCCTTTAATTGCCTTTGATCTGAATTCGTCGTAGATACTATTGCAGTAATACGAAGACATCTCAGAAATAAATGTACAGGTGTGAACAAATCTCTTTCTGTTAATGATTGGTCTGGAAAAATAGTTAAAGTCAAGGAAACCCTGCAGGTGTGTTAGGTCGGCGACATGATTAATGACGCCACCGTTCAATTCAGAGATATACAGAGCACAGCTATGTTTATATTTCGCATGCGATTCATGTTGTATACTCCACTTGTATGCAGGATAAAGGTGCTTCCAAGATTTTCAGGCCATGGAGTCCTGTAATCATAGGTTTCATATTTAAGTGCTGAGAATCTGCAATTTTCGTGCCTAGACGGTTTTTTTTTATAGTTACAATTAGCTCGTCTGAGAATTCCATGCACTCAACTATGTACGTACACAGTAGCGTATGCAAAAAGTTGCCACGAGAATTGAAGCTAATCTAAATGTAGAGAAATTCAAAATTTGTAATTCAAATAGGTACGAAATTGAATCTTTCCTGCAAAAGACTCAGGTTATAAAGGTTTCTTGGGACAATTTTCCATCATTTCTTGCGACTTTTTTCTTCTATTTCGCAGTAGAATTTTAGAGAAAGTTATATATTTTTATGTGGAAAACGCCGATCTTCTGCAACTGTTTTTGTTGAAGTTTCCAAATTTTTGAGTATCAAATAAGCATCGTATAGTAAAGCCATGCAATCAGCTCCAGATGTTTCGGCCGACCATAACGTCGACGCAAAAAGACGGAGCGCGACGTTGTTCCGTTCGACCTCAACGAGCCAGTGCTGCACATCTGGTCGTCGTGTTGCTCTTTATTTCTCTTCGTTATTTATTGACAACTTACAGTATCACCATTCGTGTATACGATTCTTTTAAGTTGAAGAAAAGGTGGATCTACTTATTAGCCAAAAATGTTCTCTGATGCATGAACGCCCTGATTCAAATGTAATACAATGTAATATAAATAAATACATTGTAATCATAGCGGTAAGAGTTGTTGAGACGTCCTCGTTTTTTCTTCTCCCACGGATGACCGAAAATTTACGTGTGGAATCCTTGGCGCTTGTCGATGACATCCGAACATCTGATTCATTCATTCATCCATCCATTTACTCACTCATCAAATCAGCCATTTGTCCGCATATTGAACAATGCTTGTATTGAACAGCTTGAGATGAATTCGAACCCATCATGGCTATGTTCCTATTTAAATCGAGCACTAACTTGATACTTTACCAGGAATAGTTTCCAGTGTGTGAACCCCCGTCGCCAGTTCACGGATAACCACAATTCCCACGAGTACATTTTGTCATCTGCTGCTATTTGTAAAACCACAAATCGAAAAAAGCAAATGTCATACTGCGCAACGGCTGGACAGAAACAAATGACATCGAATAGGATGTGGCAGTCAGTCGCAGGCGGCTATGGGTCGGTCGGTCGATCATCTAAGCGGAACACATGTGCTGCGTGGTTATTACCTAATATTAGGGTCGGCCCGTGCTACTTATGGTTTGTCCAAGATCTTTAATGCACCTCCTTGTGTTCGATTTTTAACATTGAACAGAATTTTTTATCTCTTTGGCCTTTCTTCGTATTTGGAAAAACGTTTTCTTCGCCCTCGCTGCCGTAACGTTGTGGAACTGCGTAATCGCAGTAGAAAGATTGACCACAGGTTCATCATAACTCAAAGACTAACGTTAATATCTGTGGTTAATTTATGTAGGGTAACTCATGACACCTGCGTCGTTAGTGCCTCGCAGAACCCCTTGGAATTGCAACAACTCTAAACAACAAGTTGCTTCCTTCCATAGGGATGTAGTTCACAAGTGCATATGAATGTGAACACCCCCAATCCCTCCTTACATTCCAAAAAAGCGTCTGAAACCGCCTTATGTGATTCCGGCGGTACAACCCATTACTCGATAATACGATAAAACGCGGACACCGCAGTCGTTCTCCAACGTGTGCAGTCCAACTAATATAGTTGAAATCAGCGTCGGAAACTCACCCGACCGCGCAATCGTAGACGAGTTGCGAATCGTCCTCGTTCTGTTACCCGTAGCGGTTTGCATCGTTGGGGGTAGGCATGTTCAATGAATTTATTCTGTTCTGGTTCACTTGAGAAATTGTTTACAGTCGTATAGTGCATTCCTAGCTCTATCTATTGGTGGAAAAATCCTAACGCCATCAATTTCACGATACTCTGCCTTTAACTTTTTACTACATTAATACCAACATCAATAGGTAATTTGTAAAATAACTATGAACTTCTGTTCCTATTCGCACTCATCGAGTTCGTCGAATGACCAACTAAAGTTTTTTGGATAGGTTTGATTATTATTTAGCTAATTCTTCTCCACCTATCACTGTTAAAACCTTTAAGAATGTGACTATTAGTGCCTCTATAGCTCAGTGGCAGAGCGTCTGTCTCGTAAACAGAAGGTCTGCGGTTCAATCCCGCATGGAGGCAATCCTTTTCGTCTGCATACCATTATTGTATTTAGTAGTAAACTTAACTACTTCGACCGTTTACCGTAGGTTTTTTGCGAGAAAAAACACATTAATTTTTCATCATTTCGTCCAGTTCACCTTGAAATTGACCTACCACATATTTTGCATTTTCCCTTCATATACGTTTTTCCAGCTCTTGTTTAGTGTTTTTCTGCCATTTCCTCCTAATGAAGTGCTTTAAAAATTCCCAAAATCTTCCTCAAAATGTTTCAAGAGACAATGCGACTCTAATCAACGACACCAGCTGCTCGGATGTCGTAGATTGAGCGCTATCTGGGCTATGTTGTGATTCGAAACTTTATCGATTGCACTTGGCACATGATCTGACTTGGTTGGTGACTGATTTCCTCCACATCGGATCTTTCAATCAACTTATCCACGCTCGACTAACTCGCATTCTTCCAGCCTTGCTTTTTTAAATGATTAGCTGCTTTACTTTATAAAAAGATTATTGAAAACGTTTCTTGTCAGTATCCAGAGGAGTGCGCACTATTTCTTAAGCCTAAGAGATCAATGCACGATAAATGCAACCAGCTGCTTTTACTAATCACCGTTAATGATGCCTTTCGACTACAAGTGTCAGTTTTTCTGTCGTGATCCGAGGCCCTTTATTTGATCCCGATAATCTCTACTTTGTTCCGGCCGCTCACGATATTTTGGTGGCAGACTTGACTGTGAACTGAGATTGTTAGACCGTAAGCTTATCCCAATTTTGAACGTTTCAATTAATTAATTTTTTGGGGGGATTACCAACGCGATTTTTGAGAACTCTTTTTTCTGTCACTCTTTTTGTTATTGCGCTTTTCGTGTTCATTTTTTTCTTCCAATTCTTTTTAATTTTTCTGCCTGTAATCCCTTCGTGTATTAACTTCTTCTTGTTGCAAAAGTAGTTGTCTGGCTACTGTGTGGGGTCGAAAAATGCGATTTTATGGCCTTCTACTACTTCAAACCTTCTTCGAAGTTCTATAGTGCAAATTCTCGTTTTTCCTCCTATGTTTTCCCCTCTCTGAAACATCTGTTTGCAATTACACAATAAATAAGAGCGAGATGGAATCGCACTGGCTTCCGATATCAATAAGTTTTATCCGGACGTTGGAACCGGATTCATCGATCACGGGACTACTTCAAGTTCGGTTGAACGTAAAACAATCGTATCTCGTACATTTTCCACTTCTTATAGAGTCAAATTATTAGTTATTTCTTTGGGTTAGGATTTAATTATTAGTTATTGGTGTCTTCTTATACTGCTTTAAATAGTGCTACTGATAATATATATATATATATATATATATATATATATATATATAATAGATTGTTTAGCGATTATGCTGAATTTATAAATCTAACAAATAAATAGAGTTAAATTGATATAAAGTTACATAGTACACAACTACGGGGTTTCAGGAAGAGAAGATTTGGAGATTGTTGGACTAACTAAAATGTTTTCAAACTGTTATTGCTAGCCGTGTCACTCTCTCTTTTTTTTTCTCTATCCGTCTCCTGCTTTTCTTTTTCTCCGCGTCTAGTTTTTCTTTTCTTCTTTCATGAAGAAATAGAGAGGAAATTGAAAGTTGTTCCGCGGAAATATTGTGCATAAAGCGTGTAGCCAATATTCCAGCTATCATGCAGTGACCCACAATGGACTGTTCATTAATTAACTTTTTGTATATACCTGTTATAATTGCTATGTCAACAAAAAACTTAATCTCTATATTTCTTTTTTTCTTTTTTTACAACGAATATTTGGCTGTTTCTCTGATAACAATGAACAAAATCTTTATTATCAGGGAATTGCTTTTACTTTCTAGGACTAATACTATTTACAAATTTCACTTCCGTCGATCATGATCAAATGGGTTTTTTTTCAAATTTCAACTTGTAAAACTCGTGGTTTGCGAGAATTGATGGGACTGCATTGATCACAGCTTAAGCTTTCGCCGTCCCGAACGTTTTTAAACTTTTGATTGATGAAGAACGAACTTCTCGCAGATCCCGCCCGAGAAGAGAACGCTCATCGTTTTCCCTAGCATCATTTCTTTGCCTCCACTCTAGAATTATACCAGAATGCCGTCGCTTCCCTACTTTTGTGGTTTTTTCCTCGATATCCTCCGTCCTTCCAAGCAAGTGATTAGATCATCTGGATAACCTTAATCCTATGCACTACGTTTTCGCGTTGCAATCCTCGTTCTTCGTTCCTGTTGTTACTTCATGGGCGTTTGTTTTCGCTAAGGTTCCCTAATCACAAGGATTTGGCATCCTAGTGTATACTAATGAATACGAACATTCCTTGTAAGGACCAGTTTCTAGTTAAAACGTTATTTCGCCCATGCAGTAAAAGACATTATTAGTGTCTGTTCCTTTGTTTACAAAAAGAAGGTTTCGGAGTTCATCCTTTTCTTTAGCTAATTTTTCCTTTATGTGCCTTGAGAAAAACTATTGAAGTAATTATTACAGTAACTTGTGAAAGATTCAGCGGATGGGGATGAATCTGAACTAATAAAAGTTGAACTAATCTGAGTTTCATCTTTTAGGATAGATTAATGGAAAATTTGTTAGCTCACCTATTTTATTCTTTGTGGAATTGCAGCTATCCGTAAGGTCTCCCGGCTAATATTAACAAATATAGCTCCCGACCAGTTCCTCCGTTTATTCTTCCACGTTGATCGTGCTCTCATAGCCCTCCTCTCATCAAAACCTTCCATATCCTCGTTCCTTTATTAAAGACTTTTTTTTGATTGTCAAAGTGCAACCTCCAGTTGATATAGAGGGAATTCCGACAGTTTTCCATGCTAATCTGTTAAATTCTCAATAACTTACACACTTGCCCTTTTCCTTTGGATGATGGTTGAAATATGTGAGAGGAGGAGAATTTCCGAATGATTAATGTCCAGAGCAGTGAGGTAGCAGTTCTAACACATGACAAGAAGTGGCTCGTCGGTGGCGCCGTTTTCAATATTACGACCTCGCAGTAAGTCTCCTTCCGAGGCAAACTGTGGCGCTTGTCGCGTCATTTCTTCAAGTCTCAAGACTTCTTTTTCAAGTCAGGAACTATGTATCCCCCATGAATTTCTCACTTAATGTCCAGACACTTTTGTTCTTTCAAGTTTCTGTTTTTATGAAGATTGATAGATTTGAAGGAACTTCCGTAGTACTGTGGCATATCGTTGTACCTTCGATTTTTTATCTGTGAAAGTTGAGAGCTTGGTCATAAGATCATATTTGGTTGATATTGCGTACGGTGTTCTTAATTTTACATCTTTGAAACAAATGCTAGAGAGGTTTTTTCTTAGACGGGGGGTTATGATATCTACGCTGCAGGCACGTCATAAACCTTTCAGAACAGCTTCTTTTTTCAGCTGACTGCTGTACATACGTTTGCGATATATCGTCAGAAATAATTCATTGCCTCATGCCAATCTCATTGAATTCGCTCATTTCTCTTTTCTATCTGATTCACATCGGAACTTTTCACTGCCTTATTTTTGAAGTTTTTTCTCCATATTTTGCCCATTCTGTTTATTTTCAAGGAAGGTTACGTAAAATTAATTATGTAAAGAAGTTCATTTTTCCCGAATGAACGCTGATAAATTCTCAAAAGTCAGCACTATTTCTTTCTGACATAAGCAGAGAGCGAATTGTTCTCCTAGGAACTTCAGTGTTGCAGCGTCTTAAAGATATTTATATCTCTGTTATACCCCAGAAAAATCTCTGTTACCTTCTTCCAAGGTTTTAGATACGCAGGGGATAGTAGGGCGGTTGATGAAGGAAGTAGGGAAGCGCTGTTGGTTGGTAGAGCAAGTGAGGGTGAACGTTCTGCTCATTAACTGCGCTTTTTACGCTGTGTTTACGTTCTCTTTTACGTGGAACTGCAAACAATTTAAGACATATGGAACTTCGTAAAAACTCCGAAAAGCTCCATTAACTGTGGAGATTCGTATCATGCTTATTAGCCATAACACTTTTCGCATTCACTCGAGGATTTCCTAGATCTAATCATCGTTTTTTTTTCCATAAATTTGATGAGAAAAATTTAAACTAAAAAGAACAAGTGGAAAGAAGTTAAACGAAGTTGGAGTACATAATGTTGTTTCTAGTTATATTCTAGTGAAAGTGTGTTAATTTTTTTAAGGATCAGACACTTTTTTTTAAATGACGTTACTACCAACTAGGTAATAATAATTTTTCCTGAGAAATTCAGTGTATTGCACTACAAGAGAGTGGATGTATGGAATTGTACCTTATTGGTTTTCCTTATGCTCATTAACGTTTATGTGAGTCTTTTTCCTCATTTCTTTGAGTTATGCCTTACAGCTTGATCCGTTCAATATGGATTAAAATTTAGTTGTATACATGATATTTAATTAAGACAAACCACAACAGGAAAACTTTTTCGCTTCGCAATAAGATGAAGCTCTTTGTGTTTCAATCTCTGTATTAATTATGCAAATTTCATCCTAATGAATAATTTTTGCATCATCATTTGATGAAAATTTTTACCCGATCTTCTTATTTTTGAAATTCTTAGTTGATTAAGGAATCTACGATAAGAGAAGGCGATATCTGCACTTTTTTCTTACCAATTTTTGCGCGCATACTTTCTCTTCTTCATCGAGTATGCGTGCCCGTTCCGTATGTTTAACGATGTAGCGTAAACCCCTCACTGTAATCTGATATGTCTCTTGTTTTTTTGTTGCGATTCGCTCCCAGCCTCGTATTGTAACATTTATAGGGTGTGCAGCTACAGCACTCCTCCAAAGCCACGGCTATCCACCGTGGCTACACTTTCAGCAGAAGAACCAGTTCAGCCAGGGCTGTTCAGGTGCAGCTACGTCCTGCTCTTCATTTTCTGTTTCACCCATCGGCTTCTTTTTCATGTGAACAAGAGTTCCTCTTGTTGATAGTCGAATTTAAGCTCCGCTCGATCAGCGATAGCACCACGCGGATATCCGCTAACATCACGGCAACGCGGCTACCAAGGCTCTGACGAAGGCGACAACGCCGAAACGTTAGCCGTAATAAATTTTGTTAACAATCTTGGCTGTTGCTTAAATTTGACTATCAACAAGTTGCATTCTCTATGCCAAGATTCAAGGAAAGTCGAACTTTCGCACTTCTGGAAGATGTACCAGCAAATTGTGTTCGACTTGTAAGAGAAGCCCTTTTTTTGAGACAGAAGATCGTCTCAGAAAGGCAATTCATCCAGTTTCTCCGCCGATGTTTGAAGAGTTCCTCTATTCGGTAGCAGGTTTGATTGTGAATGCACGATCGATGGCTCGAAACTGCCTCGGAGCCAACCGAGCCCTCTTGGTCGACAAACTGGTGCCAGACCTGTCCGTGGGGATAAGAACACTAACTTGACATGACCTAGCCCGTGCAGCACGTATAATGTGCGTGGTAAAGTGTATAGACAAACATGCGTTCATAAACGAACTCAAACGATTCTGAATTGATGTCGATGCGTGTTTTCTGTAAGGATTGATCAACGCTGTGTACTTCATCCTTTATCCTTTCCTGCAGTTATCGGCGCGTTAAAAGTGCCACTAATATGGTCAAACATATCATATGGAATCAGATGTAGCTAGAATAGAATTCAAGTTTCGTCGTGCATGAGAATTCCTTCGTACGTGGTCTCGAATTGTTGACGGAAAGCATTGAATTTTACTGAAATTCCTAAAAATGAAGAAATAATTTCTTTCTACTCCTTTTAGACATTTTTATTCGACGGATTTCATCTCACACTAATAATTAACGATCAATTAATAATCAACACAGACACAGGATAGAACAAAAGATCCCTTTCTGCCTTCCTTTTATTTCGGATGACATGAGAAATGCAGTGTGAGCAAGCTTACGACAGGCAGGTTTGCAAGACTCAGTCAGAGTAGTGGGCACACCACCTGCGAACCTGAAGCAGCAGCCAGCCCGCAATCGCGCCTATGACAGACTTTGTGAGACCCCTATTTGCATCGTTTGTCCGAACGGGAGGCAGGGTGATTGCGTGGTATCGGGAGTTATCTATCTAATCACCTGTCAGTTATGTGGGGCTGAGTACATTGGCGAAACAGAAAGATCACTATGTATCCGCGTCAAGGAGCGCCTAGACCGACTCGTAAAATCAAAAACATCATCCTCTTTAGGTGTTCATCGCAGACAGTTTCATGACAACATCCCTTTCAAGATAGCTGTCACGATCTTAGCACGCGAATCAGACGTTCTGGCGTTTGTAAATACATTGGAAGCGTTTTATATCACGGCCAAAAGTCCAATCATGAATCGTAAAGAAGAATGCATCGCTGTGACCAACGAGCTAGCGCCACATCAGGACCTTTGCGGGTTTTGACCTACGGGGTCAGAGGCGGGGGCATCGTTACTAGTTGATACTAGCGGCGCAGCTCTAACAACTGGTGGTCCGCTAACATCACGATTTCGTGGCTATCAAGGTGAGCGCTGGTCTGCTTTTCTGACGTTGCTTTTAAATAATCTGTTTGCTAAATCGTATCTTGTGGGATGACGAGACGTTTGAGAGAGTAGACTACATGTGTCCTTGATTTTTCCAGGCTGTGAAGAAGGCGACGACGCCGAAACGTTGGCCAGAATAAAGATCAATAACAATCTTGGTTCTGCTTAAGAAGTAGTACACAATCAAACTCTACGATGCCAAGATTCAAAGAAGGTCGAACTTGAAACTTAATCAACACAGACGTTTTCATACGGCTAGCAGCGGCGCAGCGACCGCGTCGCTTCCCTGACATGCCTCTCCCTCTCTTCTCTACAATGCTGAACCGAGGACGCATCGCAATCTCTTAGTTTACCTCCCAGTCGGTGTCGACTACAGTCCACATTTTCGATACCGTAGCTTCTATTTTTAATTTGTTTAATTCAAATACACTATTCTGAATACCCATCGCGAAAAAGAGCGTTAATCCTGCTGTTTGTGAGGCTCTGGAGAAACTCACATTCTAGCCCTGTTCTTCACGCAATTTTTAATTCCATATGAATGTCACCATTCTGTACCATTTAGCTGACTGAATGCAATTCATTTTATTCCTTCATGTTTCTCTTTTCAAAATCTCCAGTTGCTTAGAATTCAATTCCAATATCTCGCAAATATCGTGCAAATTCTTCGCACATGTGATTTGCACCATTTACATTCATTTCTAAAAAAATGTCATTTGCCTTTCAGGGAATTTTTGATTTCTCGTCTCCGACAATGACGACGGACGGAGCACACCGGACGGAATGCGTAACGATTGCCGAGGTGGAGCATGAGACCGACGATATGGATAGTGCCATCGATTTGGTCAAGGAGATTGAGGATTTGGATAAATTGCAGGTGAGCGACTTTGAAATGTCATCCGTTTTTTTTTTGTTGCGAAAGTCTTTTTGTTCATTTGATCGTATTGTTAGTTTTACCTTTGGATACATTTCCTGTGTACTTCCCCATAGATGTCACATTTTCAATTCTCGTCACCTCTTTTCCTTCTTTTCCTTTAACACTTTAATAAAACTGCACTTTTCTGAACTTTACGTCTCTCTAGACCGATCCGTTATTCTCAATGTTTTTGGGTATTTGTTATTTGCTTTCAATATACTAAACAAAACTTTTTACTTCTATTTGTTTATATCACATAGCGATCTGTTAGGATCTGGGGTAGCGGAGGAAATTGCCGATGATCTACATAGTTTGATTAGAAAAGAAAAAAAGGAGGAAAAAAGAAAGAAATTGGAGATATTAGATAAACCGCGCTGTTTTGAAGAATGACACAACAACGCCCCATCCGAGCCTCTGCGCAAAATCCCCTGAGTAAATTGAAGTTGACGAATTATTTGTAAGAAGTAATGTTTCTACACACATTTTTGATGAACGTACTAATCAGTTTCTATCTCGAGAAGTCTCCAAAGTTCTCTACTTTTCAGTAGCCATCACTTTAATGTCTAAATCCACGGTCGTAGTTGTTTCGTCACCTTCGCTCTTTTGCCTTCAAATCACCTCAAAACATCTTTAAAAGGATTTTGTATAGCCAGCAATCTTGAACATTTCGTCATGAGTTCATAAACTATACCTGTCCAACTGTCCGACTATCGGTCATTGGAAATACCAACGTGTCAACAAAACCCGTGTCATCCTCCCCTCCCACAGCACGCGCCATCATCGGCAGGCATCCGCACGGCCCTACTCACAGTGAATTCCTAACTTCTCTTGCTATCCAGCCATGCTAGCCAGCATTATCTAATCCACTGACTGACGCAAAGTTGATGAAACGATGGTTCGTTGCACCTAGCCATGCGTTGAATAGAAATCTTCGGTGCCAGAACAAGTGGATATGTATTTTCGCCGCGTAATGCACTCATCCACGGGAAGTCTTCATTGGATAGTATCGTATCCAAAGTAGTCCTAATAATCCTAAAAAATGCATTTGTTCAGAAACGTATCCAAAGTAGTCCTAATAATCCTAAAAAATGCATCAGATCAGATGAATAAAGTTAAAGGGCGTTTACGTCTGTCTACCGTGCTACCGGAATTCCCTTCAAGAACGGTGTGAAAGCTAGATGTGGGTAGGCAAAACATGAACTTGCTCTTCCACCCCAATGGAGATTTTAGATTTTAACGTCATCGTAAGACGAAGTTTTATGTTTGCACTTGAGTTTTTTCCTACTAGCCATGTGGTTGTAAAGGATAGGCACACAGATAGTTTTTCCTCTTCGCAGTGTTGTCGGTGGAGCTTCAAAAAGCGCCACTTGGCCTCCTTCTTCAAGAGGTCTACAGAGATTTTGCTCTCATGCTTCGCAGTCCATTTTGCCGTGGAAAAAATGATGTTCTCTCTGCATCGAGGTAGATGTTTGAGTGCTGTCAGGGTGAATTCTTGAACATAGATTTCATTTCTCCTCCAATTTTACGCCAGTAGCAACTTAGCTCTGTCAAGGGACCATCAGTCCCCTTTTTTTGTTCTTAGTCTATCACAAAACTGACGATATTTGGGTTTCTCGCGGAAAATATAGTGTTCCGGGTGTAGATTATGCACGAGCTGGGCGTGCGAACCTCAATTTACCCTAATCTTAGTGAAAAAAGGCCTGTGCATCGCCCTAGGTACGTCAGAACGCGCCATCCTTATGGCGCTTCCCTCAGCAGCCTATTCATTGGTTTTATTCGAATAGACTGCTGAGGAGATCTCATTGATGCTCGACTGCTCGTTCGTGGACGCGGCGCGTGCGCGAGTGCTCTCACCTACCTCGTGGGAACAATCACCGTTTATCAGGACGATTGGGGTAAAATGAGGGGGTCACGCTCATTATTCGTAATCTACATCCCGAACTCTATGTTTGCTCGCAGAGGCACCAACATCGTCTGTTTCGTGATAGCGCTGTCTTTAAAATCCCCAATTACAAGTCAAGTAAGCGAAGGGATGAAGGATAGACTGCACTGAAGATCAGCCCCTAAGCGGATGCGCCTATGCGTGCGACTCCTGACGCCCTCTAAAATGAAGATAGAGCTCGTTTTGGATGTTGGTCTCGAATCCTTATTTTGCATCGCAGTGGATTTTCCGTGTAACGTTACTGATAGAGTACCGCTTTCGATTCCGACAGAAATTTTGCGAAATAAAGTCATTTTATTTCCCCTTTTTAGATTTCTTTTTTTCTTCTGCAAGTGCTAGCAAAGAATCGGGACTTGCGCGGAGAAAAGGCTTCTAGCTTTGGCGCTGAATAGTGTTGTTACTCGTGATCACCTAGTGAAATTACTGTTAACATTGCAGCTGAGATGATTCCAAAGATATCACTTTCTACAGTGTGCCTAATCACCGAGAAATTCTCTACCCCATCTAGGTCCCCGATCCGCAGACAGACACGAATTTCTCCTTCATTTTTAAAGTGTGGTATTTCGGAAAGAGGAGATTTAGTCCTTTATTAATACGTGACTCCCACTATTTGCAGTAATTGTTTATTTTCTTGATTATTTTTTGTGATTAATCGCTTCTATTTACTGTATTATTTCTCCGATCGTATCCGTCAATCTTTCCCTTGTCACGCCTCTTTTCCGTCGACCGCATTTCCCTTTTTTCTCCTCGCGCCAATTCCTCCTTTTCTACGAAAGTCATTGCATTGCTCATGAGGATCGAGTTCTGAGTAACCGTTTTCTTTCTTTTTCAGCTTTTTACTTTCTACTGCCTACTATTTCTTTCTTGTCATTGTTGTACCGACATACAATACAATAGCGCACATTCTGGTGTTCTTGCACCGAAGAAGGAAGAACCAGTTTTTCGTGTCATCTTCTGGGAGCTGCCAAGCGCCACGCTTTCGTTCCGCTCAGTCACAAATGTGGAGTTACAAAGTAATATTACACCTTTTTCCCAGAACCTCATTTCGTTCTCATTCTCCTTGTCACACCTGAATCCATGGAAATTTCCTGACATCCTCTAGGACGTGCCAGTCCACGTGTCCCAAAATAACTTTTTGGAATTTTATTCCTCTTCAATCTCCCGAGAGATCCACGAAATTTCCCTACATACCTTTCTCCCGATTTGCTGTAGTAGACATTTCTAATTCCCACTTTAGAAAGTAGGTGAGCAAAAAATCTAGTACTTCTTGTACCTTTTTTAGCTAGAGTTTTTTTTTTCAAAAATTTGCAAAGTTTTTTTTCTCAATAGCAATAAGTGGTGGCAATAGTAGTTTTTTCTCAATAGTCGATAAGATTTCTTTTTCATAAGAATAGTTTTGGATCACATTTGATTCCAGATGTGAATTCCAGATGTGTGACTAAAATCATCTCATTCTTTGTTCTCAGCGAGGTTTGCAGGTAGAATAAAAGCTGTAAAACACTAACTGAACCATGACTTCGATGATTTTGAGGAAATTGACGTATTTTCCTCCATCTTCTTTTGTTGTATTCGTTTGCAGTGATTTCTATGTTATCTAGAAAGTAGCAAAAGCTTTCCATATGTGGATTTTTTGCGAGGATTTTTCCTGAAAAAGTTGTTATACTGCATGAAAGACTTCTAGCTGAAGAGCTTCTGTGTAACCTTTTTTTTTCGCTGACGTTCTTAGTTTTGCTGTTTTAATACGGTACGAATACGGTTTTTGTTTTCGATACGAGTGGCGGTTTAGTGAATTGACTGTTTTTCTCCATGGACTGAGAAAAAAGGCAGGGTTTGGAAAGGTGAAAGAGAAGAAGATCGGTAACATTTCGAGACAATATGCGAGACAAAAAATCAAAAATCTCTCTCATCTCATCCATCAACTCTCTTCACATCACGTGTTATGACTCTGAAATAGCGAATCGAAATGACAAAATCAACGCTCACATGTTCAGCATGCGTTTGCGAACGCCAAAAATGCGAGAAAATTCTCACGAATTGGAGTGCACTTGACGGCGATTTTTTGTCTCGCATTTGCGCAAAATAAACTGGACACAAAACCATGGACAGTGCGAGCGAATCGCCTCCGCGAAATCGCTGAAGGCGAGTCGCCAGCAATTACCGCATCGCGACGCGGCACCAATCTTGCCACGCCGTCACGCAATGGCAACGACCTCCATTGAAACTCAACGATGCGCACTTGTTGACGAGTTTGCGATGGTCATGTGTTTGCATGCATAGAGCTGGGCTGGGCCGGGCGCCTATGTCGACTGGTCAAGTGGATTCTTCCACCTGCACTCCGGTGGCAGCGATTGGTGCAGTATTGCGTGAATTCGGTGCATGCACCGGCGTTGCATTTCAACGCATCAGTCAGTTCTTTCCTCTCCGATTTATTTGACTGGATCTACGTTTTTTGGCAGATAAATGAGCCCATGAGGGAAATGCTAATATCGAACATAAATTTGCCCGCAGATGCGTATATCCAGCTACTTTGAATTCAGAGTCCGCACCCATTATACTTGTACTTGGTGGATATAATACAGAGGACATAAAACCATCGACTTGTTCTTTTCCCAACCTGCTATCAATTATTACTTAACTAATTTCGTAGCACATCTTCTTTATTATTTGCTCTTTCCCTTCGTTTCCTTGGTTTCGCCAAAAAAGGACCTGAAGTACTACAAATGGTCATCTTCAGGCTAGAATTTCTTCTCCTATTCTATTTTTACGTCTAGGCAATTTAAAAATACACAATAAGTGCATCACGAATCTTATATTCTGAGAGTTGTAACGATTTTCTCCAAATGGACTATTGTTGTCGCGAATGTGAGTTTATGGGTTATGTTTTTAATTGATTTCCTTGAGCTGTAGCCAAGATTGGTATTGATCGCCTTTATTAAATTATGCCGAGATTCAAAGACAGTCGAACATGGGCAATGTGTTATGTTTGTTTATGTGATTATGTGTGTTATGTTTATTGTTATATCCTAAAATGTAAATGCAATTACTATTACTACACCAAGAAGTATTAGTATAATTTATGTGCCGAAATTATACATAAAATAAGTCCTCAGATCTTGGCGAATCCTCCCCTAGTGTCATGGGCACTAGATTATTCGTCTATTCACTTCAAATGGTTTAGTCTGAATGAATGTATGAACGTAGTAGTGTGTGTACGTGTTTTGTATGTATGCTGAATCTAGTCTGAATGGATTTTCTTACTTCTCCAGCTGGCTTACAGTATCCCAACAATTTCTTAGAAAGACTTGTTCCTAAGAATTAGTTGGAATACTTCTTCACTGCTCACGTCGAGAATGTGCTTGATCCGAAGGTGTGCAGCCAAAAGGATCTGTTTCGAGGTATGAACAGTCAAGGTCACATGAACATGATTTTCGAGTGAGGATTTGTACTAATATGAGGTTTCATGTCTTTTTTTCAAATTATTCTGATAAATCAGTGACACGATGTGACGTAAAACGTTTGGGACTGGTTTCGGATAAAATTGTGGTGCGAATCAATCCGTTTGAGCATACAGTCGTGGCTGCTTTCTTCCTTTCTTTCATAAGGAAGTAAACAATCCCATGAATATTCAAGGCATGGAAGCATGTCCCTCGATTGTTTCGCAAATTCACGTGAATAGCGCTCTTCATCTTTACCTGATTCGTATGAAAATTCCACGAAATGTTTTCCCTCGCAACGTGACATCAATGAGAAGAATCCAGAAATTCTGGAAATAATTAATGACCAGTGTACTTTCTTATGAATGCTCCTTATATGTTTGGCATTTATGCCACTCGCTGACCACACCTTGGAGTTAATCCACAACCAAACAACGCAACAAACACTTCTCAGAGTCCAGAGACCTTTTCTTCGCATGCCCTTTTTTGTTCAGTACTCCTAAAAGTCCATCAACATCAATGTCGGAAGATGTGACTGCAAGGATTCGAAACGAAAACAACACCCTCCGTCCCCTCCCACCCAAAACCGGCTTTCGTTAAAGGGAAAGTAAATGATGGAATGGCATTTGGGCATGGATTAGTGAGCGTGTCAGCCACGTGAAGGCAGGATCGTTGCTGTTTTTTTTTTGTTTTGCTACTGTGAATCCTCATGAAACCAGCGATCGAACGCAGGCGTTCTTCGCTCAGTTGAACCCGTGCGCCACTCGGGGTAAATCGTGCCGCTATTTGCGTTTTGTTGCGCATGAGTGATGTTATAATGGTGGTGGTGCTTGCTTTATCTCTATATAAAATAGGAACAGTAGTGGCATAGACATGGTGATCTCTAGGAGAACGATTTTCATTTTTCTTGGAAATCCATCGCCAGTCAGTCTGTGGATGGAGTGTTTTTTCCCTGCTAGAACTAAAATTAAAGGCATCACTCCACGAATCTGAGGTTGTGCGGATTTCAGGTGGAGTATTCGTATACGGGATGGGAGACTATGGAGAGGGGGGTGATTCTGTCCATTTCTTCCTAATTGCCGTAAAAAACGGCCCGGAAGACATGGCTTCAGGCGTACTGGAGCACTTCTACAGGGAGTTCGACTGGAGCGCGCCAGCCTTGTGCGGCGCCGCATCTTCCGGGCCGTTTTTTACGGCAATTAGGAAGAAATGGACGGAATCACCCCCCTCTCCATAGTCTCCCATCCCGTATACGAATACTCCACATGAAATCTGCACCACCTCAGATTCGTGGGGTGATGCCTTTAAGCCATGAGAAGATAGTCTTCATCTCTGTACTTTCACTACTGATATTTTAAACTACTATTACTATTAATCTATTCCAAATATATGTTTTATAGACAGCTATTTTTAGTGCAGAAATGTAAAACGTGTAACCTTCGACGTAGCAAACAGCGCTCAAGTTTCTTATTTCTAAGAGTCAGTTTATAGTGTGCCACATTATTTCACAGTCATCTCCCAATCATTTTGTTTTGTTTAGTACACTGTGCTATATCATATCAATTTTTTGTCTACTTCTACTTCAATTCTGCAGTTCCTCCTACGTTCAAATGATTTGATTGTTCATTCCGGGAACAGTTCAACTCTGATTCGAAGTCTATTGAAATGAATGAGTGCAACCATTTGTAGTTCCATCCCAAACGATTGCCGGCAAATATTTCCATTTCGAGATCATTCATACGTGAAATTATGCAATGACTCAGCGCGCTGTTTTCTACGATGAACGTACGGAGGGACGGACGGTCCAGTTTTCGTGACCTCTCGAAAGCTTCGCGTTCTTCCAGGATCGCGTGACGTGATTGTCTCGTTTTCGCATCAGAGCGTTACGTAATGTTTACTCCTCATTTTAAAAGTTTTCTCACTCAAGTTTTTCCACTCAGTCAGGTTTTAAGAGCTTGTCAATGTAGTACGCAGTATTACGTAGTTTCCGTCAGTCCAATAATAATAATATTTAATTTGATTCACTTCAATTGATAATGCGTAATTTAATCTGATAGTTTGCGCGAATTTGATATTCTTCAATGGTCGGTCACTTTGTTGTATTGTTGTATTGTTTTGTTAACATTTGATATTTACTGCCTTCAATACCGCAGATATTGTTTAAATGGTTTAGAGGATCGTGAGAATAAGTTTGTGAGAGAAGCACTTTGAGAAATGCTCTGGATAGGTTTTGTAGGAGCTGGCTTGCTCCAAGAAAAAATACCTGGAATTGAAGTTTTGTGACCTCCCAACGTCTTTTCAAAATTATATCGGACACGGATAGAAAAACTACCTCCTTCTAGGAAAGTCAAAGCCTATTCTTGACCCTGGTGATAATTTAAGTAGTCTTTATGAAGGTGGATTGTATCGAGTGAATAATTTATTGGGTAGAAAGTGACTTGTACGGTGCCTATGAAGTAAAGCAAAACATGGCGGTCCTATTCCGATTGCTATGTTATGGTAGTTTTTTAAATGGTAAAATCATATGAATCAATAACCCAGTTACACGCAAGTGCATCAGTTTCGGAAGAGTTCAAGCGTGGGAAATTCTGAGTATTTAGTGAGGTTGACTAAGATTAATTATCACTCCTAAAATAAAAACAATAAAATTAATAATAATTTTTTGGATGAACCGCAGATATTCAAACTCTTCTAAAAACTAATATCCACGAAATATAGAAAAAAAGAATCCGTCTAGAGAACAACCTATCGGGCTTATTGTTTCATACCATACTGATTTTGTAGGTCAAGGCGTTGGTCGTAAATTTCGGCGTCGTATCACATTGCGGATGCGAGGCGAGACGATGTTCCCATACGTATGTGTCAGTATTGTCGTCGTCGTCAAACGTTTCTTTGCTTTTTTTATCAGTTTCAGAACAAAAAGGCAAAAACCTTCTTATTGTTCCAATTACATCTAGAAGTAGTCTAGTAAAATTACCGTAACTGTAGTGAATGTGCCAGACGTATCGCAGTGAATGCCAAAAATTTCCGTGAAATCTGAGTGTACTTATTTTGGGCCCTAATTTTTGTTAACTCTTCTTCGTTAGATCCATGTTGTCGGTCAGAGTTTCAATTTCGATTTTTTCTCGCATGTCACCAACTTCCTAATGCTCTCTCTAGAGAAAATTTTGGTTTTATTATCAGCAGTCCTTTAAAGTTAAGCAGATTTTGCAATTTCTTCATGTTTCCGTGGAAGAAAAAAAAGTGTAGAACCGAATGTTAAACATGGCGAAATTCGAATTTAAGATATCTTTTTGTATAGAAAAACATGTTTTTTCAGAAAGTAATAAATCGGCCTACTATTTGATGTCCACCTTTCTCTTAGATTAACAAAAACTGCATGAAACGACACAGTCACAAGGCGAGTGAACCATATGTTGCCGATTTATTACTTTCTAAAAAAGTACCTGTAATGATAAACAAAAGTACGTATCTACGTCTGCGGGAAAAAACTCTGCGTCTGCGGGAACTAGGAAACAAGCAGGGACCAGTTTTCCCTTGCTTCTAGGCGTCGAGCTCCTCTCTGCTACAGTATTTGAATACATTTTCTTGGTCTTGCTCTATTTCTTGCAATAATGAGAAGGAAAATCGCAGAATTGCATTGTCAAAATCAAAAGCAAAATGTCATTGAGTCAGAGGCGCTGTTCTTTAAACCGGAATCATCATTATTATTGCCGTGAACTCCCATTTTATTGCCGCTGTTACTTCGTACTTCTTTGGGCAGCTCTCGAAAAACCAGTACAGGTCGCAAAAAAAACTCGATGGCTACGAACACCTCGTAGCTCATAAATGAGCTATGATGAACAAGTTGCAACGACTGTTCTTGTTCTCCAGGGTTTAACATCGTCGTATATGTACGATCTTGTGGAGGACGGTCCCATGCGGATGTTGCGGCTATACGACGTCAAATTCTGCTGTAATAAAGCATGCATTCGTCGTAATCTTCAAAAGCAGCATGTCACGAAATTGGCGATGTTGGGATCTCTTTGCGAATAGATAGATACAAGAGTGTACTTCAGGAATATGGGTGTATGCTTACTCGATTCCAGAAAAAAAACCTGCGAAACAGTCTTGTGTGAATCCGTCTTCCCACGATGCAACTCATTATAGGTAATAAAAACTGGCAATCCGCTACGCACCCACGATCGAGGGTTCTTGCGCGTAATAAGTTGTATCGTTGGGGAGACTGGTGCATCAGTAGCTGTTTCTAACGCTTTTTCTGAATTACTAGAAAGAACTGAGCATGATGACGCTCATTCAATTCAACGATCCAGAAATCCTCATCCGTATCTACTCACGGACAGATGCCAACATCTTCACTTTCACGTTCCCTTGAAGTAATCTTCCATTTCATGATCCCTTTAGGCGATTCAGAAGGTAATTATCTGAAAATAACAACACCTTAGTTAATATAAATATATACATACCTCCGTTTGATCAATTACACCCTGAACCGTGTAGATGTGAGCTCAGAAAGCAAAGCGATTCCAATACCCGCGGGTTTCCGTCCAAACTACTATACTTTGAACTGCTGCTGGCGCGAATTGTAGTGGTGGTCCGGATCGCAATGGTTGTTTACAATACTGAGATGAGCTTATCTTAGCTGCGCTCAGAGGGATTACGGTCGTGCACCGTTTTTCTACCCACTTGCCAAGCTAAGAAGTTCCCTAAGATAATGTCTCAGTAATTCTGAGTTCCTCTAACGAAAATTATTACCTCAGTTCTCTTTTTTTCAGCGGATGGCGAAACAATTTATCCATTGAATCCACTAGGTTCAATTTTCCCTTAAGGAACCATTTCTCTTTTGTCCCTAAGCAAAATATTGTACGAATCTTTTGTACGAAAATCATACTAATCGCCTGCGCCTTTCCTTTTTTTCTTTTTCCTTCTTTTTTTTCTTTTTCCTCCTTTTTTCTGCTTTTCTTTTGCCCTCTTTGTCCTCTTTTTTTTCGAAAATGCGTTATCTACTAGTAGCAAAATCTTATTCGTGTTCAGTTTGCGAATAGATTTTTTTCTTAAGTGCAAATTGATATTTCATTCGAGCTTAATTCCAGCGAAGCTGCCATGAATTTATATCTATCTTCTTCACATGCATCGTCGTGCTTTGCAGTGCATCGTCAAAAAATCCGTTTTTATAGGAGTCTTTTTGTTGTATAGTTGTTCTGCTCTATTGTTTCTATCATTTATTTTGTTATTGTTCTATTGCTTCTATACATCTCTCTCCCTCTTCATGTGTAAAAGTTCGATTTCTGCTTAATACAGCAGTTTTTGTTTCTTGTGTTTTGATTTCAGATGTTGACATTTGGAACAATATTCTAAGTATAATTCCACCATATTTCAAAACAGTATGATTCCTTAAGGGCGGGTGTAGTGTGGCGGTTAGAGGTTCCGCTTCCTGCACGATCCGTTTCGAGTCCGTCCTAGTGCTCACCAAGCCTTTCAACCCTCCAACAACAACCCCTGGCGTCGATAAATTGGTGTCTGACTTGTCTGGGAGGATAAAAACACTGACTTGACACATCGGCTAGCCACTGCAAGTCATTGTGTGGGCCAGTTACACGTTCGTGAACCTCAAACGGTTCTGAATTGAAGTGAACGTGAGGCGCATCCCAAGCTGATTGATTGACGCCAGAAACTTTATCCTTTATGATCCCTTAACATTATTTGTAGTCAGCTTCCGATCCTCCGTACATAGTTAACACTTGTATGTTTTGGAGCGGGTTCCGCGCCGTCAGTGAGAGGTTCGGCTACGCTGCTGCACGGTCGACAGCTCGAATTGGCAGCACTGCCATCCGCGTCTTTCATCTCTCCGGGGTCGACATACTGGCGCTAAACGTGTCCGGAAAACACAGTCCCGACACCTCCGCTCATTGTTGTAAGTCATTGTAAGGGTGCAGACGCGTCCGCAAACCTTCAACGGTCTAGCAGTAAGAGTCGAACACGTAGGGCGGCTCTAACGAACTCATCAACGTCAGACTCTCTATACCCTATTCCTTATTTGTGATGCCTCTCTTTAGCTCATGTCGACCCGCAGAATGTTTCAAAAGAGGTTTTTCTTCGCGTCTCAGTATTATTCTGCCGTATGCTTAATTAGAGAGACTCTCGTTATCGGGGATATCCCAACTCTGTAATTTAGACTACAACGGCTACGTTCTATAGTAAGTAAATCCAAAATGCACCCACCCCAACCCGACGCGGAAGGCAAGGAGCGGCGCATGCCTTGCGGAACTTATTTGTAATCGCACTGTAACAGGAATTTTTTGTTGCGGATTTCACTTTCACTTGTGCTCTTCGCTTTTCACCCAGAAGAGTTCACCGATCTTCTGTGAGACTTTTAATTATTATTAGGACAGTAACCAATGTTACCAGATCGTATACCATTGCTTTTCTCAACGGATTCCGTTGCCTACATGGATCGGAGTAAACTCCTGCTGTGTAATTTTTCCTAACGTAGGGAAATGCTTTTCTTCAAAATCTTTTCTTTTAAATCACTCTCTAGTGTTTTCATATTCATTTCTGTTTTCCCTGCATTTAATACACATTATTATTTTTTAAATAAATATAGCAATTCAATATTAATTCTTGCACTAATTTTCAAAATTTTTCCAAATGTCCTTCATTTTTTTCGTTCCCTATTATTTTGCATCGCTTACCTGTATCAAAAAAATGTTCCTAATTTATTTTCCTCTATTTTTGGTGAATCAGTCAACCACTCTGGCAATAAAAACATTTAAAAAGTAGTGTTTTAAAGTAAATTATGAGCATTCCGAATGAAATAATAAGAGAGTGAGTGCACCTTTGAGTATGTGCGGACTAAAATGTTGATAGATTCTAGGTACATGGTTACAGTAAAATTCATCAGCTTTCACAAAATCCACGTCAACACCTCATTCCTCGTTTTTGCCCCGTTTTTTTTGTGTCTTGCGTTCTTTTCCCCGTCTTCATTCCCTGCCTCTTTCAGCTAGCTCTTGATCGTATGCTAGAGTGCCCAAATAGCCCATCAACTTCCTTAGCGTCGTCATCGGGACGTGAAACAGGTACTTCAGCGTTTTCTCTTTATCGTGGTCCTCGAGAAATCAGAATTTCGGCGTTCGCTTCCACTCACATACCAACGTACCATAATCCATCAGAGTTTTCCAAAAAAAATTCTAGGATCTATCGGCAAAGAACGGGGTGTTAGCGCCGTTTCCAGTAGCGTTGAGCGTCTGAGTGGATCGGCTTCAAGCTCACCGAGGAAGCGTGAAGGTAGCTCATATTTTTATATTGATGTCTAGATTATGGGAGTGAAGTGTGCATTGTTTCACTATAACATCAGCTACTCTAGGTCAAGAAAATTCTGTGTATTTCTTTTTTTGACCACTTGAATTCCCTTCTTCATCGTCCTCTTCCTTTTTTTCTTCCACTTTTTTGATAGCTATTAGGTAGCTGTTGCTTTTTGAGAAACATTGGCGGAAAAAAGCTCTCAAATCTTTCACTATTGTTTCGTCTTATTCCTGCCTTGACTTCTTGAGAATGTCGTTAAAAGATGTTTGACCAGTTAAATCTAGCTTTCCGGGATTCAGAAATAGTCTAACCTCTGAATACAGGGCAACTCAATACTGATTCAAAAACTTGTAAAGTGATTAAATCTACTGTCGCACCATATCCATTCTCATATCTGCATCGTTTTTATCCACATACGGTAGAATTCTGATTCATTACTGAGATTATATTAATTACTACTGGAATTGTTGTAGGACTTCTTTTTTAGAATCTTTTTCTCACTGTTGGTTTCAAAGAGTTCTAAAGAAACTTTCATGGATATAGAGCCTCTTGAGGTTTTCTCCGGTATTGAGCGCTGGGTTACGGTAACTTTGAATAGTAAATTATGCTAAATCATCGAAAAGGAATGACGGTTTCAATGTGCGTGACATGCGTTTGATCTGTGTGGAAGAATTCATTACATCACCGAGTGTTGTGGTTTTATTTTTCATTACATCAATATTCATACATTATTTTTTCTCCTGCAAACTCTATCTTGTTTCTTACATCTGAATCATCAAAATTTCGTTCATTTTCTTGGAGTTTGTTCCCGGCCGCCTTCTTCATGAAAATAACCTTAAAAGTGTGGAAGTTTAGTTCTAGGATTAGCAGCTCGACGCCTGATCCGAGTGCCATGCGGCAGAACGGCATCCGCCTGTGCATCACATGCGGGTGTACAGAAGTAAGAGTTCTTGATTTTTTCTAGTTTTTTTTTTCTCCAACGTCATCCCACAATACTTGCGAATCTTCAAGAACATTCCAAATTCATTCTACTTTTTTTAGGGATAAAATATTTTCAATATGCTTTTCCTTAAGCAGTTGCCTTTTAAAAATTTTGAATGTTTTGCTTGAAATAGTCACCAAAGTCCTTTGCTGACGCCAGTGAGACAGCTATTTAACAGCAACTTCAGCTCACATTAGATATTGGGGAGACAGAAGATCCTTAATAAACAGATTGTAGATAAAAGAAATATTTTCACCAGTTCCTACCTTTCAGTACTCTAACCGATTTATTGTTTTGCAAGGCGAGGTTTTCCCAAAGTTAGATTATTTTAATTTGTAGTGTTCCAATCCCGTTCACCGTGTTCGGCGGAGCTGCTGCCGCGCGTCTGATTTTGGTGGACATAGTGAAAAGAGAGGATTTGATCGGCATTCTGAACCCGCGTGACATCGTACTAAAGATTGAGGACACGTTAGTTGCTGTTGTTTTCTACTGTTTCCATCTTTTCTTCAAAAAGAACACATGTGAGTCGACTACCATCGGCACGTATTGACGAGAGAATATTAACAGCGTAAATAAATGAGCAATGTTACGCTAATCAATTTTCTATTTTCATCGATGAGAAGGTTTGTTGCAGTCCTAATTTTCTATGAGGAAAAGACGCATCATGTAGAAATGAGGCAATGTGCGCTGTTCGTTTTCTCGTGCAAAGGCTCCTACATGTTCTCCGCGGTAAACTTAGCGAAATACAGGTACTGTATTTCAAAGAAGAAAGAGAATTTAGGCAGGAAACATAATTGTTTTTCATTTATTTTTCCAGTGATCACACTATCTGTAATCTAATATTCATAATAATAAGTAATATTCATTTTGATCCATGAAAAATTCTTCGTTTTGATTAGCGCAAAATTTATTGTTTGCTTGATCCGTTGATGTGAGCAGTTGTTTGGTGGAAATTCTTGAGTGCCACTGTAAGATTAATTGCAGGTCACGGTAAGAAAAATTAATGAGAGGGGGTGAGCAAACGCTGAGGAGCTACAGTTTGCAACAAAATATTTTCTAGATTTATGTAAAACTCTTAATTTCTTCAGATACGTAAGCGGAATGCTTCGATCTGAGGTGACACGGTTATTGGAGAAATTATGCAATGATACTGATCAAATTGCCATTGAAATTCTTCCTGCAGGTGCGCTCCAGATTTATTTACTTATTAATATCCAGTCATTCATCGATTGATTCAATAATTCATTCGTTCAATCAGTCATTTTTCATCCACTTTTTCATTCATTCGTCAGTTCGTTTATTAATCCATCCATCCGTTCATTTATTTATCAATTTATCTATTCGTTCGTTTCCTCATTCATCCACCTAACTTTTTATTACTCATCTACTAGGTCGCTCGTCCATCCGTTTATTTATTTATTCAATATTAGTTCAAATGAAAATATGTTCGTGCATATTCATGCTGTCTAGGAGCCATTACTGACGACATTTGTGAAATTTTGGCCGACAAACAATGGGCAGAACTACAAACCACAATACGGGATAATTTGTACAGTAAAACAGTACCATGTAAGTGGCGGCATTATCAATTTATCTATTTTTATGCGCTGAACTGAACTTCCTTTTTCATTGTTTTCACTTTTCAATATCTCTATTTTTCCCCTCACGCTGAGCGAGTAATTTTTGTTGATCTGCTCGTACAATGTATGGTCAATAATTCTAGGAACTAACGATAAGTTCGCATCAGGTCACCGCGCATACGGCCACCAGTTTGATTTGTCTTTTTTTCCGATCGCTGCCGACTCTGATAAGATGTTTTGCGTTCTTTATTATTTCATTCGAAGTATCCCTTATAGGCGTAGACTAGAAAACTAATTGAAGTACTTTTGAAGTGAGAAATTACCATCTGCATATTTCATTTTTTTGTTTCTTTTTTCTATTTTCCATAAACTCCAGTTCTTTGCAGTGTTCAAATAATAATAAATGTAATGTTCTTACTGCGCGACGATCAGAGATCATTTGAACAGGATTGAATGGGCTGCCTTCGTCAGTTCGTCGCTCTCACCAGATGATATCCTGGATTTTCTTAGGACTGCGCAATTATTTAAATAATGTCGACATCTTTCTTCCCTCTGGTTTGGTTTTTGGAGTCCTCGAATTTTTTTCTTCCTCCCGTGTTTTTTTTTGCTATCAAACCTCTTCGTTATTGGTTAGTTCTCTACGATCTTTCCTTCCATTCTTTTGTGAGCGAACAGAGAGAAGTTGCGTGATTTCCTGGTCACCGTAACCTAGATTTTTTCCCCGTAATAATGCATTGAGGAGTTTAGGAGCACCGTGAAATGTCTGTCTTTGGAAAGAAGAACTTGCCGTGGAAAATAACTAAGCGACCACCTTGGTGGTCAGATTTTCCTTTCGGATTCGTTCAGTTCCGCCGAAAGGGATGGAACGAAACGCTGGGATCATTCCATAACCAAGTGAAGATTATGGCTCCGAAAGCTTTAGCGCGGAAACTACGCGAATGGCCCACTTAATCCACTCAGAACTAAGAATTTCTGAGGTGAAAGAAATTCTTCTTCTGTATTCAACCAAGTTTGAGATAGTCAGAGAGAAGTTACGATCCGATCCGATCCGATCCAAGCTTAAACAATCCGAAGACCCTTCCGCTAGAAATCATCGTAACCCACTTGTTTTGCTGATTCCACGTCAAGACTGGTGGGGGTTCCCCCAAGAGTTATATGTATAGCCTAAATGAAACGGGAAACACCCGGAACAGCTTTGTATGTGGATTTTTTTAGTTTTTGCCCCCTTACTTACTACTTATTTACTTATTAGTTTACTTATCTGCATTCCTTATTAATTATCTGTTCACTGCATTCTTTCAAAGGCAGCATATCACGAAATTGACGCCGCCTTAGTTCCTGCGAGATACGTTAGAACGCGCCACCCTTGTACACGCTCCGGTTCTCTTAGCAGCTTATTCACTGGGTTTAGTTGAATAGGCTGCTGAGGAGAAGCCATTGGTTTTGACCGCTCGCTCGTGGTAGCGGCGCGTGTATAAGGGTGGAATTCTGACGTACTTCCTGGAAATTAAAGCCTTCTCCCAGGCCGTTTTCCGTCACCCCTAGGGAAACATTAGGGGAGTTATCTCCAACCTTAACTCTATATCGTCCCGTAGCGAACCAACATCGGCAATACGTGATACGCTTCCTTAACTGGAAACCTATTATGTCGAATAACTTAAACTGTTAGATACATTAACTATTCGAAAAAAATCGTCTATTGAAAGCTTCAAAGAATTTCTCGCAGCACTCGGTTGAGCTATCATCCACGAAAATACTTAGGAAATTAATTAGAATTGGATGTAGCGTCGATTACTCAAAGAGGAAACCGTGTAATTTATTTGAGTGTGGGCACCATTTGTACAAATGTCTGAATTTCCTAAAATGATTCTTCCGTGTTCTTTTTTTATGAAAGGTTAGGTTTGTCAAGAATCGCTGAAACCACTGGACACCACAATTTTGAAGAATTTATTTACGATTTGCTCTCATTCTGAGAAAGGAGATTGCGAGGAAAAGGAAGAAAAGAGAAAAGATGAACGAGAAAGCAAAGAATATGAAGCCTTGATCACTTAGCTAAACTCATTTCATGTAGTTCAGAGTATATTTTCATCAAATTTTTGGGAAAAAAACCACAAGAAAACATGGTGTTGTTTTTTCTTTCAGTGCGAGCGAAAGCTAAAGCGTATTTTCTTTCGAGCGAAATCCGAAAAAAAAAAACATGGACTGGGTGTGAAACTCTAGAATTTCCGACTATCACGTTACGTAGATGATCTTCGATGTTGCGAAGCGAAGAGTTTCGGATTGTTGAGAACATTTGCGACCAGTTGTAGCAATCTGGAGTGATATATTAATTCCTCGAATTGTTTTCTTTGAAAATATTCGTGAGATACGTTACTTTTCTTTTCTGATCGTGATTCTCCCCTTCTTTACGTGATTCCTCCCGTCTCGGATGATTTGCTTGGGCATTAATTAACATTTAATAGAGATTTTTACATAGTTTCACGGTGTTTCTTGCGGTGAATTCGGTTGCAATTTTGAGTCTCAACAGAAGTCCACAACGAATGCAAGCAAGAATAGCGACATTTTCAGTAGAATGAAGTGACGGCATCTGCACAGTGTCTGAGAATGCAAGATTGAAGCATATGTTGATTGATAGTTTCCAAACCCCTTATCGTTGCAGTTATCGTTTCCGCGACAAACGTCTCGCCAACCCATGCACAGAGGTTAATTTTAATGAAGTAAATATCGTATTAAACTCGAGAAGGAAGAAGTTTGAGAGAGAAGGGCACAAATCTCTGCAATCGTCACCGTCGGGAGCGATTCTCCTGGAGTAGATAACTTGTAGTAGCACTATCGACATACTATACTAATGAATGAGGTGGCCCGTATAACGCAGAGGTATGAGTTTGATGTTTCGGAAGCGCCGCTAGCCAACCAAACTTTTCATTTCTCCGGGGTCGTTAAACTGGTACCAGACCTTTCCGGAACGTCAAAAACATTGACCTTGTACATATATTGACCAGGCTCCGCGATTCGTGGTTGTATACGCCAGACGTGGGCTCATTTCCCCATTCCCGCAACGATTTTGAATTGGAGCCGAACGCTTCCGGCACACTCATATAGCGTTTGGTCAATATCGTATGTTTTATCCGTTATCTTTTGAAAATTTAAAAAGAATCGCCATAGCAACTCTGTATTTTCGGATAGCTATGGGATGTCAGAGTGGAAAGGAGACGGTAAAGTGTAGATGAGAAGCGAAATTGATCTACTGTGTCACTCCTAGAGGCCTGTCTGCGTAGAACAGATAATATGATCCAAGCAATCTGTGTACGAAAAAACCAGCTCACACAAAGTGAGTTAACGTCCAGCATTACCACGTCAGTTACACCTCATTCGTAGATCGAGTAACCAACCGTTGTAGCCGCAGTTTTCTTCCAGTCAGCTGCTGCCCAGCTCAGCTAGTAAGCTGTCGCGAGGTCCAACAGAGCTGCGAATCCGCTTCAATCGCACCTATACACGTAAACAAGTGCCACCTTTGATCTTCGACGCTCCGCTCCTTTCATGTCATTGCGAATCTCGAGACAATTAGTTTGCATTTTAACCGTGATGTTGAGATGGTGATTTTACACTGAAATGATCATTCTTGTTTGTAAACTTATTCAATCTTAGAAATTGCAGCGATGACTTCGACATGAATTCGTTCCAATCCATCTAATACCTGATCTGACCAGCTCTCAATTTCAAGCTGTCACTTTTTTGAGGACTATAGAAGAGCAGTCAAATCAGACCTTTCTCAATAGCCGGTCACGGTCTCTGATCAGGAGTATAAGTGTGGGAATTGCGACTTCCCGAGTTAAGACTTGCGGATCTCCGGATACCAAATTGGTGTCCACGGACGCGCGCAGTCTGACAAGGGAGCCGCACACGTCACCTCCTCAACCTCGTTACACGACTGCTAGGGGGTGCTACGTGGCCTAACTACTTTGTCTGTCGGGATGTTGATGGCGAATCTTCGCGTTCACGTGATTTCATCGTTATCTTTCCATTTTTTAACTTCCAAACATTACTATTTCGGCTACTTCTGTATTATTGCAGTTACTTGCCAAATATCATGGATAGGACTTCTTTTCTTGCTTTGAGTCATGCTTAATCCCTCCTTTTAAAATTATGAAAGTCTTCTTTGTATCGCTTTTTAGTTACTTACCGATCCCTCCATGGAGCTTGGTTCATTCCATAAGTTCCTTCATCGCACTCTGTAACGCTTCAGTATACTCTCGTTCTCTTTTCTGCCGCGTTTTTTGGTCTCCTCACTTCCTCTTCCAAGAAATATAAAATAATCGTTTTTCAGAATTGTGACCATTCTGTTCCATTTTGAAGGAGAACTGCTTACCTTCTGATTCACTGCTCAGTGTTTCTCAGTTTCGAGGTCGATAGTCATATTTTTAACTATGTTCCATAGACACGACGCGGCCACCTCGAGACGGCGAAATTGACGGCGAACACTATCGGTTCGTCTCGGTGGACGAGTTCACTCGGCTACAAGCAGAAGGATTGTTGTTGGAACACGGCACATATCAAGGTAAGTTCTATTGCTTTTCCACTGTTTTTTGTTGTCTGGAATTACTCTGCATGAATCTTTCAATATTCACTTCATTTTCCTTACAGTATCATTCTCACATTTGTCTCATCTCATCCCTCCTTTTTCAAGGCAACTAGAACAAATTACTCTCGTGATCATCGTATCCGATATGCAAATGTGACCTCGAATACGTTGAGTTGATGCGCTTTGTGCCAGATCGTCCCAAACTCAGTCATCCGTCTTCGTCGTAGCCGCGAGCGCCGAAGTACCCACTTTATCCTACTCTTCAATTACCGAGAACTCGCTCGAATTGAACGCACTTCTTGACTATAGGGTAACTCGTCCCACATATTGCTAACCTATTTTCCGTGGGCTACCCGCTTTTCGAAGTCCTTTGCAGTGTTCCCGGTCAAATGAGTGATGCAGTTATACGGAGCTATTTCGTTCCAATGGATGACAGGAGGAAAGGAGTAGGCGTTGAATCTCATCAAGATATTCGGAGATGACGTCGATCTCAGCCTCCTCTCCTCATCACCGCTCCACCTCCTGCCTTATGCTCTGATCTCCCGGAAATACCCTCCGAAGACATTGCCACCTGCGTGCGTGACCCAACCCCCTACTCGCAGGTGACCACCTTACGCGCCTCTGCGTCCCTGCCTCACTGCGTACCGTAACTCGTGCACCCGTTGTCTTCGCCCTGCACCTCCTCGTCTCCTCAAAAAGGAAGCGACCGTCGTCCGTTCAGCAGCTCGTACACATGCACACAACACGGTCCTGATGACCATTCATTGATTGAACGCCGCCTGCGTGCTGGCGTTCGGCCAATTTTGCACATGTGTCGTTCCGTATGTGCTTGCGCTTATGTGTCTTATTGCGCCTTTCCGTGCATCTTTGTTTCACTTGGTGCTCAGCAAACATCGTTAGCATCGCTATATTCCTCGTCGGACACAAACGAGTGAAGAAGACCATAAGAGGTGGCAGAAAATCCGAATTCCCAAGGATCTTCCACACTACTGGGCTTTTATCATAATCCTTCTTCTTTTTCGAAAAACTCTTTTTCTTGTTGCTCAGTTTCGAAAAACGGAGGAAGTGATTCTCTTTCTCCTGTCGGGTTCCTGCTTTTTTGAGCCCAATTTTCTCCTTCTTCTTGTACTTGTGCTTACTGTAACCAGTATTTTCTTCTGCCCGTAAAATTACTTTGTGTTATCGAAAGACAAAACAAAAGGACCGTAGTTAAACCAATATTTCTACCGTTTCTGGAATTTTCATTGGCGATTAGCGATCAAGCAATAGATACACAAGCCTGATCTAATTTCTCAATTATTCTAAGCATTTTTTTTCTACCACTTCTACTGAAAAGCATTTTAAACGCAACAGCCGCTATTTTCGGTTGCACTACTTCCTTACTTACGCCTTTCCTCTAATCAGCATTACTGTTTAATGGAGCTGAATTCAGGATTTCTCTATTTACGCTACATTATGCTTGCGCACGCTCTCTCTCTCTCTCTCTTACGCTATATGATTATTATTTCAACAAGTAGTTCTCAAATTTAGATTAAATATGTCCTGCACGGAATTACTACACTTATTTTAATCTTTATAAATGAGGATGATCTGCTCACACTATTATTGGATGAACTAGCAATATTTACAGAGAGAATTCGGGTGGCGAAAGTAAACTATAACTGAATTTTTTTCAATTTTTGGAACACATGACGTTTTAAATGAAATTCTTCTCTTTACGGGCTCAATTTGGCGGGTTTCCAGAGATTTCGCAGCTTCAGCGAGATGATCTCCTACTTGTCGACGGATTGAATTTGAATAAGCGCCATGGTCGATCTCTCCTGGGATTGGTTTTCGATCATTTCTTGTCAACTTTCCCTTCGATTCCGAGCGTTTACTACATACTCGAAATTGTTCTCTCCGGACTTTTGTTGTAAAAAAGTGAAAAAGTTAAGAACGTCGTCCTACAGCAGTGATCAGCTGATATCTAACTTTCTACGTTCATACGTGAATTGCTGCTTATCATTAGGAGCTGGTTCCAAGTTTAAGAAGTGTCTTATCTTTCATATTGATCCAAAAAATATTTGGAAGGAGTTTCTTTTGTTCACACGCTAGGTTTGTTAGGTTGTGCATATTTCTGATGAAATGAGACAGATTTTTTCACAGATCCCAGATGTTTTCGTGCAGCACACGTGGACTGAAACTGTTCACTCTTGAATTTGTAGAATAAGGAAGAGTTAGAAGATGTTGGTTTCACCAAATCTCGAGTAGATCTCAGAACAATTGATAGGTTGGTTCAAAATGAAGTGGAGTGATGAGCTTGATTAATAGTCTCCTGGAACAGTGTCTAAATGTGAAAGTTAAATAATAATAACGAAAAGATTGATAATAACACAAAACTACTGGCTGGGATTTAATCCGTACCGTTGAGCTGCTCTATATATGTATACTCTATGTATA
Source organism: Necator americanus (assembly GCF_031761385.1). NCBI lineage: Eukaryota > Metazoa > Nematoda > Chromadorea > Rhabditida > Ancylostomatidae > Necator > Necator americanus. Next base: position 19,198,510 of record NC_087374.1, read on the forward strand.
TATATATATATATATATATATATATATATATTTCACAGTGAACGTGTATATAGCGTAGTAACCTATGGTATATGTGTACGTATATGTATATGTTATGTATTAAATTAAACAATTTTAACATATGTGATAGGTATACTGTGCTTTTGTGTGGACGACGTTAATTATCTGGAGAGGTTAGTCGAGGAAATCCTCCCATTTTCTGGAATTGGCTTTCTTTTCCGCCTCACTGCAGACAGTAAATCCCGAATTAGGGCGAGAGGAGCACCGCTGGTAAGAGGTTTGATCGCGACCGCATGGTCGCTAGTTCAAAATCGCCTCAGGCTATCCAAATCTTTCATCGTTTCGAGGTCGATGAGGTGATACCAGACTTGTCAGGGAGGAGAAAAACGGGGACTTGAATCACCGGCTCGCACCCGCGAGTCAACGTAAGGCTGCCCACACGTTCTTAAACCTCAAGCGGTCGCGAAAGACGCATCCCATTGGGGTTGATCAGCGCCGTGCACTTCATTCTTTATCCTTTAATTCCCGAAGTCGAGAAAAAATGCGCTGAAACTGCCGTAGCGATTCTGCATTTGCGGACAGCTTCGTGCCAATAACCGGGTCAAGTGTTCGTAGTGCGTGCGTTACGCTGTGCTTATGTATATGTGAGTGTGTGCGTATGTGAGAGGCGAGACGTTCTGATGTGGTGGTCGGTGAGATTCCATCGTTCCTTCTCTCATTTGGCCTCTCATACCTCATCTGCTCTCCATTATTTACCCTCTCGTTTCTGCACCGGCACTAATAGAGCGCTTATCAGCTGGGAGGCTATTGTTGATTAGTGAGTTTTACGTCGTACACCCGAGCAATGTGCGGCACCGATAAGACTATCCACCTGTAGGTCTTGTGGAGTTGTTCAGTTGTGGTACGTACCGACCGAATATGCTCCGAATGCTTGAATGCTTGAGTGCTTGGATATTCGAGTATTCGATGAAGTTGGGCTAAACGCTGAATTCGTGACAACAATTTCTCTTTTTGTCATGGCTCACGCTTGTGTTTTCTTCTTTCTTCTTCTTTTTGAAGGACTGTGATAAATTCGCGTTTGCCTAAGATCACAACAGACTCTGGTGTGGTAGTCCTCGAGAAAAGCCTATTATCACATTGGTTAGCCGATTTATACGTTTAAGCTGGTTTGCGTTTATTTTGACGGCATATAAGATTTCTATGATTTTTACTCGTATTCAACATGTTGTATTTGTAAGTATAAAATATGAACTGAACCGATTCACGCGTGTTTGACCACTTCTAGCGATATCTTATGTTGTTGATGTGGTAAAATGTAAGGTATATTTTCATCGTTTATCGTTTATTGTGATCCACTTGTTCCTGTTCATTATCGATTTCCAATATCAGGGATACGCTTTGGAAGCTAAATATCCTCGCTTCTAAATTTGTAGTAGACTTTCCTACTCCTACTTTCCTGGTTTTCACCGAATTCAACGACTTGGTAAGGCACTTCAGTGGTTCGGAATGCAGACATGCAGTCAGAGTTGTGGATGATCACAAGCTCCAAATACAGTTCCACCTATTGCGTGCACAGCCAGTTGCTAGTAGTTTTGCTTATTGCTATATTACTGCATTATTACTAATTATTATTCGTACTTTTCTCCCACAAGAAATGAAGTTAAACCAAAAGAAATTATCCATAATTTGCAATAGACACATATTTTATAGGTAGCTTTTTTAGCGCAGAAGAATGAAAACATCCAACTTTTACACAACAAACATTACCGAAGTTTTTTTTCCTAAAAGTGAATTCATAGTATTATATATTACACTGACCTCTATTCATTCGTAAAGTATAACTCTTTTTCAAGTTTTTTTTCCCCAAATTCCAAAGTGTATCCCTCTATGTAGAGTAGCTAGATCTATGTAATTTATTTAAATCTATATTTTTAGTTAATGTTCCTTCGGTGCATTCCTACTGTGGATATTTATGTTACATAGTTGTGGTACGTGTATAACGACTTCCTATTTTTTGGAGCACTTTTCTCCATCGTTGCAATTTCAGTGTAGAGCCCTATTCTTCTGACTTTCCATTATCCTCGACCGTATTTCATTGCTTATACACTTTGTCGCAGAGTTTGTCCTTTAATCCTGTCGGACTTTCTGCTTCTTTCGAACCTTTTTTTTTTCTTTTTCTTCCTCCTTGTGTAGTTTCCATGCCGCGCTTGGTCTAGATGATTTGTCTCTGGATAGACGATGGATTTTGAAAAAATCAGAATTTATTCTTTAGATTCTTTATGTTTAATCCGGTTTAGATTTACAGTGCACTCGATCGTTTAAGAGCGAAGTAAACAAATTTCTTATGATGGTTCATGGAAGAAGGGTCTTAAGAGTACTGAGCGCTCTAGGCTTGTATTCCTGAAATCAGATAAGCTGACGTTTGACTTTTTGACCATCAGCTGAACTTAGCCCCACCTATTGGTTTCCATTTCGAACGTGGAGCGTGTTGAGGGAGCTAGCAGTACTTTTCGAGGATGCTAGTACAGTGTTAGGTTTTCTATAAGGTGCGGCTGCTTACCCAGGGGTTTAAAAGTCCAGTTATTGACCTTCGTTAGCTCTTAACTTAGATCATATCATCATCATAATCTACCTTTTTTGCAGTTTTATGGTGAGAAGCGTATGGAAAGTGAAAGCGTAGTGGAAGAAGCTGAGAAGCGATCAAACCTTTTCTGGTCAGCCGAGGGTTTAGAATTTACCAGAAAATTAATGTGAGACGTCACTATGAGAGGTCTGCACAAATCGGATTGGACTAACTCGAAAACCTCTCGTTATGATACGTTGGCTGAAACGCACCAGTTTTCAGTTTCCCCGATCTTCTCTCCTGAAGAATTTTCTGTAGATTTTTGTTGAAAACACTATTTGTACGATAAAATTCGTCCTCAACAGTTTTCACAAACCAGTTCCATTACTCGTCTTTTTCTTTCCTTTCAACGATCGTAATTAATTAGAACGATGAACTTTTAGAAATTTCTTTGGGAAATCTTTCATGTGCATAGTGTACTTACACAACTGGCGTCTTTTATGCAAAAGAACCAGTTCTCGCAGCTGTCCACATACTCGATTTTCTCCACTTTTTTTTATCGTGGAGAACTAGTCTTCACGTGTGCTCCAGCGACATACTTGAGCAATGAATAGATCTGTTCGGCCAACCAAAGTCTCTATTTTCAAGGAGTGTTCAGATCACTTTCTAAGCTTCTGCGATTTCGCTTCAACTCGATGAGAGTCGACTGTCGTTTCGGTATGGCCGTGGACTTATGATGAAATTTTTTAAATCATGTGTTTTCTCGGATTCGCTTGTAGTTTATTTGTATTTGCTTTAGTAGTTGTGGTACTTGTTCATTATTTACTATTTATTTACTTATTATAAATACACATAATATAATAGCAATATATGATTATAACCTACAAGTCTACGAATATTCAGTTGTAGTGTATAATTCTATGCAGTAACATATAGTGTTACATTAAATGTGATATATGTAATATCATTTTATTTATTAGTTTTACTTGCAATTCCCTAACTGATGAAGTAAAAACAAAAGCTAGATCTAAATTAAATCGAAACTGAATTAAATTAAGCGAAAATACACATGGACTGATGAAGTAATATTAGAATATCATTAGGCAAGCAGCAATTACTAGAGATATTCTAGTCACTCAGAAGGCAAATGGGTAGCTCCAGTTCAATCTTTCTAACCTGAACTCGATCCGAGGCGATTTGTCGTAACTGGCCTGCAGCATCTTTTCGAGCCTCGGATATCCAACTAATATTTTTACAAATTTTCAGTGTAATTACAAAGATCTTTCATCGAATAGATTTAGTGTCCTATCGACTTTATTTCTGTTTGTACAATCGAAACAAATTAGCACGTCTTCAGCGCGTAGAATTTTATTGCTATTTCATTCGACGACATCGTAATTGTTGTTCTGTTCCTATTCCGTAATTGCGGACTATGCAACAACATCTAGAATTTCAGTCGTTGAACCTGCGCGATTTTGCGTGTTTTTTTGGGTGGATAGACAGTGAGGAATTAAGTTTTTTGTTAAAAGACGTTCCACTATAGTTGTATAAAATTATAATAACCGTAGAAGTTCATCATTTTAAAAATAGAATAAGGTGAAGGATGACAAGTTGGTGGTAAAAACTTGAAAATTTCAAATTCTGAAGCAAATAAGAACCATGTGGGATGGAGTTTCTCAGTCATTTCGGAAAGAATTGGCACTGTCTGCGTTGAGCCGGTTAGTGAAAACGACCATGTCTGGAGGCTCCGTGAGTGTCTTATCGCACAACGAAGCACCAATTTACACGTGGTCGAAGACGATCTGCCTGATAAAGCGTAGTTCGTTGGCGGTTTATAGTTTATTGCTACGATAGTTTTAGGTTATTTGTATTTTTCCATCTAAATTTGTCGTTTTAGAACCTTTTCGAAAGTATTTTTTTATATTCTTTTTATATCTTTCTATCTTCTACATTCGTTTGTTTCTTTTCTTCTATTTCTTTCTTGTTTTTTTCCATTCCTTCCTCCTTCTCATATGTTTGACAGGAGTTTGATGAGACTCGAAACATCATAGGAGAAAATGTTCCAAATGTCTTCAGTACTCTGACGGAGCTCCTACGGGTTAGCATGAAGGCGCTGACAGAGAGGGTGGTGAAATGAGGGTCTCTGTCTGGGTGCCATCGAAAAAAACTCCACATTAAAGCCAGTGTCTTGCGCCAGGATATCCCATTTATGTTTTCTTCTCATGGAAATTCCCTTATCTCTGTTGTTGTAAAAACACTTCCTTTTTTAATTTTTCCTGTAAGGCCATGGAAAAACTGGCCTAATCTCTATGCTTTCGTATGTTATAGTGCAATTCTGTTTAGCGAGCACTATAGATAACGATTTACTGCCGTGTTTTGTCGCACTGACCTATAGGTCGACGATGAATCAGGTGTGATGAGGCCATCTGTCATCTGAATCCACAATCACTGCTAAATAACGGCGACACCAACGTTTTTCTCGCAAAGGTCTGACAATCAACTTTAGTACCCATAATAATTCCCCTGCGTAATTTTCTTTCTTCCTTCTTTTGTTTTTTTTATTGTTAACGTAAACAGGTACTTTAAAAAAAGAATTAATGCATGCAAATCGCCTGGGCTGATTGGAAAGTTTTTTTAGACGAATCTCACCAAGATTTCCAGAATCTATTTGTTTAGTTGTTTATAACGCTCAGTGGGAGTGTCAAGGTGAACTAGCCACACCAAAAGCGCCGGGAAATTGTAGTAGAAACAGTGATTTCTCTAATAAAAACTCAAAAGGATTTTTTATTGGTGGTTTACTTACGTCAAATATCACATTACTCCTTTTTATTTATTGTTTTCTCTCAAAAATACCGTTATCCTCACGTAATTTCCTGCGCTGCCCCACCAACTACTCGATGTTCTCGAGGGGCTTCGCAGATTATTACTGGCCGGCATGCGCTAGGGTCATTTGTTAACGCTGTGTGCCAGACCAGTCCGACGTTTGGCCACGTTCCCTCCTCAACGAGACCATTTCGAGAATGATCTATTTTCGTAGAGGTCAGACTACGGAGTTCTCGCTTAACTTAGGTGAGCTTATACTCAGTTGTTTTTCTTGCTGGAATCGTCCAAAAGTTCCAAAGACTGAAACTACAGACAGGAACACTGGCGATTCCCTGAAATGAAGAATTGAAAATTTCCTAAAGATTTCTAAAGATTGCTACTTCCATTCCCACTGGTCATCTGTGACATCTGATCGTCTTAGGCTTAAATTTTTCTTAGCAGAGTAGTTTTTTTTTTCTTTGTAATCAAGGCTTGTGTTTCTTCTCAATCGATCTGAACTTACCGAAACAAACTGGGGATGCTACTGAACTGAAACAGGGATCAGACAGATGATTTTTTTCACTGACAGCACTTTTGTGGGCAATATCCTCATTATTTCTTTAGACATCATTGTAGCAGCTTTTTCCTTTTAAAATACTTCCTTGTTTTCTTTTACTCGCTCATCTCACAGTTGTATTTCACACTTTCGCTCCTGCTGGGCTTAGAAAGTCTTGCATGGATTTTAAAATGTCCGTAAAAGAAGAGGGTTTTCCGAAGAAATTCTCATGCAATCCTAAAATTCTTGCTCTAGACGTATGAAGAAGGTATTATACTTCTCTGTATAAATTTTCCTCTTGTTCATCGTCATCGAATTTCTTGTATCCTTCAGTTTTTCTCCTTGTTCCCTCTAGTTTTTATAATTCCTATCAATGGTTTTGTGGTTTTTTTTTTCTCGTCCGCTCAAGCAGTTCCCTTTGGTAAATCGTCTGCCTGTTTCATGCTGATAATTGGGCAAAAAATTTTGTTGGTCTTCCAAAAAGCTTTTTTTCCTCCGTAGTTCATTCGGAAGCATCCGATATTTTCTTCGTTCTTTGAAGTCCGTATGCAATCGTCGTTTCCATTAGTTCTGCTGTGAACTTAATTTGCGACAAGGCACGTTTTTACACAGCTGAAGGGCAACTTTCGAGAAAATTTGATGGCGTGAAGAAATTGCTTCGAAAATGCTTTCAGTTATGCGTAGAATAGTTCCTGTCTTTTTTTTTTAAGAAAGAAGACACTGCAAACGTTTGACGACTATTTCTGGATTTCTAGGATGTTGAAAGAGCCTACTATCAGCATCAGAGACGTGGAACTCAAAATGTTAAGGTTGGAAAAGGCAAACAATGGTCTTTTGTTTAGCGAAGCGAATAGAGCGGCGCGTTCTGGATAGGCGCTACGGGATTCACAAAATCGCATTCATGCCGGAAAATGTTCGTTAATACTCGGTAGCACATCGTTAAAACACTGATGAAACACCGCAGATTCCTAGAAAACTCCTTCGTTTTGATCTGGAGAACAGCTTGGTGGGAACACCTTCACCTGCTGTACCTGAAAACCTGTGCGGTGAGAAGAATCCCTCCAAAAGCAGTCCATTAGCAGTGAGTGACATCTGAGTGTTGGCAGGTGGAGCAATTTGCTCGAGAATTTCCTGCCTATTGTCGCACGCGCATTTCCTGCTATCCATGTACAAATATTCGTACCTCCTTCATAGAAATAGCGCAGTACAACCGTGATAATCTGGATTAGCGGTTAGTTCGGATGTGTGTTCGACTTTTGCTTCTTGAGTAGCGTTGCCAGATTCCGTTCCCCTCCTGCAACAACCTTCTCAACTACCTCATTTCTAACTTTGACTCGGGCGAGATAGTGGTTTTCGGAAATTGTTTTGTTCATGTTCGACGTCAATTATAGGTACTTGGCTGGAGACCTGGCTAATTTTTAAGGGCAGATTTTTAGTTTTTCATCCACAGCACTTGGAACTAATATACATATATTTACTACTTACTCTGGATGTTTTTGACACGTTAATTCGCTCGCAATCCTTTTTCTCCTATTTAGGGGAAAGAGGAAAGGAGGTTACTTCATAACGACCGGTTGTGGTTTGCTAGCCCTGCAAGCCGTTGTGCCTCAAAGAACGACTCAGGATGACGGCAGGCACTTTTGATTGGCTTGCTGTTAGGCGAAAAGTCGTCATTCTGACGGCTTTCAATACCTTGTTAGCTGAGGAAGAAATGCCTCCACCACATCGCTGCTGGTGTTTCTGTCTCCTCCGCCGTCTCGTCCTCCCATCTTCCGACTCCCCATCTTCCCAAGGTTCCTCTCTCTAATTTGTTCTGACTTCCTATGAGACGTCGCTTTCGACTGCTGCTATCCAGAAAAGTAAAATCCGAGGATGATGGAGCGCGTCGAGGTCTTCTTAAGAACTTTGCTTCGCTAGATCATTGGGGAAGAGGTGAGCAGTTATTTTCTTGTTTTTTAAAGGATTTAGGAGCTTTGAGGTCGTGGCTACTTAAATATTCAAATCTTATGCGACTTGATGACCTCCGCCCTATAATCTACCCCTGTCTTCTCGTCATTAATAATCTGGCAGCTAGCGTATTTCATCGACTGGATTATGAGGGACAGGGAGAGGGAGATCGGAAAATAAAATTAAGCCCTTTGTTTCATGAATTCATTCAGTTCATGAATTTGGATATCCGTTCTTCTCTTTTTCTTCGAGATTCTAAAGAGAAAAAGGATTTTCTGCGCGTCTTACTCTTATCGCTCGCTTACTGTAGCCGTCATTTGCTGATCTCGCCATGGGTAGCAATCGAGGTGATCTCACTTCTTGTGAGTTTTCTGTGAGTGGAGCATTTCGTGTCTTGTCCAGCAGTTATGCTTTTTCAAGCTGTAAACAGTAATGATCGAAGAAGTAAAGATAGAAAATATTGGTCACAGCAACCATGAACCACGTTAAACCTGATCCTGTACTAAACCAAGAACACGTTTTGCCTTTTTGCTTTGAATTTTGCAAGGCTCTCCACTGTGAACGTTCCTCACTAAAATAGGTTCCTCTTTGTGTTCTCGGCTGAAAACCCTGTACTCCTATGTGCACATACGTAACCGTCGCTTCTCTCACCCTCACTTCATCCCTTACATCTAAAACGCGTTCTCTCATTTCTATTCATATGTCATACTAGTACAGGAGTATGGTATCAAAATTCTGCATCACTCTCATGCATTTCATTCTATTATTATTAATATTTTATTATACCATTGTCGTCACACTAATAATAATTTTATTACTATTATTATTATTATTACATTGGTTACGGTATCCATTAATCGGCCTGTTTTCCCCGTCCGCTATTGGCACTGTCTAGAAACAACAAAATATGATGAGGGTTAGGCAGACCATGGCAGTCTTGTTCTGCTCGGGAGCTCTAGAAGTTATGAATTTTCCAACGGAAGAGGAATCATTATATTAGTACCATTTTATTTTTTTAACATTTTATTGTCCTTATTCGGTACTATCAGAATTATTAGGTTCCACCAGATTTTGAAAAATATACGAATAGCATCCTACGGAACATACTCGATATCAAATAATGTGTCTCCTTTGTTATTTTGTAGTGAAAAACAGTTTCATTTTGAGTAAAATTCGAGTGGACTAAATAGAAATGTTGTGATTTTTCCGCGTATTTTTTGTCAGGTGAATATCGTCTCACTTTTAATTGGGAGTATAGCTTTCTGAAGCCATTGTTTAGGAATTCCTTGAATAATCTTTACCAAAATTTCGCTGAAATGAACACAAACATCATTCTGCCGATTTGGCAATGTAAATCTCCTCAGAACACTCCAATATCTGAACATCTGTTTCGGGCCTCCAGTTTCCCCTGCATTCATGCATTGAAGCAGGTGATAGAACGAAATGACGAAAAAACTCACTCCCTTCTTTTGGTTAGATTATGACAGTTTGAATTTGCGCTAATTTTTTCTTCGACCTATGGTCGAATTTTTTGTTTCCCAGGTGGTTTCGGACTTCTCTTCCACCTTTTCGTACAATTTTTACAATTTTCGTCAGTCTTTCTTTTTTCTATCTTCGTTTTCTTATGAGAAGAAAACGGAGAAGCGAAAATTGCGCGAAACAGCAATTAGGAAGTATATACGATGATAATGAGTGAACAAATCAATAACTCAATAGAGTTCCACTCCTCGAAAAACATCGATTCTATTCATCTTGGTCATATATGCATTGATCTACGATTACTATTGTTAGTATTACAATTATACTCTTGTTGTTGTCTCCAATTATTATTGTTATTGTTGTTATTATTATTATTATTGTTATTATTATTATTCTGTTGCATGAGCAGTTGCTGAACAAAGCTTATCGACCGATTGATTTTCTACAGTCTCGGTGTCCTATGAACTACTCGTAATGTGAGCACCGTTTTTGTTGGATCACCACGGGCCGGATGGCGACCGTGTGAATCTTCGCACTTTATTTGAATGCAGTGTTACGGGGTGAGCAGTCGTCGTCGTTGTCGATCCGCCCACGCTTCTCGCACGGTATCGCCTTTCAAACGTGCGTGAATGCTTCTCACCTTTCTGACTTCATTCTAGAAATTCTCAGTTGATTTTCTTCTTTCTTTCTTTTGAAAATTTGTGATTGATATCGACCTAATCTTTTAGATAGTTCCAATTTATATTCACCTATAAATACGCAGTCTTCTACAGAGTTAGGGTACGAATTACGAATCCAGCGTACTCGAGAGATTGGAAGTTTCCGAATTTCTGTGATTCTTGCTCCACTTTAAGAACAGTTCACAAGTCTAGACCTTTTAAGCTGGGTTCAATCTTCGATCTCGATTTTACCACCACTCCAAGATCAATCTGCTCCAAGATCACATATTTCGTAGGGTTGTACACTGTTTTCGGAGCCGCACAGCAGCTGGCTGTCAGCCAAAATTTGTTGCTCACTGTCGGCAAGATTTCAAATGTTGCGGCATCTTTCACGGACTTCACTGAACGGATAGCTTGGAAGGGTCGTCTAAAATTCGTCATTCGATCTCGTTTTGGATAACATTTCCGCTTAATTTTTTTTTCAACGCTTATCTACGACTTGGTTCTTCTTCACTCTTTTGTGGGAATTATTTCGAATATAGTGAACTTGGACACAATTTTTTTGTGGTTGTAGAACAGTGGAGTTCGTATTCGACAATCTTCATTCATAATTGCGAATGCGACATTCACGACAACACGGCCTTAGACGACCATGACGACGATTTGTATCTCGATAATCGCAAGCGATTCCAGCAACCGATAACTGTTCCGAATTGTTGGCACCGGACTGCGATTGATCCGTTCCTAATTCTTCCAATGAATTTTCTACCACGTAATCGAAGTTTTCTTTTCAAATGAATCAGTAGTTTTTTTGTATTAGAAGAAGAATTCACTCGAGAGAGTATCTACTTGTGATGAGTACTTCTTGGAGAAACAACATTTCGCCTTATTTTCTTGATCAGATATTTTTCTTCTTCTTGAAGGCCTCACCCCACGAATCTGGGGTGGTGCGAGTTCTGGTGGGTTATGCCTACGGAGTCGTAGATTATGGAGAGAAGGGTCTGCTGGCCTCACATGACTGCCTAGCTGTCTATTTTCCCGCTCATTGTTCAGGCCTTTTCATGTCTCCCCCCGTTCCGCTCCTAACCATCGTCTAACCTTTATTTGACCTGACGATTATTCTTGGCTATGCATTCTTGTTTGCACTGCATGTGACTCACGGTAATGCCATCGTCATCTTCGTCGCCAAATCGTTCTTCTTCAATAACAACATTTCTCCTTCATCTATCAGCAGGACCTCGTTTGAGTCCCTATGCGACTACCGTAATCGCTCGCTCCTTATGATTACAATTTTATGTCGATTCGATTTGTCGTGATGGTGATTTCTGGATGAGAAAAAGCTAGACCGTACATCTTTTTCCGCAGGAGATTCCAAATACGTTATCTCTCGATCTTTGCTGTTCTTAAGGAGTGTACAGGCCTTTTATATGGTCAAATTTTACGTTTTAACTCGCTACCGAAAGCGGCGGGCGTCAACAGTTCCACTCATTTCTGATAGGTTTACAGTCTGCCATCTCTGAATTTCACACGGTATTTACTCTACTAGAAGTTCGTTCTGGACCTGAAGCTATTTGGTTTTTGAATTTTTAGCGGCAGACTCAAACAGGACTGAAAAGACTGGATTAACTTTTTTGGGATAAGGAAGTAGTACTGTACAGCAGCTGTTGCGAATTTTGTAACATAGGTGTGATGTGGTAGAGGAGTTTATTAATTTACTTCTCTCTTATCCTCTGGATATTTTAGAGAATCTACGGATCTTTTACTTTTTGGAATACACCTAATATTCAGGCCTGAATAATCAATAGTATGTATGAACATTGAAAAACCGACGGTGAGTGACGGTGCGGCATCGTCGGCCACCGTCGCTTGCTCGTAACTTGTCATAAAATAGAAATTTAAGAACAACTTATATATCACTAGATTTTTTTCTCTGAGATCTATCCAAAAGTGCCATATCGTTGAGAAAGGAGCGAAATGACGCCAAATAAGTGTCAAAAAGCGAAAAATGGAACCTAGCATAGCCTGAGGCTGTAGCTGAAAAACTGTTCAGAGATTCAAACCTTCACATTTGGTCAGAACATCCAGAAATTGTTAGAGCAAAGCACACGAAATTTTTGGTCTATTATTTTTCAAACTCATTTGCGCGATTTTGTTTGTTGTGTAAAATTGCGGTTCCTCCTTACTTTGAACTTTACTCCTTACAAACAAAAATATGTCCCATAAATATTGTCTTTCCAACGCTGTAGTTACCGATGGTACAGTAGGCCAGCTCTGACTGAGGTGCGAAAATACCCGGGCCGCGAAGTCTGATAGAAAAGAATAGTCTCGAATAGCTTCGAAAACAACATCCTTCAACTCGAAATGCTGTGGCGAACTCAATTTTTCGATTTAAGGAGCATAGTATCGAAATATTTGCATAAAATCTAACCAAAAGCTTCATATTTTCCCCTACTATGGAAAGTTATGAAAAGAAAGTGTTATAAGAAAGCGAGAAAACCTACTCAGGGTAAAACAAGCCTTGCATACTAAAGTACATTACGTGTTTTAAGAGTTCTGATTAGGTTCTTTCAATTTGAACCCTATTCTGGAGATTAACAGAGATGTAAAGTAGAGAAGATATGAAAGAAGAAGGGCGGAAAGTGGGATGTTCAAACTTTGCGCTGTTCTAGTGTACGAACGAAGTTCGTTTGTGCACATACAACAAAAATCTCACAAAGTTCAGACACACTTGGGCTCTTAATAGCAACTTTTCGGGTACTTCGACAAAGGTTCAAAGTAAGGAGGAACCGCAATTTTACACAACAAACAAAATCGCACAAATGAGTTTGAAAAATAATAAACCAAAAATTTCGTGTGCTTTGCTCTAACAATTTCTGAATGTTCTGACCAAATGTGAAAGTTTGAATCTCTGAACAGTTTTTCAGCTACAGCCTCAGGCTATGCTAGGTTCCATTTTTCGCTTTTTGACACTTATTTGGCGTCATTTCGCTCCTTTCTCAACGATATGGCACTTCTGGATAGATCTCAGAGAGAAAAATCTAGTGATATGTAAGTTGTTCTTAAATTTCTATTTTATGACAATTTACGAGCAAGCGACGGTCGATTTTTCAATGTTCATGCGTAGTATTGAATGTTATCCACAGAAATTGTCGGGTCGAAGATCTCCTGAAGTAGTTTGTCAGCTTGTTACGCCTCTTTCTTGCTTTTTCGCCCTCCACTTCTTTTCTTGCGAAGTTTGCTTCAAGTAATCCTTGTAATACTTGTCTTGAACACGCAAAAATTGTCTGCGCTCTTCTACCGTTTCCAAGCCTCTGGCTGGTAAATGTAGCGGCGATACCGTCCTCATCCCATAAGCAGTCCTCGGCTTTGTTGCAGATGAACAGTCATCGTACGCATTTCGTTCGAATGGCATCGGCAGCGATGGGAATAGCATTGTGACATTCAATATGCATTTTCCCGAGCTATTCACGGCTCAAAATTGCTGCTGCATGTGACATTGCGACGGTATTACGGGCGGCGACGGTTTCTTTCTCGGGATCGTGCTATCCAGATGTACTCTCGTTCGTTTTTACGTCTTCACGTTGACCATGCTGTGATTTTGGGGGTTTTTCATATTTTGCACTCTCTAACAGCCGTCGGTTCTGTCTCGCCGTTGTTGGTCTTGTATTCCTTTTCCGTCTGCACTTTCTTGCTGAGAATCTTATGCTGCTGCTGATCCAAGAAACAAGAATTAGCTCCAGTTCCTGGAAATAACAATCAGGCGGATGGAACATTTGATTGGCCCAGGGCGGTTGCGAACCATCGACCGTGCTGTCACAGCCGAACCTCTCACCTATTGTCCTGCACCCGCCCGCTTTCAGTACGTCAAATTGGGTAAACGACAGGCAGATCTCCATTAGTTCTGTTGAATCTTAGATCTCCTTCGTTCTTCTTCGTCCTTCTTGAACTTCTTCCTTCAAAGATAAACATGGTCGATCGCTACCTATCTTTCTGATGTGTCTTGTTTTTGTGTTCTTCCTTTTTCCTCACTTCTCAACTGCTTTCTCCATTTTCTCATTTCAGGCTGTCTTTTTTTTCTATTGGTTTTTGTGATTATCATTATAGATCTGATACTATTGATTTATATATGTACATGAAAGTAGCAATGCGACAAACAAATAAATAAACAAACAATACATATATCAGGATTCACTTTTCCAGGACATCTATACGGAACACCTCGACCGGAGGAAGGTTATGAGGGAACAGCGATGGTGAGCAGCAGCAACAAAGGACCGCTGCCACCGAACTGGGAAATTGGTTACGCTGAAAACGGCGACAAATATTTTATTGAGTGAGTTGCTTCGGTCCTGTACGTTAATATATCTATTTCTTAAAAATAAGATCTATATTATTTGGGATTATACTAGATTATGCTATTTAATATCATTCATTATTACATCTTTACCTTTTATAGTACTCCTCCGAGAATTCTTTTTTTATTAATACTCTGAGAAGGATGACTGAGTTGTCTTGTTCTTTCCGCTTGTGGTTTCAAAAAGATCCTTAAAATTGAATCTATAATTTAAGAATTAGAAATACCAACAAGAAAAAAGTAGTTAGAAATCTATGAAATCTCCGAATATTCTCATGCGCTTATAAGACCACTCATCGAGACTCGGTGAACTTCGGAAGGATGTCAAGAGTTTTTCATTATTTTATTATTATTATTATTATTATTATTATTATTATTATTATTATTATTATTATTATTATTATTATTATTATTATTATTATTATTATTATTATTATTATTATTATTATTATTATTATTTTCTCCGCTATTCTAACGAAGCAGTCGAACCTTGAAGGTACGAATTTCAGCCACAATTCGGGCACAACGACATGGGATGACCCAAGGGACCTGCCACCCGGGTGGGAGCAAGTCGATGATCCAGAGTATGGGACTTTCTTTGTCGAGTAAGTTGATCGTTTCTTAATAGAGTGATAGATTCTCCAATAGATTATTTGAGAAGTTTTCAAATACTCTATACTCTATTTTATATCATAATGTGCTCGCATATTTTGTTTGTTGTATTTGGGAATTATTCAAATATTTTGTATTTTAATGCTCCAATGTTTTTGTTGAAGGAAATTCCGACATTATTTTTTCCTATCATGATATTCATCTGAAAAAAGTCAGAGCTGAATGTTTCAAGAGAAATCCAGATCGCATGGACCTCTCATTGGTGGATTTTTCAAGTGGAAATACCCATTTTTCGATTCTATGAAATGTGCGCCTTCAACACTAGAAATCTTTGAATATCCTATTGGTGGTACTCATTGCTCTCGATACGTTACCAAACCAGCATAGCAACCAGTGATTTATGGGGCAGTGGGGTAAGGTGACCACACCGCGTTACTACATACTTTTCTGAGCCGGTACAAATGTAATATGGACGAATTTAACGTCTTCCCTTCTCGTCGTCCCAGTTTAATCTTCTTGAGTATTCGCGCGCGTACGTTCCAAAGTACAATTGAATTTTCGGAATTGTTTTTGAGATCATTCCAGGAGTCTTTCTCAAAGTGTACATTTTGCTTTTTAGTTCATAGAAAGAATTGGATTCTCAAAGGTTGGTAAAAAAATCACAAAATTGGGAAGATCTTTGGGATTCGTCTCGACGATCTTTCTTGCAATAAATTTTCTTCTTCCTAAGTATCGAAGTTTTTCTTCTCCCATGTGCTCTGGAAAATTGCAGTTTAAGAAAGACTTTTAAATGTTTTCTAAAGGAGAAATCTGAGAACCGCGGGTACTATAGGAGCTAATCAGGATCGCAAGCAAATTACAACCAATTACTTATTGAGTAACTAACTGTTGGCTTCAACTGGCATATCGTTGCTCGAAGAAAACTCCATTTAGAGAAAAAAGAGTAGAAATTTGAACAAAGGAATCTGAATCGGTAGGAAACTGGAAGTATTTGTTTGTCTTATTCTAACAGTTTTTTTGCTCCTTCACTACGCAACTCCTTTTTGAAATTACCTCGGGATTTCTCCTGAATTTGACGCTTAGAAGGAACTAAATATGTGGCCAAGTGCGCTCGTCTCGCTGCCTGCTGTTTCTTCCGCGATCCTTTCCTTTCTTTCTCACAACGGCGAGCGCATTGTGGGGATTGGCCTTATTGGGTTGTTGTGAAGAAGAATTTGATGAAGACACACTCCGAAACGTGAATGAAGGTCCCATTGGGTATGTGCAACGTAAATCTCGTTACGAACACATCGGAGCGACGGTTCAGCGTTGGCGAGAGCTCCCATCCACCCGCCGCCGCCACCATCCATCCCATCGGTCGGTGCCCCGCCCCCGCAGACGCTGCTCTATTGATCTCTCAACCGGGCACAGATTGTTCGCGAACTCTTTCAGCATTCATACCTGTACTGTTTCCAGCTTAATGAGTATTCGTCACGGGACCTGCTCTATCTTCATCGGTTGACCAGATCAAAGTGAGCCCTGCCTATTGCGTACTAAACGCTGCTAAGCGCTCGCTATGAGTTGAGTGGTTTCTGGATGCAGCCGTCGCCATCTTCGTCACCTTTGCGTGGTCCTGAACTCATATCTAATGTCATCT
Source organism: Necator americanus (assembly GCF_031761385.1). Taxonomy (NCBI): domain Eukaryota; kingdom Metazoa; phylum Nematoda; class Chromadorea; order Rhabditida; family Ancylostomatidae; genus Necator; species Necator americanus. The sequence goes on from NC_087374.1 coordinate 19,215,118, forward strand.
ATTTTAACGTTGCTAACGCCGTACACGACAGTGCCATCTACGATGAGAGGTCCGCCAGTAGGAACTACTCCCTTCTTTTATGTTTCTTAAAAAGATTTTTCTATTTTTTCAAGATGAATTGTTAACGAACGGGATAAAAGATGCATTCCAAAGTTACTGAAACTCAGTAGTAGGACGCTAGAAATTTTTTTCCGAGAAACCTTTGCCATTTGTTTTTTTTTTTCGATTTTTTTTTTTGCATTTTCTCCTTTTCCGTTCCTTTCACGTAGTGGAATTTAACTATTTCTTTTTTCTAATGCTACAATCGGGATTTCATCCTTATTTTTGGTTAAACTTCGGATAAGTTAACATAGATCTTTCAAGACAAACTGGTTCTTCTTTCCACTGAAGAATAGAGAAACTAAGATTTCTTCTCTCGCTTTGTTGTTCTGTTTTTTTTTCTTCTGGAAAATTCATCCGGTTTTCTTGAAATCCGTCTTTAAAACAAATGAAGTGAGCACAAGTGTTTTATGTCACCGTTCTCTGTTGCCGTCTCATTTTTCTGTAAAAATGCCCAAGAATTGATTTTTCTGAAGAATTTTTATTGCACCATCCGATTGTCCTTTGACACATAATTTACCTTCTCTAATCGCTAGAGGTTTCTTTCACATCACAGGTTCTCATAAGGCGAAGAGTATGCGTGCGTCAGCGTTGTGCTGACGTTCGTTCTCTTTGTCGTTGGCATGGTTAGAAGAAATTTCCTCGATAAGTGACTTCAAGCTCCATGCGAAACGTTTTTACAGGACACATTTTACTCGTATTCACACAATGGCTTCTTCGAAATGGGAATGACTTTTTGAAGCAGTAGCTGCTGCGCGGCGACTAATTCAATTCTCAACTGTTACCAGTTTACTGAGGGCGCCCGCCACTTGAATATACGTACCTCAGCGAAACTTGTTGCCTCCGGAATCACTGCCAGGACGTGCTGCCTACCCTTTATTTTTTTATTACACCAAATTACTATTTTATTGCATCAAAATATGTTTTCTGAAATATCGCGTAGAAGTTCCTCAAGTTTTGTTTTTGGTACCACTCAGTTTAATATTATTGTTTACCTAGTCTTTATTTTTTTTGTGTGCTTTGCGCAAGCTCTCAAAGTAGTGTACATAGAAACATTTTTTTATAACTTTGGAAATCGACAGAAAGAGGAAAACTCTACCTTGGACTATTTTAGATCCGCACTTTTAGAAAATGGTTTTTCGAGTTCTCGGAAAACCGAGAGAGACGTGAAAACGAATGAATATATCGAAGAAACGGAAATAAATTCGAATATTTCGAAGAGAATACTGTAGTCGCTTTTCTTACTCCTGAAACCGGAAAGGCTTTTTTTTCTCAAAAATCAACTCATAACTGACGTAACATGATTTGAAATAACCATGAGTTAATATTTACAATGGTGAGGTACTTATCGAATAGCAGCACAGATGCAAATAATTCTTCTTATGGTGTTTAAATTACTCGGTACCAAGTAATAAATTAATCCCGGTGAATTACCAGCACTACTTAATTTTTACACAAGTGGTTCCCAGTGCTACTCAGATCCTCCCTGCTCTGACCTCATTTGCAAAAAAAAAACATTGTTAGATTAATGAATCTGAAAGAACGTGGGAATGAAAGTTTCTTTTCCACGGAATGTACTGCAAAAATAGTGGCGATTTCGATTTGCGAAATCAATACGAATTTTTCATACTCATAATATCCGTTTTTTTTTTAATGATCACTACGGCTTTCGGTAGCTTCACGAATAACCGTCACAAAACAAATAAAAACGTCTTCATTTTTTATGTTCGTTTTCATTTTGCTTGATAAAATAAATGTTTTCTAGAAATTTTGGTTTTCTGGACATTCATCTGCAAACAACTGAGAACTCATATTTGGTGAAAATAGGTTCATTTACCAGTGTAAAGGAAAATCGCTTTTCTCTAAAGACCGAGTTATTTTGTCTCGTTTACTTATTTGTTTCTCAACCGGTTGAGAAAATACCAGTATTTTTGACGACTTCGCGAGCCCTATGTAAAAACCTCTGCACACCTATAAATCATGGATGTTCGCTTAGGCGTGGTTACATTCTTCATCGATACTTATCTGATGTTCCTCAGTCAATGCTTCTTTCTGCGATAAATTCTCTGCGGTGAGTGACTCAGTGCTGCGCCTTTCTCGAGCTCAGATCGCTGTTGTCTCTCAGCAGCAACGAAAGGCCCACCGCTAACACCACGTTATGTCATCAGTGGACAAACGACGTATAGAAAAATACACTTCGAGCAGGTTTGATTGATTAAACGCCTACTTGTAGCGGTCAGTATATTTCTTTTGAAAAAAGAAGACCTAATTTCTTTGAAAACATCAAGGAAAATGCCTCCTTTTCCTGAGGTCGTCTCGAGTACTCTGCAGACTTCTTTTTCTACGAGATTATTTTCTGACTATTTTTAATTTCTGTCCTGGGAATAACAAATTCGTAAGAGCTTTAAATCACTTCTACGTCTTTTTCCATTGAATAAATCATTAAAATCGAATCCTTTAAATAGGCATTTATAAAACCATTTGAAGAAAAAAAGCGCGGAGCAAAAAACGAGCGGCGCGGCGCCGCCGCCGATTTCCAATCAGCGCAGCCCACTTCATTTTCGACGCACATAATTCGTTTTTGAAGTGGAATTACTCTAGGAAGAGTTTCTCCCGGAGGCACAATTATAATCTTTGAACCATCCACACTTTTTCAGTCACGTCAACAAAAAAACGCAATACGAACGGCCGAGCACCTCAAAGACCGCGATGTCACGCTACGACACCGTGCCAACGTCCGCCACGAGTGGTCATGTGGTGAATGGGGTACGTGCGAGGGAACTCGTCCATGTTTGAGCCGAGTAGCCGCGAAACATCCGATTGCAGCTCACAACAAATGGTCATCGAAATTCACCGCCACACCAAACAATAAAGGGTAGACAGTCGGTGATCTTGGGAACTGGCGGCGGCAATCCGTATTTCACGCGAGATCCAGCTCAGTTGCGAGGGGAAATGGTCAGCACAACCATCGTGAAGGGTGCCAAGGGGCTTGGTTTCACTCTGATTGGAAATGACGCTTCCAGTAAAGGGGACGAGTTCATACAGGTGAGTGTTTGTAGGGAGTTTCTTCCAAATTCTAGCAATTTTTTCTTTGCCATTTTTCCTCTGTATATTAGGAAGAAATGAAGAAGTTGTGCAACTAGCAGGAATCGTTATACCTCCTCCGATTTTTCATCGCTTACAACATAATATGAGCATTGTACTATGAACAGCCACAATCCTCGTTTTATTGCTGGGCGCTCAACAGCGGATGGAACGCGTGTTAGGTGGGGACTGTGGACGCGCCGCGGTTGTTCGCGTAAACATAAGCACTCGCGACATTAATTTCTATTCCGTTTAGGATTTGGTATTGACGCCAGTCGAAGTAGGTGATTACGCAGCCCTCGGAAGTACTTTTTTTTCTCTCCGCTCTCAAGATAGTTCCTATGCCGAGTAAAAGTTCAACATTGAGAGAAGAAATGCTCTAAATTTTCAGTTTTTCCTAGACAGTATTTATTGCACAGCAGAACTCGTCGTTATTCATGGGATTTTGTGAAGACCTGTATTTGTATTTTTGCGAATTCAAGAACTCAAGGATAATGATCCTAAAACTTTTCTATTCGTTTTGTTTGCCAAATTGAGTGCTCCATAGTTTTGTTCGGTCTAAGTCTTCAAATAATAACTCGTGTGGAATGTTGGCTGATACGCGGGGAATAATTCTCTTCGAACTTTTAACTCTCGGGAATCTCTCCTACCGGAAGAGAGGTGAGCCAAAACCCTCGTGAAAGAAAGTGACTGAGAGAGGCAATATACGTAAACATGTTTTTCCGGGCTTTGAGGGCTTCTTGGAGTTTCGGGAATCTCTTAGATTTGCCATAAGCTAAGCGCATAGGAGAAAACTTAAGTGCCGTTTCTTCAGGTTAGGGCAGCTATTATTGTTCACTTTTGTTGTAGAAGAGAGCGGTTCGAAGTAAACAGCTCCGTACTTGACAAACTTTCCGTGGACCATCGTTTAACATGTAGGATTTATTTTCATAGATGTTTTCTTTTGTTGGGCACGTGACTGAAGGGACAGTTTCCCTTTCCCTGTCATTCTATACAGGCAGGATTACCGTTTATAAGATTCGAGGGCGAGTTCTGGCAGAATTCTGCAACCAGCTCATTCGTTTGTGAGCATGCGCGCTCACGACTTCGACTCGCCGCGCCACGTCGACAACAACAAAGGCCCCAAAGTGTGTTGTTGCAAAAACGAGAAGGCAAGACATAAAGTGACGTTTTCAATAATGCGCATTGTCTTTTGAGAGGTGACAGAGCCAAATTCCGCATGTTTTCGTTATAGGGCCTACTTACTAATTGGTAGCACTTCGGAATTGGCGATCGTTCTGCTTTATCTGCCGGTCGCATCTAACAGAATGTTGACAGTTGTCTCATTTGTCCGTACATCATGAAATAGCGCCGACTCCCTTTTAGTTCCCTCGGGGCGCCACCTTAGGAGTTGTGGAAAACAAAATCTGTGGAATAGTTGGTGCTTTCCAGCTCCCACGGTGGCGCCAGAATGCTCAACTCTGCTTATTTGAGGACATCTAATTCTTGATGTCATTAGAGTCTACCTTATCCAAAGGATAAGGTAGACTCTAATGATAAAGGGAAAGGGAAGGGAAGAAGAAAAATCTAGAAGAAAAACTAGTGTCAGCTTGGCATTTTTACAATTTAATGTCACGATTAGAATAGTGATAATCCGTGTCTTCATTGTCTTCGCTAATTTTAGATTCCGAAGCCCCTTTTTCTGTGTTTGCTTGAAGAAAACAACTCCGACTTGCGTCCTGTTAGGTGGACGCACGTTTCTGAGACGCGTGTAGAAACCAGAGAAAGAGTGTTGTGTTGCGGCGGACGCGCGACGCTCGTCCGGCTGGACATGAGTCCCGGCACATGCGCATGTGCTTTTCCAGGAGTTCAAATAGAAATGATAAAGTTGAAGATTATGCAACTGCTGCGCACACTTTCTCACTGGTTCACTTGATGTGTTTTTCGTAGTTCATGGATTTTGATGGAGCAAATTCTGTTGTACTGTTACTGTTTATTCAAGATTTGAATCAGTGTAAACTTCCCTTTCTTTTAGATTATATCGATGTAGATTGTAATCTGATACACTATAGAATTAATGTCTAACAGAAATTTAGCGCACAAGTATACCTTGAGATGAACTAAATACATCGAAACGGCCAAAAATGTGTGCAATGTCTCCACCATTCTGCGTGTATACGTGTTGTGCGCACTCTACTTCTCCGTGTGTTTGTAACCAGAGGAAAGAAACTATTCCCGAAATTGCAAACATTCTTTTTTTGAGCTTACATATCTGCGTTTCGTGAAAAGCAGAAGCATGCAACCTTCAGAGCAGACCTCTGCATCGCTGCAGTATATTGAATTATGGATTACCCTCCGGGTAGCAAAAAAATGTCTCACTCTGTGCCGTCCTTCCAAAATGAGAAAGCATCCTCAAATGGCTAATTGATGGGTCGGTAGGATTGTTTCGTTTCATGGAAGCTTCAAAGCTGATCTCTTCGGGAGAACTGAGCTTTGATGCCTGCATCGCTATTTGCATGACGAGCCAGAATTTTGAGCACTGAAGCCTCGTTAAAGCTCCGAGTCCTGAAGGCAAGCCTTTAATGCGGGGAAGGGACGTTTCCTCGGTGTGGCTGAGAGCACATCGAGGTATTCGTGGTTTCTGCACCGGTGCTCACAGCTCGCCTGAGCATATAAAACAATTCTATTTCCCCCCACGAAAAGACTCTTCTTACAGTCAAAACTCTAATGTTTCCCCTGCAATTCAGTTAGTTCATCGTGCTCCTGTGTTCCAGGTGAAATCCGTATTGCCTGGTGGTCCTGCCGCGGAGGATGGTGTTTTACGAGCTGGTGACGTATTGGTACGTGTGAATGGTGAACTTCTACTCGGTGCCTCACAAACGGATGCGTGTCGAATTTTTGTGAATATTCCCGCCGGAGATCCGGTTGCAATACAAGTGTGCCGCGGTTATCCGCTATTGCTTGATCCATCGAACCGGGTAGGTTTCGAGGATTCGAGGCTTTTCGCCTGAACTATTGCTCCTGCTCCCCCCTTCTCGCTCATTTCTCTTCTACTTACACTCTGTCTTCTAAATTCTCAGAGCAACATCGCTACGTGCTTACGTCCTCTTGTCGCCCGTAGCTTTTCCATCACTCTATTTCTTGGATTTTTATTTATTCATTCATTCTCATATACCAGTGGTGCATCAAAGAAAAAGAAGGAAAAAAGAAGACATACTTTATTCAAGTCAGAACAAGAAAAACAGAAGAAAATCAGAATTGAGTTTGCTTCCTGAATTGTCGCGCCTTTTCCATCCTGTTTTCGTAAGTCCAGCACCGACCTCACAATCACAATCCACCGCTCTTTTTATGTATTTTGTATTTTTTGGCTTGTCTTTTTATTTTCCAGCTGTTTGTACTGTTTTTTCTCCTCCTGTTTACTATGGAATCATAGAGAAACTAATCTCTATTGCCATGATTTAATAAACGATCGTTTGTAACCAGAATCGTTCATTTTACAGATAATTACCGAAAATGTCTACCAAACAGGCGGCAAAAGTCGAGATCTACACGACATCGATATCATCAAAGGACCGGAAGGCTTTGGCTTCACTATTGCGGACAGTGCTTCGGTATTTTTTCAAATCTCTTTGTTTTCTGACATTTCTCGGTTTGAGGAAGTAATCCCTTTCATGTGATAATGCGTGAAGAACTTCCTCAAACCTATGAAAAACATATTTCCGGTCGATATTTCCGTCTTTGTTCATTCTATCAGATTTTGACTACTTATTTCCATCCTATCCGTGCACTCTTCACAAAATCTTTATTTGGTTGATATTTCACTCCTTTTGATATATTTATGGTGGAGTTTATTTTTTATCCATCTACTTTTGTGTATTTTCTGCCAATTCTTTCCTGCTCTCTTCAGGGTCAACGTGTGAAAAAGATCCTGTATCCGGAGCAATGCGCCAATCTGCTTGAAGGTGACACGATTGTAGAACTGGATGGTCGAAATGTTCGAGCGATTTCTCATACTCAGCTGGTTGACATGCTCAGAGAATGTCCGATAGGACATCGAGGTCGTCTGGTAGTCAGAAGAAGTTCACCTAAGCACAGGTAGGGATTCTTCCACCCGCTAATTTTACCACGTTCATCTTTTTTCCGACTTACCTTAGCCGTTTAATCGCCTCATTTTCCACGAAATTTCGTGACTGTGCTACCGCCACCTAGTTTCTAATGTCATTTATTATGTGTGGATGTGGCATTTCATGAACTAAAGCAAGGTTATTCAGCTAATGCCATCTTTGAAATTGTTAGTTCGCTAGTTCATAATTTCCGGTTGGGTTTCAGGAAGGGAGTAGTTTTACCACCACAGCATTCTCACGTTCCTGGTATACTTCTTTCCCCAGTTGCATGCTTTTTTCAAATGCTGTATCCTAGGAACATGCACAAGTGTGTGTGTGTGTGTGTGTGTGTGTGTGTATGTGTGTATGTGTGTGTATGTGTGTATGTGTGTGTATGTGTGTGTATGTGTGTGTATGTGTGTGTATGTATGTGTGTATGTGTGTGTATGTGTGTGTATGTGTGTGTATGTGTGTGTATGTGTGTGTATGTGTGTGTGTGTGTGTGTGTGTGTGTGTGTGTGTGTGTGTGTGTGTATGTGTGTGTATGTGTGTTTGTGTGTGTATGTGTGTGTATGTGTGTGTATGTGTGTATGTGTGTGTGTGTGTATGTGTGTATGTGTGTGTGTATGTGTGTGTATGTGTGTGTGTGTGTGTGTGTGTGTGTGTGTGTGTGTGTGTGTGTGTGTATGTGTGTGTATGTGTGTGTATGTGTGTGTATGTGTGTGTATGTGTGTGTGTGTGTGTGTGTGTGTGTATGTGTGTGTATGTGTGTGTATGTGTGTGTGTGTGTGTGTGTGTATGTGTGTGTATGTGTGTGTGTATGTGTGTGTATGTGTGTGTATGTGTGTGTATGTGTGTGTATGTGTGTGTATGTGTGTGTATGTGTGTATGTGTGTGTGTGTGTGTGTGTATGTGTGTGTGTGTGTGTGTGTGTGTGTGTGTGTGTGTGTGTGTGTGTGTGTGTGTGTGTGTGTGTGTGTGTGTGTGTGTGTGTGTGTGTGTGTGTGTGTGTGTTTCGACTCAGCGAAAATCTACCGCAAGGGATGAAGGGATCGACCATGTGTAGGAATTTCGTGTAAGATCGCCGTCCATGGGTCAAAACCTTTAATGGCTGCTCGAATCACGTTCCGGGTGAGGGCGTATCGAATATAAGTGCTATGCTGTACTGTAATTGTGTATAAGTAATTGTGTATAACTTCACTCGCCTCAGGTGACACCTAGCTACCTCCCCCGTGGCTTGTGAACCACCCGGGACCATTATTTATGAAGTTAGTTCACCAAAACACCCCATCTTCACACGAAGAAAGTTACCAGAAGTCAATTATTATTTAAGAAGAGTTGAACGGGCTTTATTTCCTTTGCAAGTATCTCCTTATTTGGTGAAAAATAGGATCTGAAACAGCTTATTTGTCCACCCAGATGCATTTGCGTGGATGAGTTCACAGCTTGTGTTCAGATCCCGAACACCAGCGGCGGAATTCCGATACGGCGAACAAACACGTGCCACTCCATTACCTATCGTATCACCTCGTTCAAAAACGCCTGCACCCATTTCTGGTGGACGACATGAAGCTGAACCATCATCAGCAACGTTAAACGCCAGGGCACAAACGCTACAAAGAGTAAGAATACAGTATTCTCTACAGTCCCCTCTTTGTTCCTTTTCTGGTCCTAGTAGAGTAACTTGTAAATTTTGTTTCCTCTCAGCAATCAAACGTTACCCAACCAACTGACGTATGGGACGGAACAGGAGCCGGGTCTAGAATGAAGTCATCATCAACAACACTGGGTTTTGCAACCCCTAACTACATGCCATTGAGTGCTTTTCAGTTTAATAAGTGAGAACATTTTGGCTATGAGGAAGCTATGCAGCGTCACATGAAGGTTCTTTCCTCTTTTAAGGCCAACCGATCTAATCATTGTGAATTTGATCCGAAAACCTAGCGGTTTTGGATTTCGACTACTCGGTGGAAGTGAGGTAGGTAAACTGTGTTTAATTTTTCCCTCTCTGTCCTGTCTCTGCTCCCTCTTCTGAGGATTTTGCTGTGATCTTTAGCTTTTTCCCTTAATATCGCAGCAATTTCATGCATTTTCTTGAAGTTATCAATTAAATGTTAGTCTTCTCAAAGCTACTGAATAATAATTCGTTCAAGTCATCTGTGATTTTAAACTCAGCTGAAAGTAGATTAGGAGGAGTATTTGAAGTTTTTTTTTTTCTGCTGAAATGAAATAAAATAGAAATCAGATAGAATGGAATGATTTGAAGGATTGCTTAGAATAGTTCATGGAATAATTGTCCACTGTCCACAATTTTTTTTAAAGACAAACACTCTGCTGACTGTTGGTCAAGTGGTTCCCGGTGGTGCAGCAGCAGAAGACGGCCGAATGCAAGAAGGTGACGAGATCGTCGAGATTGACGGTCGTAACGTGGAAGGTGTCAGCCATGCCGAGGCCGTCTCCCTTCTTGAACATGCTGCCCATAACAAGCACGTGAAGCTAGTGGTCCGCAGGCCAAGGATGGGTACGGAACGTTAAAGTCACCTTTTGTCCATTTATTTTTCTGCAGTTATGGCAGTGAGAAATTTGGAGCGATTAAGGATGAAAATTGCGATAACAAGAAGAAGGTGTCCTAGCGTTGTTGCTTTCAGCTGGAGATTCCCTACGACGTCAATCGCTTCATGTGGAAAGACCATTGATTGGTACTATGAGCGGATCTGGTGAATACGACGTGACTTTGTCTCGGAATGATACGGATGGATTTGGTTTCATTATCATATCATCGCTGAATAGAACTGGATCTACCATTGGTAAGTTCTCATGCTTAGAAATCTTTGTTGCATAAAAAAATGTTACATGACATTTACGGAAATTTTTTGCTGGAAATCCATCGTTTAGGTCAAATTCTCGAAAATTCACCAGCGGAAAAATGTGGACGTTTAAAAGTTGGTGATCGTGTGGTGGCGGTGAATGGTATCGATATTCTGAATTTATCGCACGGAGAGATTGTTGGCTTGATCAAGGTGTGTTATGTGTAGAATTTATCCGTTTCACTTGGATTCCCACTCATCTACTGTAGATCACAAAACGCAGCCACCAGCTGTGAACCTCGTGCCACTAGTGGCTCTGTATTTCCAGGCTTCCGGCTTGACGGTCCGGCTAACAATCGCTCCTCCGCATCCCGATGGTAGTCCATTAGCTTCAAGTACTCTGAATCGCACCACGATTCCCAGTATGTCCTATGCTCCATCACCACCAACATCATTCATTCCTCCTCCTCCGATGTTCCAAAATGGAGGCCTTTATGCGACTGTCGGCAGGGTAGGTTCCGTTCATCCGTTAGATTTTACTTTATGAAATTTTAAGTGGAAGCAACGTTTAGGTTTAGAATTTTATTTCTCTTCGTACTATACTTACTTTCACTGTAGAATTGAACTTTAAAGGTTTGTATGGTACCGTATATCTGAATATTTTTACAGAATACGAATTACGCCACCTATCAACAACCGTCGATGACTCCGTCACCCTTCTCTTACACTAACGGCTCTGTGATTAGGAGCACCTCAAACTACTCGGCTTATCCTGACATTGGACGTCCCATCTACACCACTTCACATATCAACGGACAGCTGAACGGGATGACCTTACAAAATACGGTGCCTCCAGAACAGGTAGCATTCCATATTATTGGCATCCTCTCAAATTTCCTACTTGTAACATTGAAGTACTTCATTGCTTTTATTCTAATCTTTAATTCTGGTATAATTACGTTAGTATTTGTTTTTTGGCGCTTTTGTAGAGATAGCTGCTCATTTTACCCCTCAATCAGCTTTTGAACTGCCTATTTAATGCTTAGCCTTCGTTCTCATCTATAGGCAAAGCTGGCTGCTTCTTTCTCTTCACGATACACGCTCACTTGTTCTGTTTTAATTTTTAAGACAACCTTAGTAGACTTCTGTTTTTCTCACACAGCAACCGAGTTGCGAAAGTTTGCTGGCGGCACTACGCGAATCAGGTGTTTTCGACACATACACCGAATCAGCCGATATCGACGCCATCGAGTCGTTGACACCTGCCGACTCGCCAGTGTTAGGCATCCGCCGGTGAGGTTAATCGTCATGGACCGCGCCTATCCCAGCATCCAACACATCCACTCTCCGTCTCTGTGGTTCTTCCCCAGCTTCTCAACTTCTTTCTCGACCAACCCTCAATTCCCTCTCCGCTTTTCTGTGTCTTCGAATTTTGACTCGCAAAAGGAAAAAAAAAAGATTTCTTCGTCTTTTCCATATTCAACAGCAATGTCTTATGTTTCCCAAGTTAATACTTCTTTCGCCTAACACCTTTATTGCTTATGCTTATGCTTATGTGCTTCTGTATGTAACAATAAGCTTCTCTTTTCAAACATGTAGAACGGTGGATTTAATCCTTTGAACTCTGAAAAAGGCAATTGCTATTAGGCTCTTTTCAAGATTATTTTCCAGATTCCAGAAACCGAATTAGTGTCAGCCGGTGCCGCCTTCCGTAGTATAAAAACTTAGGCTACAAATTTCAAGCTGTCGGTTGAAAACACTCATTTGCCGTCCAAAAGGATATACTCACGATTTAGACTGCAAACCGATAATTGAGTACGAGATGCTCAATTACAAGAGACTAATTACATAATAAAATAGTCGTACTTTTGAGAATAGCAGCTTACTCATTATGAGCATCGTTTTGATGTTTTCTTGCTTATCGTGCTAGTTCTGTCATAACAAGCTGTAATGTCAGCTACATAATATTATGTAGTCTCATGCACCGGGTTCCCTCCCGAAGGAGCTGCCGGCATCACTGGCCGGACCCAGAAGATTTGGGCTTGGCTAAGGCATGATGGGCTTGGCTTTCTGGACCTCTATTCCGCCGGAACAGAGGTCCTGGTTCCGCTTGTTTCAGCCTCTTTTTGCGTAACTCAGATCCAACGTCTTTCTTTCGCCAGGTACATTATGACTTATTAAGGCTTATCTTTAATACAAAACTAGAAAGTAGGGTTGCTAACTATGTAATAGTGCTAAACACAATTAACACTAATACAATCGAATAACTACGAATAAATGCAAACAAATTACTACGGAGAATTAATTAATTGACTACTAGTATATAACCACGGCGACAGTATACATCAAACTACATAGTTTTACTGTCCACAGTACACGTGGCCAATCATAGTGCACTAACAGAGCCTAAGTTATGGGTCATCGTTTCTCTAAATGGGTAGGTTAGAGGAGCTGCGCCGCAGATGATGGATATACATTGTGGCGGCGGGCTACCTTTCCTTACAGTTCACGGAGCATCTAGATCGATTGCAGATCACGGATCAGGAGAACGCAAGACAAAACATGAATCCAAGCGCTGGGAACGGTGCATTGTATGCTAGCCAGCAGCGGATGGGAAGCACAGGAGGAAGACAGAAGCATCAAGACCCTGTCGCGAAAACTGAAATTGTGCGGAAAATTACTGAATGTCGACATATTTTCAATTTTTGCAATGCTTTCAACACTAATGACACTCCACTCTTAAAGACATTACTCCACGAATTTGGGGTGGTACGGGTTTCAAGTGGGTGATGCCCTACGGGATCGTAGATTGTGGGGCTGAGAGTGATTCCATTCATCTCTTCCTGTATCAGTGTAAACACCCGACCGCGACTGCTTCTTACGACGGTTTCTGTTGCAATGCGCAACCGTTCGCCCCTCCTTCGATTCGTCCTAATGGTGGGTTTTCCACGAATCGCAGGAGGGGCCGGGCGCAACGGTTGCGCATTTCAACAGAAGCCGTAGGAAGAAACAGCGTCCGTTTCCACTGATACAGGAGGAGATGAATGGAATCACCCTCTTCCCACAATCTACGTCCCGTATAGGCATTACCCGCCTGAAACTCGTACCACCCCCGATTCGTGGGGTGATGCCTTTAAGGTTCCTGCCACAGATCAAAGTTAAAAGCCTACATTCCCGGTGAAAGTAAGAAACAGCAGAGCATGTTCTCTTCTTCCTTCCATGTTCTCTTGAAAGTCCCGTTAAAATTCGTGTGAATAAAATTCCCTGTAATTCAAAAATGTGAAGAAAGTAGAGTGCTGCTAACTCAAGAATGTGGAATGTATGTGTAGGGCAACTATTTCTTGTAAAGAGCCTCTACGCTAACTTTCCAGTAAATGTTTCCGCCAAGCCGCTCCCGCATGTGACGTTAACATAAGAACTTTTCTATCGAAGTGCCTTTCTAACAGCAAAATTTCTGGAAACTGAATTTTACGTTAAATTCTAGGATGGCCCTATAATCTCAGTCGAACTGGAGCGTGGCGTACGCGGGTTCGGCTTCTCTATACGTGGTGGGCAAGAGTTCGGTGCTATGCCTTTGTTTGTACTGCGTATCGCTGAAGACGGTCCTGCAGCGGTTGACGGACGGTTAAAGGTGAGTTGGTGTAAGCGTTTCGACTATCTTAAAGATGAACGAATAGATTCCAGGTGGGAGATCAGTTAATTTCTATTAACGGTCGTGATACTAAAGGTCTCACACATGAAGAAGCCATCCAACTTATCAAACAGCATCCAACCGTTCGTCTAACTATACGACGCCATAAGCTTCCCTGAGTTTCCTCTTTGAGAAGGTTCCTATTTTTTTGCGCTTACAATCCTTTCAAACTTCTCTTCGAACGAATCCATTTGTTGTCCTGTACAGTTCGTAATGTTTCTTTTTCTAACTTTATTACCGCTGTACTAGAAATCTGGAAATGTTCTCATTGCAAATGCTATTCACTGTACTTACCGTACACCAGCCAAATTGAAGTGCTACATACCCAGAGATAGGAGGGCAGTAGTCGTTTTAACGTCAACGCTTTAACTCGTCCGCTGCAGGCTCAGTTTAATGTTGGTAGTGAAGGTGATAGTTTGTCGTATATAGTTAGCACAGTTGACACTTGACATCGTCCTCAGCGTGATCCTGACGGTCCTTTAACATCTCTTATCCATGCACATATATAGTTCTAATACCCGACACACACATACACACTCAACATGGGTCTCAGTTCCTATTCATTGAATTATTATACGTCAACATTGAGTTACTGTACTTGTTCCGTTATAATTGCTTTATTTGATTGTATTTTTGTTATTTTGGTATTACCCGTGACATTTTCGTTCGTTTGCGTTTATTTGTACATACAAAAGATCCTCTGAATATCACTTCTTCAGTGCGATAGATTATCGATAAAATTGCTATCATCAACTTGTTCCTTTTTGGTGAAGGGCTTTAATGTTCCGTTAGGACTCCTGTGGTCAAAAAGAAACGCTACAGGATATTCCTCATAAATCCGAAGTTAAATCAGTAGTTCAAAGAATGTCGACTAGCGTAGCAGTTCCACCAATCATGATTGCATTTGAATTGGGTCTTCATACGAAGCGTCAATAGTCACCCTACTGTTTGTACAAACCTTCTTAGCTTTAACTTGCAGCAGCAAAGCTGCAGTAGCTGCAGCGGCAAAAATTTCCTTGTAACCCATCTAAGCGGCTGAACCGTGCCACAGAAGAAACTGCACGACTCCACACAGCGGTATTTCGAGAACAACATTTACAAAAAATGACCGGATGTAGGGCGCAGGCTAACCAAAATCTCCTAAGCATTAACAGTGTTAGTAATTTGGTGGAAACTCACAATGTGTAGCTTACTCTAATGACTTAACTCCTTCACTAGCGGGTTCGTGGAAATGCCGTAGGAATTCCAGTGATATCATGAAAAGCGGGAGCAATTTAGCTGGAGGGTAACTGCAAAATTGTCGAAAATACAGGAAGAGAAGTGATTGCCACAAATTCGGTTCCGGCAGCAGAGACGAACGAGGGAGGCGACGGCTTCCGCCAGTCTTCTTCACAATCCCCAGTTTTCTGGAGAAGATAACGTCCGTACATGAGTCGATATGGTCCGGGTACTGATCTATGTTCCAGACATAGTATGGCATGCAGAGTTGAGACGTCTGATTGTTCCTCGTCATCAACCGACCGTTTGTTGCTAAACGCGCGTCGTACCGTCCTGGTTTCGGAGATAGGATAAAACATGCAATGAACGCCATGAAAGGCGGTCGCAAAATCCGTCAAATTCTGCGGAATTGTGCTTTTAACTGCATACTTAACTCACAACGTAGCTAGTAATCTAGCATCTGTGTCATTATTGTGGGTAACCCTAGTGATCTACATAGGCCAATGGTTCTATTATTTTATCATTGTATTATTATCTTATTATGCTAGAAAGCGTTGGATTTGCATTTTAGTAGCGGTCGTAACGCAGTGATCATGTGCACAATAAACCTGGGGTTGGGAAAAAATCTGATAGATTCGTAGCGGCGCGCATGTAGCCGCTGCTGGTACGAGTTAAGATGAGTTAAGGTTAAGAGTTTAACTCTCGTTGGCGACGTATTTGCGAGTCTTGAACTGCACTTTTTTCTTTTTCTTTAAGATTGCTATGAGCTTTATGTTGGCAAGAATGAATGCTTAGCTGTATATAAAGGGTGCTTATCAAAAAATCTGTTAAGAGTTAGAGCTGTGCGGAAAACTTTGTTGGCATCAGAAATCATGTCTCACCTTGTTTTTCCATATTTTTTCACTTTGTTCCATTCCTAATTGTATTTGTTGAGAACATCATGGAGGAGTTAGTGAAAAAATAGATGCATTTTGGGGTTGTCCCGATATAGGAACCACTGAGATGACTGCTTTCACGACTTCTCTCGGAGGCGGAGGATGGAAGGTTGAAGGGTTCTCGAATCAGCAGGGGATGGGACGGCGCATGCGGCCACCGCCCAACCACGCGTGGACCCCCACCACCTTGACTGCCTCCTGGAGGCAAACGAGGCAGACGTGCCATACGGGCTGCTTCGAATCCTGGTTTCTGGTTGCGGTGGAAAGGTTGTTCTTCACTTACCAGGAAACTCGGTCAAGTATGATCCAGAGATGAGATCATGGCGATGTCAAGGCTTACTATACTTGGAGAGCATTTAGCCATCACAAAACCAAGGAACCTCGGTCACGATGAGCTGACTTCCGAACGACTCTGGTTCGGACTCTCCCTGCATTGTCGCTTTCTGCATTTCCTCTGTCCACGTGTTCCTTGTGTGTCATATCCTAACATTGGGACCCGGACTGTATACAACTCCTCCTCGGTAAGTCTCGGTTGCTGACTGAAACACATGCTCACCAAGTCACATTCACCTGATTGGCCTGAAAAACAAAGGACAAGGAGCCAAAAATGATTTTTTAGACATTTTCATCACAAATATTACTCTCAAAGTAATCCAAACAATAACAATCGGGTAAAAACTAGTAGCTACAATAATCCATACAGTGCAGTAGAAACAATTCCTTTTCAAGGTAATGGGATAACAACTCATAATTCAACAATGCGATCATACAAAGATACCGTATCTTTTGTTACGTAGTAATATATATCGACGGACGCAACATCTAAAAATGTGACTGAAATCCTCAGTACGATACGTTCGTGAGTGAGGTACAACAGCGATATGTGCACAACAAAGAAAGAAAGATTCCGAGCAGCTTGAAAAAAAAGAAATACTCGATAGAGTACTCCAATTCTTATAAAATACTTACCGAAATCCCACAGATCCAAAAATATTACCCATGATGTACTAGAAGTAATCTGCTATGGCTGCTTATTACGAAACTACAAAAGCATATTACCGCTTAAAGCTAACTTAAAGTGAGTTTTTTGTGAGAGATTCAAAAATTGAAGCAACTGGAGAGTTCTCTCGTAAGCCCAAGTGCAGAGATTGGTTCAAAAAGGACGGCCGAGCCAGGAACAATGTCGGTTCATTGTTGCCGTCGATCTTTCTCCGCTTCCTGTCTCCATCGCCTCAAATCGACACTATTCCGTGTTCGCTGACTTTCCTCATCCTCTTCCGGCACAGTTGTCAATGTTTCGGTCACCGGAGATCTTCGCAGGGGGCTAGCCGGTGATATTTCTAGATGAAAAATTTGGAAAAACTACTAGAATTCGAAAAGAAAGCAAATGTGTGGTTTAGAACATTCCACTGACCACCGTCTGGAGTGAGAAGCATCGGATTTCGTGCTGCTTCGTCAGCAAGATCATTCAGAATATCCAGTGAACTTCCACCTTCGATAGTTGTCTTCAGATCATTGTTCAAGGACATTTGCGACATGTTGAGTCGAGTTGGTCGTGACAATTTTCGCATGTCATTTCTGCAAAAAATGGATGCGGCCGTTTTCGGAGAAAAACAGCAAAGAAATCCAGTGATCTGCCGATTACATGTGAAACTAACAAATTATCTCCCTGCAGTTTTCGGTCGGAAAGGAACGCCACTTTTGACCAAAAATAGGACGGATTTGTGAAAAGCGCTATGTATGTTTGTGTGTAAATATACTGTCTCTAAGAATAATAAACCTTGATTACACTCATTTGCTTGAACATCAATCCCTTCCACAATGCAGCATCTGAATACTTGTCGCACTCAATCATGTCTGATACCACTTCATCGACCCCGGAAGGATGAACGACTTGGTTTGCACTAGGGCGGATACAAACCTCCGATCGATCGTGCAGACAGCGAAACCTCTTACCGAGAGCGCTACACCAGCCCTGAATTTGGGATATCAAGCGGTAATAGACCTGGATCCAATGTATTTTTTACGACTATGAGGTTAGATACCCTAAAGTTTTCAAAAAGGGAGCTGGGATGGGGACGAGGATCCCCTGGCCGTACGCATATACAGACGGACCCTGAGGGGTTAGACTGCCATCTCGTGAAGTAGCTCAGCGCAAATTGCTGCGGACTCGGGCACTCGTGACCAAAGTTCGACCGCCGATGTCCTCCGCACCTCTTTCGGGAATAGACATGGGCACAATGAAAAGGATAGGGTCACTGGCGTATCAATCCATTTGGATGCGCCAACGCGTTTTCACTGCGATTCGTAATCGTTGAGGCTTTGGAACGCGTGTTAGCCTATACGATGAATTGCGCGGCCAGCCTATGATCAAGCGAGGATTTTTATGCTCCCGAACAAGTTTGGTACCAATTTATCGATCCCGAGGGATGAAAGGCTTGGTTGGCACTAGAATGGTTTCGACCGTTTGGCAACAGCGGACCTCTGACCGAATTCGCCACATCCGCCACATGGACAGAATGGGCGCAACAATTTCTACGTGAAGATCAAAAATCCATCGATTAGCCTATTGATAGTATGACTATAAAACACAAAAGTATACGAAATTTAAAAGCTAAAAATTTAATTTCTACAAACATCTCAGAAGAAGCTTGCAGCGAAAATAGCTGTCTTCCAAAGAAATGTAAGTCCTGAAAAAAATTTATTGTGTTGTTTATTCCAGAGGATTTAGAACTTTACAGGATAAAATGGTATGCAACGTTTCAAGATGTTACAGCAAATTAACAAAATATTAACTTACCGACTAAATTGCTTGCGGATACTGTCGATGACACCTCTCCTACTTGCAAGGCTTGTGCGACTACCACAATGACGATTCACAGAAACAACAGAGATACCTAAACCCGTGAAATTCAATGTTTGACCTCTGGCATATTTCGTGAAGTCGATATTTTCGGCTACCCCGAGGCAATAGTCTCGCCTCTGCATCGTCTATCGACAGATCGTCCAGGTCATCTCCGGCAATATGAGGCATCATGACGACTTCGTCTTGTTCCAACCTGAAATAGAAGCGTTATCGGAATCAAATTGTGCTGAGGGTGGATTGAGGAGATTGAGCGAATCATCCGAGTGAAAAGGAGTGGAAGAAATGAGAGAAAGAACGAATGATCTGCTAAGCAAACGCACTCATAGTGAGCAGCGGAACCAATCTGTGGGTTCACAGGTTTCACAGCCGAATCAGCTGAGTACAATGGTTCTATCGCCTCTGAAAAATAGTCGCAAATATAACCGTAAGCGAGAGCTAGTGGAAAAAAGGAACAGTGGCAATAGTATGACTATGCGAATTCACCCACCAGCTCCCCAAAAACCATCTTTCTGCTGTTGTGGTAGGTCACCGTAGCAGTCGTCGACTATTGTTAACCCGACCTAAAAGTGAATTTTCTTTGAAAAAAGGAAGAAAGAGACCGAAATGATGAGGAAAACAGAAAGTTAAAAGCACACTCGAAGGTTCCTGTCGATCAGGTAATTGCATTCAAAATCGTCATCATCTTCACCAAGTGGATTCATAAGACTTTCGGCCACCTGTAAAACTGAATTTGATAATTAAAGCCGCAGTTTTCTTTCAATTTGATCAAAATAAATTCAATAGATTTCATTGCACATTTTCCCACTCTTTCTTGTTTATATACATATCTGTATATAAACAAGAAAGAGTGGGAAAATGTGCAATGAAATCTATTGAAGCTAAAAATCTAACCTTCATCCATCCAACATAGAATACGAACTGAAGAGCAGTCATAGCAAAAGGCACCAACGGATACAACTTAAAGAGTGATGCTCAGAAATTACGACTAATCAGCGTTTCTTAGTCCTTAAACACAACAAAAAACACAGAACACTTACTGGATTCGCGTCTTTTGGTGGTTCACCGTCGATAAGAACAGATTGTCGAGCAATAAGACAAAGGAAGAAGTACGCTCTGACAGCAAGGAAGACTACCTAAAGATTATATGTATCATATCGCGAGAACAGAATGGAGGAAAATGTAGGTGGGGGGACTCCGTGGTGCCCTTAATTCTGGTAGGGAATAACCAAATCGATCGGGGCCCAAACACTTAATCATTAGTCTTAGAGGATCTATGACCTGTAAGCTAAAGTTACTAAGAGAAAAAAGTAAGATGGAGTGTCCAGAAATAAGGGCGCCACTGAGTGCCCCCACCCCCTCATCTGCCGCCAACTACATTTTCCCTGGAACTAAACTGTAAAACTTCATCAACATGCTTTGTTTCAAACATTTAACTAGAAGAGTGAGCGTGCAGAGTGTTTCAGCCCGACCCGCCCACTGTCCTGGGAACCAATCACAGACGAGGATGCTGGCACAAAAAATCTTGTACACCTATGTTCTTCACAACTACAGTATCGCCGCTGAGAGATTGTTACACAAAAATTCAACTTCTGATCTGGACAAAGAGACATTTTCGGCTGGACACAACCAACAGTACATTTTACAATGGAAGAGCATATGAATAACTAACTTGAGGATACACCAAAGGAATAGGGACCCAATCGAAATTGGCGAGCTGAGCAAGACCACGGCGAAAATCTCCAATGTGCTGAAAGAAACATGTTAGAAAGAACATTGGACCAAGAAAATTGGAAAGAGCGGACCTTGATGATCTCATTTAACATCAGATCGCAGCTCAGTTTACCGGATGTACGCGCCTCAAAGAGTATCGTGTATGACCAATGCACAGGAAGAAAATGAGGTGTACATCGGATCTCTTTGAATTTGTTGTTGTATACAGCGTATTTATCACGTTCCGCTTCAGTCATAAAGCCTGCAACTTTGAGAAACTTCCAGACGAAAACAAGGGTGAAACAAGAGCTGACTGGCAGAACTGCAACGAACGCTACATAGAATACTTCTAAGGAAGATTGACAAATTTAGCACACTAGGAAATACGGACCTGCAGCAACCACGGTGTCCAGAGTGGGAAGTCGACGTCGAACTTGCATACTAATATCTCGAAAGATTAGCACCTGGAATTTCATTCTCAAACGACGTAATTACAGAAACAACTCCAGTGAAGAGCTCCAATCAAGGAGCAGTGATTAAAGGTTTTTTTTTGTTCAATCAAATCATAGGTTAGATTAGTCGTACAGAGTCAGATTAGACAGATTGCACCTAGGTTTGTCCACTTTTCGAACTAGTCTTCTTTCAGCTGTATTTGAGATCTTCTGGAACTCCTTTTCAAGTGTATGACTCCAAATGAGGACTGCCAGTCTCCGATTCAGCGATGTGATACAAAAATTTCTCCAAAGCAGCAAAAAGATAGGTGGTAAGGGGAAAAAGTCATTCAAGAGGCTTTCGAATATCATCACAATCGTATTCTCAGGATTTGCTCATCTCAAATTAGCAGATGTGCAGGATTCGGCATAGATCTACTCCACGGACAGATAATTTTGATGACGTCGAAGAACACCAAGCTGCTGTCCTGAAGTGAAGGTAGCATATTCCGGAAAAGCTGTTCCGGGATGTCTTCGTCCCATTGATGAAAATACCGTTTTCTTAAGAACGCTCGTGCAGATTAATAATTCCTTAAATAAATATCGGGATGGAAAAGAATTGTTTGCCATTTTGAAGTGAGCTTCTCATTTTGTCTGTCCTTGTAAAAAAATCAGATTCCAGAAACTACTGTGTTATTAATTTTGGTAGTTCTAGAAGTTATTGTGGTAATTTTCAAAGTTCCAGTTAACTTGAAAAAAAAGCAAATCAGCAAATTCGAGCAACTTCCATGTTCGGAGTACCTTGAAACGTAATGGAGACAGAAAAGATGTTAGCTATGCAACTATGATCCAGAGAACGATACTACTTCGAAAATGTGGAGATATCCATCAATGCAAAGCTGTTCTGATTGCGTGAAGAAAAAAGAAAATTTGGATTTCACAAAAATATAAAAGTATGGATGAACTAAGAAATAAAGAAAGGAATGAATATAATTAGTTAAACAGTTGTAAACAATTAAATAGAAATAAAATAAAGTTGAATACAAATAAGTGATCCAGATAAAAACAAGCAAATAAATAAACGAATTATAATAAAAAGTAGATGAACAAAAAGGGCATATGGAGGACCATTTTCGTGAGCAGAAACCAGATACCTGTGTAAGCACCATGTATCGAATTACATTTCTTCGCATCATCCGACTTTTTTCATCGTTTCCTCGTAAATAGGTGGACATCACCAATGCTGTACTAAATACCAACTTAAAAATTTGAAATCAAAATTTCGAAACTAGGAAAGTATGTCGTCCAACAAATTAGCACTCTTCTTTCATTTAATACTTTTTAACTCGAAAAGTATTTCAACAATAGAGTTGAAATCCAAGTCACCTACTTGTCCACCCATCCGATATTATTGAAGTATTCGTTCCATCTGCTGACGATAATCGTTACGAAGAAACCAAGCATGAAGGTGAGCGGAATGTAGTCCAGCTTTTGATCAAATAATGCAGATAGATTGTCCCAGAACCTAAACCACAAAAACATTAATGAAAAAAACTTAAATTACGGTACGACCCGCATAATTTCATATAATCACAAATTAATACTACCAAAAAATTGTCAAGAATTTTTCAATTTCAGTTTCACTTCTCTATATATCAAACTTCCGCCGTTTTCTAATGTCTGATTCCTTCACGGCTAGAAACTTGGAGTTTGGTGTGTGCGAATTCCTAATGAGCCCAATTTCTACGCACGTAGCAATGAGACGTGTGCGTAAAATGTGGCTGCAGAAAGACTCGTCAAAAATCCAACCAACGATAATCATAAATGTTTTAAAATGTTTGATTTTGATTCAAAAGAAGTTCCTTTCTTAGGGATAGGAGAAAGAGAAGAAAAAGAAGTAAGAGAAGGAAGGAGAATAAAAAAGAGGGAATAAGAGTTTGAAGGCTTCATGTGATGTGTCAAGTGAATCCTTGAATTCTCATGCACTTTTCGCGAATGATCACCTCTTTCGTATCTTCGTGCAACGTAGCACGAAGCATCATGGAGAAAGCGCATCTGATGCAAAAAATACAACAAGTTTTAAGTTTTCAAAGTAATGTTTAAAGAAATAGATGTTTGTGGGTAGAATGTGTATTATGTCCTTCTTCCGTGCTCTCGACAGAGAGAAATTGGAAAACCAGAAATCTCCAGGTCTGGCAACTCAAGTTACGGAAAGGCAAGTGCAGTGCAGAAATGAAACGCAATATTACAAACGTACGCATTAATTGGATGAACACCAACTCATTAATATTCCTACCTATCAAAGTAGTTAATGGCGAAATGCTACTCGTGCTGTGCGGACTACGGAAAAACACGGAGTTCGACATTGCAAAAAATGAGTTTCAGCGACCTCGTCTTACTCTAATCTTCTCGTTTTAGGCATTAATTATGATGTATATGGAGTGGGCAGCGGAAAAAAAAAACTGCTCAGCGAACGAGGCGAATTCTAGTGATCTCGTCATACTGGAAAACATCCACATTTATCTGTCAATTATAGTACATGTCATTTGGACCGCAGAAAACAGTATTCTCATTGACGTGACAAAAAATTACTTCTGGCGACATTCTCACCATTGTAATCCATCCGTATCCAGGCATCAAATGTGTTGAAGACTGATTTCGTTTTGTTTTAGTTACCCTTATGCACCCTTCTAACGAAAAAAACGATCTCACCTTCTTTGCTCTTCTGATAGGAAGTGATTAGTTCGATAAACTGTCGTAATAATCGCGAACGCTGTCGTAAATATAGTCAATTCCTTAAATAAAGCATTGTAGTACCGTAGATACGATAACAATTCTGTGTGGTTATAGCCCTAGTTGTACTACTCTACACGTCAATATTCCTCTTGTGAAACAGGACGAGAACTGTCCCTCATGGAGGCTGCACGCAATTTGCGGAGAGCATGTGATTTCGAGGTGATGCAGAATGTCAGAGAAAAAGTGAAGGAAGCGGAGAACAATTTTCTTATTTATATTTTTCTTATTATTTTTCTACAAATATTCAAAAAAGAAAGAAACTGACTAATATGAAGAGAATAATTATGTGTCACTACGTTTGTTATCCTTAATAAATACTTTCATTTAAATGAGTATACTGCGTACCTATACATGATACACCTTAGGAGAAATTGAATACAAGTACCGTATTATACTTTAAGAGAAATTCTGGCGGTACATCTGTCGTGAATTTAATTCCAAGTAAAATTCCAGATTGAAATAGAGAGAAATGCACGTGCAATTAAAAAAACCACCTTCAACACGGATTTCCATATGGAACCACGCCATCGCAACTGTAGCCTAAGGAAGGACACAATGGACGTCTGAGAAACGTCACGATTGTAGGTGACCGTCATCTAGAACAAGCTGATGCAAATCGCGCGGAAAAAGGGGAGTTTTGACGACCGAATCAAATCGAAGCTGAACAGCATTGACACGAACCAACAGCCGACAAAGAGGTCGAGCAAACAACTGCTCTTAAGTAAACAATGCAAGTTAGCGAAGAAGTATGTGAACTTTGAGACATGTACTGCGTTGGATTCACAAGCCCTCGAAAATCCTATGTATTCATTCGCTTCGTACCGCTTATTTTTTCCAACATAAAGTAGGAGGAAAATGAATGACCGATCCCATGGGAAATTTTGTTGCTCTTCCTTCCAACGAGCAGAAGGAAGAAGGAAACGGATGTCAATTAAACGTTTAAGGGACTACATTTCCAAGAGAGATTCACGTGGAAAACCCTTCAATGCAGATCACAACCTCGTTTGCTGCACCACGAAATTCATCAAAAATACAAAAAAACCTGTACTTTCAAAACTATGAGAAAAATGTAGTTTCGATGTTATGATTGTAAGGAAAAAAAACCTCTCGAATTCCTTTTGAATTCGAAGAATTCCAGAATTTCCCAGGAAGACATTCCCAGGAATGCTGTCTTTAGGTCAGCTTATGCGAGCGCTATTCCAAAGCAACGAAAACTCTGCATAGTTATGAGTATTTGAAGAAATTTTCTGAGGAAATAAGGCTGCTGTGATTAATGTTGGCAATATTTGCATAGGAAAGGAGCTCTATGAGGATCGCAAAGGAAATTCCTTACGAAATACATGACATGCTGCAAGTAGCTCACCACACACACCTTTTCTCCTTTCGGAATAATTTCCCTCGGTCAAAGCAAAAAAAGCAGACATGAAAGAAGAAGGTGGCATCAGCAAACAAGAAAGAAACTGCATTGTGTGACCTCAGCGATGCACCTTGTAACGGGGAGTAGAACGCGGGCAAGCCGCAACGCGTCGGCTTCTTGTAATAAGTTGCATCATAAGGGAGACCGGATCATGTAGGACCCATATACTAGAGAGAATTGAGCGTAATCACGGATATGAAGGATAACGTTTCTGGCGTTAATCAATCCGCTACGGATGCTCCCCCACGTTCACTTGGGGCGGGCATGGCGCAGTCGGTAAGATGTTCCGCTTCTTGCACGATCGTTCGAATCCGCTCTAGTGCTCCCCAAGTCTTTCATCCATCCGGGGTCGATAAATTGGTACCAGTCTTGTCCGGGAGGACAAAAACAATGATTTGACACATCGGCTAGCCAGCGCAAGTCATTGTATAGGCCAGTTACGCGTTCGTGAACCTGTATCATCGACCCCGATGATGTATAAGGGGCGTGGTATAAAGGACCGTTCGCGGTCATGGTTATGCTAGGTATTACGACTTGTACGGTCAAAGAGTGCGGCAGACTACGCTCTGCCCACCTTTTCATCCAATTCTATTGCTGACAATTGTTCTACTCACCTGTACTCACATAATAAAGACATTCCACTGAACCACCTCTTTTTGGTCTGTTCAAATAGGGTTATAAAATACCCCAAAGTCTCTAGTCACCCACTCACACAGTTTGATAACCCTATTTGAACAGACCAAAAAGAGGTGGTTCAGTGGAATGTCTTTATTATGTGAGTACAGGTGAGTAGAACAATTGTCAGCAATGGAATTGGATGAAAAGGTGGGCACAGCGTAGTCTGCCGCACTCTTTGACCGTACAAGTCATAATGTGCTAGCATAACCATGACCGCGAACGGTCCTTTATACCACGCCCCTTATACATCATCGGGGTCGATGATAACCTGAAACGATTCCCGAATCACGGATATATTCTGCAGAATTTGTACAACTTGTATCTCCGATAAAATAAACGATAATACAATAATGTTAATGTGATCACATTCAACGAATTGGGAATAGAGGAAGAAGTGCAGAAAAATCCAAATAAAATTGATATGGAACAAAATAGACAGTCGCATTCACAGGAAACAAATAACTCCGTAAAATTTAGGTGCAACTCTGGATTTTTACAGAGATCCCGTCACAACGAGTGAAGCTCCAGGACGATTGTCGGTAAAGAAACAGTTTGTGTGAAAAAAAGATGCTCTGACTCGGAAAACGAAACTTTTGCCTTTTTGTGAGAAAATGAGTTCTTGTGGATCGACAATGAAAAGTTTGTGGAACCTCGGCTGTGCTTGATTTGAAATGTAGTTGGAATTCCTGGGCTGTGCATGGACGGAGTCGCATAAAACCACGGAACACGCCTATGTACCTCTTCTACCGTAAAGAAATAGTAGGCGCTTGAATGATGATACGCAGTGCACGTCCAGTGAGTCACCGATGCCGATGCGTCAACATGAGCCGTTGAAAAAGGGCATAGGTGCAAGAATTAAGAGGATTTGTTTTATACTCCAACTTCTGAATATTCGATAGTACGCATACATGAAGACTTCTTTCAAAATTCTCCCTACGATTGTCAACGTTTTTTGCTCTTGCATTGTTTTCACTTAGCTATTTCCATGTATAATTTCTGTTTTCGGTAAATAAATTTGTTTTTTATATAGGCTACTGCTTAGATGTGTATGATAAAAGTAAGTATGTGGTTGTAGTATAAGTATAGTAGAGTCAGAACGACAAGAAGCACGGTACAATTGCGTGAGCGGTTGCGCTCGAAGACACGAAGGTACGGTGGATCGCAGGTTGGGAGAGCAAGATCTGCACCGTGGTTCACGTCGTTTTGGCCCGACTATAGATGTAGATTCGAAGATCAGAGATCGGGTGACTAGTGGAAATGGGCAAGGCAAGAAGTGAGGATTTTTTGAGGAAATTGAGCAGTTAGAAAATCGTACATTTGAGACATACCCCAGTTTGATGATCTCTGATTTCGAGAATTCCGAGTTCTATTTGCCTCAATGGCGTCAGTTTCGAAGAGCGTATGAAAAGTAAACAGAAAGGGATATGAAAGAGAGTTATGGGCGGAAATTTCACGAGAGAGAGTTGGGACGAGTTTTCTTGAGCCTCAACAGAACAACGGAGAAGGAAAGTCTTGTCGTGTTTTGTTTTTGTCTCTTGTGTTGTAAATAAACTAAAATTCATAAATTTTTATGTATTTGTAGAAGATCTACCAGAAAATTTGCACCACAACATTTACAAAAACTTCTTCTGAAGATTTAAAATAACAAATTGAAACTTTCTAACACAAAACCGGTTAAGAAGTGGCATTAAAACTGATCCAAAATTTTACTCATTTTTAAAATCATTTAAAACGACCTGCAGCAATGAATCTGAGTAATTCAGTGAGAAGCGCGTTAAGCGAAGACCGGATCAAAAACGAAAGTTTCCTGGTGGAGTTCCGCAAACGATCTCGCTCCGTACAGCTGCAATCGTGTTCGAACGTTTCGTTCGCGCGCGCGTTGACTCATAAAATCATCGCTTGAAGGTTGAATCGCTGCTCACGTCAATGGAACGACGCGTACTGAGTGCGGTAGCGATGAAAGCAATCGGATGGAAGTGCGGATCGATAGCTGCATCCCAAACATCGCTCGTTACCTCGTGCATGCTGGTAAATTTGATCTAGATAGAAGCGGGAAAAGGAGGAGCATCGCATGGAAAAAACCCAAAAGTCCTTCCTTTAATTAAAGGATGAGAGGGACCGGTTTTTTCTCTCTGGACGAGAGTAATTCAAAGAATATTCCTTTCATGTTTCTGAGCACAAATATTGACAGAAAATGAGAAGCTTATGTTTTTCATAAATTCAACTTTACAAAAATTGAGTAGTATAATTTAATACACAGTATCCATGTATTCTACATAAATAAATACATTAATAGAACAACGTCGTAACTGTATCTGCACACATTCATGAGGATTTCTCAACGCATTTCTCGGTATAATTAGGGAGAAATCCGAGTAATTAAAGATTAAATTGAGATCAGAGCGAGAATATTGTTCACGGCACTCTCGTTGCAAAAAAAAAACCATCACGCTATAGTGTGTTCTCGTATATTATTTCTGTTCGCTTTTTGGGTCGGAAAAATCAAGAAGCACCCGCTGAAATAGGATAAGGAAGGGGAAGAGGAGGAAACGAATGAATTCTAATTATATCAAAAAGAAATAAAGGAGGATTTACTGGAAGAGGAAGGGGAGGAGATGTATGAATGGATGCTAGGTTTATAAGGATTGCGAAGCCATAAAAAAACGCAAACGATAGCCATCGTTGAAAAACATGTTACCGTTTCCCGACCGTAACCGTAAACGTAATCAGAAAATAATCAAAAGAATGATTTCAATTAGAAAAAAAAGGAAAACAATCCACTAGAATTGTTGAACGTATGGTAAGGGAATATGTGGTCACTGATTGATGAAAAAATAATGAGAAACGAAGCGAAACTGCCAACTCAAACACCGTTTCGTCAATAAAACTTATCTCTGTACTATTGTTTTGTAATGTCATGCCTCGGAGTATCAAGTAATGAATAAAATCCTTAAAGCGGGTACGTATTACCTCAAAAAGCACTCAGATGCAGATAAGATACTGATATCATTTTGTTTCAAAGTGTTCAAATGGCAAAAAGCAAAAATCGAAAAAAAGAGAAGAAAAAGTTACACGATCAGGTTAACAATCCTCATACTAATACTCACTAAAACTCCCAAATGGATAAGCGGAGACTTAAATGGTTTCTGGTGAACAACGAAAACAACAACAGCAAATAAATAGACTCATTTGAAACTTACAGAAGCAGGTTCAATACGAATTTATTGCTATGATGCTAGGAATTCTTCGCTATAGGTGGAAGAACTGTGGAGCTATGAAGGGAGAAGTGCGGTGGAAGGTTAGGCAAGGTCAACGAGATTGATAGATTTGTGCGCGAGACCACATACATCGTCAGTTACCCCTAGGGCATTCAAAGACGGAAAATTGAGCGTTTCATACGCCACTACGTCGCAAAGTTGTTGTCCTCCCATTAACACGTTGACAACAATCTCCGAGGTAGGACACTTTTTTCTTGATTTTATTTGAGACAATATCTGTTGGTCTTGGGGACAGCAGGATAAGAATACTTCATGAGGAGTTATCAAATGTTTGATTTGTTCTGTAATCTGCTTGCGGCGACGATCAAGTCGGACATTCGGCATTCGGGCAAAAGTTCACGTGTGGTCCCATCCGGCTGATACGCAGAAACTCGCTTGGTCGTCCTTGTGTTAAATAACGCTGTTTAATTCAGTTGTGTAGATCAAAGTCCGAGGAATAGTTCTGGGACAGGGGCAATGGAGGCGTCTACCGAGTGGAGGAGAGTATAATATTTATCTTTCATACCAGTCTGAATGTCCGGCTAAAGCCGGACTTCGGACTTTTTTGTGGTGTTCTCTTCGCTCTCCTTCCTTGATCAGTTAATCAAAATTAATCAAGAACTAGTGGCAGTGACATTTTCTGTAGAATTAGGATTCTGTTTTTCTCACAATGTTTTCTTCCTTCTTTTTACTATAAATAAAGACGAAATATTCCATAGTTTTCTTCCTAAACGCGACAGTTCTAAATTTTGGGAATAGTCCAACTTTAGCTTCTAACACTCCTTCGATTCCAATACAATATAGACACAATTTCGTCCAAGGAAACAGACGCACGGAGGAGTTCGTAGAAGTGAAAAGCAACACGCGCAGTGGGGACGGGTATAAAACGGTTGCAACGTCCCATTTACCTTTTGCGACATACACACGAAGTTAAGGATAAAGGATAAAGTTTCTGGCGTTAATCAATCCGCTTGGGATGCGCCCCCACGTTCACTTCAATTCAGAATCGTTTGAGGTTAACGAACGTGTATCTGGCCTATACAATGACTTGCAGTGGCTAGCCGATGTGTCAAGTCAGTGTTTTTATCCTCCCAGACAAGTCTGGGACCAATTTACCGACCCCGGAGGGATGAAAGGCTTGGTGAGCACTAGGATTCGAACCTCCGATCGATTGTGCAGTAAGCGGAACCTCTAACCGCTACACTACACCCGCCCCACACACGAAGTTACTGAGCGATAATACTGCGTTATGGCAGAACAGTTCTACGCCGTTGCACTCGTCGCACCCCATTTCATAGCTATCTGGCGCCGGCGCACCGATCCGACGTCATTGGACCCGCATCTCCTCCTTTAACCACTCTACTACGCCGGGGCACCAATCCGACGCCGCGGGACTAGTCCCATCCCATTTTGTAGCTTTCTGGCGTCGGCGCACCAACTCGGCGCCGTAGCACCTCCTTTTTCGAATTCCGTGACACATACACGTACACACACACAGACTAAGCCCATGTTATATAGCATGATCATGATATATCCACATTATCATCCATGATTATTCACATTCTTGTTATTTTAGTGCTTATAATTACATGGGATGAAGAAGTTTCGTTTAACTTGATTTTGACAACTAAAACATTTTCAATATGTTTCAAATGTAAAATAAATGAAATAACAAGCCCTAAATTTAATGGATAGTAACATATTAATACATATGTGGACGTATCAGACATTTCGAGCGTAATAAGTATGGAATATTATTATTTGTTAATAGGATGATCCAGTACATAGTGGAGAATGGGGATAAGAATAAAATAGAATAGGATTAGAGTAAAAATAAAAAGTGCTCCTAGTAGAAGAAGATGTTAGCTGATCAAGAATAAAGTTCTGTTGAAGATTACGAGAGGTCTGCAGAACACATCCGTTCGTTTCGTTCTAGCCGTGAGCATCATTTTTCTTCTATGGACTTGAGAACGCCGAGCCCTCACTTCAAGAAAACCATCTTTGGATTGGATCAACAGCGAGTTATGTATGACATTTCGTAAAGTGCAGCGCTTCGCAGAATGCACCGCTGAAAAAAAAGAGCGGGAGCATTTTTTTCGCTATGCAAAGACCGCAGTTTGAACACCTTGTGCCTATCTCCTGTTTTCATTCTTTTGTTCCGGAAAGAGAAGAGAATTTATTGGAATTTTTAGGGCTCCTCCAGTTAATTTCTGCATTTTATTTCTGTACGTTATTTTCTTTGCCTTCTGCTTCGGTAAACTCTGGAAACAGTAAACAAAAAAGAAAACAAAAACAGAAAATTTGGTCTGTATAGTGGAAGAATGCTGGATCTAGAGAAGACTAGGGCCAACTACAGTTCTCAATATTGCCTATTATAAGCTATGCATATATAAATATCTTGTAAATAACCTTTATGGATGAGCAACCAGAATGAATGCAATAATGACATTTCTTTTCTCAGGGGTTTATTTAGCTATTCTAGTTGAAAAAGTCGTGAAGAAATCATTTTAAGAGCCTCTTCAGCACTAATTTGAATTCTTGCGAATAGTTGCGGAAGGCATATGAAATTTTCGCTTCCGAATGATCTCAGCGATCGATCGTTGGGCCTGAATTCCTAAGATTTGAATTAATTGGAACACTTGGCTGGATGAATATGTAGAAGGAAATGAATACCATCGTGGAATGCATTTTTCCAGAATATTATTGAATAGAATTTGATTATTCTACGTTAGACTGACGAGGTTTCGTTTTTTCGAGCGCAAAATCGAAGAAAGTTGGGAATATGAGTTTTTTTTTTGTGGAAAACGTAATATTTTAACAGTGAAGGAGTTGTTCAAAATGCAAACTAATAAAATAACTGAGTGAAGAGAGGCGATAGCAAGAAATATGTAGTTGTTGGACTGAAGCGAGGAATACCCCTAAAGTAGTATGGTGCGGAGGGGAGGGGGGAAGCCAGCAAAATCTTAAACAATACACGAATAGCGGCATCTCAATGCTTTGCACAGCTACTTACAGTCGTTATGAGGAACCACAAGAAACTATGAGCACAGACGCCGAAGGTAAATATGGATCTCGGCTCAGCGGCAGGAGTCGCAGCGAGCAAAACAGCAGAAGTCTCTACGAGTGTGTGTGCGGAAATCGGGTGCACATCCCGCGGAAGTTGGTCGATGTTCTGGTGTGGCCCCCTTAGTTACGCAATGATTCATCGAACGGACCCTTGCATCTTCTTCAGCAGAGAAGTAGGCGGCATCTTCACATACATCCATGGAAAAAGGGCAGGCTTACAAGATCATTGTGGTGACTCAAAAAGTGAATCTCTATTCAACTCTCCAATATTCAGACTTGAAGAAGATCGAGTTGTGACATCCTCACTGGATCAGCAGTGACTGAGCTACAGAAAATTCACGCAATTACTTAAAAGCGTTTTTGCTAGCGGTTACACCTTTCCACTCTTTTTTTAAAATGAAATGGAAAAATTATGTTTCCATGGTTTTTGCCTCAAAGCTCATAAATTCCCAGCTTCTCACAATTTCTTGCGGAAATTTGCCTAAAATTTGCAATTAAAATTGGCAGATATCTTCCGTTCTTAAATCCCAAAAATCACATGGGAATTTAAAAGGAATCTTCTCATTTCTAGGAATCACACGATAAAACGACAAGAAAGAAAAGTACAAGGACCACCGTAATTCTTTGCCAGAAGATGAAAAGATCGAGCAGCAGAGCTCGAAATGAGCTACGTAGATAGATCTCTTCATCTCAAATCGAGTGAGAGCCACATCTATTTATGTAGAGAAATGAAAAGTTATGAAGAAAAAACGGAAAAAAGTAACTAGTAAATTGGCCCATTTATCAAACCAGTGTTTTTATCCTCCTAGACAAGAAAGATGCCAATTTGCCGACCCAGGAGAGATGAAAGGCCTGGTTGGGTTTAGGACGGGATCGAACCTCCGATAGATTACATTGCAGTCGCAGTGTAACCTCTTACCGAATGCGCTACACCGCCCTCGTCAAAAAATAAGCCTACAAATTAGAAACTTGTTGAAAAAAAACTTGAAACTTCAATCTCTTTTTTGACTGGGAATGTCAGTCTTTTAAGCAGATTGAAAAGTGCCACTTCCGGTTGTAAATTTTCTTCTTGAAATATTGCTTAGATGTTCGGGGCGTAAGATAACAATAAGGATTTTTTGGAACAACTCGAGTGAAACCAGATCTTCTCAAGTGATGTCAACAGTCAACCTATACAGCATACACTGCTTGTGTTCGTATGCATTCGCATCCAATGTTCTACTATGTACTGGTGCTCTTGTTTATGTTTATTCAACACTTGGAATTAACTAGTATGACCTCGAAGTTTCACCACAAAAAAACCTTTATTGATAATCGGTGGAAAGAATAGATGATTCTGGAAAGGTTTATTGTGTTTACATTTAAGCAAAAGAAATGTTATTAGTGAGAACCAGGCATTAAAATAATTTCATATAAAACGATCACATCAGAAGATTGCCGAAGTGTGCCGAATGATTCTAGTCCATAGGCGAACGTTGCCAAAGCCGACACACATCCCACTTTTTCAATCGTAGAAATCCAGTTGGGACTGTCGGAAGAAAGGCTTTCCTCGAAAGAATCGAGATTCATTGCCACAGTCGTGTAGACGGACACATCAACTCATCTACTGTTTTACTTTCGAAGCAGTAGCTCTTCTCAAATATCATAGAAGGCGTTTAAAGTTTTCGCTCTGCCCATCTTTATCACATTTTCAATGGATGCTTCTGCTGGTAGCCTATATACGCTGTGGTTTCAAATTATCACCGTGTTTCAAATTATCACCGAGTCGTTCTCATTTTGGTAGCTTCCAGTACTAATTTCCTTAATTCCATGGCGTTTCCGTTTTTTTTTGACTTCACTCAGTGTAGTTGTACTTTTTGACTTCAATGATATCTTACGTCACAGCAAAATTTTTTACAATAGTAATCAACAGAGGCAGAAAGTTCGATCAACAAATTTGAATAAGTGAGAAATCAGCCGAAGTTAACCGATTGGACAATATAGCAAAATACACATCCTAGACAATTCTTTTTCCTAGTCTCGATCATATAATAGCCCTAAACTCCTCCAATTTCAAATCTGCAGCTGCTGTTGGTGTCATTCTGCCGCGTCATTCCAGGTTTATTTTGACGGTGATATGTAGAGGGCATTGAAAGGCTATGAGCAATCGCTTTCACGTTTCTGGGAGTGCGAGTGGTGTTGCTCAAAAAGTTCGTATTCCAAATCCTGGAAAAAAAAGCATTCATGCACGTTTTCAAAAGTAGATTTGCGCACCTTTTCGGTAGTAAACACGCCAGCTGCTGGAGAAATGCTTTCCGATAAGTGGGATTTCTCGCAAAGTAAACATAGTAGTTGACAGAGTATGACATCATCGCGAATATGATCTGAAAGAACATCACCATTGCACTTTAAAGGGAAGCCTTTCGTATAATTTCCTATGTTTGGATCTCTCGTAGACAATATAACGTTCTCGTTATAACGATTACGAGAGAGGCCCCACTCAGTTCCCCTAACCACCCCAAAAAACAGCGTGGAAAACAGTCTACGTTCCTACGAGGTACGTTAGCACGTGCCACCCTTGTACACGCCTACTTCAGCAAGCTACTCATTGGTTTCGAATCACGTAGCTGAGTCTTACAGAGC
Source organism: Necator americanus (assembly GCF_031761385.1). Taxonomy (NCBI): domain Eukaryota; kingdom Metazoa; phylum Nematoda; class Chromadorea; order Rhabditida; family Ancylostomatidae; genus Necator; species Necator americanus. The sequence continues at coordinate 19,249,877 of NC_087374.1, forward strand.
CGGTCATATCTACGACGACGTGCCAATGGTAACTTTACGTTCATACTTCATACGTTCGTTCGTTACTGTTCTGGTATATCTACGATTCTCACGTCATTCTAGTGGCAGGTGTAGTGTAGTGGTTAGAAGTTCCGCTTCCTGCACGATCGATCGGAGCTTCGAATCCGCCCTAGTGCTCACCAAGCCTTTTATCCCTCCGGGGTCGATAAGTTGGTACCTAACTTGTCTGGGAGGATAAAAACACTGACTTGACACATCGGCTAGCCACTGCAAGTCATTGTGTGGGCCAGTTACACGTTCGTCAACCTCAAACGATTCTGAATTGAAGTGAACGTCGTGGCGCATCCCAAGCGGATTGATTAACGCCAGAAACTTTGTCTCTTATCCACGTCATTCTGACATGCTTTACGTAGACAGAACTCTGCTCATATCGTGAGAGAGAGAAGGTAGAACATAATCTTTTCTGGCTCGTATGCGAGGGCGGATATTCGAGAGTGGAGTCGTGGTTTCGAAGAATGCAGCTAGTCGAGCACTCATTGGCTATTGCTAGTTTGTGGGCTAAGTTTACGGGTCATGTTTTTCCCTGGCAACTTGATGGAACCCTTGTCGCTATTCTATAATTGCTACCTATAGACGGGCTTATGGAATTGTTTCCCCTTCGTTAGAAGAACTGAAGAAATGATCTAATCGTTGCCGCCATGTAGGGAAGGGAATTATTCAGAAAGGAACTAACGTAAGGTAGTCCAAACGTGAGTAGTTCTAGTTTTCGAGTGATATATAATAGAGTCAACGACATCAAGGACGGACAGTTGCGTAAGCAGGGGCGCTCGAAGCTGTGCGGTGGAGCGTAGCTGTTGGGATCGTGTAAGGATCTTCACTACAGCCACCAATCTCTGCAGATCGCCATGGTGCCACCTCGATTCCAACTGCTGTTTCCGCAGCGCCGATTTGAGCGCAGCCGATTACGCAACTGTCCGAGCTTCATGTCTATTTGACCCAACTATAGAATAATATTACTTTGTGACTTTTTGCACATTCACATAATTTTCCCCCAAAAAAATTGACGGAACTAAAGGCACATTTTAAAAAGCAGAACTCAACTCCTTCAAAAATTCAATTTTAATTTAATTATTGAATCATTTTAACTTACCGAGTAAGCCTCCACAAATATTTTGATGTCGGATGGAGGCATCCACGAAACTATTCCTTGAGAAAACATACATGTGCACCACGTTAACGTGAAGATTGCCATTAACCACATGAGAGAAATAAGGGTCTAGACAAGAGTAATTAACAATGAAGTAGTTACCCAAGAAGTAACTATTGCTACTTTTCTTTCGAACTCAGCGTAAATGGCCGCTCTACAATGTCTGTTTGTTTTGAGAAATGAAGAATAAATGTGTCATACTGAATAGTTCAAGGTCAGAAATTTTTTTAAGTCTGTCAAAATCTAAAGTTACCCTTTTTCCTTCGACTGCTTTTTTGACTTGGGCATTCAGTGAATTCAGTGAGAGTGATTTCCGTAGCGGAAAAGATTGCCGTTGCTGTTTATCTGCCTAGAAATAAAGTTTTTTTTCTCTTTTTCCTTTGTTTAATTGAGGCCAGCACAATATTCTGCGAGGGAAAAGGGCTGCGGATGTCATTTCTGTTGCTCGAAAAAAAAACATTGCAGCTCTCCCTCTTATCACACTTCACCTGTTTTTCTCCAGCATTCGTCATCACTCTTCCAAGTTTCTGTTGTTGCTTCTCTGAAAAGGAAAAAAAAACCCATCCAAATGGATCATAACGTATAAAAAGTTCCACTCCTCCAAAATCACTGTGCTGGGGTGAACGGTAAAAAGGCACCCGCAGACGTTCCGCGAATTCCTCGGGGACGCGGATATGCCGGTGGAGACGCAAACATGCTTCGACGAAGCCACGCTCCAGTCGTTCATGAAGGCGTAGATAACCGTCTTAGATGATCTTCTGATCATGGAGAGGCAAAGAACCACAGTTATAAGGGGATATGTAAGGAAGAATGGTGAGAGTTGTCGAAATTACTGAATAAATTAAAAGATAATGTAATTAATTATACATGACATTTTGTATGGCGGTCTACTAAGAGAGAGAGAAGGAGCGACTTTTGTCTAAAGGTTACCATCAGGAAGCCTATAAATCTCCAACAAACCTTTTTTTCAGAGATTTGAGAGATACAGAAGTTCCCTCTATTAGGCATCTATTCTCCATTCAAGCGACTACGTAACTTTTCTAAAATCACTTTCTTTTGTTCCTATCCATTCACATATTTCACAAGTATCAACATTATTCGCTAGTTCCACAGTCCTCATCCTCTTTACTAACATTACTTTTGAAAGCTGGAATGTTCCGTTTCCAAAGAAAATCTTCACATACACACTTTGAAGTTATTAGATGCATTCTCCTCTCATGTTTCACGTGAGACTTTTTTTCTTCTGGTACGGTTACAAATCTGAGATCACCACACTACAAAATTCCTTCTCAGAACGTTCATCCCAAAATTCCAATTAATGTGTCTAGTTCTCCGAGACAATTTAGTAGCTCATGAATTATATTCTAGCCGGTGATGCGGCGTATGATATAGCGTAGGAGGGGAGAATTAGCTACTTAGGTAGCAACGAACGTAAATCTCCACAGGATCCATTCCATTGCTACAGCTCAGGCAAGATCGAAAATCTACGGGTACCTCTTTACACGCACTTCTAGGATCAGCACGCTAAGTTGAAAAAGTAAGTTTTACAAACAGAAACCGGCGAACTTCAACCATTCACCTTTATTCATGACGAGGAGGTAAACTGAAAAATATACGATGAGCACGCCTAGATTTGAAAACGCGTTCCAGTTTACCCAAAAGTTTGCTACTCCCGAATCCATTGATAACGACGGATTACACACCACTACCCTGAAATTGTTAAGTATTTAGAATTCATAGAAAACGTACATTACTTTCGTTGTCTTGTCAAGTGCAGCTTCTTAAACCGAAACCTCAAGTATTCTGCACTGAAGTCGAACGCGTTAGCGTATCGCGTTGATCAGACAGGCACTCCATTTTTCATACTTGCTTGATGATTGGCTAAGATTCTTCTCTCATGGAGCTAGCAAGGAAAGGAAGGAAAAAAAAGGCGTGGAAAGCATTCCAAAGGAGCATCTAAAGAACGTGAAGTTGGTTAAACGAATCTCCACTCCGATTGCAGCAAAAATCGAGGCGCTCATGCAACTGCACCAGCCTATTCTATTTCAGGTCGCATTGACGTTACTATAATCATGTTATTATTAGGGTGTTCGGAAAGTATCTGCCGGAAATTTCGCAGCAGCGCAGATTTTTTTAGATTTTCTGGAAGTTCCCGTTTTAAATATATTATATAAGGACACTACCACTTGTACACACTTGTATACACATAACATATCTAACTCCGTATTCATTGCCTAACTCATCCTATAATCTTCGAACATTCCGCCCATATTCGACACGTACTCCTTTACGAGTACGAATCTGGCCACCCCGCTGCTGAAGCCCATCGAAACTTGAGTCAAGTATTCGCAACTGAAGCCCCTTTTGAGCGGTCTGTGCGCGCCTGGTTCCAGCGCTTCAAAGCCGGAAACAAGAAACTCGAAGATGAGCCTCGCTCTGGTCGACCGACTGCAATATCGTTCAACGAACTGAAGAATTTGGCGGACCAGCATCCTTAAGGTGTGTGGTATTTTGCTGTCAGTCTTGGCTGTTCGCTGTCCACCGTGAGCAATGAACTGCGATCTCTCGGAATGGTGAAAAAGCTCGGTCAGTGGTTCCCACATGCATTGAGCCACGACAACCGACAAAGACGTCTGGACATCTGCACTTAGTTGCTCTCCAGAAGCCGCATATTCGACTGGCTGGACAACATTGTCACTAGAGATGAAAAATGGGTCCTCTACGTCAACCACATCCACAAACGTGCGTGGTGCGCTGGCGATGAAATGCCGGATCCTTTCGTGAAAGGTGAAATCCACGAGAAGAAGGTCATGCTGAGCATTTGGTGGGGAGTTCATGGAATCTACCGTTTCGAACTGCTGCCGAACAACGCGATAGTTACTGCCGAGGCGTACTGCGCTCAACTGCAAAGACTGGGCTACAAGATCCGCAAGGAGCACCCTAAGCTCGACAACATTCGTCTGCTGCACAATAATGCGCGCCCTTACATCACGAAGAAAACTTCCCATAAAATTCTGGAGCTCAGGATGGGAAGTTCTACCGCAGCCACCGTACAGCCCGGACATGGCCCCGAGCTACTACCACCTCTTCCGATCGCTGCGGCGAGCGGTTTGGCGGCTCTGCGGTTTTGGTGCTTATTGAATATTCACAACACTGCGCTCAATAACCACCAAAACCACAGAGCCGCCAAACTGCGCGCACATCCTCGACGATCTTGATCATCAGCCCATTTGAGCACGACAAGCTATTTGGAACTTGTCCTTATTTCTGATAATTTTTCTTATTTTCGTTCGTTAAAGTAGTGCATGAATAGAACTACATGGTCTTAGCTTGTTCTTTCCATTAGTTTTACGGTTAATTTAGCTGTTCAGGTGCTTCTATGATTTTAGTTAGGGGGATTGAATTTCTGCTCCATTTTTTTCGTATAATTAGCGCATAATTAGCGTTTTTGCAAAGTCGTGACGAAATGTCAAAATCGAGCCAAAAAGAGAACTAACTATACATATTCACACGAAGTTGGTCAGGAGACGCCTTGTCAGAAAAATTATTCAACTATCAGGGAAGGACTTTCTTAAGACTACGATTACAAAAGAGGTACTATGTGCATCGAGGGAGGTCGAGATTACAGTAAGGCGCAATAGTCTAGATAAGCTTTCGTTATCTTCCCATTTTAGTTCTGTTATTTTATATAGTGTAGTATATTATCCGTATAGCTTCAGTTTTCAGAAAATGGATGGAAAAGTGGCGGCAGATCTACTTTCGCCCCGCAATTTTTCAATTCAATATATTTTCTGGTAAAGCTCCAGCGAGTGTTAGATGAGGAGTCTGGTCCATGGTTTGCTGATTGCAGCCTCCTGAAGAAAACTAGGAAATGCCCAAACGACACATAACCGCGCGTGTTGTCTCTACTATTCGCCCCGGAGATGCAAAGCGTTCGGATGAAGTTCCAGTGCAAAAAGCTAGCGAGCCGATATTCCGGTCAAGATTGAGTACCTCAAGCACACTTTCTATAGAACGTCTTCAACCACACTGAGAGCCTCTTTGACCTAGAAAATGGAGTACATACTAGAAGTTCTACATTTTCTCATGTCATTCGCGTAATCAAAAAAAAGAAGAAGAAAGAATCAAGAATAACCACCTTCTTGAAGCAGTGTGGAAATAGCAAGAAAGAGGCCAACTTCTATCTACTTTGTAATGAAATCACCAAGCGATTTCCTCATGTGGATTAACAGGTTGATTTCCTTATAGTCGAGTCAAAACGACATGAATAACGAGTGCAGTTGCGGTGCGTGTCGAAACGGCGCGGTGGAGGCAGCAGTTGGAACCGAGGTGGGAGTGTCACTAAATGCAGCGATGGGTGGTACCAGCAAGGATTTTATCATGCTCCTAGCCGCCACGTTCTTCAGAAGCGCCTCGAGAGAAATCTCGTACGCTCTACGTTTCGACCCGACTGTACCTTACTTCTGCTTTTTTATACAGGAAAAATACAAAATAAAATTTCTGTGCAAAATTGCGTCGGCGGTTTTCGCAACAACGGAAGAATTGCCTCAATGGTCTTGATTCGCGGTGGAATTCGCGCATCAACATGAGTACGTGAAGATCGGTTCCTAAAGCTCGGGGTTCGGGAACTTCGTCATCGCTTTGGGAAGCTTTTTTTTTTTGCCCTGCCCACCAATGTCACAGGTCCGAGGCGCAGGGGCTTTATTTGCCCTGAGTTGTCTTATGTTGTGCCGTGTTGCGCATCATCATTTGGCTGACACCACACATGAGTATGGGGAATAGCTTCGCCGGTGCAAGGGTTCATGTGCGAAAGTCAAGACTATTGCATTCCCCATGTTGAGGACTGAAACAAGGTTTTTAGGATCGGTGGCAGCAATCCTAAAGGTATAATCTCGATAGCGCTAGTTACCCTGCACTCTTGGCGCCACACATTTTGGAATATAAGGGCTGGTTCTGCTTGCTGGAATCAAGTTTTAATGGGTGCCCGGTGAAAACCGTAGTCTCAAAAAATGCACACCACTTTCCTATGGTTCTTATAAGCCGCATATCTACAAGCGTCTAGACCGATGATTCACCTATGGCACTTACTTCCGCGACCGGTCCCTTCGTTTCCTTCCCTCGTTTGTTGTGTTTGACCCCTTGTTGCTGTGTATTAGCCACAAAGGGTCAGTGTACGCCCGTGGGCAGGGTTTCCATTCCATGTTGCAAATTCCTGGCGTAGGTACTGCCCATGTTCTCACGCCAATAACTCTGCTGTGAACTACATTATTCGTGCAGCACGTATCGTAAAACACGCGAGCTTTAAATGCAGTAACGCACTATATGCGACTTTTCAAGTGCTATCAGTAAAAAGAGGAAACTATATCAACTTTGCGTTACTGGAGATCTCGACTGACGAACGCTATGAACAATCCGATGCGTCTGATCAATTGGAGGAACACTCCATTTGTATTCCGTGCGCATGCCGTTCGTGAAGTGCAGCTAAGAACGCTCCAACGTCGCATCGAGGATATGAGGAAAGCCGAGATCTTCATTGAAATCGAATTTGAGACATACCAGTAGTGCCATGAATTGGAGATATACCCCGGCGCATGAGTCACCGGCTCGCTGGACAATGGGTTGTAGCCTTCATAACCACCGTAAAGCACGGTCAGACCTTTCAACATAGCCAGATCGATCACAATTCGCATCGCAAATGATCAAAGAATTATAGAGTTCGATCAGTCTAGGCATCTATTAGATATTTCAAGCAAAGAAAACCCACGCCGAGAAAGAACAGCAAACAGTTGTAACAGTCTTGAATTCAGACACCACGAGCAGCCAAACGGATACAATTTGCACTTGATACGAACACATGATGACTATCTACTTGCTTTTAGTATTTACTGCTTTCTATTTCCTCGTTTTATGGTTTTTGCACTTTTAGTTGTGATTCCTTTTTCGTTTTTGCTGCCCTTTCCATTCTGTATTTCACCTAATACCACTTCTGTACTCCAGTTGATTATTTTGAATATTTATGTTGCTGCGGTGGGTGTAGCGCAGTGTGAAGTCGGTTAGAGGTTCCGCTTTCTGCGCGATCGGAGGTCTTAATCCGCACCAGCGACCACCAAGCCTTTCATCCTTCCGGGGTCGATAAATTGGTACCAGACTTGTCTGAGAGGATAAAAATACTGACGTTTTTCAGTTGACTGAAAAACCCTTTTTATTTGCCCTTAACTTATGGCTCTCTAATCCATTTATCCACCTAGGACCATTACTACCGTAGTTGGAGCGTCTATGTCCGCATATGTTGTAAAATTCCTCTCGCTTCATTTTTTTAATGCATTTTTTTATTATTTTTTTTATTATTTATTTTTACTATTTTTATGCATTTTTTATTTTTATTTTTATGTAAATTTGATGTCGTACTCGTAATGACGTTGTGTTTCACCCTTATATTCCCACCTTTCTGCCACTCTTAACGTCCTTTCATTCAGTCTCTTCTTCACTTTCATCTTCCACGCTTTATGCGCTCGAGCTAAACCTACCTTACACTTGCTTATTGTTTTAGCTCTTAATTGGCAGTCCTTACTCTTCTTCAATGTTTGTAGTGTTGGTTAAGCAATAATATTTCGCAATAATAATTAGATAGTTCTTTCAAAGCACATTAGTGCATCTTTCCTAACGCTCTCACTCATACAATCTCTCTCCTTTTCCTCCTTATTCCCGTAGTGATCACTAGTTTCAATAGTATTTTGTAATGTTTTCACATTATTTTATTTTACTTCATAGTTTCTTAAATTGGTTACTAGCTCTAATACTAATCTTCCTTTTGTTTCCCTTCCTTTCCCGGTTTACCGCATGTTATCCTTTGCGGAGTCACGTGGTTACATTATGGGTGCTCTTCCACGTTTACAAATCACCTCAGGTTAACTGAGTGGCATTCAACACCATTTCCGAGGTGCGCTTGCTAATCGCTCTCGCTCACGGTTATCGATCTTTTTTTACAAACCACTTTAGCACGACTAAATTCACACCGTTATCCCTCTCCAGTCTCTAAAAAGCACTGAGTTCAGGCAACTCTCCACTCTGAGCAATCTCGTGACTTGCTATCATTGCTCTTTGGCGACTTATAATAATGGAACGATACCACCACCCCACCGTTAAGCCATTTATTGGTACGTCCGAATCAGCGCAACGCCGAGGACAGGTAAGTTCTCATTTTGTTTCTCTACAGTTTCGCAGCTCTCTTAGTAAGTACGTGACCTATCTTTCGAGCCTATGGATGTAGATCCGCAGCCGCAACTCACCTTCGCAGCATACACGCACGCCATACTTGGTCGTGCGTTCAGTCAGCGGCCCCTGCAAATCCATATCCATAATTCCGAACAGAACCTATTTCACACCTGACGCAGACACAACATCTACCGCGAGATTAACTGCCATGAGACCACACATGCGTTACGGAGGATCATCCAGCATCCGCAGTCATCAACACCATGCCCGATAAGACCATTCTTTGTGGATGATCCGCACCAATCTTTTTTTTCTCCCCTTCCGCATCGAGCACATTCTCCAGGCAGCCACTGCAGCATGCTCTGGATCCAAAACGATCCTGCGCCAATTCTTTGCTCGTCTGCGACCATCCGCTGTTTCTTCACCCAGTAACTCATCTCATTCAGCGAAACCGCCGGAACACTAATGGACACACTAGACTGGGTTGCTATCCACTTGTACTCAAACCATATCCGCAGCATTCGCTCCACCACGGCGCAAACCACATCAATCGCTTGTAAACCACACCATCATCATCCAAACTGGAAACCATCTCCGCTTCTTCCCTGTTGCTACGCTCATCGCTTAAAGGCCATATAGCGCTTGAGTAACCGTCTATGACACCCCTACAACATCAAAAGTCACCACATTACCAGATGCACCTGCTAACGAACATCACCGCTCCACATGGCCCGTCAGTAGCCGGGCGCGACCACATAGACGGCCACCACGAGAGTAGTCCAAAAACAGTTATGCGATGACCACCAATATAGGCCTGATTCCCAACGTTATATCAGTTACTTTGTTCGCTGCATGAGTAGGTCCGGACAGGGGCGTTGCCTCAGATATTACATACAACAGACTACTGTCAACGAGAGAAATCATGTGGGATTTGCTCTTCCAATTGGCGCCATCCAACCTATAACCTAAAAGTGTTAGAGTAGTCTACGATGTAACTGGCGACCTCAGACAATTCTTCGATCAAATGACTCATCACAAAGAAATTACGAAGCCGATTACTAGAAAAATTGGGTGCCCTCATTTACAAGGTAAGCTCCGTCCTACTCTATCACCGCGGGACTACTCACTGTCATCCATTGTTACCACCATCACTATCCACTACCTAAGTTGTACGACCCCTCTTCTGGGGGGAGGGGGGTAGGGGAATAAATCAATAAACCCCTCGTTTGCTTGACGGTAACCTTTCGACAGTGCACTTCAACCCCCCTCTGTAAACCATAGTGAGGAACACTAAATGGTTCCTCAATGCCCTCACTAGCGCTTCAGATGCTACTAGGTTGGTGCGAAAATAATGCGCTTTTCGCCTTATCTTTATGATAAATTTTTATCCTATTACATTCATCTTCAATATTAGAAGCCATACAGCGTTTTGTAGCGCATTGCGTTGTGGTTATTAGTGCTGGGGTAATTTTGAACGAGAATCACTATTTGTTCAGGACCAAGACTCAGAAGATAATATGTCTAGGCAAAATTTCACCAAAACTTCTTCTACGAGTTTAAGTTTAGTCTACAGCGGAGACAGCTCAGAATATCATCGGTGCATGGGGTAAGAAAAGCGCCACCGAATCCACGGGACGGCATTGGTTACAAAGGTTTCGTTGTGGAGCCTTGAAGATGAAGTTCGTGGCCGCCCTTCTGATGTTGGCGACCATATGCTAAAGGCAGTCATTGAAAATGATTCCTTTAAAACAATACGAGAGGTTGCCCAAGACCTAGGCGTTGACCATTCAACAGTTGTCAGCCATTTGGAAAAAATTGGAAAGGAGAAAAGTTGAACGAGTAGGTGCCGCATGAACTGAGCGAGTCTCTAAGAAACCGCCGTTTTGATATCTGGTAGACAACAATAACGATCCATTTCTCTATTGTTACGTGCGGTGGGAAGTAGATCCTTCCCGACAACAAGAAGCGCGCTGCTCACTTCCCGGAAATGCATCCGGAGAAAACCATGGTGACTGCTCCTGGCGAGATCATTACCTTAGAGATGTACTACAAAGAACTGGACGAAATGCACCGGAAACTTCAACTTCTTTGCTCGGCGTAAGTGAACAGAAAGAACCCAATTCTCCTAAATGACAGTGGTCGGCCACACTTTTCCAAAGCGATGCTACCGAACCTGAATGAGTTAGGCTACGAGTGGCTACGGGGCTCCCGAGGGGGAGGTTCAAAAACAAACAGTTACAACAATACGGGAAATGCAACAGAAATCCAATTCTTACTGGCTAAATCTTAGAGACACCCTGGAAGCAAAACTAACTATAAGAATAATGGTGAAGGAATTTGATTAGATCGAGTAATCCAATTTTGCACGGCCATGTGAAAAACACGGAAAAACTTCAAGAAAAGGAAACAGGAAAAGAGATGAGAATTGAGATAGGCCAGCACTTGCCTCCGCTGGAGAGGCAAGGCTCCTCCTTACACAATAGCATTTACGCTATCGACTGGAGGTTGTGTATGATTATCTTCCGTTCATTTGCTCCTTTCGCAATTTGTACTTTGTGCCTTGATTGTAATTTTTAGCGAACGAAACCTTAATGGATAATGCTCTAGTGACTCACGTGTTGTTGTGTTTATTCCCAATTAGAACTTCTAGTGAATTCATTGTTATGATCAATGAAGCGTAGAGGATCGGTGGAATTGAGGCTACAGAGGCATATATCCATTCCCGAATGACCATATGCCTAGATGTTTATATTCAGAACCAGCACTATCGAATACACGGTTAATTTCTCTGATGTTAGAAGTCTTTGCCTCCGACTAAGACTTTTTTGAAAAGTTTTTTTTTGGGAGGGGGGGGGGCTGTATTTTTTGTTTCATCAGTTAGTAAGCAAACTGGAATCACGCAAGTTACATGGAATTAAAGACTGGGCGGGAGCGGTAGCGGTTAGAGGTTCCGCTTCCTGCACGATCGATCGGGGGTTCGAATCCGCCATAGTGCTCACCAAGCCTTTCCTCCCTCCGGGGTCGATAAATTGGTACCAGTCTTGTCTGATAAAAACACTGACTTGACACATCGGCTAGCCAACGCAAGTGATTCTGTGGGCCAGTTACACGTTCGCAACCTCAAACGATTCTGAATTGAAATGAACGTAGGGGCGCATCCCAACCGGATCGATTAGCGCCAGACGCTTTGTCCTTTGTTTATCGTCTTATCAGTTAGTAAGCAAACCCAAAATGGAATCACGCAAGTTACACGCAATTAAAGACCACCTCATAAAGTTTCTAAAGAGTGGAGTAAAGGGGCTTGCAGCTACTGCTTTTAGGTACGATATTTCCACAGTGATGAATAGCATGGCGTCGGTATATAGCACGGTCACTGAAATCGTCGGTTTCCGAAACTTCAGACTTTTATCCCAGGAACAAGGCAAGATATGAACAGTCAGCCAACCAATCAACGATATTCAGCCCTTGCGAGGGTGAATAGGAAAAGTCCCTAAAAAAGTGATAGCTGACGTTTTGAGTTATATATGAAGAAGAATGAAGAGTTACACAAGAAAGTGGCATAGTCTGGATGTGTTTATGTCAGGCAAGGAATTGAAACCACATTGAACAGCACCAAACGGTGCGTGCAGTCGTCGTCGAACGTAATACCGACGAAGCGTCGATAGTAGCGAGAAAAGGTTTTCCTACTAATACGACAATGTCGTAATCCTACTAATGTACAATGATGCAACTACCAAAAACAGAAACAAAAATGCTTCGGGCAGTTTATTGGAGCCATTGGCCTATGGATTGCAGGCCGGAGAAGATGTTATTTGCGCCCATCTCCACCGAAGAGGTAACGCATCAGGGCGACTCTGATTTCCGCAGCGTTCCGTAGCGACTGCATACATCACGAGATGCTCTTCAGTTCCGTGTAACTTTCATTTTTATTTTGCTTTTTTTTACTGCACAGATTTAAAATCCTGCCATGACATTGGAGACATTGTGTTGAACTCACACCGAAAAAGGCACAAAGGCAGCTGAGAAGGGTCAGTCCGATTTTTTTTCAATTTTTTAATTTCCGAGCGCTTCAGAACTACTTTGGGGTTACTTTGCACTCTGAGAACGAATGTGACATCTATTCGGGATACAAATGAAATCGTTGTACGAAAAAAAAAACACCGGGTTCAGTCCGATGACGGCTTCCAGCTACCTTAGCACTAAAGAAATCCAAAATTTGCCTAAGAAGAAAGCAGAAAGAAAGAAAGAAAGCCAAAGAAAGAAGTTAATTTGTCTAAGAAACAAGTGGAAAAATGAAGGGAAACTTACTTGAGTGGTAGTGTGACGGAAAATAGCATATCAAGCGAGAGAATCAGAAACATAGTCGATTGCATACAACTGAAATTATTCCCTTATAATCTAGTGATTGGAACCCAACCTGAAGCAACTTCTTGTAACAGTTTTGGGGAAGATTGATAAAATCACAATTACCGAGTTATCTCATTGTTAAATCTGATCAAAACTTGATTGCATAATATTTAGTAAAACTTGAATGCATATTTAGCATGTTTTTTCAGAGCATAATAATGTAAATGAAGCATAATAATGAAGAGCATAAGCATAAGCATAATATTGAAGTGTTGCTAACAACAACTGATTTAGTCTTGGACAATAGAAATGTATCTCATGTATACTGAAATTATGCGCATCATCTGATGCCAAGAAAATCGTCTCAAGTAAAGAAGAAGTAGAAAAAGCAGAAGTTTGCTTTGTGGAAATCAACGTTTTCCTTTGTTTTGTAACCATTTTTTTTACCCGTTTTCTTCCATTTTTAATAGATGCTGTCGTTATCGTCATATCACGAGACTTCAGCTTTTTCAGTTTTTTTTTTCAAATTTCCTTTATTGTTGTAGATTATCTTTTGAATAATAGCATATCTCGTATTTTAGGTTAGAGGTAAGATATTTTGTTTAATATTGGCTCAACATACTGTTTCCTCCTTTAAGGGTTCAACGGAGCTTCTATTGAGATCGAAGAAGCCTTTGGAATACACTGTTCGGCCGGTATAGTTCTGCACTTCCATGAACCAACGTGAAAATTCAAGACATCATAGATGTTATCGCGTGTTTGAAGCGACTTCTTCTGTATTTCATTTAGAAGTAGGAAGACGAGGGCGCGATAAAGTCCAGCAGCGCTTCTTTATTGCGCGCTACCCACTTTTGCTTATTTAAAACCACAGTTCCGTGTTTTGAAGTCATTAGATGATTCCGTTGTCGTATAGGGGCTGGCATTAAGGAGCGGATGTGAACAGGCCATCTAAAGCACGCGCAACTTTCGAACGGCAACAACAACATATAAACGAGAATAGGAGACGCCGCGAGCTGGAGGTAACCGGGATCCTGTGAAGTATGTACTCTCCTGCTCAGGCTGCCTGCCATCCTGCCCATAACTCCGTGGATTTGTACTTGCTAGGCTCATAGTTAGTGGCGGGTTGGGCTCTGCTCAGTTCAATTGTAGAATGTGTAAATAGAGCTGGATATGAAAAATGGGTATTTATATTGGGTACTGTGTGGGATAGAGTATACGATTGCTACAACGAGTGTGGCTGAAAACAACCATAACACTCAAGCACAAGAAGCTGTGCTCAGCTCGTGTCGCACGAGTTCAAGTGGTTCTACGCAAATGACAGAACATATTGTAGAGGCCATTCATGGAGCCAAAAAAAAGGGAAAAGTGCACGCTAGCGCGGCGATACGGTTAGGGAATTTTACGGCATGGTACCATCCGATGTTAACGCGAGTCTCACTGAATACCATAACTGTGTGCAGAACGACTCTTGACATATCGCCAAATAAGTATCCACTCCACATATAAATGAGCTACCAGTAGTAAACCTGAGATTTCACGCACCCGGGCAAATGCCAATGTTCTACTCAGAAAAGTGAGCTTCAACGAAGGAAACCCATCCTGTCGTTTGTTTCTAAATTTCTGTCCAAACCATGAATATATTTTCTTGCTGATGTTGTTTCGTTTTATCATTTCCTGACTTTCTTATTCAAAATTATATAATATCTTATGTGCATGAATAAATAAATAAGTAACTAATACAGAAAATAAACTATAGAAACCCACCAAAACCAGATATAGGGAATCATCAATAAGAAACAGACGTCCTGTTTTTTCAGTGAACCACCCAAAACAGCGGCAGCAACGTTAGCCAACTCTCCCAGTAGGCAGAATGTTTGATAGAATGTTGTGAGTGCTAACAATATGCCTAAAAGTGAAAAATATCATCCATGTGGTACTATTTACTTTCATCAATATTGATTTTCGTACAGGATCAAAACTTGTGCAAGTGCATTTCCAAGTACATACAGTAGATTTAAAAACAAATACAATTATTATAAATTGTATTATTGTGCAGTATATTGAATCAATCATTGAATGAAGTTTCTTGGAAAGAGAAGGCTTGATAGAATTAATTAAATAAGATGATGGGTGAAAAAAGAAAACATTTGGTAGTATACATAGTTGTTTGAAATGCAAGATTAAATCCCACCTATTTTTCGCATAAATTAAAAGCTGTATTTGATGGAACTAGAATGGTCTAAGGAAAAATCGAATCGTTCATATAGATTGCTGCATTTTAAATAAAAATCAATTCCCGTAAAAAAAGGAAACTTAAGGAAAACTGCCAAAAACAATGAAAAGTGAGTTAACACAAGGATATTCCAAATGGGGACAATGTGATAGTGGGGTGGACGTATGCGAGTGGTCAAAAATAATGTTCCCATACTACTCGATATTTTAAAAGCGCGCTCAATAACCAATAAACGTAATTAAGAGAATTTGTGTCCTCACGTTAATAAACGTAAGGGCACAAATTCTCTTAATTTTCAACAGCCGTTAAGGGAAATTTACTGGAAGCTTACTAGAAATTTTAGCATACAAAATTGCAGGAAGCTAATTTTATCAGAGCATAAGTGGAAACGAACAGAAGAATATTAATGAGGAAATATTCATCTACGTTACGTATTACATATATTAAATAAGTAGCACTTTCGCCGAACAGAGGTATAGTATACGAATTGATGCCAACAAAAATGATAGATAGTAACTTGGTTAATAAATAGAAACAAGAGATAAAAGATGAAGTAAAGGATGAAGTCTCTGACGACAATCAATCCGCTTGGGATGCGCCCACACATCCACTTCAATTCAGAATCGTTTGAGGTTTACGAACGTGTAACTGGCCCACACAATGACTTGCAGTGGCTAGCTGATGTGTCAAGTCAGTGTTTTTATCCTCCCAGACAAGTGCGGTACCAATTCATCGACCCCGGAGGGAGGAAAGGCTTGGTGAGCACTATGGCAGATTCGAACCTCGGATCAATCGTGCAGGAAGCGGAACCTCTAATCTACACTACACCCGCCCCAGAAACAAGAGATAGAAGGGGAAAGCAGTTGACTTTTGGCGAACTAAACCAAAAAGTATAAACTAGCGGCTAATAACTACTAGGATGATGCAAATGACGAAGAAAGGCGAAAATTAACGAGTTTTCTTTCAGTGTGCATACGAGGATTTCAGATAGAACCTTTATCAGACTCACATTTCGGCTTTTTCGCCGTCTTCAGGGGCGTGAATGTATGTTGATTGGAACAATCCTACGTTTATTCCGTCAAGTGCACATTACATTGCGTCGTGTGTCGATAATCGTTTAACGTAGTGGAGGTCATAAATAAATACAAATTGAAAATAGTTTCGCATAGTGTTCCACCGGATGAAAGGCAGCTGGTAGCACGCAGTCTCAGTGTAACCAGCGAATGAGTTGCTGTGTAGAACCAACAGCTACGATGTAGATTATTTGATCTACACACACACAACATCAGGCAGTTATAGGTCAGTTCATAAGTTCATCATAACGACTAAGACCATCCATGGGATTCCAATTCCAGAAGTCCCTCTCTTCACGCTGGACGTGGGAGTCTCCCGATGGAGGGTATCATAATGAACCACATCATCGTCAATAAAAGGTTTTGCCTGACGGATGTCGCCGAAGCGCCAAAGTTTAATACGGGGTCGGACCATCGCCTCTTTCGGAGAAGATCTTCGTTTACCCAGACAGAAAAGAACGTCCCAGAATTATCATTAACTGAGATCTTTTCGCTACGCCAGCGGGCTATTGGGAAGATTCCACAAAGGATAGCTTCGGCGAGGAATACAATCGGCTCGTTGAACATCTTCATGACTGCACGAGGAAGGCTCAGAGTTCTAAAACCACCAAGAGACGCCTGTCTCTTGAAACTCTTGCGCTGATACGTCAGCGTGTAGCTGCATGAGCCGCGGGCAACCAAGAACCCACGTTCGGACTCGTAAGGCTTTGCAAAGAGGCGATAAAAGAAGGCTTCAAAGTGAGAAGAGCAGAAGTGTTGGCTGAAGCTGCAGAGGCGGGAAAGAGCAGTCGTTACGCCTGTCGAGACTTCGCCAATTGAAAGAGAGGATGAGTGCACCCGAAACTCAAATGGCACAACAATAGCATCGAGAAGGGGACTAGAGAAAATCATCCACACCTACTCTGATCTCTTCGATAGTCATGTCCACTTGCCTCCTCACCATTTGAGAGAAGACAGACATGTCATTCCAGAGGTTCTCCCGTCCGAAGTACGACATACTATCATATCGGTAAGAAATTGTACGGCACCCGGTCCCGACAGGATAAGATCTGAGCTGCTGACGGATCTTCCGCCAGTTCTCATCAACACTCTCGCGAGACTCTTCCTGCGTTACCTGTCGGAATTCAAGGTCCATAAACAGTGGAAGAACAGCGAGACCGTATTGTTGTATAAGAAGGGAGATCCACATGACATCAGTAACTATTCCTCAATGTGCTCACTATCAGTAATCTACAAACTCTTCACAAGGGTGATCCTTAACAGGTTTGAAAAAGTGTTAGATGAAGGACAGCCATGTGAGCAAACAGTGTTTCGAAAGGGATTGACCAATTGGCCACATTCATACTGTTTCGAAACTCACCGAGGTATTGCAAAAGTACAAAATGAAGCTCTGTCTCACCTTCATCGACTTCAAGAAACCTTTGGCTCAGTTGAGACAGAAGCGGTCATGGAGGCCTTGGACAACCAGGGTGTCCTACTCAGTACATAGAGGTACTTCGTGCGTTGTACAGTCTTCGGGATCAGAATTTCTGCAGGAATATCATTACTGGCACACGATCTACACAAATGAAAGGATCAGTGTCGCCTGTTTGACCAGTTCGAAGAGTCAAGGTGATAAGAACTTCGTATACAATAGAATATTAATAGAAAACATATATAGGAGCATGCCGATGTTGCAGGACAAGGGGACGTTTGGAAATGAAGAAGACTTTAAAAGCAAATTACTGCAGCAAGAAAAGTTTTATTTCATCGTATTGTAAAAACTAAATTTTTGCATGAGTGAAGAATATGGGATTAAATGCGGAGGATTGGTCAGTTACTTTGGGATGCGCTAACGCATTTCAGTTCAGTTCAGAATCAGTTTATGAACGACTTCAGTTCAGAATCAGTTTATGAACGGGCGTGCAGCCCTACAAACACTTTTGATGTGTTAAGACAGTGTTTTTATCCTCCCAGATCTGGAACCGACCCCAGAGGAGTTGAAGCCATGGCTGGCACTAGGGCGGACGTTCGAAACATCGATCGCCGAACCTCACCTTTTAGAAGAAGAATTTTTGATAGTGATACGTGTAATCATCGCTTTAAAAAAACAAAGGAGCTCAGAAAAGACCTCGAGAGCCAAGATTCAAGAAAAATGTTAAATTTAAAAGCAAAAAAAAAACAAAATGTGTAGAGACAGTTCCAACTCACCATGTTTTGTACGAAGATGTTTATGGCGTGCTGTCGCTGCGATTAGGTTGATGTTCCCAAATAGCCCAACCACTTCAAAGTATGCTATGATAATAGGAATCACGATAGGTGCGACATCAATGAGCTTCTTAACAATATCACTTTGCATTAAGCTTTTTACAGACGAGAATCGAATCCTTTTCCTGCCTAGTCCTAAAAAGAACAACGAAATAGATCAAACGAAAGCCGTAATGAAATTGAAGCTCGAATATTTCACCAGTAGTTGCCCTAGAGGATACAGTGGGTATTGCAGCAATTAAATGGAGATGTAAGGAGAATGTAGCTATCAAAAGCATAAATTTTAGTTCCTAAAAAAATCGTGTCAGCTTAGCTTAGTCGATTTTTAGCCTAAGCCAATAGAGCCTTTTGTTTCCAAGGTGCAATCAACAACACCCGAAGTCGAAAAAATCTATTTACGGTCGTCGAAAAGTCACTTTTGGATATTGAATTTCGGTTGACGAGTATTAGAGATTTTTGTTGAAGAATAGGTAAAACAAAGAACTAGTAAACTAGTTTGCGCTGTGGAAATCTTCCTCAGCTGCCATGGAAAATAGGGGAAATTGATAAATACCAGGAAATAGTGAGAGATTGGAAACGATGCTGAGGTGAGCGCTATTAATTGTGAAGACGAGTCATCTAAGATCCCAAGTAAGCATGGAAGGAAGTTGCACAAAACTGAATGGACTCCTTGGAACCCCTTCATTGACGTAGATCACACGCATTCATAAAAGGCAGGGTGACGAAGTAGATCCCACACTCCGAATGACGATTAATTTTGGAAGCATTGCAAGTGAATCAATTGAATGAATAAACTCGAAACCGAGATGTATCTTGCTTTAGTCACGTCCTGTGGAATGCACTAATGCACTGACGTTGCTACAGGTGCCAATTCCATCACAAAGGATGAAAATTAGCAAATGAGCCAGTCAGTTGAGAAGACTTTTTGGAATAATTTAAGGCTCTTGAGTTGGCGAACAATTCATGAAATTCTCTTTTGGGAATGAGATCTAGAAAATTCAATTGAGTAAAATTATGATTATACCATTACCTTTGGTAAGAGCTTCGTAACAAATTCAACATTTCATTTCTGAATAATATTTTAATTTTAATCTTCTCAAATTGTTTAATCAGCACAGAGGAGGATACGGGAGAGGAAAAAAGACTAATATTTATTTATTTTCTCTTCATTTTTTAGAAACATTAGATTATCTTGTCAAAATTTAAGATTATCAATTCAGACTGAAGCCTGCGACTGCTGATTTAATTACAGCTACGTTTCGCGAAACTAACGTAGTATAAAGTTCAATGTGTAGATTGCGATCGTCCTGAAAAACGGCGTGGGAACGGCATTTGTCCCTACGAGATACGTTAGAACGCGCTCGAAAAAATTTCAATAGGCTGTTAATAAGACCTAATTAATTTTCGACCGCTCGCTTGTGGATGCGGCATGTGCGCAAGGGTGGAGCGGTTTCAGGTACCTCGCAGAAGTAAACGCAGTTTCAAATGCAGTGTTTAGAGATGGTTAGGGAGAACAGAGCGGGCTGAGTTCGTACTAGCAATCTACTCTTCGAACACTATATTGTTCACGAGAGATCCGAACACAGAAAATTATACGCCGCTGCCGTTAAGTGAAATAATTGGGATGTCCAACACAAAAAGTTGAACCCAAACTTTCCAGACAATTCCAAGTAAAGTGATTTTGGACATATCAAATTTCAGCTCCCGTCAATTTTCGCTTTAGTTCTACTTCAATACGTTTAACGACAATTTTCAAAGATGAGAATTTTCGACGCTTTTCGTGAATATTATTCGGACTGTAGCACAATGGCAAATTGACATTGTTCAAACTTATTAACTACTGACAGTTAATGAATTAGAAAAGCGAAGAAAACCTGCGAAAGGTAAATGAGAAGATCAACTGATTCTTTGGCACAAAAATTGTTACTAGTTGCACCTCATAATCCTTCAACCAAAAATAAAGAAAAATCTGTGCTTGACCGGCTCCTATAGATTGAAATTTCCGTGGATAAAGATCTTAGCATAAGTTTAGCGAGCCAAAAAAGCAGAGCCCAGTCGCAATTGTATGCAAGAAGGTGGGCCGTGCAAAAAAAAAAAACAAAACTGGATGATCAAACTGCAAAACTAAAAAAAAAAAAACACAGCTATGAAAAACGTAAAACAGGTAGAAACTCAATATTTTATTCAATAAACGTGAAGAAAAGGAATTCTGCCGGAAAATCAATCGAACATCATTTTTTGTCTATGACGGACTGTTCTGCAGACCAGGCAATACAGTACGCCGCAAACTGAAGAGTTTCTGGTGCACAGATTCAGCTCGAAACGCTGGACAAAGATTTGCTATTGCCTTACATCCACAATTCTGAGAAAGTTGAACTAAAATTTGACTAATGATCTAAAGAGCTAGAATATAGAGAAATTATATATAACCGAAGGTCATGATGAAGGAGTGCAATGAATTCTATGATAGTTCCTCGTAAAAGTGTCAGAAATAGCTACTTCTGTGCGGATTCACACATTTCCTCACGAAGCGTTAGAAAATTGCCTAGAAGTGCTATGATGCAATAAGTAAATTAATTAATTAATGATGAGAAACTAAACTACAAGACATATTGTGTGTAGAGCCTCATATGGTAGAAGAACACGTGTATTTAAAGGCATCACCCCACGAATCTGCTGTGGTACGGATTTCAGGTGGAGTATTCGTATACGGGATCGTAGATTAAGGAGAGGGGGTGGTGCACACGCCGCATTTTTCGGGCCGTTTTTTACACCAATTAGCAATAAATGGACGAAATCACCCACCTCTCCATAACCTACGATCCCGTATACGAATACTCCACCTGAAATCCGTACCATCTCAGATTCGTGGGGTGATGTCTTTAAATGAAAGTGGGCGGGCGACGACCAAGAGAAAAACTGTTCTTGCCGATCGGAAGGCGTTAGGAAGTTTCAGTAGGCACGAAAAAGAAGTGTTAAAACCTAGGTGCGCTTAATTGAAAGTTAAGGTCATCATGCATTCTGTTTCCGATTCGCGGTTAATTATACTTTTTTGTCTTTCCAGACAAGTTATAGTATACGCGAACAAACTTCCCAAAACTTCAACGATTGCGACAAATGCGTCGGTGCATCCCAAGCCGACTGATACGCTAGAAATTTTATCCTTTATCCTTTTATATTTTATTCTTAGTTTTACTACATTTTACTTATGGTTTCTTTTACTCGCTTTTTAGACACTTATTGTTCTATTTGTTTCGTTGGAAAATAGAGGTGCGCTGGGAATGGTCATTGATTCATCAAATGAGCAACGATCAAATTATCTGAGAGAACATAATGCTGATCGACTGTTGCGGCGTTAGTGAAGCTGCCATCATTTTCTACTGACAACAACTCAACTGTGGAACAATCAATAAAGAAAAGAGGATCAGAATAATTGTATTAATGTATGGCCCACAAGGCTGCACAAAGAAAATAATTCGTTAAGGAAAGAAAAGAATCTGAAAGTACAATGTCACAGCTAGTGTTCTACAGGTGAGAAACAGAGAGAAGAAAAAAAAAAGTCAAAACTACTCATTTTCTTCTACTTTACAACAATACCGGTAGAACCGGTAGAAATTGATTATGAGCTTAATTTTTCCTGCGATCGTTAAATAAAGGTGCATGATACTAATCGTGTAGTGTACCGGATACTATAGCAGCGAATTTTCGTCGAATTTCGATTTTCTCACCTAAGAAATCGCCACCGACGGCTACCGATTGGCACATCTCCTGTTGATCTACCTCTATCAATCTGATCATATTTTTCCCTTCAAGATTTAGGATCAACATCAGCTGGTCTACTATTTTTAACCTCATTCGAAGGAGCCACAAACTACGAGAACACAGAAGAAGGAAATTTCGTTGACCGCAGCTCCGACGCAAACAAATGAAAAATGGTGCAATGTCAAAATTCGTTTCTTCCTCATCGAAAATTGTTCCAATTCGATAACGTTGCGAGTCTAAACACGCCCCACTCCCACACCTAAACCCGACCGCGCCACACACACCCACAACACACTGGTTTATGTGCGTAAAAGAAATCTAGTAAGTTGTCCACTTAGAAATCTGAAGGTTTTCCAATCGGAGAAGAAACCAGTGAGAAATCTACGCATGATGAACAGAAATTATGCAATAAATTCATTTATCATACATAAGGCCACAGAGAGATATGAAACAATGAGAAAAACACAACGGATACTCTAGGGAGAAGGAGGAAATTCATTTCGACAACCATCTCTCCAACGCTTATTTCGTGAAATTTGCCTATTGTTCAGTTAAGAGTGAGTGTAGCATTGCTACAACAACAAAATCTTGAACAAAACTAAGCTCAGAACCAGCAGGAAAATTGAGTTACGAACTCGCGTCAGTATTATTTCCCTAACATGTTCATGCGCAATGTTCAGAATTTAGTAAATAACAAAAAGAAAGCGGGAAAATGTAGTATTTTCTTCGTCTCAAATGCTGGGCTACAATCAAATAATTCGCCCAAAACTGCGTCAAATAATTATGGAAGAGCCAAAGGCTTTTCCTGAACCACTCTCCTGAAGGTGATCCGAGAATATTTATAGCTGACGTGATGGCTGCGCCGTAAGCTGAGCAACGTCATCTAAGCAGCGTAGTCACGGGAGGAAAAAAGGATCCTCCTCGAATGCTGTCCACGAAGACGGAATGACATGATACAAGCACTAAACCTTCAAATAAAAACCCATATCCTTACTGTTTTTTTTAATTTCTATCATCGAATAAGAACAAAATATTGCACTGTTAAACTTAAACTACTCTCTTCGCGTAATAGCGCGCATAGCGCTATTGTATTTCTGTTGTTCAGACACAGTTCTCAGCATTTTCACCTTTTTGCGACAAAAATTTTATCGCATTCGATTCATCGAGATTTTTTTTGCAAAGTTATGGTTAACATTACAAATTCATTGTACTTGTTTATTCATTTACCATGCTCAGTGACATCAAAAAGGGACAAAAAAGACAAGAGGAGGAATTGTACAAGCAGTGGGAGAATAGACGAGAAGAACAGAGGCGTATCCAATAAAAGTTTTCCAGCTGGATAAATTGGAAATATTGGGAATGCCTCTGCAACAAACGGCTACGTTCCGCAGCGAAGTCCAGCACCGAGACAGAATAACTCGGGATAGCACGATTGGAAAGAGAAGTGGTTTCGTTTCCTTTGTGTTTATGCTCCCAAGGACAGATATAATGGATATAGGCTCGGGCTCGGTGTTCGCATTGTGATCAATAATTAATAAACAATAAGTAATAATTAATTATATTTACAAATGTAACTTACATACACTTAGCAGCACTTATCTATACGCAATAATAATCCTTTAACAATTAGAATGAATGGCGATGTAAAATAAGAAATAATAAATAACAAAAAAAGATGACGTAAGAAATTGTTCTACAAAATTTTGAATTGAAAGAAAAAAAACCTGAGAAATACTGTTATTCCAAGGAGATCCATTCCTCCGCAACGAGAAGGCGAACAGAGGAGACAAGTTACGGGGAAAGATACCTTTTTTTCTTGTCGCCATCTGTCAAGATTTTCGTTGATAAATTAACGCCGTTAGTTTCAAATACTCATGAAAAACAGATGTTTACGACAAAAGTTCTCAGCAAGAGAGGACACATTAACTAGCGTCTTTTCTTAAAAAGTCAAAATTCGACACTGCAAATATTTCTACATTCATTCGATCTTTTGTCGTGACGAAGACTTATTGAGGGTAAGAGAAGTTTTCAAAAAAAAAAACAGAAAGCTAACGAGAAATGGAAACCAATTGCAAATTTGCCAGCAAATTGTGTTCTGGATAAACTTCCTTCTTAAGTAGTAGTAGTAGTAGTAGTAGTAAGTAAAAATGATAGACTGCAATTATAGGCGACTCCTTGAGTAAAATGTGTCTAATAGATCGCGTCCTAGTGAAGGTGGTTTACCAGCAACGAATAATTCCCATTATTGGATTTATTCCGTCGCCGACATCATCATCAAGCAAGGCGCCAAGATTGTGGTTAACGGATCCGATACGGGGTATGCGAGGACGAAGAGTGGGTCGAATCCTACGTACATAAGGAAAGAACAAGAGCAGACTTCCATGAGATCCAAGGATTGCTAGGATCTAGCATCACGGGCTTCGTCATCGTTATTCGAACTTTCGCTTTTTCTCAGAAAAACCGGGAAGGAGAAGGAGCGCTCAAAGGGCTCAAAGCGAATTCAACTAGAAGAGAAGGTGTAGTCCCCTCAAACTGAATCCCAGCATTCTTCCCCGTTTTCTTTCTTGTCGCCAATTTCATTCGACTTTGATTAAATGTGTACAAACCACTCAGATTAATTGCACTCACAATTAAAGAAAAAAGTCTCGACCTTTCTAATCCATACTGGGAGATTCTGAGTAAACAAAGAAGAAAATTCTCCTTTTTTTAATCTTCCTATTTTGTTTGTGGAGTTTCACCTAACAACATCCCCTGGATAAATGGTTTTCAAGTTGTCCAGTCCTCTTTTTCTCCTGGAATTCTCAAGACTACGCTTCAAGGTCGAAAAGACGTCTCAAAGAACATCTCAAAATTAAGGATATCGGATGTTTTAAAGAGGAAAGTGCTTAACACTGAAAAATAAAAGGATCATTAGGAAACAAACAGGGAAAGGTCTTTAACGAAATTCCAAACTCATGATATTTGTAGCTATTTACGCATCAAAGGTGGTACGCCCCACAGCGACGAGGAGAGGAGTGGCGTAAACATCTAGACGTATCGGACAATCTGTGGAATCACATGCATTGTTCCATTTACACACTATTAAGCAAAAAAAAGGAAGCTGTTAAAAACAAGAGGGCGAAGGGCTGGTAGAAAAAAGCTGTCACTGGGGAAAATACGAACCATCGGGAGGTCATTCATTGGTTTGCGAGGTCAAACATCCTTAATTTGATCCCATGAAAACTAGAAAAAACCCAAGCAGTTCCCGACATGACCAACTCTTGAGAAGATCGTTCCAGCAACTCTTATTTTCATGATTGTTAATTATTATTTTATAGCATTTTGCGTATGCGCATTACCTATTTCGTCCCATGTAGTCGTACTAAAGGACAGAAGTTTCGTAGCAAATATTGCTACAGTATCTTAGTAGAATGATTTTTAAAAAATAGTTCTGAACTTTCAAAGCTATGATCCTTCAATGTGTTATTTTATTATTATTTTGTCAATCCACAATTAAGGATAAGGGTACAGAACTTGTAGTGATCAGTCGGCCACATCCTGCAAAAGAGGAGGATGTAACAGCAGTTCTCAAGTAAGTGCAATTTTGAATAATTTTTGTATTTTGCTGTCGGGGAATTTAGAACTGATGCTTATCAATAGGCGGTAGCGACGTCAACAAGCTTGGAGAAAAAGTCATCCATAACAAAACAAGAACAGTTGTACAGAACTATAGGAAATATATCATAGAGTTGATATTATAGTTGTCCAAAAATCCATGTAAAGTGTATACTTTCTTATAAACAAGAAAGAACTATAAAATCTTCAAAATCGTCGCAAAAAATTGTACTCAGCAGTCATAGGACGAGAAATGTTGTAATAGTACCGTAACCTGTCTTCTTTCATCCAAATGTACTCCGACATAATTTTTTCTGCGATACGTCTTCATTCGCGGACCATTAATAATATCAAAAACTAAAAAAACGCTTAGTTTACGTGCGAACACTAAGAAATAACAAAATGTATGATTGAAACTATGTTACCGATTATAAGGGGTGAAAGGTGGTGAAAAAAAGATGACAAATGTATCAGCAAAGTTCCACTTAGTTCGTAAATACAGTAATCCTCGCGAGACAGTAAAGCGTATAAACGCCATAGATTGGAAATACTCTTACAATTTATACAACATGGTGATTTATAACGCAATTTTGGAAGCTGATTTAGCATGCCGGGAAATAAATAATTAAATTGCGAAGTCCGGAATATTGAAAGATTATTCATGTCTTGGTAGAGACTCACACCACACTTATTAAAAATCACAATGACCTTTTAACGCTCTAAAAAAACTTCAAGTTCTCCAACCATGATAGCGTAAGCATTTTGAGCAAAGCAATATTGCCTCGCAGCTGCAGTATCGCTAAAACAAGAAAAATTCGAAGTGAATAATGAATGGGTGACGAATCGCTTGAATTCCTTGCGATTACTGTAGTGCAACCTGTGCGTACAAATCAAGTTCATATCCTGTATCCAATATCACTCATCGAATTGTCAGAGTTCACTTCGTCAGAGCAATGGGTCCGGGTTGGATGCGCTGCTATCCAATAAGGATTTGTCTGCGGATGGACGAACTATGCAGCGGAAACGAGCATCGTTTGAGCGTGGAAATGCTTGTCCGACGAATGGCTAGGTCCCGAAAAGAAGCAGTATTGCACCGAATTGGTGCCGGCAAATCAATCAAGTAATATTGGACAGCATGGGTGGAAAAAGTATCCGCCGTTGGTTTCATTTCTGTCGTATTTAGTTTCCCAAGGACAAACACATTTGGGGCCGCCTATACGAGTCTGATTGCTACTTGCACGTGGTGGCCCTGCTTTAACTAAACGCAATCAGGCATTCGAGTGTACGCATTGGGAAGTACGAGCTATATAACCTGCACTGTTATATGGCGAAAGCTTCCCATACATTGCAGAGAGGTGCTGTCGTCCAGCAC
Source organism: Necator americanus (assembly GCF_031761385.1). NCBI lineage: Eukaryota > Metazoa > Nematoda > Chromadorea > Rhabditida > Ancylostomatidae > Necator > Necator americanus. The sequence goes on from NC_087374.1 coordinate 19,276,927, forward strand.
ACTGCAAAAACCCATAACCTGACAGGTCAACTGCCTGAAGGGAGCATGGAATCTTTGGCAACAACCATTCGTTTCGTCACGCTGAACTGCCCAACACTATCGAGTGAACTCCAACAAGCCGCTCTATCCAGACATCTGCGATATCTCTATGTGCCTTTTGCTGCACTGCAGGAAACACGCATGAGAGATCGGCCCGTCATCAGCATCGAAAATTACACCATATACTGCGGCGATGCTGATGAGAACAAAGTAGGTGGCTGCGCGATAGCTGTGAGGAACGATTACAAGAACCTGGTGGAGGAATTTGGCTCAACGTCGTCTAGATGCGCCTTTCTACGACTACGGAATCGCAGAGGACGTAAACTCTGGATAGTAAGTGCTCACGCACCTACGGAAACCGTTGAGGACAACAGTAAGGACGTCTTCTATGATGAACTCTATGCGTTGATGTCTAAAATACCAATCCAGCAGGTGGTCATTGTCGGAATCGACGCAAATGCGAAGATGGGACTCGAACAGCAATCCGATGTGCTAAGAAAATGGTACTATGCAGCGGAGCGCACGTCGGACAACGGTGACCGTTTGGTCGACTTGTGCGAACAGACGGGCCTCATCATCGCTTCCACGTTTGAGAGGAATCATCGACGCCATCAGCTCACGTGGCAGGGGTCAACCCTTTTAACGCCTGAAGAGCAGCGCAAGCGGAAGATGAGGACTCTTAAGCTTCAGCTTGACTACGTTCTGGCGAGGAACATTCCTCAACCAGATATCCGAAAATGTAGAGCTGTTTGGGACGTTGCGTTCGACTCTGACCACCGTCCAGTTCTTCTCAGCTCCAAGATACGGTTCCACAGGAGAAACCGAGGAGTTCCTCTTCAACCGAAAATCGACATGGCAGATCTGAAAGACGATAAATGCAGAAGAAAATTCCGCCAACGTGTGTCTACTCATGTTGGAGTACGGACCAGGAAGAAGCTTAGCGATGCGGATTCCTTCACAAAGTGCATCTAGGACGCTGCAAGGGAAACGCCCCCGGTTCTATTGCCGCGGAAGAAGTTTGCCTTTGCGTCTGCGGAAACAAATTCCACATACAATTCTGTATGTGTCGCGCGCAGCGCTGGTGACTTCAGCCAGGAAAGGCATCTTAGAAGGAAGCTGCGTCGTCAACTGCAACAAGACCGCGGTAACGAGTGGACGTCAAGAGCGATGGAGTTTGAGAAGGCGTGGGAGGACAGGAACCCGCGGAAAGCCTACGCTCTACTAAAACAGTATAGCGGCAAAATGAAAAGATGTTCCCATGTTCTCAACACTGCTATTGGGGTAGCTGTCGGTGAAGCAACCCTTCCAATTTGGAAGGAACACTTCAAGACCTAGCTGAACCGCCTAGCACCGTCAACTCCTGAACTCGAACACGTTCATAGACCGACATATGCGGTTAACGAGGAGCCACCGACCGAGTCGGAGGTCCTGGTCTGTATTCGGAAAATGAAGAATGGAAAATCTGGTGGAGACGACGGGATTAACGCAGAAATGCTAAAATATCTTTCTCCGTCTGGGATTCGTGAGATGACAAAGATCATCCGTTCAATATGGATAAACGAAAGGATACCTGATTCGTGGAGACACGCTATCATAATTCCCCTCCACAAGAAGTTATCCGTCACGGACCCAAGGAATTATCGAGGAATCTTTTTGATGCGTGTTATGTACAAGGTAGTGGAGCGCATTATCCTGGACCGACTCATTAAACATCGCGAAGAAACAACGCGCGACGAGCAAGCTGGCTTTCGTCCTGGCCGATCTACGATTGACCAGGTGTTCATCGTCAGGAGAGTGATCGAAATCTGGCAGCGGCATTCGAAGCTAATGCAACTAGCGTTTCTGGAATTTGAAGCCGCGTTCGACTCTCCTCACCGAGGCCATCTTCTCAACGCGCTTCGCGCCGATGGAGTACCAGGAAAGTTCGTTCGCTTGCTTGATGACATGAATCAACGAACAGCTGCTGCAGTTCGAACTCCAGCCGGATGTACAACACCGTTTGAAGTGGTAACTGGAGTAAGACAAGGGGCGGTGGCAGGACCCTTCCTGTTCAATTTCGCCATCGACGACATTATGCGAAGAACAGTCGACCAGTGTCCTGCCGACATTGTCTTAGCACCATCAAGGTGTCCCTTGACTGACCTCGAGTACGCCGACGATGTTGTTATATTCGCGGAAAGCAGCACGAAACTTCAACATGTTGTCAACTTTGTATCGAAGCTGGCTGCAGCCCATTGACTACGTCTAAGCCTGATAAATGCAAGAAGAGCAGTGGATCTCTTCGAGACGAGCGGGAATCAGGGTGGACGGACAACCGATAGAACTCGTCGATGAGTTCTGTTACCTGAGCTGTATGCTGAAGAACAACGGCAGCTACGAGAGAGATGTTCAGCAAAGATGCGCTAAGGCCACTTCTGCATTTAACTCCTTAACGAAATGTCTGTGGTCGACCCCCATCACCAACGAAGTCAAGCTGCTAGTCTACCTATCCACAATTCGCTCCATCATGATGTACGGATCGGAGACTTGGGCAGCACCACCAACGGTTATGGAGAGGCTTGACTGCACGGAACGAAAGCTACTTGGACGGCTACTTGGCTACTTTTAGCCTAGGGTATGCCACAATGAAGATCTTTACGCAGAAATTGATGTGGTTTACCGGCGGATGACATGTGGAAGATATCAACATCTCGCAACACCTTCGAAAGCGGCTAAAGTAAATCGTCTTCCCTTCTTTGGTCATATATTAAGGAGACCGGCAGATCGCCTTGTCCAACGAGTTCTGAAGAGTTCGTCGGGTTCGAGCTGGAAGAAGCCACCTGGCCGAAAACGGAAGTTCTGGACTGAGGTGGTAAAAGAGGACCTGAGGACACTCGGCGTGGATAGAGAATTCAGGCGAGACGTAAGGTTCCACAGAACATGGAATAGCGACGAATGGATTGATTCTGTGCAAGCTCTCGCAGAAGATCGAGAAGGTTGGGCAGAGCTGTGTTCAAGGACGGCACACCTCGGCGAAGATGCGGGTAATCGCGTCAGGCGATAACATCAGCCCGCTGATTAAGTCAAGTAAGTAAGTCAAAGGACAAACATATCGAATATAGGGTCAAATTTCTATAGGAAAATAACTTTCTAGACTTTCAGAAGAAACCAAAGGAACGCTAAGCTGGTCACATCAGATTTACTCTTCTGCTTTGTATATCAATGGAGTCACTAGTCTATCAAATTTGTCCTTGGAACGTGAAGGAGTACCTTAGCTGTTGATTTACTTGCACAAGTGCAACTTTGCAAGATAAAACTTCAACATTTCGAGCTTTTTCCCTGCGCTGCCAATTATATCTCTATAACATGTCTTCTTGAATCTATATTTTTATCAAAACTCCCGCACATGCGTATGTGGCACGAACAGCCCTGTTACCATAAAGATCAGAGGAGAAATTCAAAAGCACCCTCAATGAGAAGAATTCGATGAGGCATTCATACCGGGAATAAGATTTTTGAGCTAACGTGAAGAGGAATATGGTAAGGTCATAACTCTTCTTCGGCAACTGGGCAAAGTCCTGAGCAGCAAAAACAAGTACTGGGTACCTTCGTCACGCACGGGTGCAGAAGACATTATCTGACTGGAATTTTGTGTTTGTTAGAACCCAGTTGTTCTAAGATTTAAGTTTCTAAGATTTAACGCGCAGCAGCCGAACCAAGAAACGATGGAAGGGGAAAGCCTGGTACACACTTCCTAATTAACTTCTAATTAACCTTAGAAAAAACAAGTAACTCTATTAGCAGAGCTCTTTAAAAAGGCTATTTCAAGACCTTATTCTGCATGGGACGAGTTTTTTATCGAATAAAGGACACCTTATTTCCATATCTGGATGTAGACGATGAAATTGCTCCATCTAACGTATACGAGGAAGTGCGCAGAATACATTCGGAAGCGGTAACTTCTCGAAAAATTATCCGAAATTTGCAATACATGTTGAAATGCTATTCGAAATAACTTCAAAAGAAACGCAGCACTTCTCTAATTGAAAGAGAGGGTAAATGTCGACAAAACCTGTCACTTTCAAAGGCCAAAAGAAGTCAGTATTCGCAGTCTTTCTGGTCGATTGGAATCTATAAGTCACTATTTATTAACTACATACAGTAGGCCACAGAAAATATTAGAATGAACAATATGTAGCTAGAAATATCATTTTTAAATTAAGCATTAGTTGTGTTTTGGCAATGTGTGTGGTATTTTTTTGGTAAACTGCAGAAGACGACAGAGACCAGCAAGGGCGGAACTTCATCGTTAGCTGGTAGCCAGCTTTAGGACAAGTTAATATAAAACTCCCCAGTCATAGGACATATCAAGTCCATTTTAAACACAAATGGAGCGAGCCTGTATTTAAAGTTAGTTTCATCAAAGCATTACTCAAAACTTAGCTTTGACAAAAAAATTAAGAGGTCGCTTTAATGTTAAGAAAGGGAGGAAAAATAGATGTGAAAACAAAAACAATCAAATACAATCTAACATGCAGATTGGTTACTAAATTAGTCCTTTTTTGAAGTTTTAAGAATAGGATATAAACTTGACATTATTCGTTTTACAGTTGAAACCAGTTCTAGAAATGTTAAGGTTTATTTTTCTTTAAATTTTGACAATAAATCAGATTATATAGACCAGAACGACGTATTTAGATAAACGATGAGGGGATTGTGCGCCAACCACACATGGCGAATTTTATAAATGATTTTTCCAGAAAAATGTAGAAGAAGTCACTTATGTTTTCAAGAGCAAATTTTTTCACACGCATAATTCATCAACTATGGAACAGCTAAACTCAAAATGCAAGAAGTGTTAGATACCAAACTAAGCGATCATTGGACAAAACGATCACAATCGTATTAGTTGATACCCAACGTCTTCATCGTGGTGTTTTTTCTGGTGGTTTCGCACCGTGACAAATTATCTGCGCAATGGAAACATCAATGTCGTTGAAAACGGCTTTTTTGTTGTTGACGGGTCTTAAATGAATTTGCGTGGAAGTTTCCAAGTACAGGAGATTGTCGAATAAGAAATGTTGTACCCTTTTGCGGGTTCCAAAGGAGAAAACTTAGTATATGATACTATGAACAAACTTTTCACTTCGCCTAATTAATTTGTCCTACATAATGCCTAAATTAGAGCCTGTGAACGAAACTCAATGAAGTATTTATGAAATTGTAGAAATCTAAGTCAGAGGTCAGTCAAAAGCAGTGGATCACAAAACTGGCGATGTTGGATCTATCTACGAATACATTAGGCTAGATGTGGGGGGCATGAGTACGATGAACCGGGCCACGCTCAGTTCTACCAAGTACTATGGAATAGGGTGTGTGAAACAGCCTCGTGTGATCCAGTCTCTTCAACGATGCAACTTATTACAGGTAATAGAATGAACGCAGCTTGCAACGCTTCCACGATTGTACGGAGGTGAGGAACAGTTTCGGCTGTTTATTTGTCTATATTATCTGATTGTAGACGTCAGACGATGTCGGAGTTGCTTGTCTGTCATCGTGTAATAAGTTTCATAGTTTGAAAGACGTAGTGAAGTAAGGTTACTACACTGGCATCTTTCTAGATTATTAGGAAGAATTGAACATGATCAGGCTCATACTCATGATTACATCCCTACGCCTATCTATTCGTGCAGAGATCCAACGTCGCCTTGAATTCTCTTTACACACAGCTGTTGAGGGGAATTCAAATTGAACAATTAAGGAACTGCCGTAGTTTCGCTCTTTTATGTGCGGGAGATCTCTTGGTTGTATTCTTCAAAGAACACGCGAATTTGTGGGTGATATGTACACCCTAGCAATCAATTCAAAAAAAAATCCCAGGAGAAGTCAAACCAGTTTACGTGTCGCCTTTCAAACTGAAATTGAAACTATCACGTTTCGCGAGTGTACAGTGGTTTGATTATTTGAATAATAAGGAAATTCACAAGAAAAGTATCAATATCTCAATTGAAACACGCATAAGGAGTTAAGGTCAAAAAGGAAGAACAAACCGAGAGTATTACTTGTATCATCTGTTCTCCCGTTGTTCATCGATTTGCTCGAGCGGTCACAGGTAATTGTTCCATTTGCCCCGATCATGCGCAAGGGTTGCCTTCTGGCTTCTGTGCGTTTGATGTCGCATGGTGTCCAATCGCTTACGTTCTGGTCCAAGGATTGTCGTTGAAACGTATCACGTAACCGACCCACCTAATTTTGCTTTCTTTGGCGTATGTAGCAGCGACTCTGATCTTCGATCATTGACGTAGGAGAATATTCAAATCCTGTCTCTCGCTTGTGTGAAGCGGGATACTCCTAGGATAACCCTTTCAATTGTGCGTTCTATGACACTGGTAGCATTTTCTTCCTGGTTGCAACACTCCCAGGTTTCTGGAGCGTAGGTCAAACAAGGAGGAACAGTGGTGTTGAATAGGTGAGCACGGAACCAGATGTTCTTAGACCTCTTCACTACATCCTCAATGCTCATATATGATTTCCGAGCCGCTCGTTTTCTCCCACCCACCTCGGAGGTCAGGTCGTTCGTCATGTTATTTTTCTAACCCAGATGTATAGTTGGGTCAAAACGACGTGTAGCACGGCGCAGTTGCCACACCGAATTGAGTGCATCCGATGCATCAACTGCAGCGTGCTTCATTTCTTTTGACTTTACTATACATAGCTGGAGCATTCGGAGAATTTGTTGAGCGTGAATAGGGACATCAGAAATACATCCATTCCTCATTCCTCATAAACTTGTCCAGGTTCAGCTAAAGACCGATCTTTTTACACGCTTCATCAAATTCGACCAGTATTCGTTCCGCTGATTGATGCTTGATGTTATCGAGACTATTTCATCAGTCTCAGTTTCAGCGAAACGAAGACGGTATAAGTGCCTGCCGTCAACTTCCACTTCCTCGTTGTCCCATTCAATGCGCGTTCTCGAAAATGGCATCAAATATTTTGGGAGAGATTTTGTCACCCTGATGAACCCTCTGTCCTCACGTCGATTGCGACATTATCGTTGAATTGGGAAATTTTGGTTGTGAAGTAGCTATACAACTCATGAAGTATCTTCATGCGTCGATTAGCGACGCCTTAGTTCACCAAGGCCGTGATTGCTTCACTTTTAACTGAATCGAAAGCATTCTTCAGGTCGAATGACGTGAGACACGTGAGATCCAGCGGCATCTTGTACTCTCGCAATATTTCTATTAGTTTTGAAACAGCTTCAAAACTTTTAACGATTTCATGTTCAAATGTCAACTACAACACCAGCTGTAATTTTATGTCACAAATTTGCAGTAATACCAAGTAGATATGATACATATTTATATGGACATAATGTTTAACGGATGTCTGATTTCCAGTTCAGAATACGTTGCATCCCCGTGATCTACCTGAGACCTACCTTTCGTGAGAAATAAAGAAAATCCTGCCTTTCGAGGGGTCCAAAAGGGTTAGGCCTTTAGGTTTGGCACTGTAAAATAGTTTATTTACTGTATACACCGTATACACTGCTCATCTATCGCTTATCGCTTATCACTGCGGAAAACCCTAATACATCACAAGGGAAGAGAGACATCCCCTAGGACGTGAAACTGCATCATTTTCAAACATAAATTATAAGATAGTGATAAGAAGAAAGTGGTATGATTCATAAAATCCTTAGCATTGATCAATCCCTTCGGGACGCATCTGCGCATCTGACTCGAACTCAAAATCGTTTGAGGTTTTATGAGCGCGTATGCCCTAAAAGTGGTATTCGGGGATCAGCCAGTGTACGAAGGCAGTATTTACATCTTCTAACAATCTGATGCCGATATATCGAACCGAGAGAGATGAAGGGCTTGGTTGGCCTCAGGGCGGTTTCGAACCATCGATCGTGCCTTCAGAGGCCAACCTCTTACTCTCTCTCCGTCTTGTGTGTACGTGTAACGGGATTCTAAGCAAGACAACTTAAATAGTGTGAATCATACTCCGCATTTGCTAAGATATTCAAGTAATCCTATCCGAAAAGTAGCCTTTAGAAACGTCGTTGCTGTTGTTTGAACGTTAGAATAATACAGCCAGGTAGAGATGTCACTGCTTTGAATTAAAGTCCAAAATTAAACTAAAATTCTAACGCAGTGGTTCATCACTTCGCTATTGTCATATTGGTAATAAAACGGTCCCTCTAGAGCTCATCCCTCCCGAAGCACACTTTCTATTTTCCACTTTTTCACTTCATGATTATTTGGTACCAGCCTGAATTCCGGCTAAAGCCTTTTTTGGTGTTCGCTCGGCTCGCCTTCACCGATCAGAAAGAAATAACAGTAGTGAAATTTTTTTTGTAAGATTAGAATTGCTTTTTTCTTTTTTTTACTCCAAAATTTGAGCATAGGTGAAAGATTTTATGGGTTTTCCTTAAACGCTCAGTTCTATATTTGGAGAACAATCAAACTTGATTTTACATCTATGTTTCTCTCAAACCTCCACAATTTGGAAAAATTATTTGAAGTATGAGTCTCCTCCGTTCTCAACTATTAGCAAAGAACGATATGCTAACATGAAGACGTGAATATCACTATCGATAAAAATAAAAATAACGTGATAAGAAAGTGATAAAAATAACGTTCTACGTCAGATCGCGTAAACTGTTGGCTACTATGTACTGTATTTAAGCCCTTTGCACGTGTGTTTCCTCCTTTTGAAAAAAGGATGTTAGCAGCATTAGGGAGACCTGCTGGGAAATAGATGTGTGAAGGAACCATAGAAACCCATTCTACTGCGTTCGGGCTCCCGCGCACCAATCGGGCGCAGCGGAAACTGTCTCTGCCCACTCTATAACTTTGTTACACCGGTGCACCATTCCGACCCCATTGGACCCGTCGCACCAAATTTTACATCTATCTGGCTCCGGGGCACGAATTCGACGCCGTAGGACCCGTCTCACCCAATTTTATCGCGTTGAGGCTCCAGCGCACCAAACCGGTATGAAACCACACACATACACAGACGCACACACGTGACAGAATAAGCCCGTTATTAAACAGCAGCATGATAGTTTGCAAGTTTGGCAGTATACATTCACACAAAAGTTTATTTTCTCTTATTAACATAGGGGAGAAAGTAATTAGCCTTATCAGAGCCAATATAGATGACCCTGTAGCTTTGGGCAGTGGTGAAGAAGTAAAGTGCTCGCCTATCAGGTACATACCGACGGTTCGGCACCTCACGGGTGCAGACTTTTGCATCATTATGGAGTATTTTCGTGACACACAGACAAACAAACACATACACACAAACACACACACACATATACATACACACACACGGACTAAGCGCGTTATTATATAGCATAATGGCAACCACTATGTGTAGCATCGATTCTATACCATCACATTATTTCTAAATGGATACGGTTCTCAACGAAAAAAGAATCTCTTGACTAAAAAAGAGATAATAAATAGTAAATAAATAATAAATAGGTTATTATGAAGTTAATAAAGGCAAAAAAAAAAGTTTTCTTCCTTAATTGTATTAAGTTACCGTAGCAAACCAAAGCTTTGTAAGGTATAACGAAAAATGAAAGAAATTTTCGATGTGTTGCATGGTGACAGAAAATCAAATGCTGTACTGTACCATTGCCAAGGCACAAGATCTTTGTCGAAAGCGAAAAAATGTGTGAGACAGCGTGATGGGGAACAATGGAACCGATCCATTGTTCCAACTTCACCCCTCCTAACGTTCTTTTCCTGCTTTATCGTGAGATGACCATCTAAGCATAACATTTGAGGCAGTATACAAGTAGTGAGGGTGCAGCGCAGTCATTAAGAGGTTCAGCTGCGACTAATCGGTTCATGGTTCGAAACCGCCCCGGAATCAATCGGACCTTTAAACCTTCAGGCTCGATAAATTGGCGCCAGACTTGTCTGGGAGGATAAAAACACTCACCTGACCATCGACTAAACTCCATAAATAATTGCAGGATACGCACATTCATAAACCTTCAACAATTCGTGAAATTTTGCAAATATCTAAGAGGCAACGTCTGCATATGCTGGGTGGTTATAAACAAAAAAAATACGTCAGCGACAGGAACAACAAGTTAAACTAACCCCAGTCCGTGACATATTAGTAGTTGATCGAATTTCAAATGAAAAAAAAGAACTTCACAATGGCTCGCGATTGTGTACTCTGGAAACGTACTCTCTCTAGATGATTTTTCGTCCATCATTTCTATCCATTTCGAGCAGGTGTCCAACGATTATGCAAGAGAACATTTCCTTGATATTACGCTATGTTTACAAAGGAAGTAGGTTTGTTACTCTCGGGAAAACGAGACGCGAGTTTTAGAAAGAAGACGTCGCCAAGAGAGTGTCGAAGTACTGCATAAAAACATGCAAATCACGAAAGAAAAGTTTAACGTCAGGAGATTTTAGAGCCTATTATTCTGGAATCTTCTTTTTGTGAATGTCAGAGCACAAAGTAAGACAACTATGCGTTTATGAATGCATGACAGGAAGTGCAATGGCTGCAATTGATCTTTTTGCTGCGAGCGTTCCGTTAATGTTTTATGTCCATAAAGGTCTAGTAGCGCTCTCCTCAGGCTTTCATCACCCAACAAGAAAAATGACAAACATACGGGATAAACCTGAGTTTTCTGGGACCTTCAGCGCCAGTTCTGCCTGTGGAGCTAAGAATAGTGGATTGGTTCAACGTCAACGTTCAACGAAAGTGAGTGCGGCAGTTCTATTGCGCGGCGGTACGGTGCCATCACGATCACACGACTATTAAAGTATGCAAGCGGTTCCGTGATTCTCCAAACTCGGTTCCGACGCCACTCCCTTGTTGAATGGTAACTTGAGCGGTGATTAGGTGCTCGAGACGATACATTGCATGCGTTTTAGAACGTCCAAGCTCTTCGGAAGGCGACTACGCAGAAGCGTTGAAATAAAGTGCCGTTAACAACCTTGGTTCCCTGCTATAGCTAAGGAAAAACAGACAACTGATTGCATTTCTTGAATTTTTCTTGAATTTCCGATTTCTTGAACCTCTACGCTCCCGAACTCCAGCGTGATCATCCCGAACGGATTGATCTACGACAAGCATCTTATCCATTATCTGTCCAATCAATCCTATAAATGTAAACCACTGCTTCGTTGTGAACGGAGGCCTCTGATTCCTGAAATTGAACAAAATATGATTTTTGTCAAAATTTTCCAAAGCTATATCTGAAACAACTGAAGGGCAAAAGGATAAGGTCTCTGGCGTTAATGTCAATCCACTTGGGATCTCCCATTACAATTCGGACTCGTTTGAGGTTTACGAACTCATGTACAGCCTTTCAATGACTTACAGGGTCCACTCATTGAATTTCCGACTTCGTCCACTCAAGGTGTTAGGTCTTTATCCTCACAGACAAGTCTGGTACGAATTTGTCGACCACGGAGGGATGAAAGGTTTGTTCATCTCTTGGGCGGTTTTGAACCTTCAGCCTTCAGAGGCCAACCTCTCACCGACTACGCTCTCTTTGTCTCAGTTGCACCTCCAGTCAAGGAAGTCCTCGTACAGTGAGAGTCCCACTACCCAAATATCATAATATATTCGAACATTCCTTCCCGAAAAGGAACCGTTGAAGGTCGAGTACGTTGAGTTGTCATTGGAAATCGGACAAGTGGAGCAAAATGAATGGAAATCGGCCTCCTAGCCGTTGTCTGGTCGTCAGCTCTCATGCACCCGAAAAGTGCTGGATTTCGACGTTTCCCGCGATGATCTTGTTCGGGACGACTTTTCGCTTTCGCGGTCAACCCGCTGCCCCACTTTCGTTTCTCGTATATTCTGTTTCGCTGACATGTACTCTGCGCTGTTACTTACATTACGTGGGTTTTGTTCAATTGTACAGTGAATGCGTTCATAGTTAGTTACTTTTCCTTCCTGAGCGCTTCGCCCCCTCGTTCATTCTTTTCTTAATATTCTTGTGTTTCAACTGCTTCATGTTTTAACATCTCAAAAAAGTGTGACGACCTCAATTTTCTTTGGAAAATAATATAAGCTCTTAATAATGATTGCATTAGAATAAATTTTTAGCCGGATTCATCAAAACTTGTTCCTATTTGTAGGGTTGGGAGTTAGTTTAACGTCGCATTGTAAAAAAGGAAATACTTTCGAAAGCATAAATGTTTGTCCAGATATTTTCAGCATGCACAAGTATCCTTCCACAGATGCTGAAAATCTCTGCTATACTTTCCAACGCACTAACTGATGATTTTCATCGATTTTTTCAATGCATTTTTGGAAACAATTCCTGAGGAGGAGTTGACTGATGGTCACTTCGTACTAAAATCTTAAGCATCGATGGTGCTCCTTAAGAAGACTGAGGCTTTTTTTTGCCAACAGAAGAGAATAAGCACGAGTAAACGGAGGAACTACAAAATAGTTTCGTTAGTTTTTGAGCTTCTATAGCCTCAAAAGCAATTCATAAATCAACACCACCTTACGTTCTCTCGCAAATCGGCAGTACAGTGTTTATTTTTGTCGAAGGAATAGCAACTGGAGTGGTATAAATTACAAAAAAGACTTAATAGAATGTAATATTTGAAGTGAGCAGAGTTATTTAGTACCTCTGGTGTTATCGAAATCTCTCGACATCCCGCAACTGATCCCTCCATGTCCAACTGGATCTCGTCCGCTTCTTCGACCAGATGGAGAGCCTCGGAAATGTCTTCCGCATCAAAATAATCTTTGTGTAAATGCGCTTCCTGATCGGGTTCGTTCCTAAATGATTTCTTTTGGTTGACGTGATTTTCGGGATCGTCTCTCCTCACTATTACATATTTCTTTTTATAGACATTATCCATCCTCATTTTTCTGTTTATTTTATCTTGCTTATTTTCGCTCCACATAGAAATGCATAGAAGTTTTCCTGTGACTGTGCGTCCTATATTATCAAGTAGTTCACCAGGTAAATTCCTTAAATTTCAGCCTAATGCAACTACCGTATGCTGCTACAATAATCAGGTGGATTACTTCTGTTGTCTGGACACGACAGCTGAACAATGCCCTGATTATCAACATGTAAGTGATAAAACTAAGTGATTCTACTGCTAGAAATTTACTTTCACTATTGAAACCGGAAAGCAAGCGGGAAAACGGTGCATACACGATTATGCTGGACATCCTATAATTGGTCTGTAATTTTAAACGAGCCATTAGTTTGATCTGAATAACCGTAGCACTTGGATCAAGAGCTGCTGCGCTTCTTCTCTTACCAAGTAAGTTCACTTCGGAGCCCTCGGTTTGCAAAACAAACAAAGAATTTGGGAAGAATTACATTCACATCCACACAGTAAGTAGAATCCTTGAATTAGAAATTTCGGTGATTATACTGACTAGTACTAATATTTTTCGACTACCGAGAAGAAGGTTCTCGAAAACTTCAACGATGCAATGCTTTGGCGTATAAGCAATAAATACATAGTTAGTTTAGCAGTTTTTTCTTTGTTTTAGCAGTACATGTAGATTTTTCGTCCTCAGCACTCGCTCATTTACTTGAATGAACGGTAGCGAATGATAAATACATAGTTGAAAAATATGTAGTGGAGCATTTAAATTACTTATTTTTCCGTATTAATTACTTTGTGCTCATATATTTCAGTCCACCAGAATGGTGTAGGATCCACTATGCTCTTGCGTAACGTCTCCTTCTGAGATGATTTCAGAAGTTATGTTACGGAAATTCAAAAAGAAGAAACTAGTGCTGGTTTCGGGGAAGATAACATGCGGACTGTATCAAAAAGTTTCCTGAAACTTCCGTGGTTCATCCATGAACTCGCATGTATATTGGGAGTTCTTCAAGTGTGTTTAGAAAGATCTGTAGCCTTTGGGAAAGCTTACGTAGAAGAACTTTCAGTTCGTGGAGCCTTATATGAAAAGAAAGTTTCTAAGAAAGAAAAGCAATCAGAAACCATGAAAACTTATGTTAATACTTGCTCATCGGTTTAAATTACCTTGCTCTTTTATTCGCTTCATGTCCTTCTCCGAACTGTAATAATTAGGTGCAAGAAAATTATTCTATATAAATTTTTTACATTTTGGATGAGAGAAGCTACACACCGCAATTTTGACTAAGAAACACTAGAAAAGACAGAGAATCTTCAAAAAAAACTACGGATTGACGTCAGATTTTGACCTGCAACACTGATGCCATGTTCTGTAACGGTACCGGTTCTATCTGATGAGATAGAATGGTTCTTAAGTGAGATGGAAGAGAATATTGCTTTCTGTTTTTATTCAGTCTTCTACTCCTTCTGTAAATCACGGATTTTGTCACATTTCTTTCCTGTCCTCGTCGCAAATCTCTTTTTTAGGTGACCGTGGTCATTCACAACTCGTCTCCACACAATCCATTCGCGTTGAAATCATACTTCTTCCGTGAAGGGATCGAAGATGAAATTATCGATGCAGCCATACGAGGTTCTAGTGGCGATTCCAGTTCGGATAATAGTATTCGGAAGGAAGACGGATTTCTGGTTAGGCGAAATCGAGATTGAGAAAAAAACATCTCTTTGTTCGTTATATTTGTATATGAAGTAAAATCTGTTACTTTAAGATCTACTGGCAATACATCGCTGCAACTTTTGATTTTATTAAAATTATAAAAATTTCATTGTCGTTGCTAATTTCTTCCTCTCTTTCCTTTGTGCCTCGTCAGTCGAATCAAAATATATAAAACCTTCCTATTTGCTGCGAGAAAGAAAAAAAAGCAAAAATAGATTTATGGAACATTATTGGACTTCGAACACATTTTTCCGTGATGAAAAGTCAATGACCTAGGTTGAGGTCATTAACTTTTCATCACGGAAAGGTCAATGAGGTTCACCGCCGTTCCATAACAAGCACTTAGCTTGTGGGGCAAAAAAAGTGATTTCCCGAGAACGCTAGTAAAGGTTTTGCCAGGTACAATTTCAACTGTTTGAACATTATTTCTTATTTTTAGGCAATATAATTCGTTTTTAAACACTACATATTTCTTGCTATTAGACAGTATTATTTATTTTAAATAAAAAATAAAACCATTGTAGATGAATATACTGACATTCTCACTCCGGTTATTCGAATGTCGATGGGCGATGGGATTTTCCATGTTTTTTTTTTCGCCAGTCTTCTTTTTTTTTTTGCTCTGGAGCTACAGCTGAAGAAAATATTCTTTGAGCAGTTTTTGAATGCCTTGCAATAGCTTGCAGACTATTACCCGATGTTCTAAATCAATGTTTTTACTCTTCGAGAAGTCTGCTACGAATTTTTCGACTGCGGAATAATGAAAAGTTTGGTTGGACTAGTGCGGTTTCGAGCGTGCAGTCGCAGCCTAAATTCATGCCCACAGCACTACACCCGTTCAATATGCCCAGTTACGTAGAACAGCCGGACCGCAGAAAGCAATCAACTGAGCTTAGAAAGAAAGCTTTATGTCTGTGAACTTTTCCTGTAGGCTCCTTTCCCTACGTTTCACCATCGAGAAGGTAGGTTTTCAAAGATGAATCCGACTGGCCAACCATCGCTTCAGACATTCGCCACGTTTCTTAATCTGACGTGTACATATTATCGAGAATTCTGAATGACGTTTTCGCTCTCAGAGCATTGCTAAAAATGCTACTATTCTTATACGTACAGGATCTCTCATGCGTGTACCTTCAAATTTCTGCATTTCCGTCACACATGAAATGTTCCTCCCTTAGATCCAGACTTAAGCTGATCGAGAAATTCTGAGATGCTAAGAAAGGAAAAATGTTAGAAATAGTCGTTTCTGGGGAATAATGTAAGTTATTGAAGCAATATTTTATAGGCATTTTCTGTCAAAAGCCGCTATTTACTCCCACGTCTTGAAATGGAAAAACGAAATAGACAGAATTGAATTGATGTAACTGATTGAAAAAGTAGTAGGGGAAAGTGGGAGAATATTCGTTGTTGAACTCTGATTTATGAAGGATTAGGTGTCTGGCGTTAATCAACCCGCTTGGGATACGCCACCGTCTGAAGTTTTGGAAACCGGCGATTTCAGTGACCGTGCTATATACCGACGCTTTATTAGAAACTTTATGAGGTGGTCTTTAGTTCCGTGTAACTTGCGTGATTCCATTTTGGTTTGCTTACTAACTGATAAGAGGATAAATAAAGGATAAAGTGTCTGGCATTAATCAATTCGCTTGGGTAACTGGCGTATGACTTGCGGGGGCTGGCCGATGTGTCGTCAAACCAGTGTTTCAGACTGGTACTAATTTATCGACATCAGAGGAACGAAAAGCGTGGTGAACAGCAGGGCGGATCCGAACCTCCGACCGATCGTGCAAGAAGCGGAACCCCTCACCGGCTACGCAATACCAACCTCCTTACACCCCTTCTACCGTTGATTTATAATAGTAATGTTATATATTGGCTTAGTAATAGTCACGAAAACTATAAGGATTTTTCAACAACCACAAAAGCCGTTTATGATCAACATTAACACTTGTATGTGATTTAATTCCTACTTTTATAGACACGTTAGGAGAATACCACTTCAATAAGTTAAGTTGCATCAGGAACGTTTCTTTTAAAAGAAAAACTGGAGAACCTCGAATTATTATCCATAAAAAAATTTTCTTCTGTTGAACATCGTTTCCGCCCTAACATTCATCCTTCCTCACCAGAAAACTTGCGTTTTTGTTGAGTTCTGGCGTTGTGTGTGTCGTTTATTCACGAGCGGGCTTTTTGCCAGCGCGGGCGGTGTACGCCATAAGATATGTAAATATGCACATCGCGAGAGTGATTCGCGATGGGTTCATCACATTTCGCAGTGAGATCAAGAATATCCTTGAGTTGAATTTCGAGAAAATTGAATTTTAAAATGTTGAAAGCCTAAAAGCACCATAGTCAGAGGCACTATGGTGCTTCGGGCTTGGAGTGCTGAGTTGGTCCCACCTAGAACATTTTTTCCTCGTCACATTAAAAGCGCAGCATCCGAGAATGCCTCACGATTATTCGGTTCTCACCTCCTACATCGGGTTCGATCATTGTAGGTTGTATCCGTGCAAAGCAAAACAAGAAATTGTCCGATTGGTAACAGGGGTTGCCTTGCCAACTACCGTAATCATGTGATAGGGTTCAATAAACAATTTTAGAAAAAGAAACTACTGTTCAGCAAAGCCGAAAGATTCTTTTCTGTTCTTTTCTATGGCTTGGTCCCATAGTTTCAATTTGGGGATTTTTCAGTCTTTTAAGACCAGTTAGCTTGTTTGAAACTTTTAACTTATCAAACACATTATTTATTACCACCACGGATGAACTTTGAAAATTTGAAAATGTGTCATGGAACAAAAACTGTCCTGGATGATCGGTCATGCTACTCACTACAAATAAAATCATAGACCACAAAATGAGTGAATTCGGAAAAATAAAAAGTATTAACCACTGAGGCCTACTCTTAAATAAGCCCTTTACTTGTGCTACGTCGATTCCGCGGTGTATACAAGTAGTGGACAACGCTGGGTGCAGTAGCGCAGTTTTCCTATGCTTAGAACATTTTCCATGGATAATGCGTTAAAAACTTTAGTGCTATCATCAGCGTGCTTTTAGTTATCACATTGTGCGCCACTCTCTTTTGTGATCTCGTCAGCATCAAATAAAATAGAATGAGAAATATTTTGACAGCAAGCAGCAAAGAAAATCCTTATCGTTTCGCAGTGCTGGTAGCCCAGTAGTGTTTGAATAATGACACATACTAGTTTCAATCGATTTCCTCGGAAAATAAACACTGTGAGAGCGATTTCTGACGTTCTCCGATCACAGACGTTTGCATATGTTGAACTCGAATTTGCAAGAGAGAAAAATAAGCTGGAAGAAACTCCTGTGAGGAAAACTGAAGGAGTCAGTTTTTAGGCGAGAGACCTCACCAGGCTGCCTAGCAGCAAGAGAAATACTCTAATGTACAGGTACTTTGAAAATTTCTTTTGTAAGTAAGAGACCTAAAAATAGATTTACAATCTTCTTTGCTGGGGAAATTGGGGATTCTATTGGATAATAACGCTATCTATTTCTCCGTTTCAGGCTCTGATGCAGGCAAATTCGATGAATCGCTAGTCGAAACTGAAGATTATCAACCTCGCGTGCAGCTCAACTCAGAGCAACAGACTTCAATTAGTTGATTTTGAGAAAAATAAGGAGCTAAAATGCAGCTAGTAAATGTTCATTTCAGCGCAAGGAATTTTTTTGCAGGAGTGTGTTGCATGTCCTGGAACACTTAGGATTTCCTCCTTGCAATTATGCCTCCACAAACGACCAGAAAATTGTTCACAACGATTATATGTCTGATGACGAATGAACTTCACGCTCTATCAAAAACCTGCAAGACCGATGTTCGCCATATTCTCGAGTATGGTACCGTTATTTTTAATCATTATAAGCGAGGAGCTACAAGAAAACAGAAACGTCACGAATAGTTTTGCGAAAAAAGGTTTTGAACTTTTGATTATATAGCAGTGTCGGAGGCATCATCCAGAAATATACTGTTCTCCATTTCGAATCTCTTCCCCTAAAACGAAGGAAAAATGATCTTGTCTGATAGATAATAAAATCTTCTGTGGTTAATCACGGTTAGTAGTCTACAAACCTCTTATTTCATCTTAATCGAAATAACACCTTATTCAGAATTTGAGACTATCAGTATTCAAGATTAGCTTTATCAACCCTGGAATGTCAATGAGGTAATACTTTTTCGTTAAAAGAGCTGGCCCGGACGACCACGCCCGCGCGGAAAAATCTACCAGCCCCACTAAGATTGCGGTTTTTTTAAAAGAAAGCTCTTAGCGGATTCCTTCGCGGGCAAGTGCATAGAGGTTTTTTTTTTGTTTGTACTGACTAACGTAAACTGCTCATAAGTAGGGAGCGGGTAGTTCCGCCGGTAATTGCAAGGTCGATGGTTCGAAACCGCCCCAGTGCAACTGAGCTTTTCATCTCTTCAGTCTTCTTAAGTTCAAACAGGACTTTTCTGGAACGGTAAAAACATTGAGTCACTCGATGCATCGGCTCGCCTCTGCAAGTCATTCAGAACGCCGCCGAAGCGTTCATAAATCTTGAACAATTCTGAGGAGCAATCTCGCAGCGACTGACCAACACCGTGCACTTTTTTGTGCTTCATCGACTAATGCACTGCTATCCGTCTTACTTTTGTGTCTATTTACGTAACTGACATCTCGCACAATTCTTGCGCAATAAATAAAGAAAAAAGAACAAAACTGAACTTGAACAAGAAGAGAGCATTTAGCTTCGTGCATTCAATTAAGAAATACTTTCGTCAGAAAAAAACCTCTAACTGGAATCAAACTTTTTTTAAACCGATCATTCAGAATTTTCACTTTCTCATAAATTTTAGATAAATTTCAAATGAAGTAGAACCACACAAATTTGTTTCTTAGCGATTCACCTTATGAACGAATATTCTTCGAGAGGTGATGAATTTTAGCTATGAATTTCTTTATTGAATGTGTTTCCATGCAAGGTTCCGTACAACGAATTTGGCTTGCTGGACAAAAGTTCCATGAAGTATTCAACAGAACTGCTTGAACGAGTTTCGCTGAATAAGAATCCAACATCCCATGTTGCTTGCCAGTTCGATTGAAAAAATCAAAGAAAAAACATAGAATAAGAAGGACCCCAAAAATAAAGGACATTACTCATTTATAAGATGCCAGGGTTTCCACTATAATTAGATAGGTTTTTGTTTCGAAAATTATGTTGAAGGAGGCTGCAAGACTTTATTACACCAATTTTGTTCTTGAGCCTTAACCTCTTTTCAGGATGACTGGTTTTGCTTCCAACTATAAACTAATCGTTAGAGGCGCAAAGCGAAAAAGACAAAATTGAGTACAGCGGACGCATGAGGCAAAAGAATTTGAGGGAACGGATGATTATTTCAAACAGGTTCACGTTTCGAAGGGAAAGAAACTCGCTCATCTTGAAAATGGGTTTCCTAAAATCGCTTAAAATGGATTTCTGAGCAATCCTTTTCGGAGAAGAACTGAACTTTCGTCGATCTAATCAGAACGATGAACAGTAAACAAGTATCAAAGATGTTTCTAGGAGGTATAGGGAGAATTCAAAAGGGAAGAATTATAGGGAAGTCCTATGAGGACTTATAGATTATGAGGAAAACTGCAATCAGGGCTGGGATTTTCCCATCGGAGGCTCGTAAGAGGAAGAAGAGGGTTGCAAGGGAAAGGGGGAAGGGATTATACGGTGTGCAGTAATGAATGAAGGATGACATGATAACCGGGACAAAATGTTGGGTAGTGTTAGATAATTACATACATTACTATAGTATATATACTGAACATTATATTAAGTTTCAGGTGTAGGACGGTATGGAAACTCCAACATTTGGTTTTGAAAATGTACAACAATGGACAATGTAGAAATGAGACCACGCGGGTTCGTTACCACACTGAGGCAAATTTTTGCAAGAAAAAGGAACTTGAAACTACTCCTAAAAGATGAAAAATCTACTTACACGTAGTTCAGTTTGAAGGCGGATTCACTACAATTCAATGACTAAAAAGGCTTAAATTCTGCGCAAATATTTAGGTCTGGGAGATCGCGAATAACTTTGTGATAAGATGACCAATCGAAATATATTGGGTGGTTGTTTAGAGAAGAAGGATTGCACTACAAATTTTGGAATTCATAGTGTTTTTGAAATTTAGATGGGACAAAGATGGAAAAAACTATTTTTCCATATCTGTCCCGTCAAGTACGCCGAAGCCCTGGAAATTATTTGATGAAGCATCTGATAGAGGAAATTCTCGGCTACAACATGCTGGAAGATGGTATGCTTCTCCTTATGTTAAGCCGAGATATTGAATTTTATTCAAGATCACACACTTTT
The DNA here is from genome assembly GCF_031761385.1 of Necator americanus. Taxonomy (NCBI): domain Eukaryota; kingdom Metazoa; phylum Nematoda; class Chromadorea; order Rhabditida; family Ancylostomatidae; genus Necator; species Necator americanus. Next base: position 19,297,877 of record NC_087374.1, read on the forward strand.
CGGAGTGTAAGCAAAAATTGGAATTTTAGGAAGTTTTTCCATTCGACAAAAATGGGACAGCATTTTAAATAAGCACCCATATATTAGGTTAGGGGAACTAAGGAAACCTCTGTGTGTAAAACTTCTCCATTCAGGAGGGTTTGGTTCTCTAAAAACTATGATAGGAAAATCCAAAAAAAGAATTGAAAAATTTTAACTTTTGTCCCATCTAAATTTCAAAAAGACTAAGAGGCGGGAAATCACGAAGCTATCTGCGATCTTCCAGACTTAACAATGTGCACAGAATCTGGGCTTTTCTGGTCATTAAATTCCATTAAATCTATATAATAATAATAATATAAATTTATTCCATTAATAAATGAATTCCCCATCTTCTAGGAGTAGTTTCAAATTTCCAACTCTTTTACAGAAATTTGGCTACGTGGAATGTCCATCCAGCGTCGTCGTTGTCATACTGTAGGAACAAAATGTTGACTTTTTTTACGTACATACCTCGGTAATTCGACATATGTACCTGACTCTTCTCTTTTTTCATCATATTATGACCTTTAATCAGTATGTAAAGATATTTAGTAGATTTGGAAATAAAAATCAAAACATTCTAATACCAAAATTTCAAAAACTTTTCAGCGAATTGGCTCCTTCTATTTGATGTTTCTTCGCTTCTGTCAGCTTCCGAATTTCACTTTTGCCATTTGTTCCTCGGCTAATTTTCGACTTAGGTCTTTTGAAACCCACGATATTTAAATTATATTGAATGGGCAGCAACCGAGAACTGTCGCAGGAGCGTTGGAGGAGGAGAAGAAGAAGAAGAAAAGCGAGAGGTGGGGGAGGGAGAGATGCGTATTCGAGAGGGTAGTGTCCCACCACCACGCTTGACCCTGACTGGAGTCCCAAATGGAGCGAAAAAAATTCCCGTGATCCTAATAGAAAAGATACTGATGTGACGAGATCATATTTCGCACTATATGTTACTGTATATTATGTAGAAATTGCCTAATAATCCGCACGGCAGCTATTAGCTACGAGCACCAATTTTTTAAATATTCATACCCACAATCCATTACTGGATACATGTCCAGTAATGAATTGTGGGTATGAATATTAATATGGAATATAGTATGTGAGGAATCAAAACTTCTAGTCGGTTACAAAAGCATCTAGAAATCTCTCCCATGATACAATGTCCCATGGGAGAGATTTCTAGATGCTTTTATAACCGACTAGATGTTTTGATTCCTCACATACTCATTCCTCCCCTCCTTCTTCTCTGTTATTCATTGATTGATTTGACTGATTATTCTCTCTTTATCCAAGGATCTGATTCTGCACCTTCCATTTGCAGTTCTCATTTTCCCTGTAGTGGAAATGATACCATGACCACCACACGTTCGCCTTTCTCGAATGCTAAGCCGCCAGGCTTATCCATCTCGGCCGATTGTTTTGCTCTCTTTTTTCGCAAAATTGCTATTGGAAACGGACTATTCGTTTATATTTAGTGACAATAATCCTTTATTATCCTGCATAATAAGTAGTAGTAATAATAAGCGCTTTTCACTAAACTATAGTAGTTAAATACAATAATTAACGTGCTTTTTTTACTTCCCAAATATTTTGTCCTCTCCATTTTCTCTTCTTCTGAACTAATACTACGAAATTCATGATTTTCCGTGTGGCACTTAAACATCAACGCAGAAAAATCAATTAATTTTCCAGAATGAACCAGAATTGTTTGTGCTATTTTGTATTCAGCACGGTGGACTTGATTAGCACAAAAACAAAGGAATTTTTCCTGGGGTAACATAAACATTGCAGTAGAAATTAAAACCTAATGAGTCCAACAGTTGAGTAGAAGCTGGAAAAGAAATATTGAACAGAGAAAATAGAAGAGATTTCCATTCCCTAATTTAGTGGGAAGCTTCTCCATAGGGAGGAGAGAACCCGCATAGATGGGAAAAGGAAAAAAAAAACTTTCGTAAATTTGTTTAGAAAGAAAATTTACCAAAATTCATTATTTATTATTCTGTTATTATTTAATTCATTATTTACTCCTGGAATACACTAAGAGTGAAAATCTTTATCTCAAAGCCTATTTCTCTGTGGCCTTCCAAAAAGTTATTTTCTTCTCTTTTTTTAGTTTTTTCATTCTCTTTTCCGCACTCTTTTCCACTGTCCACATTCTCCCAGCAGGATTTTCGAATCATAGCAATAACATCGCGTATTTCCTTGTTTTCCCGCTAATGACTAGGCTTGTTGTTGCCGTCCGGAGAGAGCGGGTTGCGTGCGAACGGGCGCCATCGTCGGGTGGCTGGTGACGGGCGAGCGGAGGGCGTGGTCGAGGCGGGGTGGAATCCAGTGTGTGCCTGATGCCGCAGCGCCTCGAGCGCACCGCACGTCTACTCTGCTTTTGCCTCAACACCTTACTTTTCGTGAGTTTCAATGATCTATTCGGCCGAGCGGACGAGTTTTCCACTTCAGTTATTCCATGCATCTAACGGATACTTCTAACGTAGAGACTGGATGCAGTTGTAGATTTCAGTAGTTACCTACCTAGTTTTGACTAATTTCTCTCCATTAAAACTTTGCGGAGAACTCGTCCACTGATGGATCTCCTCTTTTTCGTCGACTTCTTCAAATGTTATGACGTCATCGGAACTGGTTTCGTGACGAGAATTTGTTGCGAATAGTTATCGATCGCCGAGGGTGGAGGGAACACAACTTTTGCTAGACGCTACAGCAATATTATTTGTGTGTTTATGTGTGTGCGTTAGTATTCCCTGCGTTTGCAGCGAAGAAGGAACGCGTAGGGAACGCATGATAAATTGCACTACGCTTTTTTTTATTAATGCTACGTTTCGTTGACAGAAACTATCTGAGAGTTGTGGTAGTTGTCCACCCCTCAATTTATTATTCTTTCATCATATTATACGTATATGCCGTTGTTTACAGTTGTTGTCGATCTTTCTAATTGTTCTGGTGTGTTTGGCGGCAATAAATGCGCCGAAACCGGATATTTCACCGCAACCTCTCACATCCTATCCTCAGGTAAATTTGAGGTGCATGTTGCTTTTGAAAATTGTAGATTTCCTCCGGAAATTTTATTGCTAACGTATGGGAATATTGGAAATTGAAGAACCTTGCAGAAATCTTTACTTCCCATTATTTATTTGATTATTTCTGTAGCTCTTGTTTGGTTTCAAGCAACCTTTAGAATCGTTATTGAAGTATTATTTGATACTTTGAAGAGTATTTACATCAATAAAATTAAAATTACATTTTTTCAGAAAAGAAAAAGCTGTATGGTGTTGAAGTGCTGCCTTTTTAGCCTCAGAACGCTCATTTCGACTCTTATTTTCAACTATCTCCTAATTCGCCTCCTTAACTTTCATTTTGTTCTTCTTAGTCATGGATTTTTGCTTGTTCCTCAACAACTTTCTATCTTACAAATCTTTTTACAAATTCCATATCGTAGTGATGTCATTTACAAACAATATCAATCCAAAAGAGTTCAAAAACTGCTCTCTCCTTGTTGAAACCGCTAGCTCGGTAAAAATAGTTTTGTATATTTTCAAATTTTTTACGAGAAGATGAATCTACAGTAATGTAACCTGTAAACCTTTCATGGCCACAAAAATCCACATTAGTGTCATCTTTCACTTAAACAACTAAGGTTCGGCATCAAATGAAGACTGCTATGCTCCTCGAATTCTCACGAAAATATTTTTAAAAAATGATATTGTTTCAGCACAGTGCATCCGAAGATATTTCATTCTTTCTTATTCGTGAATTGCTCAATAATTAAATCGAAATGAACGGTCGAATTCACTTACCGCCCGCTTTTTCTTGTTCCTTCGCTGACTCTCGCCTTCAATCGCTTTTGTTTTTCTTTTCTTTGGGAATTTTCATCAATGTTCTGCTTAATTCCTCACACAAACTTGCTGATGAATGAGACTAAAATCCTCCACTGGTAAGCTTACCCTTCGTCTTTTCGTCTAATGACTATTCAGACATTACGACTTCAAAACAACCACCCACGTCCCAAAAACATTGTGTCACCCTGTTGTTTGCTTGTCTGATGACCCTAATCAGCAAACTCGTAACTGATAGCCGAAAGGGGAAGGGGTTGTTGGAAGAAGCGGTTTGTAAGTGTTTGTTTAGTGAATTGCTGATGTATTTGATGAGTAGATGTCGTTCTTGTGATTGTTTCGATTCTATAACCTTAACAACGAAACGAATTCAGAATGCACTCGGTTTCCTCCCTAAAGCCAATATGCCAATATATGCCAATATTCCCTCCTCTTTCTTCTCTTTGCGTTCCTCTTTTTCTTTCTTTATTCACAATTCATTCAATAAGGATAAATTCCTCGCACTATTTGCTGGGTTGAATCACGGAACCGAGGTGGCACTGAATTGGCATTGTTACTGAGATTAGAATCAGAAATAAACAGCTGAGAAATAATATGCAGTGGAATGAAGTCGAAAATTCCACAAAAAAAAACTAATGCCGGGATTTTCATTCTTAATTCATTAAATTTCGAACAGAAAGATGACCAAGCTAATCTATTCTTTGTTTAGAAATTTACGCTCATTCTTACCTGTTTGAACAGTTCTTACTGGGCTGTGGGCTATGATATTTTAAAAATAGTTGCTCTTTTTGGACCTTAGATCATTCTATTTTTCCTCAATCTGTGCTCCTTTCCTTTCTTTTTTCTTTTTCTTTCTGAAAATATTTTCTCTGCTATTGTCTTCTGTCACAAGTATCTCGGCAGCTGTCGGTCTTCAAGTCCTACATAATCGTAATTGAACCGTCGCATCTGCTTTGTTCACACTGTTAATTGAGTGGAAACGCCGTTAATAGAAGTGATAGGGCGCCTCTTATTTCTTCACGTGGATGATTTCCACTAAAAAGGGAGATGAACGTGAAGGGTATTTGCCAATTAACCTTAAATACTGATATTGAAGCAGAAGTATTCAGCATATCAAAAAGGAGATAACTCTTCAAGTATGACAGTTTTGCACGCTAAAAATTAATTACTGTTGAACAAAAAAGAGAACATTGGAAAAACTAACATTTTTCAAAATCTATCGAGTACACATATGTGGAATTATCCGAATAATGCCAAATGAAAATCAACACGAAATATATGTAGCTGTTATCCATCTTAAACCGAAAAGGAAAAAATGTGAAGATCCTCAGAAATGAACCAGTTAGTATGAAAACACAGCGAAGAGATCATGAAACTTTTCAGAAAAAAATAGATTGAAGCGCTAGTAGTTACCATAACTTTTTGCTAAACTGATATTGAACCATTGGATCTGAAACTTCTCTTTTGAAAACCCATTATAACATCATAAGAGTTACAATCCCAGCTTAAGGTGATGAGATCTTTTTTCACCAATCACAGAGTAAAAAACCAGATTTCTAGTTGGGAGTGATAACAACTTTTCTGTTGCCTGAATTTTGAAATGATATCATCAAAAGAGATTAAAGCGGTAAGATAAGTATTTTGCGCTGAAACGTGTTGATTACAGATCTTTACATGACTAATCTTTGATTAAATTGTCGTAAAAAGGGAAGGAGAGGAACACCTTAAAGGCATCACTCCACGAATCTGAGGTGGTACGGATTTCAGGTGGAGTATTCGTATACGGCACAGTAGATTATGGAGAGGGGGTGATTCCGTCCAATTCTTCCTAATTGCCGTAAAAACGGGCCGGAAGATACGGCTCCGGGCGTTCTGGCGCACTATTTTCTGCAAGGAGTTCGACTGGAGCGCGCCAGCCTTGTGCACACGCCGCATCTTCCGGGCCGTTTTTAACGGCAATTAGGAAGAAATGGACGGAATCACCCTCCTCTCCATAATGTACTATCCCATATACGAATACTCCACTGCACCATCCCAGATTCGTGGGGTGACGTCTTTAAGCATCACTTGAATGCTTTATGGACGTATTTTCGTTTGATTTGAATTGAAAAGTCTACTGCAGATCATTGTACATATGATAAGCGAGTCGCACGAACATTTACAAGAAATGAGGGAACCAGTTTAAGCTGGTCTACAGGTGACATCTCTTTTCGCCTTATTAAACTGCATGCGTTAGTCTAGAAATCATGGGAGAAAGCGTTGAACATATAATTCAGCCGTAAACTACTTTATTTCTGAATCGTAATTTCTGTATGGAAAATTCTGGTGGTTCAATATGCGGAACAAATAGCACTAATGGTTGCTCTCTTGTCAAAGAAAGGGAGAGGTAAAGAGAGAGAAAGGGACTATAAAAATGAAGGAAATCAATTGATTTACATCTATCTCAGACGAAGTTACTGATGTAATGAATGCCTCAGAGTTTTAAAATTTGGAGTTTGTGAATGGAGTTTTAATGAAGGGACTTCATTTCGTTGAGTATAAGCTCAGTATTGACGATCTAATCAAAAAACACTTTTCCCCTATGACTTTGAGTCGTCAATTGATTCGCATCTTGAAAATGTTCATTTTCTGAAGTCATTCAACATCCTTCTATCCCTTTCTTTATTCGTTTTCCACTTCACTACTGTGCTCTAGATTTCGCTGTTCATTTTTTTTTCGCAAAAAGACCCTAATTCACCCTGATTTTACAAAAGGAAAAATATTTAACAGCGTTTTCTTTGTGTGTCTGCTGCATTCACGTCCCAGCCTCGCCAGACCAAAACTTACTCTCTCATTAATACTACTAAGTATTTACAGAAATACATTTCTGCAAAAGAGAGATATTAGTAGATGTTGGATAATTTCTGAAATAAATCCAGAAAAACAAATGTTAATTAAATGCTAATCGTTTCATCTAGAAAGTTTCGTGGGGAAATTCTGATTGCTGTATTTGTGCACTTTTCAGTATATTGTGACGATCATTCTCATCGCCTCCTTCTCGTTCTGCCTGTTTTTTCTCACCACATTCGGTTTCATCTCAATATGTTTGCCAGGCTCGTTTTTGATGTCCTTGGTGAGTTGCACTTTCCGCATTTTCATACTTACTGCACTTTTCCTGTCAAATCTCCCTCGTTTTTTGACGAGAAAAGAGCCTTCAGGCAGTAAAGTACCCTCCCCCATCAGCAAAATCTCAAGAGATCCCGCTAAACTTTTTGCCTACGGGTTGTCGTGAATGCGAGAATATATCTGTGGTGAAAAGGCGAGGATTCTCCGAAGAATATTTAGTTGGCAGATGGAAGCTGAACAGCTGCAAGGATTATGAGGAGAGGGGAGAGGGTAGTGGGGCACGGACAATACTGTGTGTTGAGAAAAAAATACACAACAACGCCTATAGAAGTCCACGGAAAAGTCTATTATTTCCTTCCTTTGGAATGAAATTCTCAGTGTTCCTTTGGTCATCTTAATACTTTCAAACCTACTGCATTTTTTTTACCTTTTTTCGAAAATCTGGGGGATTCGGCTAATACAACTTCCTATCGGCTCCCCAAGATATTGTGGGTAACAGCATCGGATTAATCCGAACCTCCAACAACACGATACGATATCACATATATCCTATAGATTCCCCTTTTTCACAACTTATTCCGCTAATTCTTCTCAATTTTCTCTAGTACTCGTGAAGAGAAGCAGGAAATGTACTCGACTCATAAATCAAATCAAAATCCCTCATTTTTCTATCTATTTTGTCGCTTGTTTTTACTTTAGATGAATGAATTTCCATTCTGTCTTCTCTGTTATTCATCCGTTTGTTTTCTTTTTTTTCTCAAATGTTACGCTTTATCTTGCTTTATCCTATTTATATTTCGTTTATCTTTTTTTTCTCTTTTGTGAAAGCTAATGAAGCGCGAGATTATAGCGCGGTGTCTACTCCTAGAGAAAAAAGCTCTAGACCCAAAACGTTCTCACCAGCTGGTAATTTCCAATTTTTCCGCTGTTCACCTTCTTTGTTAGCATTTTCCTCTCCAACATAGCCATTTGAGTTGTCCTTGTGGATTTCCATCACCGACTGCTGTATATAATGCCAGCCTTTGTCTCACTACCCGTTTAATGCTCGTCACCGTCACAGCAACCCAGTGTAATCGATTAAACCACCATCAACATAAGCAACAGAAAGCGCTTGTACTGGAAAATGTCTAAGGGGGGAACACATGAATAGGGGACACCAACCAACCGTTCGAGAGCTATAGGCCTTTCGAGTCACAATTACGGTTGTTTGAGGCTATGTAGTCCAAATTCGACTAGATTTAGTCCAAATCTGGAGCCGACTGAATATCGAGTGGTTCAAACTGGGGAATGGTCGAAAATGACGGCAAATTGTCGATTTCTTTTTCTATTATATATAAAAATGATTTCTTCGTGCATGAAAATGATATCTATCAGATTTAAAAAGGATAAATAGCGGTCTCAAAGGAAGACAGAAAGAAATAAGAAGAACGAATTATGTGGAAATAACTATAGAGGAACCTTTCGAGAAGAGAAGAAGTGAAGTAAGAACTGACCACCAAAGGCACTCAACGCAAACAATTCAAATGGGAAGTAGTTCAAGTCAGAAACTACTTAGAGAACGGAGGGAAAGAGAGCGGTGAAGTGAGGCCGAAGAGGTACAGCAAATGCAAAATTAAAAATCAAGAAATGAGTTTGTGAACAAGTCGAGCACCTCTGAACTGTATTTCTCAAAAATTCTTCATTCCCCTCTTTCAAAGGTCCAACCCTGATTATTTCCGTAATCTCACAATATTCCAGTTAATTCTTACTGAACGCAGTAAGAATTAACTGGAATATTATTTCTCTCGTCTTGTTGCTGAAATTCTCAGCAAAAAGCAAATAAATTATCCATTGTCAGTTATTAGTTATTATTATCATTATCAGTTAGTTATTAGTTATCCAGAAATTTTTATTCCTCTTTTACCATCTGATTTTTTATCTAAATTAACAACTATATCTACCACTGTTCTTTTCTCATTTCTTAAGCCCAGGAAGTCCCATCGCCTAAATAAATCTTCTTCTTCCTTTCTCCAAAAGGCGGTCGCAATCCACAACATGTGCCTCGGATTGGAGATAGCTTGTTTTGACCTGCCGCATGAACGTGTGGGATGATGTGATCACGAGGATGCATAGCGGGGTCTAAGCGGAACACACGTGTCGGTGGCACCATCCGCATGGATAATCAGGTTGAATAAGCTAATTCTGCCCGCCAAACGCACACAATATGGTTATGCAGCGTGGTTAAGTCCAGTTATCGATGAGATAAGGGAGAAGGAGTGTCCATTGGGATCAAAAGTGCCTTGAGCGTGAAAAAAGCGAGAGAGTAAAAATTCGAAGGTTTCTAGTAGAAAAAACAAGAAGACGAGTAGAAATACATTTAAAAAATAGTTGAGAGAATGAGAATGAGTAGAATGTTGATTCACCTGGTTCTAATACTCAAACAATATGTCACAGTAGCCTGGAAGTATAGGTTCATCAAAGAAACTCCTCATTTAAACCCTTGGAGATAATATCTTAGATATATTCCTTTTTCGTTCAACAGCTCAACCGAAAGACGAGCAGAAAATTAGAAGGACGATTTTCAGTCCATGGATTATGGATCTCATTTACTCTCATTTAAAAAAAAAACAAGCCCACATGAATTTATTTCAGCGGATTTCCAAGATCTCGTTGCAAATCAACCCGATCAACTTGAAGGAAGACTCAACAGGCTTCGACGAATCCAAAAATCCTCCGGAAGAGAGAAAAATGCAAAATCCGCAGTCCCGAAAGATGAGAAACTGCAAGCCTCTCATTTATTCGAGTTCAGTGAGCCATGAAAAGGCAACAGGTTCATAAAGTCAATCCTAACCCGCACGTTATCCTTATTTGCTCATAACGATGAGCGATTATTCATCTCCAAGAAGGACTTCAGCGGAGACTTCAATGACAATCAATTCCTGAGAGCGCAAGTGGTCAAAATCGACCGCAGACCAACAACAACGCTTTAATTGCGCTTGTCGGACCAACACAAGCTAAATGGTTGCATTAAAAATGGCAGGGGTGGCATGTTATGGATAACGCGAGCTAAGAAGAAAATACTACATCTAAAAATATTTCCGGACGTGCATTGCAGATTCCTGAGCCCATCCTGCAATTAAGAAGAAATTCTGAGAAAACAAAGAAAAAGTGTACGATGTAAGAATAGGTTTTGTGGAGGACTTCAGAGTATATTATAGCTAATTGCTGCTTTTAGAATTTTCTAAAATTGTCAGGGTATTGTCTTAACACCCATGTAAATGTGTCAGTTTTTTATTTGTAATTCCTAAAAATGAGTTGAATTATATGTGGAAAAAACCTAGAGGAAGACAACGTACTGATTTTGAATGAAGTTTCACTTCACAAGGTTGACCTAGAGGGATTTCTGATCAAAAAATTATGTAAACCAAACTTTCTGCGTTTATCCTGAAACAGCAACCTACTGATGGTGTCATTCGAGAATACATGATCTGCTAAAATTCAGGAAATACAATACAATAAAATGATATAAAGGATGTATGTCTACATACATAATTCTAGTTTGAGTTCTTGTAAGAATCGCCCGCATTTCTCCAGTATTTTTTAACTAGTCTCCTCTTCAATTTCCTATTCTAGAAGATTAACTCCCTGCGTTGAGAACGGGAGATGAATTACTCCGTATTGAGATATATCTCACTTGCATCTGCACTTCAAAATTGTAAAGTTCCTGACAAAGACATAAGGTATTTTCTGATCGCGAGAATCCGTTTAGAAATAAAGTAATAAAAATATCCTGGCGGCAACTCACCTGTGAAATGGGACCTAATCGCAGTCCCACTGCATCATTACAGCTCAAGTTTACGAAACTGAGTAATGTCATCGTATTTAATGCTATTCACAGATACTACAAGTTGCACTGCTCTTTCTCGAAAATTCTAGAATTGATGCTGGAAAAGGTCATGTTTTAGCAATAAATTAGATGAGTGTGCAGGTTATTCGTAGGTTCAGCGCAATAACAATTTCATTTTCATCGTACAACACCGTAAATATGTTTTTCTGTTAATTCTTGCTGAACTATGAGCTCTAGTCAGGAAATGTTCATCAACCTAATGAATCCTACTTTTTCCAGCATATTATTGGACAAATAGCAATGATTTGTGCTCAACTAATTGCTGTCGCATTTACGATCACGGTTAGGAAAAGGGTATGCTGATCTACTTATGTATAATAGCGATATTTTTTTCATTTTGCTAGTCACAATTCACAACAGTTCTATTTTTAGTTACATTTAAAGCTTGAGGAGTCTTGGGAAGGTCGACCAGGATGCATAAAAGGAGCTGAATGCCTCCCCGTGCGACGGTTTTTGCATTCCGAATCGTTATTGATCGTGATTCTGTGCGTACTGCTCTTTTTGCAGGTATAGAACTAGTTTATGAACTTTTGTTGCGTCTGAATCAGCATGCACTGACGATCAATTACGAGACACCGAAAAAATACGACATACATTTGTAACCTCGCACTAGAACAAGATGACATCGCAATTTTTACTGTAGTGTTTATTTTTACTGTAGTGTTTAAGTCCTATTTGTCATGAGAATGTCTCTAAAAATCCCCTATTTCCCCGAGACGATGATTTAATGGCAGCATACCATGAATCTGACATGGTGACGAGGGAATCCACGGGAAAAGCTAGAGATCGAGTTATAGATTGCGGAATCATGGGTGGCTCCGCTCACTTCTCCCCAATCATCCTAAAAAAAACGGCGTGAGACCGCTTTAGTTGCTTCGAGGAACGTTAGAACGCTCCTCTATGTAAACGTTTTAGTCCCCTCAGCAACATATTCATTGGTTTCACTTGAACTAGGCAGTGGAGGAGAACTCACTGGCATTCGACCGCTGCGCAGCTGGATGCGGCGCGTGTACAAGGGTGGGGCGTTGCAACTGAAATCGTCATGAAAAATGGAGTCTTTCACGCCGTTTTTTTTTTTCATTACGACTAAGGTGAGATGAATGAAACCACCCCTGATCCCGCAATCTACGAGCGACGAGAGGGTTTGCCCATACCACGTCAGATTCGTGGGGTGATGCCTCTAAGTAGTGGAGTTGATCAGAAATCTCTTCAGATAATCCTACTTATCGCCAGTACAGTCGTATGCGAACATCGTTCACATGCTGAACGTCGTAAGCTTTTGGAACAACATGAGGAAGAAGAAGATGATTACTAAACAATCCGAGGGGTCAATGGCTGATCGGATCAATCGATCGTGTTCCTCGTGCGAATCTCGAATCGCTATGTTTCGCCGTCTCAGCGCAGTCGGTTCAAACCAACATATCCTACATTTACTGGAGCCCACACGGAGTAAACCGCTTATGAGTACAACTAATTCACTTCCTTATCAAGTCATCGTTGTCAATTTTGCAACTCTATGCTCTCTACGAATTCAAAAGTGTCCTCTTACCATTAGACATTGCCGTCCCCCTTTCACACTCCGCCAAGGATCCTTAGAGCTCAGCAGCTTTCAACTCACTTATCCAGCATATTCCTGCCACTTAATCTTCTCTTTATAGCTGACAATTAGACGATCGAGCTAGCATTTTAGGAATAAAATCCACGTTATTTTCATGCTCTTGTATTTATAATGATCGATTCATATTTCTTGCATAGAAGAACGAAATTCAGAGGCACTGATGAAAAAAAAAATGTCCCCGACCCACAACTACGGCATTCTCACTTCTCGAAACTGATCTCCACTTCACAGTAGTGTTGGGCTATCGTTGTCTTGAAAACTGTCAGTTAGACCCCTGAATACCAGAAGAACGTTGGATATCGAGCTTGAAGGAAGTTCAACTTTGATAATTCGCTTGCTCGTTCATAGTTCTCCGAAATCCAATGATTTTTTTCCTGCTTACTTTGTTTGCGACAACTATGAATAAGTTTTATTAACGGACGGAAAGGAGAAAAGTGAACGGGTAAATCACCGATTTAGGAGTACCTCTCTCTTTCGCTTACCACGCTACACCATCCACAATCTAGAAGATTTTACATGCCATTTGCGGCAAGAGATATTTGATTGGCTGTTTAGGCACACATAAGCATCAAGTCCGATTGATCTTTCTAGCTAAAATGCTAGGACTGGGGAGAAGAAAAAGCATGTGCGCTAAAGTTTATGGAGCCGAAATAGTGAGAAGGGGCATTAGTTCTCGTTCTCAGCACTTCCTCTTGAGTTTTCCTTCCATTCTTTCTTTTCTTTCTATAAAGAAATAAGGGATCGAAAGAGGAAATACAATAGAGCATAAGAAGAACAACGAAAAACAGGGCATCTAACAATTATTATAAGCATGATTGTAATAAATCGGCATCTGCGCGCAACAGTGAGTTTTTTTTTTTACTTGTGTTTCATTCCATATTCATATGTACACAGCTTATTATTTCCCGTTACTCATTTATCAAGCATGACAGTTTTTTTTTCCTACTAAAAAATCCTTACCACTTATTGTTCAAAACTAGGCAAAGTGCATGATTCTCAAGCATAGCCATAATTTCTTTCCCTCAATTTCCTCTACTTTTTCATTACTTCCTACTCAGAAATTTTGCCATTTCAATGCTTGCAAGTGCTGGTGATAAGTTCCCAATGATTCGCTTTCTGAGCCTCGCAATTTCCTTCCCCTTCTGTTCCATCCCCTTCGCACTGTTTGCTTGCCGTACCGTTCTTCGACTGTTTTTATTTCCCGGTTCTTATCGATCTGTGATGGTATTCTGGTGCCTTTGCTTTTCAAATATGCTGTACATTTGTTGTTCCTTTGAAACGGGCTACAATCATATTAAAAACATCTGAAATGAAGATTTGCTCACATGTTTGTTATTTCCACTAAACTTTTAAACTAAGATTAACCGGCGCACACAACACCTAGCCAGTCATCGCAGCTACGATTTAAGAAGAATATCCCGTTTTCGCGACCCAGCGGAATATGTGTCAAAAACAAAGCATAGATGGGCCGGTCACATTACGAGAAGTATCGACGATAGATGGACGAAAAGAACGCCTGAGAGGATCCGAAGAGATGCAAAATGCCCTCGAGGGAGACAGCCGAGGAGATGGGGTGACGTGTTCGCTACACGGATGGACCAGCTGAGGGCTCAGCTGAATACGGGCCATTTAAGTATCTAAGTAAGTAAGCATATCCACTAAACTCAACTGAGAGAAAAAACAGTTTCTGCATCACCAAAAAACCGAAATAATCCTGGAAATTCGATCAGGATCCCGCTATAACGTTCGTTGTACACAAGTTAATGTACTTTCAAAAAATAATATTGGAGGTGGTAGTGGGAGTAGTGCCTGCTCTGAGAGTAATCAGTGAGGGCAGCCACAAGTAAAAGGAAAACTGTACCATATGTAAGAGAAAGTCAAAAAATTCTCTGAACTTTCACGAGTAATCGCCAATAAAACTAACAATAGCACGTATGCTGTGGGATGGGTGCTGAGGTCCAAATACTGTATTCACAGATAAAGGTAACTGTAATTTATTCAACACGTAACCGCGTAAGAAGGGAAAAAATGACAATAACCAAAGAAACATAGTGAGGACAGGTATTGCTATAGTGGTTTTATCACTGGGAGAAGGATTTCGATTTCTAGGAGATTTGTGAGTTATTCGGAAAAATCACAGAAGATTTAAAAACCCTCTTTGTCCCTAAACTAAGACATAATGACTGTGCGCGTACGACATGGACGTTCATCACTGAAACGAAGAAAAGAATGGAAAATTCCCGAAAGTAAGCAAAAAGGCTACTAACATATATAACGAAGCTGACCAACAAATTTGAAAAAAAATCCTCAGATACCGTTATAATAAGCAGTCGGGTAGTGGCAAAACTGTTGAAGAGAAATAGTATATAAGATTGGTGGTACATTCACTTGGAATCGTAATGATAGCAGGTTGATGCGCACATTTCAGATCATAAGAAATTTCTTACCGTTTTAAGACTAGATATATTTTAAGATTAAAAAAATACCTAGCTTATTAGAAATTGAGATCTGCTGAGACAATATCTAAGACTCCGATAAGTACTGCCTGTATAGCTCTGCATGTTCTTCCTTTTCAAAATTTGGCACGAAGTTCACGTACACTATGGAGTCGAATCCTTCGGACAATTCTGGTTTCTGAAAGAAAAAACCAACCGATGTGACTTTAGCTATCATTCTTCTCTATCAAAAGCAGTCCTAATAGAAGGAAATACCAACTAAGTACTCACAGAAAGGAGCGTAGACAGATGCTAGGTAGTTGAAAACGCGCACGGTTTCGATTCGAGCAACATAGAAGTGTGTGAATCAAGAACAAAAAGTGCGTACGTTGTGTCGCAGGTGATGCAGTCACCAGAGTAGAGAAAATCAGAGTCAGCTACAGTCACGTCAAAACGACATGAATCAGGAGTGCAGTTGCGGTGTATTTGGGTACCATGGCGCGGTGGAGGCAGCATTTGGAACCGATTTGGGACCGTCGCAAACTGCAACGATGGGTGGTACCAGCAAGGATATCACCACAATCCCAGCCGCTACGCTCCATCAAAGTGCCTCGAGAGAAGCTGTACGCAGTTGCGTACGCGCTTCATGTCCTTTTGATCCTACTATGTATACAGATGCCGAATGTAGACGCGACAAAACACGGCTAGAAAAATTGACTGGTGCACCTGCATCGAATAATCACGAACTTCTGCTCGTGGTGAGAGCACGCACAAAGGATGGAGGTATTTTCAAAGCTCGAGCTTTCTTAAAATTTGTTGTAATAATCATGACAATAATTGATAATGCTAGTTGCAACGATAGTTCATTCGCAGGTATTCCGTAGAGATTAAGGATGGAAGTGCTAAAAGATGACATTAAGAATCAAGATTGTTTATCCGGACGTTCAGGAGTCGTTACACGGATAAATAAGGCTCCTATTAATGATAGTATTAGAAAAAATTATGTTCATAGCCGTTCAATGATTTCAAGTATACCAGTGTATATCCATGTGAGTTCAGTGCAAGGCTCAAATTTAAACAAGATAACTTTCTCAACTAACCTCATATTTGTTAGAATACATCCGAAGTACCATCGTTCCAACCTCATTCGATGTTCCTTGAGTTAGAAGCCGAAATTTTACATTATGACCAGCTTGATGAATGTCACAGGTCAGTTCAAAGCACCGACATGATGCCTTCATTTCTCGAGCCAACGCCGTGTAACGACTCCTGAACGTCCAGATAAATAAAGAAATCTTCGAGAAGATGTAAACTGAGCATGCCTGGACTCCTTATCTGGATTCGTATTGTCTACTACTACGCTCTTCCCATCTCTCAAATAAACTCTTGCTCGTTCACAACATTTCTGCCACGTGCCCAACGTATCACGATTGACAACCATGTATCCGTGCTCTTTTTCCAACATGCGCGCAAAGGTAGACTTGCCTGATCCAGGGAATCCGACGATCACTACAACTTCTTTCCCAAACGATGGCAATGGAGTGTCTAGAAGATAAAAAAAATACAGGGTACCAGAATTGCCATTACATAAATTTCCCATTCGCGCAAAAATATAGGTTGTTTCTCTAACGCTTTTCTAATGCTGCGATCGAACGTAAACCTGCAGTTAAACATACATGCAACGTTTCTGTATCATTCCTTACCTCCAGGTTCTAGAAGAGGCTTCTTAGCATCAATATATGCAACAGGATCGAACAATGGAGGACTCCACGGTTCCGGTGTCTTCTTGCCAAGGAAAAACTCTTCCGGAGTATGGAATTCGATACCGAGATTTGAAGCAAAAAAGCGATCAGCACATGAGTGATCCTTTTTAGGACGGGTCTAAAACTGCAACATTCTTCTTGGATGGTATAGAAGGTGGGCATTACAAACCTTTGTTTTGAGTCTTCCAGCAGCATCTCCAACGTATAGCGACTTGCTAACGTCGATGGCGATGTCACCATTAGCTTCTAAAAGCTCTTTCCACATACCTGTGCACGGCTTTCGATACTGTCCATCACCTATGGCGACGAATGCCTTAAAGGCATCACCCCACGAATCTGAGGTGGTGCAGATTTCAGGTGGAGTATTCGTATACGGGATGGGAGACTACGGAGAGGGAGATGATTCCGTCCATTTCTTGCTAATTGCCGTAAAAAACGGCCCGGAAGATGCGGCGCCGCACAAGACTGGCGCGCTCCAATCGAACCTCTTGTACAAAATGGTGCGCCAAAACGAATGAAGCCGTATCTTCCGGGCCGTTTTTTACGGCAATTAGGAAGAAATGGACGGAATCACCCCCTCTCCGTAGTCTCCCATCCTGTATACGAATACTCCACCTGAAATCTGCACCACCTCAGATTCGTGGGGTGATGCCTTTAAACACTATATTGAGTATGGTTCAATATTAACAAAGCCTCTCTCAAGATAACAATTCATTCGCAGTATTAGGGTGGAGAACAGAAAATCGATCATATGTTAGGACGCGAAAGGAAAAAGAAGAAGAGAAAATAAAAAACAGAAACATATTTGAAACAGCTTACTTTTCTCGTTTTATGAAAATATATACGAAACATATATATTATACGAAACGAACATTATACGAAACACCGATCTTTTCTGGATTACTAGGGAGAATAGTCGTGAACCACACCCCTGAGAGTAGAAAAATAAGTTGAAGCAAACAAGCGCTTCCTTTCCTCTAGCAAAAGCAATTTCTAGGATGCAGAAAGAATTCTAAGAACTACAGAAGAAAAACTACTAAAAAAACTCAGATTTTCTCGCAAACATCATTATATGAAAGTCGCAGATCGCAAACTTTTATTTACTGCAAACAAATTACAAATAAATTTGAAATTACCTGTGCAGGTACTCCAAGTTTTCTTATAATCGATTCCATTTTTTGTTTGAAGCCATTTTTATCTACTTTGCCAGTCTGAAGCAAACATACTCACATTCACATCTATTACACGCAAGACTTAAATTCCTGCCATGTTTTTCTCGTACGTGCCTGTTTCTCAACCAATGTGGAAAAAGATGAAGAACAACGCTGCCTGACGTTACGAAACTTCCTACGGTAATAATAACAATAACCATACCTGAATTCCTTTCTGATTAGTGAAAATAACAATTTTGTATTCCTCCTCTCCATAGAGCTTTTTCACTCGCGGTAAGACTTGATCGTAAATGATTCTCCAATCAGAGTTATCCACAGGAAACACCTTTCCTGACTTTGTTGTCACTAGTGTTCCATCTTAAAAAATTGATTAACTACGATTAATGTCAGAGCGAAAGTCTGTATCGTACCCATGTCGAAGGCTGCTATCTTTGCCCGCGGTTTACAGTTATTATGGGTGAAAATGAGAACACTATCAGAGTGTTTTCCTTCCCAGGTCCCAGTTTTTTCCTTGAATTGTCCAAACATGTCTGAACAACGTCTCATAAAAATAGCAGCTTACCTAACGGAAGCAGATTACCAAAGCGTCTAAGGAATTGTCATGCATATAATGAGCACGATAAGGTCTGTTGGCATCATCTTATAAGAGGTCTGTGTTCTAACTGTTCGCAGGTGCAAATAATTTGCATGATGCTATGAAGAAAAATAAACGGTTAAAGTTCCAGAACACTCACTAAGTTTCTAACAGTGACAGATGGAATTTTAAGGAAAAGTCAGAAAAACACAGCAAAGTTATCAGCGCATTTTTGGAATTGCAATACTATCTTATCCGCTTACCAACATTATTGTCCTTAACTTTCCCATCAGCATTCCGCTTCATAGCTAACTGAAGCACACACCTTGTTCTACGGAAAGCTTCTGCACGGTGTGATATCGCTGCGTACTCAACTGTTCAGATTCATTAGTCAACTTCATCCGAAATCATTCCTTTCACAATCTTCTGCTAGTAGATAGGGCAGACTACCGTACAGGAAAGCAAATGCAAATTCAGAACTCCGTTTATTATAGAAATGAACAGCACGTAATAACAACCTATACATTTCTAAACACTAAATACATAAGAAAATGTCGAAACTTTGTTGCTATTTCTTTCCTCTCAACAATGCACGTTTTCCTTGTCCTATAGGAGGCCGAACAACTTTTCCTCGTAGAATTTTCAAATCGTCTTGGACCTTAATTAGATTGTAGCAAAACACAGTAATGATAATAAGAAACCCTAAAATCAAAATCAAGGTCTTGCGATCAACAACCTAACAATTTTTAGATTTTTCGAAGGAACTTGGCGAAGTGTTTCCCGTTATCAAAAGGAGGATCTCACTTGACAAACTCACTTGTCTGAACACGACGTGGTCATCAAACAACAAGCCATGGAATCGAAGCATTTTAGTGAGATAGTGGAACATGGGGAGATTAGGATAGTACTTAACGGAAAGTTGTTCTTTTGTCTCATACGGCTCGGCAGACATAATCCGAACAACCTAGAAGGACCTTGTTGGAATAGCGAGAATAGCAAAAGCCATGGGTGTCTACAATTTGTGACAAGAGAATCGCTGAAGAATATCGTGGGTAACGTGTAAGAAGTCATAAAAGAACGATTGCGACTCTGTAATGTAAAACATACTTTCATACTCTTAGTATCCGTAGTCCTAACAACATCACCAAAAATTCTTCTGCTCAGTCGGTCCATACGTTTTCCATATGGTGTTACATCTCCAATTCCTCTACCTACGTGCATTATACGAGATGCCGCGAGACGCGACATCTTCTTGGAAAAAAGCTTTGAAAAAAGATTATGGAGAAAAATGTGGGCGATCAGGGCTCACGTTTAAAAAGGAAATATGATAGGTTTCGATATCTAACCTTTATGATGTGGATTTCCGCATAGGCATGAGCTATTTATTGAAGATTGAAAATGAAGAATGTACATCAGTTTATCATAAAACCAAATTCGACGAATGAATTGTGGGAACTCATACAAGATACTTACTTGCATTATAACAAGTTAGACAATAAACACGCCAAATATCAGCAAGTCAAAGAGATCCCTAAGACATAATGTCGAAACGTGGAAGAAAACTTATGAACAAAGTCAAGTTGTTAATGTGATAATTAAAACAAAACAATCGCAACAATTTTATAAAGGAATAAATAGGAAGTAAAAGACCCGCTTAAGTTTTCTTCGTGAAGAAATCACTTATAGATTTTGTACCCTTGCTGGCTTGTTGCAACTTCTTCATTGCGGTTGATTCCTTTGGTTTCTAGAAAAAGTACCTCTAGAGTAAGGCATAATGCGAGATAAAAAAAACTTCTATTTTTGAGGGTAGATTCACAACTACAAATCTACATCCGCTTATATTAGGAAACGCCTTCGTTGCCATAGTGGGAAAGAATGCAAACGACTTGCATTTCTTGTAATTTTATAATTTAGTTGAGGTGACAAATGAGATGTATTTTAAAGTGGCACGTCGGTGATCAAATAACGCTGACGGAACGATCGATGCGAAAATATTCAGTGGCGCTATTCAAAGCCGCCGAATCTAGCTCTTAGCTATTTATGAATTAGATCACTAAACACCACTAAGTTTTTTCACAGGCTCGAACACATGAAACACCAGAAAGAAGTAACGTCATCAAGATACCTTAGCTGGTTTCTGTTCGATGTCCTTGTGCAGATCATCTGCCTTTCTTTTCATTGACATATCAACACGCTCGTTTTCATCGGCTGGAGGATCCCTTATGGAAAGCTGCACCTTAACCAGCGCTGCCATTTCTGGGTTCAAATAGTCACAAAGGACTCCAAATGAGTACCGGTCCAGAACCTCTTCTGTAAATATCTTGATCCACTCACTCAAGTTATTTACACTAGGGCATAAATAAAGAAGAAGGCTTACCATTCTCAGTTATTGATTTGTGCAAGCAACCTTCCTCAACAAGCGCAGTGCGGAGCCTTTGAAACCTTTCTGATATCCAGTCAAGAGTTTTAACTTCATTGAACTGGTAAACTTTTGTGTCAAACATCTCTTGAAGTGAAAGCAATCAATCATTATATATATATATATATATATATATATATATATATATGCTCAGCAACTCTCATCATCCATTCTATCACAGAACTATAACGAAAACCCGATGTTTGAGCTAATAAGGAGGCACAGAAATATGCTGGTATCACAGCAGCACGATGGATTATTGTTCGCAAAATAGGAACACAAAAAAGAAAAAAAAGTTTCCTATTGTTTGACTTCAAAAATGTCAACAACAACAGGATTATCGTATATTGCAACTTATGCACAACCTAATTCTTTGGAGTATGGCATTTTCTAGACATTGCTTCAACATATCACTCACCTTTCAAATCAGCAACTTTGTCTACATTCCTGAGAAACTGGTTATTTACCAGGAGGTTAGCGATGGATGGGAATTCAGAATCTCTGAAGATTTCTTCTAACTCGGTAGATTTGCTCTAAATAATGAAATATGGTAGAATTCAAACTAAGCGGTCAATCGCTGGATAAAAAATAAAACCATAACTTTAAGTGGAGTCAAAACGACATGAAGTACGGAGCAGTTGCGGTTGCGCTCGAAGAGATGCGGTGGAGCGCAGCAGTTAGGATCGGGTGAGGTTCTACCACCGTTCATTGCTGCAGTTCGTGATGTTCCCACCTCGATTCCAACCGTTATCTCGAGTTATCTCATATCACCTCTTCGAGCGCAATTGCTTATCCAACAGCACCGTGCTTCATGTCCTTTTGATCCGACTACACACGGCATACCTTAGAGCTCATTAAATACGGCAGAGCTAAAAACAAAGGGTGTATGGGCGAAAGAAGTTTAATAGCTCCGTCTGATACAACGCTTTCACCATAAAACCATGAGCGGAAGGTTTCTCCTACGGAAAGAACCTGATAGTGGTAGATTGTTATTTTCGAAAAGAGTGAAACACAACAACTAATGTCTGCTCACTTCATCGCAGCACCTCTCACTGATACGATACAAACACGGGGCACGATTCTTTGGATGTCGAATTTGATAGAACCGACTATCGGCCGGAGTACCCTCTGAAAAAAAAATATTGGAGAATAACAACATAGAACCTACGGACTTATCATCTGGAAACCAGACAGTTTTCGAATCCCCACCATACCTCTCGAAATTAAAAATTTCCTCTCGTAACTTGCATTCGAACTCGGCGGTCCAGATTTCTTGCACATGTCCACTGCAACCATTTCTTCGTCCATCACTTGCTCATCCTTGGAAGTTGCTCTCGTTTGTCGCACCATCTACGATCGACGTACATGAACTACGCATGGGAGCCAATATTTTCAACTGAAGATCCCTTCACAAAAAAATTAGAACCAAAATACAGGAGGCTCAACACCTGCATTCACCTACATTGTATCAAGACGAAAACAACGTGTACAAAATCATCAAGAAAACATATTTTTAGAAACTTGTAGACCACTATCAGATTCAAATCGCTTTGTAAACTCAAATCCTTAGATTTCCTTGATAGCAAAGATGTGTTGTGGCACATAATTGCAAGTATGTTTTTAAGGATACAAAAGACTGCAAATAACAGACAAGGACATGAATCACTCTACTTCGTGTTGCAGATTTATTCATTTTGTCTGGAAGAGATTTACAACCATACTGAAGTATGAAGCGTGAATAAAACAAGTATTCCATTCGATTTCCTATGTACATCACGAAATTCTCGTATGGATATACTGATGGCCCAAAAAAGTATGAGTAGAAATCACAGCGCTAGACCTCTCTTCGCACGTAACATTAGGAACGTCAAGAGAAGAATGTAAGAAATATGAAACAACCAACGGTGAAAAAAAATATCCTCCACTGATATATTCTCCAAAGTTCTTCCCTCTGTCCGAATAAGACCTACAAAAAAGGGAAACGAATACACAAAAAAGACAGAAATTTCATGGAAGTGGAAGCAACAATACGGTATGATGCCATAAACGCTAAAAGGTGAAGACTCAAAAAGAAATAATAGACTGAGTAATTCAGAAAGAAAATAGTGAGAGCACTAGAACAATCCACCGCCTTTACCACCGCCTGCTTTTTGCAGCTGAGCCATCATATTTTGCAGTCCACCCATACCACCCATTTGCTGGAGTACACGTGGATCCATCATCTTTGCCATTTGCTGGTTCAACTTCATCATTTGCGCTGGGTTAACATTCTTCGGATTGATGTCCCCGTTTTTACCCTAGAATATAAAAGAAAAATGGTTGAGATGGTATCGGTGGGATATTGACACATGTTCCTGCTGAGGCTATGTTTCAGAGATGTTGAGGCAATTTATGCCTATACGGGGTCGTAGATTGTGGGGTAAAGGGTGACTCCGTTCATCTCTCCCTGTATAAGTGTAAACAGAAGACTGGAACGCTGTTTCTTACGAGTGCTTCTGCTGCAATGCGAAACGTTGGTTTTCGACAAATTGGAGGAGGGGCGGGCGCAACAGTTGCGCATTGCAGCAGAAGCCGTTCCGGTCTTCCGTTTACACTGATACAGGGAGAGATGAACGGAATCACCCTTTTTCCCACAATCTACGACCCCGTATAGGCATTACTCGCCTAAAACTCTCACCACCCCAGATTCGTGGGTGATGCCTTTAATTATCAGATGGAAACAAGTAAATACGACCGTACAAAAAATCATGAGCCAACATCATTTCATTTCGCTGATTTTAACATCAAACCGCATTCCATCTTCAAATTTTGGTTTCATTATTCTTCATTTCACTGAAGAGACCTATGTCGCACAGGAAACATAAATAACACGGTACTATGAAAAAAGGAAGTGCTGTTCTACGAAGTGCATGGCGAAGTCACGTCAATAAATAGAGCAAAAATCCATGTGAACCTCTTGTTAAAGACCTGAATTTCTGCTAAACTTGTGGTTCATTAGGACATGCTAGATCAAGACAGGTGCAAAAAATGTAGTAAAAAAAGAACACATACCGAAAACAGGCCTTTGATCGACCCCATTTTCTTTACCATATCTGCGAACTTTTTATACTGACTCAATAAATCACGAACCTAGAATAAAAGAATGTTTTGAAGATTCCCTGACTTAATTAAGTAAAACGTGCTTTGAAAAGGAAATACCTCAGCCTGTGTTGTACCTGACCCTCGGGCTACCCTAATAACACGACCAGGTTCCTTTGTGAATAACTCAGAAGCCTTAGGATGATCAAGCTCTGAACAACTTCATTTGAAGCAGAAGGAAGTAAGCTTAATCAAACTAATGTACCGGTGTCGCTCATCGAATCCATAATAGTCATAAGCTTCTTCAGTCGACCGACTGACTCCTTTTCGTTCCCCTTCGTCATGAATTCAGGTCCAAATCCAGGAATCATACTCTAAAAAGAAGATGCATTTGGGAAGCAAACTTAGTTGTCAACAAAATGGAAGCCATACCATTATTTGACTAAATGGGCCCATTTTCATTATGTTTTGAAACTGCTCATACATGTCGCGAAGAGTAAAGAGACCTAGAAATGTGTAGAGTAAATTGGAGCTAATGTCTTTTTTAAATCTCTGAGAAAAAGTCTAGAAAAACCCTTGAAGAATATTCACCAACCGTGTTTCAATCTGCTGACAAGTTCCTCATTATCCTTAATGCCAATATCGTTGACCATATCCACCAAACCGGCGATGTCCCCCATACCAAGAAGCTTCTGTACAAAAGCTTTCGGTTTGAACAATTCGAAGTCATCGATGTGCTCTCCAGTACCAATAAATATAACCGGGGACTTGGTTACAGCCACACTAGAATGAGCTTAGTCAGACAAAGCAAATATCCTTCAAAGTGAAAACTTAGATGATAGGACCAATAAATATTCTTGCAAAACTTTTCATGGAAAAGAAAAAAAAAACGGCAAAAGAAGAACGCAGGGGAAAATGTGGTTGGGCAGAGAGAGGAGGGGGTGCCACTCAGTGGCGCCCTTGTTTCTCGACGCTTCAACTTACTTTTTCTCTTAGTAACTTTAGTTTACATTTCATAGATCCTTTTAGACTAATGCTTAAGTCTTCGAGCCCGATTGATTTAATTACTTACTTCGAGAAGTAGGGGCGCCACTAAGTCCCTCCACCTCCAAACTACATTTTACCCGAACGCAGTAACAGAAGATAAACACTGTATTGCGCTAGATAATTACTAGCAGTGGAAGCTATAAGCAGAGTACACGAAGACTTGACTTACTCGATTAGACTGGCATTGCAAACTTGCAGTGGAAATTTCGTGTAAATTAGAAGGTCGAAAACGAAAATAAAGAGATATAAGGATAGAGATAAAGGATATGCTTACGCAGAGAGCGCTCCACCACCTTTCGCATGAGAATCAAGCTTAGTGATGATTACTGAAGCGACATCGACAGTATCGGAGAAGGCACGTGCTTGCGCTTCGCAAGCCTGACCAATAGAGGCATCCATAACGAAAACGACATTGTCAGGATTCTAAATGTATAATGGAACAAGAAGAACGAGAACGCTACTGAAGTTCTATTCAACTGTTTTGATAACTGGTTTGGAAGATAGGACTAACCACTGCATTCGATACTTGCAGCATTTCCTCGAACAATGATGCTTCCTGTTTGTGTCTACCAGACGTATCAACAATGATTATTTCGAAGTTTTCTTTCTTAAACTTTTCCACACCTTCCGCGGCAATTACCACTGGGTCCATTTCGGAGTACGAACCTACACAGATGATACAGTTGTAAATTTACATCCTTACACCTAGAACTTATGGGAAATAAACCTGAATCAGTGAAACATGAAGGAACACTAGACACATACCATAAAATGGAATCCTAGCCTTAGTAGCGTTCTGTTTGAGCTGATCGAAAGCTCCAGCACGAAAAGTATCAGCGCAAATTAAACAAGTTTTCCATCCTTTACGTTGGTAGAAGTAAGCCATCTGAAGTCAGTTCAACATCGGCAAGTAACAGAGCCCCAGAATGCAGCAGCTGCGTACCTTTGTACAAGTCGTAGTTTTACCAGAACCTTGTAAACCAACAAACATAATCACGTTCGCTTGTCCTTTCTTAGGTTGATATGGCGTGACGCCAGGATCCACCAGCTTCAATAATTCGTTAAATACAGTCTTCTGAATCAGTCGCCGCTTGTTAACTCCACCGACCATTTCTTCGAAATTGATTGCTTTCCTAGAACAACATATAATCTGCCTTAACTTTCAGAGAATAGCACAACTTTGACTGAGAGCTGTACTCACTTTACATTGTCTTTTAGCTGCTTTACCAATCGGATATGAACATCGGACTCAATAAGAGCCATGCAAACCTTAAAAAAATCGTATGAGGGACTCCAGTGCAACCAAGACGAAAGCCGAAAGTAATATTTAACACCAAGGATAACTAATTACGTCTTGAACAAGGAAAAAAAGAACTGATCTGACACCGTTGACGATTACCTCTTTGAGCATGGCATCGAGCTCTTCCTCGTTGATGATGGTTGCTTGACCGAGCTTGCCGATGGCATTTCGGATTTTTCGACCAAGATCAGCTAACACCATGCTGAAACAAAGTCGTTACGGAAAGCTTGAACGGAAATCTGTAACATAGCACGCTCTGAGATGAGCAGAAACATAGCTGCCCCTACGTCACAAGTGATGCTCTTAGAGAAGAAAAAACAACATGGATTTCATCAAAATTGAGGAAATCCAATAGCACACATGGCCAGGAAAGAGGAGGTTGGATGTCAAGAACAGATTTCCCGCAAAAAAAAAAAACATTAAAATTTTAGAAAACGAGATTAATTTAGAACTCAAAAGGAGAACAATAGCGTAAACACTTAACATGAGACTACGATAAGGTAATGAGAATAAAGAAGACTGAAACGGTAGATACTTCAACTGAAAACTGAAACTGAACCATGCAACTCAAAAAGTGCAAAACCTAATCTCCAGC
Source organism: Necator americanus (assembly GCF_031761385.1). Taxonomy (NCBI): domain Eukaryota; kingdom Metazoa; phylum Nematoda; class Chromadorea; order Rhabditida; family Ancylostomatidae; genus Necator; species Necator americanus. The sequence goes on from NC_087374.1 coordinate 19,324,735, forward strand.
GAAGAAATAGTGAGAAGCTGCTGACGCGTACACCAACCGCAATTTCGCGGCACCAGTGGCGCATACGCATTTTTACACAACATTGCAGAGTAGTCCAGAATCCTCACTTCTACAAGAGAGAGTTCGGTCTTGTCCAGATAAATTTGACTCGAATGTTTTTGATAGCCGAGCCAAAACGACATGAAGCACGGACAGTTGCGTAAATGGCTGCGCTAGATGCTGTGCGGTTGAAGAGATGGATTATAAAAGGCGACCTGGGCGGAAGTGGATGGCGTGGACATACGCTTGTCGGTGAAGACGGCGGTTGGAATCGAGGTGGGACGATGGCGAGCTGCAGATATGAGTGGCGGAAGCAAAGACCTTCCATACTGCATTTTGTGTCATCGTGGAGGCTACTTCGACTCGTCCGTACTGTGGTAGTGTGTCCGTACTGTGACGTGCACCCAGAGAGCGAAAAAGGAGCACTGGTGAGTAGCTGAGCCAATCGGGGCCCTAAAACTTAAGCATCAGTCTTGGAGTATCCACGACATGTAGGTTGAAGCTACTAGGAAAAAAGGAAGACAGTGCTGGAACCACTTCTGTTTCAACTTCACTAAGTCTTCCAAACAAGGGGGAAAACTGACTCAGTTATTTACTTCCAAAAATTAGGGCGCCACCTCCAACTACGTTTTATCCAAAAAAAATTACGAGAAATAAATAATTAAGTCATATCATGTATTACTTCCAAGGAAAAAAAAGAATCGAAAATGGATTCCATAGCAATCCACGATCATTAAGCATGCATGCAACAACTTTATCCACACATTTTCGATTTGTATTCACAGGTTGATTGCCCTAAAAAGGGCCGCTGTATTAGGCTTTATGGAAGCTGTTCACTTGCCTCGCGACTCTAACAGGACTGCCACAATTGGGGAAAAGTCGGAAGTCAAAAAGTCTCCCACACGGGTCCACGATCAGCGAGCCATTCGCCGAGTTATTCCTTCGTCTTCGATGCAAGCTCCGGCCAAGTAGTAATCCGAGTGAAGTCACGAAGACTCAGCAAGCAAGCAAAGAGGCAGCCATTATGCAAATGAAATGGTTCAACGACGAGAACTGTTAGCGTGCTCTATGTACGCCTTCGCGCCTGATGTGTTCCATGACCTTTTCGCGTTCTGAGTGCAATACTTACGGTACTGGAGCAGTCGAAGTACTCGCCAGTGCAGTTGGAAAGCAATTCGATTCTGATTGAACTGTAGATGTCTGTACTTCTAGTAGCAGATATTATTTTTATGATTTAAATTCCGCTCTGAGAAATAACAGACACTGAGTGTTGAAAGATGTCAAACCTTCACGCACTTTTTGCTCTAGTTCCTCCCACCACCTTCAGAACCCGATCTTCACTTCAATCCTTACCTGTTCAGTAGCAGTTTACGTGCAGGAAGAGGGCCAATCATTAACTTGTACGCAAACCACTGACTCCACACGGGATTGCACCGCGCACCTTCTGTGTACGAGACAGACGCTCAGCCACTGAGCTATAGATTGACGTCAAAGATTGATGAAACCTCTTCACCATCCATCCTATCCCAGTGAAAGCAGTGGCTGCTGAGGAGAGCGGGCGTGTACAAGGGTGAATGTTCTGATGTTTTTAACGTCGTTCTTTTTTGAATGACTAGGGGGAATAGATCGGGACAGACTCATTTCTGCAATCCACAACCCGAACTCTGCGTTCTCACTGGCGTTACCGCACCATGTAAATTTTGTGACATGCTGCCTTTGACATAAATGAACTATGTGGCTCGAGCTATTTCCGAGCTACTCAGGTAGACGTCACTTTGTATGCAGTACAACTTCCTGGTGAACATATATGCACGGGCGACAACACTCAACGTCGCTCTATGTATAGAACTTTGATGAAGAAAAGGTTCAAGAAAATGAATAAACTGATCTATGCTATTGTACTTCACGGATCACAGTTAAGGGCTCCTGCATGCTTCATTTCTATCTACTCACTTTAAAAATGCTTGTTTTGCTAGGAAGTACAGTTTTGTTGGTGGAACTTGGTGCTGTTGCGTAAGCGGGTGCTAAGAAAAAGTTTTAAAAGATGGTTAAAAATGCAGTAAGTATATTATGTGCTGAGATGTATTCAATAAGTTGAAGAAACGTTCCTGCCACTTCGTTTACAATTTTATTCAACTTTTACAATGACAACATGAATCTTCAAAGCATTTTCGTTCAAAGCACAGAATGTTTGCAGATTCTTAGCAGCAACGTCAGCGTATCTGGAAGAAAATGTGGAAGTAAGCCCAAATAAAACTTATTTCCAGCAAATCCATCTTATAAACGCTCACGAACTCCGGTATGCGTTTAGAATGTCCTTCATAAATGAGAGTAGTGAAATCGAGGAGAAAATCGTAAAGCATTTTAGTGTAGTTGAAATTTACTTACGCGCTAACACGATGGAATTTGCTCACACTGATAAGCCATTTCCCAGAATTTGCATTGAAATATGGTAGAAGAGAGCTCTAAATCACTTATTGAAAAGAAAAATCACATGTAATTAAACTATATATGAGCAAGGTACATCGTAAATTTTTGAGCACCTCTAGATACGTCTGGATCTTGTCAACATTCTGGTTGATGGAAGGATTTGATATCGCTGTTTGAACAATTTGTTTTATGACTGTGTTTGAACAACACCAGACTGAATGAGAGCAATTATTTTCATTCTCTCATGTCAAGTTTACCTTTTTCGTACAATTTATTTTAAAATGTTGCGTTGTATGAAGGGATTTGTTATGAGGATCCTAAAAACTTCAAAATGCACGTTACCGTTAGCTTTGCTTTCGAATATAGTTGGACAACCAGCTAGAGTAGGTACCATCATTAGAAGGAGCCATTGTTTCGAGAGTCTAAAACAGAGTCATGTAAATCGCACCAGCATCTTTAACTCCGTAAAAGGTTTCTGCTCACACATATGGTGCAAAATAAATGTATAAACGAAAAAAAAAAACCGATAAAGTCTCTGGCGTTTCAATCCACTTCCGCCAAGTGGGGTTTTCTGGACGTGTTGGCCCATACTATAAATGTCAGTCTGTCCGTGTGTGTATGTGTGCATGTGTGTATGCGTGTGTGTGCACATGTGTATGTGCATATGTGTATGCGTGTATGTGTGTGTCGTGAAGGGGTATCGCGCATTAACTTCACGTACATGTGGTTGTAGGTAAATGAGACGCTGTGAACCGTTTCGTTGGGGTGAAAACTGTATCTGTTGGATTCTACTTCATTGTACTCCACCGCGTATCTATTCCGTCCCACGTTTCCTTCATGCTTTGGTCAGACCCTTCCTTAGAAATTGGAAACACGCATGCAGACGGCTGCTTAAAGGCATCACCCCACGGAGTTGGGGTGGTGCGAATTTCACCTGGAGTGTTCCTATACAGAGTCGACCATTATGGAGAGAAGGGTGATTCCGTCCATTTCTTCCTAATTGCCGTAAAAAACGGCCCAAAAAATACGACATCGACCTTTCCAGGGCGCTATTTTTTACGAGGAGTTCGATAGGAGCGCGCCAGCCTGGTGCACGCGCCGCATCTTCCGGGCCGTTTTTTACGGCAATCAAGAAGAAATAGGCGGAATCACCCTCCTCTCCATAATCTACGACCCCATACAGGAATTCTCCAGGTGAAATTCGCACCACCCCAGATTTGTGGGGTGATGCCTTTAAATTGTAGCCTTCAGTTTGCATGATATGACGTGGAACGTTACCTCTTTCAGTACGATGATGTTGTTCACGTCATTTTATGTTAAAACATCATTATGTGATAACTGTCGGGTGAAATAGGAACCAAAACTTCGAGTAATGCCTTCAAATTATAAAGGATAAAGTCACTCGTATCAATCCACTCGGGATGCGCCAACGCGTTTTACTGGAATTCGTAATCGTTGGAGTTTTGGAACGCGTGTTGGCCTTTACAATGACTTGCGGGGGCCAGCCGATGATCAAGACAGTGTTTCTATCCTCCAAGAGAAGTCTGATTCCAATTTGTTGACCCCGGAGGGATGAAAGGCTTGGTTAGCACTAGGGCGGTTTCGAACCCTCGACCATGTGTCTACAACGAACCTCTAACCGACTAACGACACCCTGTAATCTTTCGCCTTAACTGATAATAAAAAAAAAGAAGAAAGAAAGCGTTGTTAGAAAAATACAAATCAAATTTCACAGAAAATGCCACTACTATTAATTTTCATTGATCAGTGAAGGGGAGCGAAGAGAACACCACAGAAAGTCTGAAGTCCGACTTTACCTGGACATATGCTTAATAAAGGGGCAATTCTTATTCGGGATGTATATTGTAGAGTAATGTGTCTGTCACCGGATCATCAAATACCATAATCAAAGTCGAATTGAACAAACTGTGAATTATAACACAATCAGAACAATCGGCGGGAAATATGAAAGGAAATATTGTATATTGCAGATAAAATATAGTGGAAATGTAGTGCACTGAAAATGCTTCAAGAAGCTAGGATGTTCCCAAGTTGTCCGACAAAATGCTACGCTTGTGAATTCACCACTCCCGTCATTTCCTTGGGATTCACATGCATATAATCAATTAAGCTTTGCGAACAGTTATTGATTCCTGGATCATCCGCTGGTGATCTCCAACAATTCATTGAAATTTGACATCTTTGGAAACAAAGAGCACCAGTCAAAAACGAAAGAGACAGATTTTCTTCTCTATCGTGATTGATTGTAAATTTCGAAGTTGTTGCACGTTATGATCTAAAAATGTGGTTCTGATGTCTACAATGTTCGCTCAGGCGTGCAACTTGTGTAATTTCACAATCAGTCACGAAAAAAAAAACACAAACAAAACAAAGTCTCAAAAAAAAATCAAATAAAACATCGAGGCTTGTTCCCAAAGAAATGGATTGTAATCCAATAACGCTTTAGTGATAGAAAAATATTATGAATGATTATTTATTGTGTCCAGTAAATATGTTAGAACGTTACCATAACTAGTTGTATGGAACCAAACGCGTGGAAAGAACTTTGATATTTAAAATACAATACAAAGGAGGGGAAGTAGAAAAAGTGTTCTTGTCTCCAGAGCTTCAAACTGAAAAATGCAATATTTACCTCATAACATCGGTCGATGCACAAGACATTGTTTTCTCTTGGTCTCGATAGCCACTTATGTCATTAAGATAAGGAACATCGCAGCTATAAAATGCGAAGTTCCACATTTTTGTACAAGCAATTCAATGCAATAGAAGCTCCAAATGGAGCCACATATTCGAGCGTTGGTCACTCATTGTTGAAGATCATATAATATTTTTCTAAGCATAAGAATGAATTGGACGAAGTGATCGCTTTAAGTCTGTCCCTCAGCTACCGCACATAGAAATGCTATTCTCACATAATTCCCATATTTTCGTGCTCTCACTCTCTTAGCTGATGAGTTACCGTAACTGGATACAAGCAGATTATTGTCGCGTGCTAAGAAGGCAAATCCGCCACACGACAACACTCAAAGAAATGAATCCTACCTAGGCAGCGAGGAAGCGCTACGCTCACTAGCGTTACTTTTCGGACGATTCTGTTCCATGCATGTTTTTCTAGGCATCCCTACCTTGAGATATTCACCAAGACCTAATCAGTAATTTTTTTTGATTTTAATCATATTGTTGTCGTTATGCCTAACTTGTTCACACGATACTAAATGTTGTGAAACCAACAAAATACTAAGCAGATCGGGTAAGACTACACAATTCCGCAGTTTGATCGATCCCTTTAGGATGCGTCAACGCTTTTAACTTATGTTTATGAACACGCGTGCAGATTTATAATGACTTACAGGGGCAGGTATCAAGTGATATTTTCCTCGCACCATACAGCTCTGGTACGAATTTGCTGAATACGGAAAAATGAAAGAATTGCTTGACTCTCTGCGGTGTCCAACCAGATTCAACCAAAGCCCGACCATCGGTGCAGCCGCATTTGAACTTCTTACCGACTGCGCTACACCCGCTCCATTCAATTCCACGTGAACCAAATTATAAGTTCTTCATCTCCTAGCTTTCCTACGTATATCTTCCCCGATTGACCCCTAACTCTCCCTCATCTTTGTACTTATCAATCATTCCTTGTCAGGTAATAATATTGCTTCAGTATTTCTAAAAGGACTGATTTTGTTATGAACCGATGAGTTTCCTTTTTTATTCTGAGTGCAACATTATCTGCTCCACATGTGCCCCTATCTGCGCAGAAAAAAATAGAAAAGCGCAAAAGTTCTGCTCTACTTAAGAATCTCTCCTGTTTTTTCTGTTCTGTCTCTTTTTCTCTATTTCTTTCTTTTTCCTGTTTTGTTCCTCAGTTAACGGTGGTAAAGTACTCAGTAAAATTTCTCTTGATGTACTTTCTTTAAACAGCAAAAAAGTACTGCCGGTCGGCGGTTTTCGTATTGAAATAAATTTTTCTTCTGCACTCTTGTTTGTGTTTTTGTGTTTGTTTTTTTTTGTTTTTTGTCTTTTTAATATGATACACCCAATCTGTTTGTCTTGTGCTACTCCAGAGTGCTACTCTCCGGTGGTTGGTTTTTGGCAATTTTCACTGTTTATAGCACATTCATAGCGATAACTAGTTAAGGAATCACTTTAAAATGTTAGGTGGTTAAAAAAAGTGTACATATAGTATATGTTGTATTGTATGTACACTATGTATGTACACTATATACATATAGAATATAGTGTACATACATAGTGTACATACAATACAACATATGTAATAAATTATAAAAATCATGATCATGATCACTCATGAAATATTATCACTCTTCCTAGGTTTTCATGTGAGTTCTTGTGCGATGTTTTTACGAGACAGTGGTGCTTTGATATGATGCTTCGAATCGCTGTTGCACTCCTCCAGAATAATATACCTTGTAGTTGTTCAATGTTTTAGTGATGGTTTCGTTTTCAGCCGTTTGAGACCGTTGTCCGTCAGCGCACATCCGATGAGGGTCATCCTCATTGCATTACTGTATTCGAGTGGAGTGATCTGTAGAGAGGTGGACAATGCGGTTCAGATGAACACCGTGAAGGATGCCACCGGATCCGAGCAAGTGCTAACTCAGTACGCAGGGAATGCAAACGATACAGACGCGCTCTACGACAAAAAAGGCCAGTGACTGTCCTGAACTCGCAAGTCATTGCCGTTGACTACCATATTTGTTTTATCGAACTCAGATCAACAATCCAAGTTGTGAGTGCCTTATCGGACACTGGGACATCTCCTCTCGCGAGGAACTTCAGTAGCGTAGATTGCAGTATTTTAAAGTCAGTTTAGATGACCTTGTCACAGCGAAGAGAAAAGCGGAGTTGATGTCTAAGAGTATGGAGTATTTCAGTGGAAGACCTACCGAAATTATTTCTCAGTGCCATGATGGCATTTAGTCACCTTCACCTAATGGTGCGACTCCCGATGTCGACAGTCTTCAAACAGTCAAAACACATTGCAAATAGAACTGTATCTACGTGTAAAGTCAATCAACGGTACGTCGTTGGCTGTCGAAGACTGTATCCAGAAGAGATTTTTTCTTGGAATTGAGATCTAATTCCTTCTTCCCTTATTCTTCGCACCTTTTGCGTTGTTATGTGGAGTTTTCTTGACGTCAGTAAACAACTAAAATTCGCAGGTGAACAAAGATTTATTTGCTCATGCGCTTTTGCAATCACTTCAGCACTGAGACCAATGTACACATGGGCCTCCTTTACTTTTACGAACATAACCTTGTTGACACCTGCAGCCACCTTTACCGCAAATTCTGGGGCAGGATGGCTGAAAAAAGATTATATGTAAATTATAAAAATAAGAGTATAATCGGTCACAAAAACTTTGTAGACGTTTGATTTTACGACTATAAACTTAGTATTCGGAAGATGTCCGAATCGTTTGCGTTCTCAGAAAAAAAAAATTCCTAAGAAATGGAACCTTCGAGCTTTATGCGCTCTAAGGCCTTCTACAACTTTCTATTTCCGATTTGGAAACCGGTGATTTCCCGGATGGGAGATGCGAAACCACGTCATCTTCGTATCCTACCTGGATTTGTCTGCTGAGATTACCAGCACACTTCATGGATACGTCATTTCTATGGCCAAAATCCATAATTAGCGAAGCTTTGGTGCTGATTTCAACTATCTCTCCATAGGTAGCAGTGTACAAAAATCCACAAAAATACTGAGCATGAGTATCTTAGGAAAATATGAGTTCCGATGCTGGAGCCCTATGTAAGTGAAATCCAACGAAGCACCAATTTATACTCTGAGCACGTATTTACAAGCATCTCGTTCGGCAATAAGCACATGGGGAATGTCCGCTAAGCACTTCGGTACACTTATATTCTTTTTTACACGACAATTTCCGCGTAATCCTAGTTCTAGTTCTTTTCATAGGTATAAGACAAGATATGAAATTCATTCTATTTGAATTCTCACCACAACTCCAATTTCTTTCTATTTTTCGCATTTCTCTTCCATCTAAGCAAAGTGTAACGTAATTAACATAGATTAATGAATTAATAAATAAAATTAATTAATTCTTAATTGATGAATGGTTCAAAAGTGGTTTTGATTTATGGGAAAAAAATATGTGTCACAGCAAACCATCTACCAATTTCTCCAAATTTACGTCATGAGCGGAAAGCCTTTTGCTACAAAAGGTTTGTACAGTGAAGTAAGAACGATTTGAAGTTCGGTACAGTTGCGTAAGAAACTTTCGAGCACTGCTCGGTTAGGATCAAGGTGGATCCCCGCCGGCACCACTGACCCCAGCAACAAGCTTTGACCCAGCAATGTCAAGTCAGTGCGCAATGAACAAGAGAAGAAACTTACATAGAGGTTCCCGCATGTGCCGTAGCAGTTTGGGTTCACGCACGAATCATAAACTTCGTTCGTCCCGCAGTTTCTTGCTGGAACAAACCACCGTTTCATTTATGGTTTTTTTCTTCGAAGAGATGGGTTGCCGATGTAGACAAGAAATATTCCTAAGAATGTTTCTTGATGTAGTATCGTATACGGTGCGCAGCCGCTGTATAAAAGTTAAGGTTAGTTTCTGGCGTTAATCAGCCAGTTGGGTGCGCCACCGCGAAATCGTTAAAAGTTTGCTTGGCATTATGGCGGTGTCGAGTCGTCGGTCGATCGTGCAGATACAACGGAACCTTTTGCCGACTGCACTATATCCGCTCCAGCCGCGAAAAGCGAACCGGTAAATCCCTCTGAGACATGCTCATTAAGCCGGTATAACACAGCTCAGATCAAAGAACAAAGCGGAAGCGGTATGGTATGGTCCAAATTTCTCGCTTGAAGTGTGGTGCTGTTGGATAGGGGCTTCATATCACGAACTGACGGTGCTGAGGTCTCTGCGGGAATACAGAGTCAACGGTTGCGATCGAGGGGACTATCGCTGAACTCGACTCGAACTGGAAATATGATCGAATCTAACTGGAGCCCCAGCCTGATTGCAACCACTGGCTTCACCGCGTCACCTCGAGCACAGCCGTTTGCGCAACTGCTGCACGGCTCAGATCGTTTTAACCCCACTGAATATATTTGGTGTTGATCCGGATTTAGATGGAAGGACAGCCGCTTTTGATTTTTTTTGTGTGACGTGAGCAACCTCTTCAGGTCAACTTTGCCAACGCTCACTCTCCATATTTCCTTTTAGTAAAAAAAAGTAAAAGAAAAACAAACCAGCACTGCTGCTTGTGACGAAGAGTGTCACAACCTGAAATTATAGCACAATCACTGCAATCTTAGGAATTGTAACATTTGTAAAAAGCTCGTGAACTTTACCAAGAAAGTAATAACAGTAAGCTCGAGTGGGCGCATTTTCTGAAACCGAAAGAAAGTTCTTTCTACTCGCCAAAAGCCAAAAAACTTATACAAACTCACTTGTGCTGGATCCCAAGATGCTGTTGAGAACTATTCTCAACACAATCTTTTGTACGATTGCTCTTTATTAATTATGCATTCCAATCCGTGCGAAAAGGCGCCCCAGCAGTCAGCTGACAGCCATACATTTTGCACGCGAGTTGAATATGCAATTTACATCGTGTAACATCGATGTTTTTCTGAGATTCAGAAATTCCATCCATTACTATGAGTTTCTGAAATCTCACATAAAGTGTTGTTGTTAGCAAGGAAATACTATGGTACCATTTCCATCCTAGAACGGAAAGGGCTTCGCACTTGAAAAGCATAAAATGCCACGGAATTGAGGACGTTAGGTTCCCTACGTGAAGACAATGTTAGTGGTGCAGATCACGAGTGTGAACGCTACTACGCTCGATTCCCCTAATTGTCCTGAAAAGCAGCGTGGGAAACAGAGTTGTGTGACTATGTCTCGGAACGTACAACTTATTAGAGTAGAACGCTCACAGCCGTGAACAATACCACTACTGTTAGCTATTTGTTAGCTTATTTTGTTAGCTATTTGTAGAGAGATCTTCACACCGCCACTTTCATGACTAGCTTCCGAGTTGCTCTTGCGAAGCGTGGTCGGGATGGTCTAGGTTATTCGTAGCATAACGATAGCTTTATTCAGAAGGTAATTCGTCTCAGTCTTACGCTGACATTTTTCAGGACGAATTCGCGTAAAAGTTGGTCACATTGGAGCACTGAACGCTCTCAAAAATGATGTTGTTGTGCTGGAAGTGTCACACAAATCGCTGCGTCAAGAACACATTCTCAATGACGACTTTGACGTAGAGTTAGTTCGTATTATTATTTCTTTTCGACGTGATTGTATTACTGGCGTGAGAGATTCCATAGAGTTGACAAAGGCGTCTGTGCGCAAATCTCGGGCCTAATGCGGTATTGGAGACATTTTCAGAAGCATTTATAGAAGGAATACCAACGGCTCAAGCACAAAATAGGACGGACCGTTTGTTGGTAGAGGTGATCACTTACTTTTATATTAAATATGAAGTAAAAGTCGACGGGAGGGCACAAATATATCGATTCCATCTCAAATCTCCTACATCTTCAGATGCAGGAGTTATGGTTTCTATGGATGGTGGCATATAATCGTACGATGCCGTCAGCTTACCTATTCCTTTTCATTTTGATCCAAGTAGAGTGGTTAGGTCAGCGTAGCCTGGTTGTATGTAGGTCTGTCTGATGACATACATGATTACGCAAGCACGTACGCACACAATCACGTCACCTCTGTTCATGTCCATCGCCCGTAGCAACCTGTCATAGCACTTGCCGGGACTGCGCTGCACTGAAGCAATTCACAGAGCTAGGAGAACCGCAGACCGCATGTACTTTTTGCAACTCATGCACAGATTTAGTACAGGGGGTGCCTCGTAGTGGCAATGATGTGTGCTCCTTCTCAGTGTGGGTAGCGAAGATCGTTGCAGTTGGCTGGTGGCGGCAGTACTCTCATCCTTACGCGGTTGTATAAACGGCTGCGCGCGAAGCAGCACGGTAAACCCAGCGGCTATAATAGAGGTGCGAGTATCGCCAATTCTACTCGGAATACTGAAATAAGTGGAATTTGCGAGGATCCCACGTCGATCACAACTGTTGGCTCCAATATTTTGTTTCAAGCGCGGCCGCTCACGCAACAGCACCAGAGTTCAAGTCGTCGAGACTGACTATTCCTCACTATCCCACAAGTTGATGATCTTCGCATCAAGATGGGTTCACCGCTATAGGAATGGGGATGCTGTCTATGGAGAGTTGTTTGAAAATGAGATGGCATCGCAAACAATTGAAAAGTCTAAGTAGAATTTGCGAGGATCCCACGTCGATTACTTTGTGAAAGCTTACTCTACCGTGCGAATGATTCATTTTACCAGAATTTCATCAGACGTTATTTTAAAATTAGAAGTGGCTGGTAAATTGTAGCTTGAAGCACTTGAAGTGGAGAACTCAACACTGCCCTAGTCGAACTGTACTTTTGAGCGGAAAAGTTAATAAAGTAAAAAAACCGTTCTTAACTGTCAGGCGCGAATTTCAGAGGAGTCCTCTCTCAGGCCACCTTCAATATAGTTGGATATGCTATATATGTGATATGCTCTCCCCCTCCTACCCCAACTACATTTTCTTGAAGTAGCTTTCTGAAGTAAACGTTGGGAAAACTGTCTGAGGATGCACGTCTGAAGGCACTGATATTGCATCATTTCTCATCATTTTCGCCTAGAATTATTTCTCAAAACGGATGTGGTGAATCCTTCGAAGGAGTAGCTGTTGCCGCCGACATGTATCATCTACAAAAAGTAAAGGCATTTATCGGACCGTACTGTAACGCAGGTTAGTGTCCCAGCTGTATGAAATGGTTTTCGCAGTTAAAGGAATAGATATTCTAAAGAAATGGACGCTGTCGCACGTATGGCTGCTTTCTGGAACATACCCATTATCGGGTATATGGCAGCATCAAACTCTCTTTCGGACAAAAAAGCATATCCCACGCTAGCTCGAGTTTCAGTAAGTCTTGCCAGGATTTGAAAAGACCACGTTCTGGGCGAGAACGTCTTTTTCAGTTGAGAACAACTAATTCCATTGCTGAGGCTACATGTGCGTTGTTGCGGCATTACGGATGGTACAAGGTCTGGATGCTTTATTCCACATAGAATGCTAAGTTCCGTGATTATTCCATACAACCGATGATATCAACAGGTTGCGATTGTTACGAACACAGGCAGTCTGGCATACGATCGCACCTATGCTTTCGAGGAAGTGTTTCATGCGCGAAAAATCACAGTTGTTAAGAAGGTATGTCAGGGATTTTATTGGATAAATCGACATAATTCTTCATTATCCCTGATTTGTACGCAGTCGCAGCCAGATGTCTGGATTATTGGATTAGCGACGCTGTCGCAACGCACGCCTTTTCTCTGCGCCATCCAAATGATGGTGCAGAGGTCACCTAGTTGACCGCACTTTGCGACTATAGCTAAAATATAAATACTGCTTTAGCGACTATAGCTAAAATATAAATACGGCTTTACTACGCTCAAACTTCTGCGCAATAAAGTATTTTTAAGCCAAGCTGGTGTTTTCGCTAGTTAGGCTTAGAAATACTTTATTGAGCAGAAGAAATACTACTTTCGCTGGTAAGATCATTCATTTGTTTTCTGTCTTTACATGGTTCGGGTTTGAATCGTAACGATTAGTCCGAATCGTATAGTGATAGTCAAAGTTCTAACATCAAATATCCGCCAGTTTGTAAGATTGACCGCTACAGCTTGGATGACGTCTTCCGCGCTTATCTTCCTCATTTTTATACCCGCAAAACTGTGGACTTTAAAAGCTGGACATTATCCCTGCACAAACGACCTATCCACAGCGATGTCTTATTTCCTCATTTCCCTGAAAAAGAGCTGCAAAAAATGGTAGAAAAAAGTCTGCTTAGAAGCTGAAACGTTCAAAATCCAAACACCTCCATGCGAAGCTGCACGAGAGCTATCTTTTTCGGGAACAGAAGAAGGACGAAAGCGAAGGTGCGCTTGAGTGTCTCCCCGTGTGATCTAAAGGTTTGCAGATTATATTCGATGAATGGGCCGACTCCAAAGCAATGCTAGCCTCAGGACTGCTGCAGGAACTGAAAAATTCGGCTCGAAGTGAGTGACATAACCAACACTCACCTGGCTTCGAGATATTTTTCTTTCGTAAAGGGAAATGAAAATAACCTCAGTTAGCGGAGAAAAGATTTTCTATTTAATTTGGCGTGGTGTGCATACTTTCACGAACAATGTTTACATTCAAAATAGAATATTTCCAAGTAGTCGGTTGTTAGCACTTGTGTTTCTGCTTTGTCCTCCTAAATAGCAGAGTAGTTCTTTCAAGTCCCGAGTATTCCCCGTGATCGGTCCTTGAATGTTGGCATATTGAATAAGTAGCTTTTTATTCATTTGTTTGAGCTGTAGCGCCTTCGTCAGAGGCTTTCCTTCAAATCTACTCCCATATTCAGAAACTAAGCCGGCAGAATGGTTCTAAGCTCTAAGTGGTAATTATTTGCAGTTATCATCTGCCTCTTTTCCAACACTCGAGAGTCTTCACGTGAGCTACTTACAGCAGCTAACGCGCAGGGAATGAGCGTGAATGAGTTTGCATACATTCTCCCATGGCTGCAGGTAATCGCTATATTGAATTGTTACAAAAACGTCGCCGAATGTATTTGGTTCAGAAGGATGCGAATTGTCCTTTACTTAAGCAGCAGAGAAAGGTCAGAGAGTGTGTTAATGGCAGCACATCACGACGGCATCACGGATGGCAATCTGACGTGGTGAGGGAGTCCGGGAAAAGTTAGAGATGGGTTTGTAAATTGGCTTCGTGGTGGTTCTGCCCACCTCTTCCTAATCGTCGTGAAAAACGGCGTGGGAATCGCTTTAGCTCCTGCAAAGTGCGTTGGAACGCGCCTTTATGTACACGTTTCGGTTCACCCAACAGCCTATCCATTTGTTTCACTTGAATAGGCCGGTAGAAGAAGAAGATCTTCGACAGCTCGTACGTGGACGCGGCGCGTGTATATGGGTGCATCGGAAATCCTCGTAAAACACGGTGTCATCCACGCCATTTTTTACGGAAGCGGAGCCACCCCGTATCTCGCAATCTACAACCTCATCTCTAGCTTTTCCAGCGGATTCCCTCATCACGCTTAAGAGCAGCATACCACGTCAGATTCGTGGTATGCTGCTCTTAAGCAGGAGGCGGAGCATGCGGTAAACGCTTCGCGCTCATCTGGACACATTCAGCGCCGACCATGCATTGTACTGAACTATATGTAGTAATTGGTATACTTTATTTTATTAATGACAAACTCTGCATAGCGGTTATCGCAAAGACATCCGAACTCCCAAATCCTTCAAAATACACATGATTCTAAGAGTTAAGGACGGAGCGAAGGATGTTTCTCCGTGGATCGGCTCGGATGGTACCGTGCTGCAAAAAGTTAAAGATCAATACGCCAATGCTATCATTGTAAGAGTTCTTTTGAAATCGATTTCTCTTCTGATGAATTTTTTCCCTTTCTTCTTTCTCCACTCTTCGCGATGTTCTGGAAACATTTTTCACAAATGTGAGCTAAATTGCCCTCTGTAAAAGTCTTATGTAATCGAGTGGCTCTCCTCTGGACATTTAGGTGGATGATGTCAACAGTTTCGATAATTCTGTAATAATACCTTTTCTGGATAGAATAAAAGAAGCTGGTCTCACCGAAGCGGACGTGGATATTGTAAGAACAAATATTTTTGTGGCTGGTGGGAAAGCTCAAACTGAGTAATTTTAGGCGAACATTTATGGTTACTTGTATCTCTTTGACGCTCTCAAACTATATGCTTTGGCGGCAAAAAAAGTAATGAACGAAACCGGCGATGCTAGAAATCTGGTGAATGGACGGGTGATGTGGAATACCATGCGACGAATGAAATTCACTGGTACTGCCTCTATGCGTTCTGTGCTCAAATATCCAAATTAAATCCTAGAATAAATTACGAACGACTTTTGTCGCTGATATACGAAATTTTGAATTAGTCTTCTGAAGTGGACAAGTTGTGACAATTATATTTTAAAGGTATGTTGGGTTCCTCCGGTGTTGCTTCCGGAGTAGTGACTATGGACGACCGTGCTGAACGAGCACCGCTATATCGAGGCTTCTTCGTTTCACCGAACGTTGATCAGGTTTCAAAATTTTTAATATCATAAGAAATCACGCAAATTTTTAGGGCATAGAGTATTTTGAGGCTGAAAAGTTCTTTCTCATCTCCAGCTATGTTTCCTGGTCATGTAATATGAAGAATTTTTCATTCCGTTTTCCTCATTAAAAAATAAAAACTCTTCTTCTTTCGACCGGGATTCCTTGGTTTTAAGCTACTTGCTGCTTTCTCATTTTCTTAAATAAGATCTTACCACGAGAAGTACGTGGAAGAACGGCAGTGTGATTGGAAGGCAACCACCACACATGCTTCTTTATCATTGTACTCCTCGCTCACAAAGTATCCGAGGCAGGAAGCATGGAGATATAACTTTGTGATTTGGAATTATTAGCCTTGTGGGCATCTCAACGTTCTTCGATAAAGTCCGATATGTTAGGCGCGAAGAGTGTAAACAGGTGTTCTTTAGCACACTTCATCGTACTATCTCGAATCGTTCCGTTCAGCAATATCTCAGGTTTATAACTTTCCGACACTGCATTACACAGAGTTATAGTATAGCTGCCGTATCGTGTATGAGCAGCTTTCGTTTGCTTTGTTTCCAAGATACTCGAAGAAAAGAAAAAGTATTTATAAACAGCCGACTTCCTAAGCGACAGGTGGATGTTTTACTTGAGGATTAGTGAAATTTGAGAGTAGCGAATGAACATATGAGATCAACACACCTTTAGATCGCATGTTTCAACTTTACGAATTAAAGGATAAAGAATAAACTTGTGGGGGCTAGCCGACGTGTCAAGTCAGTGCTTTTGTCCTCCCAGACAAATCTGGTACAAATTTTCCGACCCCGGAGGGATGAAAGGCACCAGGGCGGATTCGAACATCCGATCGATCGTGCAGACAGGGGAACCTCTACCGACTGCGCTACACCCGGCTATTAACTCCTGAACATGTACTAAAATTGGAACTTCACGAATTATAGTCGGGTCAAAACGACACGAATCACGAGTGTAGTTGCGGTGTTTTTACGTACGCGCTCGAAACGGTGCGGTGCGGGCAGCAGTTGGAACCGAGGTGGGACCGTCGCGAACTGCAGCGATGGTTGGTCCCAGCAAGGGTTTCACCACGCTCCTAGCCGCTACGCTCCACCGAAGCGCCTCGAAAGAAGCCGCGTACGCAATTGCGTGCGTGCTTCATGTCGTGTTGACCTTACTATACATCACTTTATTTCCTGTGACACATAATTAACTTTAAAAAATATTAGTGTTTTTAGATGGACTAATTGTTTACTGCAGGTCCAACCGATGGTCCATATGGAGCCAACTATGATCGAGAAATGTGATGGTTTAGAGAATAAGTCGGGATGTTATGAAATCGTGAGTGGCCCAAATAAATCTGAAATTTGCATAAAGTTCACCAAAAAGATGGAACAAGAACAGTTTTTTATCAACACGGACCATCTTTTAAAACTGAAATTTGAACACTATTGATAAGGATAAGAGTGAACTATATAGAATAGCCGACGTTAAAAGAATGCCAAAAGAGTTTGACTGTACGTTTCTAATATTCATAATTACCAGGTGGTGACTGATATGATGAGAGACTTCTGGCCATCAGTCGATCGAAGGATGCCGAAAGACGAACCAGATTGCGGTTTTCGTGGAGAACGCTGCGATTTCACGTTACTAATAGTTGGAGCGGCAATTACTGTAGGGATGATATTAGCACTATGTGGAGCGTACATTCTTCATAGGATTGTGTATGTCCAACTTCTGACTTTAATTATGGATAAGTAATAATATTTATAAGAGTCAATATTTTCAGAGAAAAGAAAGCTTTGGATAAGTTGCCGTTCCGCATATATCGTGACGATATGCAGTTTATAGACGAGGAACAGTTGAAAAGCATGGTATCCTTAGTTTCAAAAGAAAACTGAAGCTTCTGTCAGTTTTGTGTCTTCTTGTAGTTATCACTTGGAAGCACTAGAACGAAAATGAGTAATACTAATTATGGTGCAAGGAATCACGCTATTATCGGTACGAATACGCACGTCATATACCATAAGTAAGTAAGATTTTGTAATGTACACAGATTTTACAAGTTAATAAAACCTTGATAATTTTTGTGAAAAGAAGCACTATGATGCAAGTGTCCGTTCCAACGAAGTTTTCACACTTCCCATCATTTAATTTGTCCTACCTCCTGCAAGCACACAATGTACTGGGAAAATATGCAGCAACTACATTAGATATTGTTTTAAAGGCGTTACCCCACGAACCTGAGGTGGTATGGGTTTCAGGGGTTCGTGGAAAACCCATTCGGTCGCAATCGCAAGCGGGGCGGAGCGCAAGGATTGCGCATTGCAATAGAAGCAGTCGTAAGAAACAGTTCCCGGGCCGTCCGTTTACAGTGATACAGGGAGACATGAGCGGAGTCACCCTCTTCCCCACAATTTAGGACCCCGTATAGGCATTACCCGCCTGAAACTCGTACCACCCCAGATTTGCGGGGAGATGCCCTTAAAGGCAGCATACCACGAACGCGGTGAGGGAATCCGCGGTAAAAACTAGAGATTGGGTTATTGATTGCGGGATCAGGGGTGGTTCCGCTCATCTCTCTCTGATCGTCGTAAGAAACGGCGTGGGAACTACTTTGGTTATTACGAGGTACGTAAGAACGCTTCTCTTTGCGCACGTTCCGGTCCCCTTAGCACCCTATCCATTGCTTATACTTGAATAGACTGGTGACAAGACATAATCGATCTTCGATCGATCGCATTTTGATGCGGTGCGTGCACGAGATTGGCGCGTCGTAACTGAAATCGCCTTTAAAAAAAAAAAAAACGTCTCCTCCTCCCCGCCGTTTCTACGACGATCGGAGAAAGATGAACTGAACCGCCGCGGGTATCGCAACCTACAACTCCATATTTTGCTTTTCCGCCGATTCACTTAGTACATTCGTGGCATGCAGCCTTTAGAGCAAGTGTAGCATGATTTTGATGTGGTGCAGAACGAACAATGACAGCGTGGAGTTCGGATAGCAGATTGCAGAATTCAGGGTGGTTCCGCTCATCTCTCCCTAATTTCAGTTGCAACGCGCCAAATTTGTGTGCGCGCCGTATCTTAGTGCGAGCAGTCATGCCTTCTTACCAGCCTCTTCAAGTGAGATAAATGAACTAGTCCGAACGTCCGGCTAAAGCCGGACTTCAGTCTTTTTTGTGGTGTTCTCTTCACTCGCCTTCACTGATCAATTAATCAGAGTTAATCGCAAATTAATAGTAGTGACATTTCCTGTAAAATCAGAATTCTGTTTTTCTAATAACGCTTTCTTCTTTCTTTTTTTTACTATAAATAAAGGCAAAAGATTCAATAGTTTTCTGTATAAACGCGTCAGTTTTACGTTTGGAAAACAATCAAACTTAAGTTTTAAATGCTCCTTCGATACCGATATAATATAGTCACATTTTGAAACCATTACTCTAAGTATGGGTTTTCTTCCTGTTTTCGACAACAGCTATCATAGAATGTTTAACACAAAATGACGTGAACGACATCATCGTACTGATAAAGATAACGTTCCTCGCAAACTGTTTGCTACTATTTAAGCGGCCGGTTTCATTCGTGTTTCCACTTTCTGAGGGAGGCACGTTATCAACTTAAGGCAAACGTGCAAAGAAATAGGGACCCAGAGGAGTTATGGAAGTGAAAAGCAACGGGCACAGTGGCCACGGGTATCAAACAGTGGCAACATCCCATTTACCTTTTGCGAAGTTGCTGCGCGATGCACACAAAGTTACTGCGCGATAACATTGCCCCAGGGCACAACAATTCTACACCGTTGGAGCCAAGGCTCCCCATTTTACAGCTATCTGGCCGCGGACCACCAATCCCACGCCATTGAACCCATGTCTCCCCTTTTACCACTCTACGACGCCGGCGCACCAATTCGACGCCGCGGGACTCGTCCCACACATACACATACACATACACATACACATACACATACACATACACATACACATACACATACACATACACATACCCACATACACACATACACATACCCACATACACACATACACACGTACACACGTACACACGTACACGCATACACACATACACATACATACATACACATACATACATACACATACACACGCATACATACACATACACACATACACACATACACACATAACACATACACACATACACACGCATACACACAAAACTAAAGTGTGGTTGTTTAGTGTTTAAAAACTAGAGTGGCTGCCACGTAATTTTTTTCGGTTCCGAAATCTACAAACCGAACTCTACGCTATCGGCGTGTCAAACGGACCACGTCAAAATCGTGAAGCGTTGCATTCAAGTAATCGCTGAGCAGAAAAACTAAATAGTGCTATAAAAAGGGGCTGAATGAAGTAACCGCGGCATGAGCTTCAGACGTATACATTTCATTCTATATGCATTCTTTACAGATACCCCCAACGTCGTCCGATTTCACTTAATCGTACTGATAAAACGCTTCTTTCATGGGTGGGTGTTCCTCGTACTTTCATTTCATTTTCTGTTAACAAAATTCGTTTCTGAATCGGCGCTGAAGTGTCGAATTATAGATGAAGCAGGCCGTACACGATAACGTCAATCCATTCATTGGTATTACATTCAATGAGAAGGAAGAAATACTTGTGATTTGGAAGTTTTGTTCGCGGTAAGTCAAAAATGTTTTCTTTTAGTTAACTGGCTCCAGTGTTTAAAGAATAGTTGGAGACAAGTTTCGATACTTTAGCGGAACTCTGCAAGATATTATCTATAACGACAATATCACATTGGATCAGAAGTTTCATGGAGCATTTATACGAGACATACTGGGAGGTCTCGAGTATCTCCACGCCTCTGCAATCGGCTGTCATGGGGCACTGTCAACATGGTCTTGCTTGATTGATAGAAACTGGATGATTAAACTTACAGACTACGGTTCTTTATCTTTCCATAAAAGGAAGTTGTTATCCTCGTTTATCTACTTTGTTATTTTTTTAGGTATTGCCGATCCCCTCGAGCGCTGGGAAAAACAACAAGCAATCTCTGTTGAAGCACTCAAAGGAGACGACGATAAATCTCAAGCAACTCAAGCGACCAGTCAGTTTCTAGCAGAGGCCATTTTCAAAGACTAGTCACATACGCAGGAAGAAATCTTCTTTTATTGGTGCCACTGTCCTAAACATATTTTCCTCAATGACCAACGCAGCATTGCAGTGTCGTAGGATGAGCTAGTGATTTTGATTACGCTTTCGTTTCTGGGAGAAAAGAACTTTGACAAGATAAGAACCGTAAATTCCTGTTCCTCGCCTTTCTGGGAGGAAGTACGAGTATTTACCGAATACATTGCACTGCCTCCACTTTTACACTGGTTATTTCTCCAATTAACTGTTTCGAAATGTGGATCCAATAAGTACGAGGTTTGTATAGTAGCGTAAAAATCAAAAACTATGGAATGACGCTAGTATTTGCTCGTGCTACGTTCGGTCATAACATACGCTTTTCTCCGCGTGACACACATCCCCACACTCCTCTGCTTTGCATATGAACCCAGATAGTAGCGAAATAGACAGCCCATTAGCAAAACAGTAATTACTAAGTGACTTCTATTGTGATGAATATCTCTAATTGACTAGTTGATTTCTTGATTTCTTTATGAAACAACTGCACTATGTGTACAAACAAAAATATAACTGCTGTTCCAATATTCGAAAGAATCTGCGATACAATTTGAAAAAAAAAACAATCAAGTCCAAGTCACTTGTTCTCGATGCTGTGTTCCACTTTGGATCGTGGAATTTTGCAGCGTTAAGGAAGCGTTCTGGACCCAGGGCGCCGCAAAAGCTCGACCACGGAGTGCAGCACGGGATCAGGCGATTCTGACCTTGAGGTATTCACTTCATATTTAGGCGCTCTTTACGAAGCACCTGAACTACTGAAAAATCGCGAAAAAAATCGTCTGCGCAGGATGGATCAGGATTGGATGAAGCAGTCGCAGGTTAAAACTTGTACTATTTTACTGTGACGCATTTGATTAGTGATTCACATTGTGTTAGTCTGCGTAAGCCTTGAAGATGCTACGGAAGTCAGGACAAACTTCCTTGATACCGTAACAGAGTTCGCAGACGATGTTGGGGAGCTCGCGTACGTCCAACCATTGCTGATAATCGAGTCGATAATCGGATTGGGTGCAGCCGATGTGCGTGCCTGCAGCAGCGATCGTCTCTACGCCTGTCCGTCCTTAGGCTCCACCCACCCCTTACACCGAAGTCTTATACCTGGGTACCCTGACAAAATGAGCTTATAAGGAAATGGAATGGTAAACCATGAGCTCCACAATGAGAAACCCGTTTCTAAATGAAAATTGCTCAGTAAAAATAACAGTAAAAGGCGTCATGCTTTCAAGACTGACAGACAGACAGGCGACTGACTGGAATGTATATATCACTTCACATTTTTTGTGCTTAACAAGTCGATATGGCTAGAAAATCGTTGATTGGCGATCATACGGCATCCTGTCTGCAAGACATGCCTCCAGGGATATTGTGTGCCTGCAAGACAGTTTTCGCACTCGCCAGGACGATTGATAGCATCAACTTTACTCGAACACCAACAAAACAACTTAACATAAACTAATATTACATATTATATATCACTAATAAGGCATACCACTTGGAAAAAAGCGAGTACAAATAGGATTTCAAAAACAAATAAAACCATGCCCTCAACTTCTCCAGCTTTGAATCCGATAAGAAATAAGCGGTCCATTGAATTTTACACACCACCCCATGCATGCGTTCCCCATCTACGTAGATTGCAACGGCCATTATCACATTCTGGAGTTCATAGACCTTTGATCTATCCGCCTAGGCTCGGCTGCGAAAAGTAGATGGGCAGGGCATCCTGATGCGTAGCGGAAAGGTCCGCTGTCGCTACCGACCGCAGCGCAGCGCAATTATCAAAACTCCTAAAGATATATTCTGACGGCTCTTTCGGGTCTAATGCGCACCCTTTTTAACGTGGTACCTATCTGAAGATCCATAGATCTTTTGCTCACTGAAAGCTTTACAAGAATTATATGCATTCATTATTACTGGTCTGTTTTTCAATCCAGAAGAAGAGGAAGAGTCAAAATTCTCCCGTCCTCTGAAACACTTAAGAAAAGTCTATGTGAAACAGACTAGGAGAAGTGAGCCTTTTCCTTTGGTAGATTTTCAGAAAATTTTTACTGGATTCACGTAACTCAAAACAAAAGGAGCTTTCCAGTCACGTCGACAACTCGGCGACATATATGGATTCGGAATAATTATGTACGAAATATTCTTCCGAGCACTTCCCTTCCCTGATAACACTGACATTACTGGTTCGTCACTTTCTAATTACACGCCTTTCTATTTAATAGGACTTGCACTTTCGGCAAAGCCGTGAAAAACAGTCCGCGCAATGTTTGCCGTTGCAGTTAATGCTTATGGAAAAGCATAGAAAGTCCAAGGCAGTAGTATATAGTAGAATGGTCAAAACGACATGAAGCCCGGCACAGTCGCTAAGCTGCTGCGCTCGAGGCAACGCGGTGGAGCGTAGCGGTTAGGTTCGTAAAACTACCCTTGCCAACACCGTCATTCGCTGCAATTCACGATGTTCTTACCTCGATACTGACCACTACGCTTCGCAGCACCTCTTCGAGCGCAGCCGGTTACGCAACTGTACCGCTACGGTAGCTTGAGGTCGTTTCGACCCTACTATAGTTGTATATTTTCAGCACTGCTCGAAAGTATAAAGGATGGATCAAAAGTAGTTAAGCCACAAATTCAAACAAACAAAGTGGGTTTAACAGTAAATAGTTGTCGACGTTTTATGTTTTACTTTCCGTTCAACTGATGTTGTTTGGTAGTTCAGGTGCTGAATATGGATCTGTCCAATCTTATTAACGACTGCTGGAATTCGACTCCCGAGATGAGGCCTAGTTTGCGGAGAATAAAACTCAACGTTGAGACTTATTTAAAAGTGTAGGACGAGAGCCAATTTATCTTTATTGAAAAAAAAAACATTGAATTATTCTTTCACATATGTATGAAAGGCATCACCCCACGAATCTGAAGTGGTGCGGATTTCAGGTGGAGAGTTCCTATACGGGGTCGTAGATTATGGAGAGAGAGATGATTCTCTTCATTCCTTACTAATTGCCGTAAAAAACGGCTCAGAAGATGCGGTGTGTGCATGGGGCTAGCGCGCTCTAATCGAATTCGTCGTGGAAAAAAGCGCGCCGGAACGCTCGAACTCTTATCTTCCGGGCCGTTTTTTACGGCAGTTAGGAAGAAATGGACGGACTCACCCTCTTCCCCATAATCTACGACTCCGTATAGGCATAGCCCACCTGAAACTCGCACTACCCCAGATTCGCGAGGTTTTTGTCGACGCTTCGCGAAAACACAGACTCGTTTTCTGCTTGACACACTCTTGATTTTTCTGCTGTCTCGAATGTGCATCGCAGCCACACGGTTGAACATATTCGGGGTATCACGGCACCTATAACTACCAGTCATTATTTGGAACATGCTAATTAGTGAAGGAACTGTCAAATACGGTTTACTAGTCTATTCTAGGATTTATCTTCTGTAATATTCAGACAAAACAATATTAGTTATTGCGGCTAATTCGCTTTGAAAGGAAACCAATGCTGTTTGAACACTATAAATTATAACTATTTCAGAAAAGGAAGTCTCGTTGATCAAATGATGCGAATGATGGAGCAGGTAACTACTTGCGTTTTCATACCCATAAGACCTGCAGGAAGATGTTCTGGTTATTGTTTTTTTCTTTGTTAAGCGCGTAATAAGTTTATTTGTAGTACACGAATAACCTTGAGAAGCTAGTGCAGGAGCGCACTGGAATGTTGGAGGATGCGAACGTTAGAGCGGACAAGTTGCTTAGTCAACTCCTTCCTGCGTATGTTTTTTTTGAAGAACTAGTAATCGTTTTCGGTAACTCATGACAAAGCTGAATATGTATTTGCAGATACGTAGCAAAAGAACTGAAATTGGGTAGATCGGTGCCTCCAAAAACGTTCAGCTCAGCGACAGTTCTTTTCAGGTTAGAATCTCGAATTGTGGAGTGTACAACCTAGGAGGAACATTATTCTTTCCAGTGACATTGTGGGTTTCACAGAAATGTGTCAGAATGCTAGTCCATTGGAGGTTGTTAACGTTCTCAACGGAGTTTTCGACGGGTTCGATCAGTTCATTGCACGTCGCGACGCTTACAAGGTTTGATATAGTGTCTCCGTATTTAGATGGGACGCTTTGCAGTTTTGCCCATGTTCGACTGTCTTTGAATCTCGGCATGTTGAAACGAAGTTTTTAATTGATTTCCTTGAGCTGTAGCCAAGATTGGTATTGATCGCCTTTATTAAACAACGGCTAACGTTTCGGCGTTATCGCCTTCGTCAGAGACTGGAAAGTTCAAAGCCACTAGTGATTTATCCCCTCAAGCGCCTCATCACCCTACCGAAAGCATCCAAACGGTAGGCAAACTCAAACAGCAACACATTGGCTAGTACTTACCTCATTAGCTAGACTTGTTAACGCAGCAGGCCACCATGTACCACAACTACGAGTCACAGGGGTTTTATATAAGGACCTCACGGCCCGCCCGTAGATCAAAACCCGCATAGGTCTTGATGTAGGGATAACTCGTTTGTGATAGCAATGCACTCATCCTTCTTGTTCATTTTTGGGCTTTTGGCGGTTATCCAAAAGGCCTCTAGTGTTCTGCGTGCTGTGATCTCGGACTTGTAGGATAATATACGAACTTCTACCTCTACTTCGGAGTTTGGATGACATATTCTACGGTGTGCTCCAAGTGGGTGAAGATTTAGATTTTAGGAGTCCATCTAGATGCTCCTTGACCCTGATACACAGAGGACGTCCCGTTTCTTCTATATAATCGTCACCGCACAACCTGCACGTGATACGACACACTACTCCTGATACCATGCAATCACCCTCTCTGCCATACGGGCAAACCACGCAGTTGGGAGTTGTGCAGAGCCGATCATACGCACGATTACGTACCAGCTGACCCTTGAGGTTCGCTGGAAGTATTTCCACAACCCTCACGTCATTCCTTAGACCCGCTTTTCGTAGACAGCCCCGTACTGCTCTGCTCATATCATCAGATATATAAGGTAAACAGAAAGGGATCTTCTCTGGGCCATCCACTACGTTGGGTCTTCGAGAGGGATACCGTGCTTGTCGGGTAGCACCATCTCCAGCTGGGTATCGATTGGACATTGCTACTTTATGGGCCACATTTATAGACCATGCTTTTTCCTGGCTACTCGATGAGACTCTTGCCGCCGTTCTGTACATGTTACCTATAACAGATTTTTTCATTTTGCTGGGATGCGCTGAAAGATAGTGGATTAAGATGTTTTTACTACTGGGTTTCCGGTACCACTTAGTCTTACATATCCCATTCCGCAAGTAAATGTGCACATTCAGGAAAGCCAACCAGTTGTCTATCGGTCTCTCCCTTGTGAACTTAATGTGTGGACACTGCTGATTGAGAAGATTGAAGCACGCGTCTAGTTCTGCTTGGGTTGAGCAGACGACGCAGCAATCATCTATTTAACGATAATACAGCAGTGGTTTGCGGTCTATTATAGGCTTTTCGATCTTGGCCATGAAAACAATGGCGAGAGTGGGTGCCAGCCTTTGTCCCATAGCTAGGCTTCTAAGTTGTCGGTAGTACTGTCCCGACCATCGGAAAATAGAGCAATTCAGGCATTCGTTTATCAATGTCATGATCTGCCTGATGCTGAATCCATACATGTTTAAAGAAGTCTGGCGCTGCGCGAGCAGTTCGTGAACAGCCTGCCTGTGAATCGCTACATCGTTTGAAACGTTCGTATAGAGTGACGTAACGTCAAAGGTCTCTACTACACATTCACGCTCAAACGAGGTACTGCGGAGATGTTTTAAGAAGTTGCTAGAACTGCTGAGGTGGGCAGAGACATATTTGAGCAGCTGATTTTGGATTATGTTGAGCAGCCAGGAAATTCTATCCGTGGGGCCCCCGATACCACTAATGATAGGCCTCACTTTAAAGTCACGTGGATCGTTCGAAGTGAGGCCATTTTCAGAGAGCTTGTGAGTTTTGATTAGCGTGTATAGGACTGGACATGCGGGTAAGTCGTTCTTGAGACGCGTAATAAAGTTTTTTGGGTGTTCCAGCTGTTTCTACCCAAACCCTGTTTAGGCGGCGATATTGCTTTCTGAACTCATTGGCGGACGATGTGACATATACTGTTTGAGTTTGCCTACCGTTTGGATGCTTTCGGTAGGGTGATGAGGCGCTTGAGGGGATAAATCACTAATGGCTTTAAACTTTCCAGGCTCTGACGAAGGCGATAACGCCGAAACGTCAGCCGTTGTTTAATTAAGGCGATCAATACCAATCTTGGCTAAAGCTCAAGGAAATCAATTAAAAAGATTTGCAGTTTATTAAATAAATATATAAGTAGGTGTAGCCTACTTATATATTTATTACTTATATACTTATAAGCCTTGGCACACAGAATAAGACAAAAAAAAAAATCATCTAAGTGGATTAGCGGGTCATAAGGAAAGATCATAACTGAGTGCAGTACAATATTTTGCTTGTTTCATTTGATATTTTAGGTGGAAACTATCGGCGACGCATACATGGTCGTTTCTGGCGTTCCTGAAGAAAATGGACATCGACATATAAATGAAATCGCTGGTATCGCCCTCGATGTTCACAAGGTGGCTTTTTGTCATAATGCTGCTTTTCAACCTCCGACAGAAATTAAATGGGATTTGTTGATGCTTTTTGTCTTCAGTTTCTCACGGAGTTCGACGTTCCTCACAAGCCTGGCACAAGAGTCGTTTGTCGCCTCGGATTTCATACAGGTATGCTGCATTTGGAAACAATTCCTATCTTTTGATATCTTTTGCGAACAGTCAATGTTTCGTTAACTATTTGTGAAACTTCTGCATAATTAAGAAATAAGCCTTATTAGTTGCTAAGGAACAAATGAGAGGAAGTGTTCAGATTTATAGATATCCTAGATAATAGCAATATTAGTAGGAATGAACATCAGTCGTTTAGGACCTGTCGCTGCAGCCGTTGTGGGACTCAACGCTCCACGCTATTGTTTATTCGGAGATACGGTAAATAACGAATTTTAAAAAAACGTGACGTTCATAAAATGCGTCATTTTTCAATTTCGTTTTCTTCGGCGACTCAAAGAAAAAAAAGCAAGCTTGACTTGAAATATCTGCGTATTAGCGTGTTTTACTTGGAAAGGAAGTATCTTCCAATATTGATGAAGAGCACATCAGATACTATATATTAAATGTTTTGTATACATTACATAGAAGCATTTAGGTGAATATGTCATCTAGAATGGAGAGCAACAGTGAGCCGGGTAAAACCCAGATTAGTGAAGCAGCAAACACTCTTCTGCTGAAAGAGTATCCAGACTATCAGACTGAAGTGCGCGGCGAGATTCCAATTAAGGTGATTGGTTCTAAATTTATGATCGAGTCCTCGGGAGTTAAGATTTTTTTGTTTCAGGGTAAAGGAATGTGTACAACGTACTGGCTGTTAGGTGTTAAGAGAACATCAGCCAACGCTTATCTTGCTCCGTCTGCGCAAGGGGTTTGTGTTTTACTTCGGAGAAGTGGTCAGGCTACCATAACAATGCCTTCAATTAATCCATCCTAGGCGGGCGGCAACTTTGGTGGATTTCTGGGTGGTACTACGCAGGCGAGCGCCAGCTCGTTGAAGAATCCCACAGGAAGCGTGGCATCGAAGTGATCCGCATTGCACCGATGATAATTTCAGCGCTTTCTTCAATTTCTTAAAACTGTCTCTAGATAGTATGCGAACTAAGCATAATTGTAAAACTTGGTTTACATTCGATCTCATAGTGCAAGTCAATTTTTGATCTCTGACAGGCGTATCTGTAGTTTTTCTCGTTATCCCATACACAAGAACAATATCTGTTTTTTGCTAGATGTTTTTTTTTAAATTGCTAGAGGTTTTTTTTAAATTTCTGCTCATTGACTCGTTTTTACACGTCTCATGTTTCATTTTATTTGCTTTGGTTTATTTCTATAAGTACCTAGTCCTTCCGCCGAGAGATATCTACATCCTGGATCTAGACAAAGTATCAAAGTATTCAGTGATCTCCACTCATTGATATGATATATAATTTTCTCCAGTCTATAATTATGTAGCTCCTGTTGATTAGCTAGTCTTGCTCTTGAGTTAAAATATGTCCGATCATTTCCTTCTGGTTTTTAGTGAAGCATCCGTTTCATCGTCAACTGCAAACGTTGTATGCTGCTGATGTCTAGAGAGCAAGATTTAGTGGTGTCACAACTGCATTTTAATTGCATTGGACAATGTTATAATGCGACGGATGATGCTGTTTGAGTAATTGAGTTTAATTTGTACCTAGAAAGAGAACTTCGAGCATGTTAATTTGCGCGTTACCTTAGAAATATGACTACGTTGTAGAGGAAGTAGATGACATTCGTGGCGGATATTGATTTGCGACAACTCATGGTAAGTCAACAAAAGATAGAAGGAGAAAATATCTAGTAGAGTCAAAACGATATGAAGCACGGTGCACTTGCGTGGTTGCGCTGGAAGCGGTGCGGTGGAGCGTAGCAGTTAGAATCGACTGAGGGCCCCTGCTACCATCCCTCATTGCTGCATTGCGATGGTCCAACCTCGATTCCAACCGCCATCTCCACCGCGTCGCTTTGAGTGCAACCTCTTACGCAACTGCACCGTGCTCCATGTCCTGATGACCTGAGTATAACTATGGGCAATGAGAAGATAATTAGTAGTTCATCACTGAAAACAAGAGATGAGACCTTATAAGCTTTGCCCGCAGAGTTCCACCAGCGCCTGTAAACGCGCCAAACAATTGATGAGTATCGATCGACCGCTGTGCCATGGCAGCAATAGGAAAATAGAGTTGCCTGTTATCCACAGATACGGTAACGAAGGGTGAGAAGTCGTTTCATTCATGAAATGGACTTCATGAGTGAAACGACTTCTCTGCTGTCCCCTACTATCTGAAGGTTGCATTACTCTCTCATCGTGACGACGACGACGGCCATCATTGGCTGCATGCGTTTTACCAACGCTGGTGGAACTCCGCGGGCAGTCTTACTACTTGTTTGCGATAAGTCTTTACACAGAATTTTGTCCAAACTAACTTTCGGAAGCTCAGACATTTTGCATGCTACCACGCAATTGAAGCTGGCTCTCGTTAGGAGAAAATGTTGGGTCACCATCGATCTTAGGGGAGTCTAGGTCAGTTTTCAATGTTGGGCGTCGAGATATCGATTCTTACATGGAAGTAAATCTGAGAATTTTGGATAGATATGAGCACAGATACGCATGTAGAAATCCACCGAATTGGAGGTGAATAAAGGATTGGTGTTTGAGACACCACACTTGACATTGAACGATCCTTTTAATACGCCAAGCACTCTATCCTCGGACAAGTTTAATTTTTAGTGATTTATGAATGTGGTGTATGATTGCTAGCGCCACCATATCAACCCAATCGTACTAAGCCAGTGCAGTCATTCTCCCAGGCGAGGTCAGTACCACCTACCACAAGTGCGTAATCGACCTCGGAAGGGATCAAATAGTATCTAGTACCAGTACAGGTGCAGTATCTACCACGAAAGGGATTAAGATTTGGTTTTCGCTGGGTAATGTCGTAACACAGAGCGTGTAGACATACTGGCGACCTCATACTACTAGCCTATTGGTTTCAGCCACTCGTTAAAATTCAGATTTGAAGTTACAGTCGTTACTGTTCTTCCCAATGTCCAATAATGTCCGGAAAAGGCGTCGATACTATTGCATTACCTATGAGAGGTCAATGGCATTTCCTTTTCCAGGAAGTGTTGTTCGCTTATGTACTAATGTTCTGCCTCACGAAAAAAAAGCTGGGGTGCCGAAAAGAAAATTCTGTTTTTGAACGTGGATAAGCTCAGGATACGCTTGCAGCGAACAGTACCAAGAATTACAAATGAGGCAGATCATTCGATGCATGCATGCTTCAATTATTTCGATTTCATCGGAGGCGAAGTCTCTGTTTGCTCATTAGGTAGCGCCGGACAGTGTTTTGATTGCGGATAGTCTCGTCCCTCAAAGGTCCCCGGCACTTCTTCGCTAATCCACTGCAGCTACATATCAATTACGTTTTGATACACTTCACTTTTGAGGTTTCTTCATCAGAGTACATATGTCACATGGCGTTAATATTCTTATTCATAGAGAAGAACCAACATGAAAATGGTCTCATGCGTAGCTGCTAGTCCTGAGTTTTACATCCATGGTGCTAGCTATTTGTATTACATCCGCAACTGTCGTGTCTTTTTCCTCTACTCACAGCGCAAGCACGATCATACAAAAGTAAAAACATATACAGCTATGATTTTAAGAGCAAGGAAGCGAAAGCTCTTGTAGTCGGCGGAAGGCGTACCAGATCAAACATTTTATAAGCTCTCCCTGACTTCTTGGAGAACATAAAAACTTTCTTATTCTGATTTGTGGAAGTGACTAGGGTAACATTTTGGATGCAGGAATTGTCTTCGTTTGGTTTCACTCTTTTTTCCTCACATTTATCCACGACAAATCCTGGCATATTGACTTGTTCTTAGAAAACATCACGTGGGATCAAACCGGTCTACAGGAGAATCGTGCTGAACTTTAATGTCACAGTATTCGCCGTCCTTCGGCAAGTCACCGCTGCCATCGCCACCAGCACCAATTGCTGAGTCCGAATTAGACATCTCGGAATACAGTCCTGAAAATTTGAGAGGTAATTTTTTTGTTCGACATATGTACGTATATGTAGTAAAAGATTCAGCAATTCCCGAAAGATTGAAGTAGATATTTCTTGGACAAAGTTGAGTGAATAGCTGTCATTCTTTGTTATTCCCTAAATATTGCTGATTGTTTTCGTGCAATTACTGAACATCAGCTTGTTGTTTTTTAAAGCACAGCCATTAGAAGAAGAAGTCCTCAAAGTTCTCGAAAGCACACGGAATGGTCACGATGTTCATCGAGCTGAGCCGTGCAAAGCATCGCCAAGCATCCCTATACGCCCACTTCCTGTGCCCTTCGAGCCATCCACCCATGAAAGGTGAATTTTTCTATTAATTTACGGAACCAGAATGGAGCCAATCAGATTAGGTAGTAAACCAATGGTGCGCAAATCGAAAACCCACGAAAGGTTCAAGGACTTCGCAGTAAAGCATTAATTTATTCGTTAAAGGTAGCATACCACGAATCTGGAGTGGTACGGATTTCAAGTGGAGTATCCGCATACGGGGTCGTAGATTATGGAGACTCGGGTGGTTCCGCTCATCTCTCGCTGAATCAGCAAGCAGCCGGACCCGGAAAGCTGTTTTGTACGATGTCTTCTATTGCAGCGCGCCACTCTTGCACGCGTAGCGTCCCTTACTGCTCATCGGTGCGGTCTGAATTGATTTTCGACGAATCGAATGGGTGGAGCGTTGCAATATATGGAGTAGTACAAAAGAGCATTTTGGAGGCAGCTGTTTACAGTGATGCAGAGAGAGATGAGCGGAACTACCCCCGTCTCCATAATCCACGACCCCGTATACGGATACTCCACCTGAAATCCGCACCACCTCAGATTCGTGGTATGCTGCCTTTAAGATAGACAACAGCCGCTAATTCCCTGTTATGCAACTATTTTCTCCTCCTTAAGCTCAAATGTAAGTGCCATTATAATTCTTTTCAAAATCTTCCCCCTTCTTTTCAACAATATCCTCGAACTTAGTTCGATTTAATGGTATCTCGCTGTTTGCTTACGATCATAAGAAAAAGACATGTCTGGGCGACTACGGTAGCTAGCTCAAGTGTTGCCACTTCATTAGAGTCATGTTTGCATAGTGAACCGTGTCCACTGACCGTAATCCCATAGCGGATGATCCTGTGCATACAGCTTTACATCACGATTTTTGACAATGTTCATCTGTAGATGACCTTGGTATGTTTGAAATGGATAAAGAGCATTCTGAAGCTATGACCTGAGCCAAAGAACGAAACGAACCATTTACTTTTTTACTCCGGTTTTCTTCTTTTCCTCAGTAATTCTCTCACTAGTTCCTCAAACATAAATAGATTATTTCAGAAAGTGCTCAAGATGCAATATTTCTCTCGGAGTACTGCTTACA
Source organism: Necator americanus (assembly GCF_031761385.1). NCBI lineage: Eukaryota > Metazoa > Nematoda > Chromadorea > Rhabditida > Ancylostomatidae > Necator > Necator americanus. The sequence goes on from NC_087374.1 coordinate 19,357,672, forward strand.
GTGTTCCTCATACTGAGTGTAGCATTGTTTATTGTATGGGCCGTCACAAGCAATGGATTCTCCAGTCTAGGCGGTGCTGCGGTTTGCACCTCTAGAGACTGTATCGATACTGGTAGGCATATAACTGCTTTAAGTATTACAGTCAATTTACTGTTTTACTGTCATGGAGCCTATGAGTAAATATAAGGGTGTAAATGAAACATTTGACAGAAATGGTATTAAGAACGCATACATTCGACCATCACATCATTCATTTCGAAAACTATGATTTCATCTTCCGTTTTCTTTCTTTTCTTTTTTTTCACACGAGCCACTTAACTCTTCGAGTCGTCTTTCTTCTTCTACGTATTTTTCAATCTGTTTCTCCTGTCTTAACAAAAATTTATGTGCCTTTCGGATTTTCGAATTAGTTCTCACCTTGACGCCGCTTATTCTATCTCTGTCCCGAAGTCATGAAACGAGTCTAACATGTTCTCTGTCGAATGAAACGATAACGTGAAATAGGGACACATTAAATCAAATTTTCCCGTCCCGAGTTGTCCTTTTTTCGTTTCCAGCTTTCCGTTTCACAAACTCTATCGACGGTGCTCTGAATCCTTGCGATAATTTTTACCGACATTCTTGTGGCAAATTTCACCGACAAGATCTAGAAAAACAGAAGAATTTTGTGGAAATACAGACAGATGCTACTCGACATGCCCTGTATGGTTGGTTTTTTTTCAAGTTATCATGCGACAGATGCTCTCAGTGCAGAGAATCGTGGTCATTTCTTAAGGCTTTACCTGAAACACTTTAAAATTAACATAAGCATGTTAGGATAATCATGCTTACACTGAATCGCATTTTCAATTTTTTTTCGACGTAAATCAGGTGGACATGTCAAATCCTTTTTTAAAGGATAAAATAAAGTGTTTAGCTTTAATCAATCCGCCTGGAATGCGACGCCGCGCACAATTCAATTCAGAATCGTTTGGGGTTTGCGTGTCTAGTCAATACAATGATTTGTCGGGGTTGGCCAACATGTCAGTCAATGTTTTTACCCTCTCAGACAATTCTATTGGTGACAATTCTTCTGATCGATCACGCTGCAGCGACAGCGAAACCTCTTGCCATTTGCGCTACAGATGTTGGGCTCTAGAGGCGCTGACGAATTTTCCATGAGAACAGCAAATTAATCAAAGTCCCAAGAGGTCAAGAAACGAATATTCGAGAATCATCGATAGATGGGAGAGATAGAGGATTGACTTAGTGTTTACGTTATATGTTCTCTTTACATACACAAGACTAAAATAGTTTTTTTTCTACTGGAGTATTGTGGTAGTTTGAGACAAGAATTTTGGCACACGAAAACTCTGATTCACAGAAATTGACTAGAAAAATCAGCTGTTTGAAAAAAATGCCATCAAATTCAAAAGAGTTTCTAATGATGATTTCAGGGCTTTTGTCAACCACTGACGCAAACGATACCAGCAAGACAGCTAGGATGGCTCGAAATTTGTTCTTATCTTGCACGAATACTACTCAAAGGTAATTGAGTTGCATAGAAGAAAGATGAAAGATGTGGGAAAAAATAGTTGATTTGGCTGCGGAATATATATACACCAAAATAGTTTGATTTTATTTCTTTTAACACTCTGTTTTTATGTATCATGATCATGATATATAATAACGGGCTTATTCTGTCACGTGTGTGTGTGAGTCATGAAATTTGAAAAGGGTGGTGCGACGGGTCCACTGGCGTCGGATTGGCGGGTTGGCGCCAGATATCTCTGATATGGGGTGCGACGGGTCTCAGGGTGTCGAGTTGGTGCGCCGACGCCAGATATCCAGAAAGTGGATTGCGACGGGTCCCAGGGCGTCGAGGCGTCGTCGTAAAGCTATAAAATGCGGTAAGGCGGGTCCCACGGGTTCGAATTCCGGTGTCATGGTGTAGAAGTATCACGCAGTAACTTCTTGTTCATGTCGAAAAAAGTAAATGGGACGTTGCAAACGTTTCATAGTTTTATCCATTTTTCGCGTTGCTTTCCACCTCTACGACTCCGTTCCCCAGAAAGTGGAAACACGCGTGCAAACGGCTGCTTAAATAGTAGCAAGCTGTTTTTATGATATGACGTGGAACGTTATCTTTATCAGTACGATGATGTCGTCCACGTCATTTCATCTTAAAACATTTTTCTGCGGTAACTGTTAGGGAGAAGCAAGAGGAAAACCCATACTTCGAGTAGTACTTTCAAATCGTGTCTACACTGTGTTGGGACGACGGCGTGTTTGAAGCTAAAGTTTGAATATTCTCCAAGTGTAGAATTGAGGCGTTTAGAAAGAAAACTATGAAACTTTCCGCCTTTATAATGAAAAGGAGGAAAAAGCGTTGGTAAAAGCTCACACAGAAACTCTGAAGTCCGACTTTAGCCGGACGTTGAGACTGGCTATCCTACGGAATATTCCGCACTTACGAGCTGTGTAGACATTTTGTGCTTTGTACAGCTCGAGCGCAGAATATGGAAGCGCCATCTAACTTCAACACTAACGATACCTTAGCGTTAATTTGTTGTTATTTTTTGTCGCATCTTTCCACCTCCTACATCCTTGTTTTCGCTGTTCCAAATATCTTTCTTTTTTTTCGTTTTCCATTCTTCTTCTGACTGCTCTTCTTGCTACACAAGTTCTTTATGCGTAATTTATTATTGTTAATAACTCGCTGTTAACAACAAAATCCCTGGCTGTAAAATCTTTTACTCTCAGTCGCCTTATCCTTGTGTATTGCCTCTTTGGGATCTCTAATTTGTTAGCAATTTATCTCTTAACTCTTTCTGTATGCTTCTCCTTTTCCTAAAACGTAGTGTACTAATTTATTCTGTATTCGTAAAACGTCCTTGAAATTTTTGGAACGAAACTTTAATTTTTAGAATTCTAAACAACGTCCCACGGAAAACCATAGGTATCGAGCATATGCTCAGGTGTACCTTTTATCAACTAACAAAAAAAGGACGGTGTCCCATGCTAACCACTATTATTCGTACAGAAACATTGCTCATCAAAAATTTCGAACATGTTCTCAAAGATTTTCTGGTTACTCTTCTCTAAAACGTGAGCGGTTACTAAATCAAACCCTGAAAACTAGTTGTATCTCTCGGAAAATGAATGAAAATGAATGTTGTCATTTGAGGTAAATCCAGGTTTTCCGTTATGGAAAATTCGAGACGTTTGTAAGGTACATTATAGTAACGTAATATGTTATTTCAGGTCAAGTGCCGGCTACACACCTCTTCTGGATACACTGAAGAATTTACCGTGTGGCCCAATATTGGCGGGATGTAATTTTAATAGCACATTGTATATGTGAGTTAGGTTTTTCTTCTCTTCTCCGTGATTTTCCCGTTTTTTTTCAGCCAGAATATCCTCTCCTGTTCTGTAACATTTTTCACTTCTATTGTTTTTTTTTCTTTTTTGCAGTATTTCTTCTAGGACAACATTCTTCAATAATTATTGGACACCCTAGTCGACAATTTTTTACAACTGCTGAGTCTGTCCGCTTACCGCTACTTAACCAAAAAAATATGTAAATATGTAAAAATAAATGGATAAATAAATAATAATAAATGTAATAATAAATATAAAAATATAATAATAACAAATGTAACAATAAATATGTAAAAATATGCATAACTATATTTTACCTAGTCTTCCTAGATGGGAACGCCACAGTGGTGTGTTGGGCTGGTATGCTGGAAAGTTCAACTTGATCGTTTTTGGAACAAATGTCCATCCACAAGATCGAACTCAGATCACATTACAAGTTAGGAGTAGATCAGCTTAAACTTTACTGTCTTATTTAACTAAACATTTTTTCCCCGAATTCGTTTAAGTTTCGTCCACCTGAACTCTCCGGAATTATCAATCCTATTCGTGAAAAGCTTATACGTCTTGCGAATCCAGGACCAACAGAGATTGACACCCTTCTACAAGTGCAACTGAGACAGGCGAGAAAGTTTCTGTTTTCAGCTGGAATTACAATAAATTTTGCAGTTTTTTTGTGACAGAATCTCGCCAGAAGCCCTCTTTTTATATTAATGGAGCCCGACGACAAGAAACGACAGACTATGCTTGACGAAGTAGCGCAACTCATGGTTGAAGTCAATAAGGTGATCAAATATTCTTTTCCTATAAAGAAATTGAGAGAAGAAGAAGTGATTATTGTAAATGGCGGTCAAAGAATAAATGATAACGAATTAAACAAAATAGCAACGTTTATTTTTTCTCTTTATCCTATACATCTCAAAACTATTTCTGTTTTTGGTTTGTGTTTCGGTTTTTTTTTTCCATAATTACTGACCGCATCGTAGTGTCTTATGTTTTGTTGGTTGTATGCAGTGCAACAAAGCGTTAAAATTTAGATTGCCACTGTGACATCATCAAATATCACCGACATGACATTTGAGGAGCTTGTGAAGAGAGTATTAAAGGTGAGTTTGGGTTTAGTCGAAAAGAACAACTTAGTCATCCGACTAATAGAAATAGAAGATCGCTCGCCTCGTTTTGTTTTGTTTCTTCGTAGCTCCTATAAAACTACAAAATGGAAGAGAATATCTGTTTGAGTGGAATCTTGGTACATTCATACGTTCCAAGCTCGTTTACACTTATTTTGACATAACAATTGCTTTTCACATGTATTGAATTTAATGTATATTGTGATATATTTGTATGCATATATATATACATATATATGTATGTGTACATATATATACATATATATATATATATCAGAACATATATCACAATGAGGCCGCGAATACAGGTCTGATTGCTACCTGCTCGTAGTGGCCCTTCTTTAACTAAACGCAATCAGGCACTTGAGCATACACGTTGGGAGTGTACGAGCTATATAACTTGCTCCGTCATTTGGCAAAACCTCCAAAATATTGTCGATACTGATGATGAGGGATTCGTGATGCATTTCCTGCAATACAGTAGTGGCATTTGCAGAAAGGTGCTGTCGTTCAGCACCATGCCATAGTCCATGCCCTGAGAAGTGAAATAATATCTGTGATATCACAGTAATCCGGTCTGTTAAAGTTCACCAGACAGCAACCGGCACTTCACTTCGTTATAAGACAGATGTTTGTTACCAAATATTCCATGTGTTCCCTAGACATTCGAAAGCATGGTCTCTGGCATGCAGAGCGACAGCACCTTCTTTCAATTGCCACCGTTTATTGCATTGCAGGAAACATGCATCAGGGATACGGCCATCACCAGTATCCTCAAGATGTCTTCAAGATGCCCTTTGTACGAGTGCGGGACTGCAGAGGAATCAGACTTTGGATCGTAAGTGCTAAAGCACCTAAGAAAGCCACTGAGGACTACAACAGGGATGCATTTTATGATCAACTCAGTAATAATAATAATAATAATAATAATAATAATAATAATAATAATAATAATAATAATAATAATAATAATAATAATAATAATAATAATAATAATAATAATAATAATAATAATAATAATAATAATAATAATAATAATAATAATAATAATAATAATAATAATAATAATAATAATAATAATAATAATAATAATAATAATAATAATAATAATAATAATAATAATAATAATAATAATAATAATAATAATAATAATAATAATAATAATAATAATAATAATAATAATAATAATAATAATAATAATAATAATAATAATAATAATAATAATAATAATAATAATAATAATAATAATAATAATAATAATAATAATAATAATAATAATAATAATAATAATAATAATAATAATAATAATAATAATAATAATAATAATAATAATAATAATAATAATAATAATAATAATAATAATAATAATAATAATAATAATAATAATAATAATAATAATAATAATAATAATAATAATAATAATAATAATAATAATAATAATAATAATAATAATAATAATAATAATAATAATAATAATAATAATAATAATAATAATAATAATAATAATAATAATAATAATAATAATAATAATAATAATAATAATAATAATAATAATAATAATAATAATAATAATAATAATAATAATAATAATAATAATAATAATAATAATAATAATAATAATAATAATAATAATAATAATAATAATAATAATAATAATAATAATAATAATAATAATAATAATAATAATAATAATAATAATAATAATAATAATAATAATAATAATAATAATAATAATAATAATAATAATAATAATAATAATAATAATAATAATAATAATAATAATAATAATAATAATAATAATAATAATAATAATAATAATAATAATAATAATAATAATAATAATAATAATAATAATAATAATAATAATAATAATAATAATAATAATAATAATAATAATAATAATAATAATAATAATAATAATAATAATAATAATAATAATAATAATAATAATAATAATAATAATAATAATAATAATAATAATAATAATAATAATAATAATAATAATAATAATAATAATAATAATAATAATAATAATAATAATAATAATAATAATAATAATAATAATAATAATAATAATAATAATAATAATAATAATAATAATAATAATAATATCGAAAATACGAAGCTAGCAGACGGTAATTATTCGAATTGATGCGAGTGCAAGGATAGGAGTGTCGATCAGCATTAGATTACGAACCAAGAAGAGAAGAGAAGTTCGTCTTTGCATCTGCGGAGACAAGGTCCTCGTACAACTTTGTATATGTACTCGCACCACTGGTGATTTCAACTAGTAGAAGCGTCCGGCCAGCGTCCAAAAAATGAAGAATGGAAAGTCTGGCAGAGACGTTGGAAACAGCGCAGAAATGCATGAATCTCTTTCTCCTTCTGGGATTTGTGGCATGACAATGACCTTTTTTTATGGATTTACGGAAGGAATATCTGACTCGTGGATAGAATAACTCCACAATCAACGCCTCATAGTGGCGTGGAGGTGACTCTGGCGTCGAACTGCGATGCGCCGCAGAAGTTCGTCCTCCGGCAAGGCTTTACAAGCCGAAAAGGAGTTCGACTCAGCCGACGTTCCGACTTCTGAATCGGAAGCCTAGCTAAGAGTAAACCTGCTAAGATTCACCACCGTCTTAGCAAAATGTCGCAATGTGGCTTCCTGATCCATTTATGTTGGGCGACGTCCTTTGGTGAAAGCTAAGCTAGCCGTGGCAGGGCTGCTTAGTTGGGGGAAAAGTCTTTTTGCCAATCCACCTTATCCAATGCCTCAGTACCCTCCACACTAGGTGTCGTGCCCGGCACGACTTTCCCAGCCAGCCGGCCGCAGTTCTCGCGCGCCTGGGAAACATTGCCAATTGCAATGTACTACGGTAGCGTTCCCACGCGGACGCTAAATAAGGGCTGGAACCGAGCAGTTCTTTCAGGTTCCAGTTTTTCTTTCACCACTCTCCCCATCTCGGTCCAGTTTCTTATCCGCATTGATCGTGGTGTCGTGTTGCATCGTGTTGTATTCCGCCTCGTTCGATAGCCGCACCACACCACCACCGCAACAACCCTTTCCCTGGCTGGCTGCCCACGGGGTCCGAAACCGCAACCCTAATCCATCTGCCGCCGAGAACCACTTAACCATCTAGCCATGACTGGCCCCTCGATTGATCCACCTTATGTCGTGTATATTTGTGTGTGCCGTGTCGTGTATTGATGTCTTAAGGATAAACCCTATTCGTAAAACCCTTCTAACCGCATTGCACCCTAGGAAATATACTGGGGCGTGGGGACAAGGGGGCAGCCCTGAGGCCCCCAAAGGGGGAGTCGGGGCAGGGGGGAAGGGACCCTCGGATCGATCCTGCAGGGTTCGGAGGGGCTAGGCCGCCACCCGGTGGCTAGCCCAGCGCAGGGCCCCTCCGGATCCGGGCAGTCGGCCCTGGGTCCCCCCACCGATGCCCGCTGCTCCTTCTCGGAGCGGACCCGGGGCACGACACTAGGCCTGCCGTCTCAGACGTCGGACGGTATGGCGACCAGTGAGAGGCGATCAAATTTCAGGTTGCTCAGGACGTCATTGATTCTGGACGAGGGCGACACACGCACGACTCGCCATGGAGACTGTCTCAGACTGTGTACTTACAACGCGGAACAGTGTCCACAGACGCTGACCTGCATGTCTTTCTCGGAGCTGCAAAGCGTATCAAAGTTCACGTGATTGCTTCGCAGAAGACCAAGTGCAGAAGGAGCGACGTACGACAGATGAATGATGGTACACTCGTCATTCGTGAAGAGAAGGTTCCGGTAAGGTCGCGAAACGTAGGCGGTGTTGGTTGTGCAGTCTGTCGTCAATCTTGTCGATTCTCAAGAGATCCTGTCACCTCGTCTGGCCATTCTTCGCCTCCGCCCTCTGCGCCAAAAACCCATCAGTATCATCAACTGCTACTCACCAATATCAGCAGCTGATGAACCCGAATTAGACGCATTTTACGAGGAGCTGGAGGAGGTAATCCGCAACGAGAAGTCCTTCTACAAATTCGTTGTCGGAGACTTCAACGCAAAACTAGGAAAGACCACAGAAGAGGAATACAGGATTGGAAGAAGACCAGGGGACCTGAATGAAAATGGCAAATGTCTCGCCAGGCTATTGTCCGCCGCTCTCCTCTTTCATGGGAACTCTCTTTTCATGAAAAAGATCATCGTCGGTGGACATGAGAATCGCCCAATGACTCGTGCGGAGATCGACCACATACTCACCAACCGGAGGTGGTGTCTATTCGACGTCTCAGCAGTATCATCCTTTTGTAGTGGTTCTGATCACCGTCTCCTTCCTGCGAAAATACGGTCTAGCCACACGATGGAAAAGAACATCTGTTATCGGCAACGAAGGAGAAAAGAAGTCGAGGATTGCGTACTAGAGGACTCCTTGTCCCAAGGTGACTGGCACATCGAGGAGGACCCACACGTGGACTATGAGATGCTGTTCAGGGGATTACGAGTCTGTGCTGAGCGTGCCTCGAAACCACGCACGACAAACTTGGATCGAATTCCGAAGAACACCAAGGAATTGTTGGAAAGAAGAAGGGTTTTGAGGCTTGATCCGAATGCATCGCACCTTGAGCGGTTAGTAGCAAACACTAGCTGCAGAAAAGCGTTGCAGGAGGACCTTTTGAATTACAAGCAAAAGATTCTGGAAGCAGCACAAAGAAAAATGAGTCTAAAGATATGCTGCCGGGATCTCCGGGAATATAATATTCCGCTTGCAGCCTTGCTGACCGAAGACGGAACTCGCGCGCCTTCTCATTGTGAGATGGAAATCATCACGGAGAGGTTCTACTCGAACCATTTCCGTTCATCAACACCTGTGTCAAGCTCGATCATTCCCACTGGTGAAGCTCCACCACCAATTCTCCCGTAGGAAGTACGAGTCGCTGTCAAGAGCATGAAACCTGGCACAGCCTCCGACCCTGATTTTATATCAGCAGACTTTCTTCGGGCTGGTGGCCATCCACTTCATGTAATCTTAGCGGCGCACATGACATTCTATCTTCAGAAAGAAAGGATCCCAGACCAATGGAAGACCTCGCGAGCCATTCTTATCCATAAGAAAGGTGACCGAGAGGACCTTCGGAACTACCGTCCGATATGCTTGCTGAGCGTGTTGTACAAAATATTTACCAAGATCATCCTCACACGCATATCTAGGACGCTGGATGAGACCCAGCCTCAAGAACAAGCTGGATTCCGCCAGGGGTTCAGCTGTTTGGACCACATCCAGACCGTGTCGAGGGTCATAGAGGTTTGCCGTGAATACCGCCTGCCCCTTGTTCTAACCTTCGTCGACTATGAGAAAGCCTTTGACAGCGTAGAAACGAATGCAATACTATCAGCGCTGGTCGATCAAGGTGTGGACGCGTCGTATGTGAGGATATTAGCCAATTGCTACGAACGATGCACGACTAAGATACAGCTTTTCCACCGCCCTCTCACCATACCCATTGAAAAGGGGGTACGACAAGGCGATATTATTATATCGCCGAAGCTGTTCACAGCTGCACTGCAATGGATAATAAAATCGCTTTCCTGGGAAGAAAGGGGCATAGGCGTTGATGGATGCGATAGCCGCGTCAGGCCGTAAAACCCTCCCACCGATTAAGTCAAGTCAGGTAAGTCATGACTATTTTGACTAGATGTTCAAAAATCTTCAAAAAGTGTCAGATTCCGGATCCATTTTTCTCTACTCAAGATCCATTTTTCTCTACTATTTTTGCCATTTATGAATCACTTTATTGCTCCTCATGAACATTTCTGAAACCGGTCCTACCTGTATTCCCCTTTTTTTCAGATATCATGGAATGATTTGCTATTTGCTGAGCTGAAGAAAGGGGCATACGTGTTGATGGAAGATTTCTCTCGAACCTTCGTCTCGCGGACGACATCGTTCTCTTTTCGACTAGCATCAATGAAGCAGAAACGATGCTCAACGAATTGAACGAAGCAAGGAAGAGAATAGAACTACGAATAAACAGAAAGAAGACACAGTTCATGAAGAACGCCTACTGCGAGGACGGAGAAGCATAATTTGAAGGCTCCCAAATCGTGGAAACTTCGTCATACGTATACCTCAGGCGTTCTATGAATATGAAAAAGGACTTGAAGGAAGAACTGAATAAAAGAATGAGAGCAGCATGAGCAGCATTCGCAGCCGTCAGGGAAGCTACGGACCAACTGACGGACCAAGATCTTCGTGCCCATCTGTTCGGTTCGACAGTTATTCCAGCGCTCTGTTACGCACCTGAGACGTGGGCAGACACCGCTGCCACGTCTAGGAAGCTACTTACTACAAACAGAGCCCTTGAGAGATGTCTTCTGAAGTTTAGCCAGCGCACAGAACACCTAGCCGGTCTTCGCAGCTCCGACTTAAGAGTCTCCGCGACCCAGCGGAATATGTATCGAAAGTAAAACATAGACAGGCCGGTCACATCATGAGAAGAATCGACGATAGATGGACTAAAAGAACGCTAGAGTAAATCCCAAGAGATACTAAACGCCCTCGAGGGAGACCGCCAACGGAATGGGGTGATGTGTTCGCTACACAGATGGACCAGCTGAGAGCTCAGCTGAATACGGCTCAAGGACCTCGTCAACGTCACTCACGACACTTGAGAACATCTTGGATGACAACGGCGAGGGAATGAAACGAGTGGAAGAGATACTGGGGCCCGCACGTCCAGTGAAGATGGGCCACCTAAGTATCTAAGTAAGTAATCAAATGGAGAAGTAAATAGTAAACATAGTATTAACGTTTAAAAGTGAATAAATAGAAAAATAGGAAATAAAAGTTGTTTTGTTCACCTGGGCTGAATTCGATCATCGTAAACGAATGGTTCCAAATGCTTAGCCGTTACCGCCACCAAATAATTAGCCAAAGTTCGTGAAGGGAATTTAGAAATAAGCAGTGCTAATTGTTCAAAGTAGCTAAGGTTCATCACTGAGACCACCGAGGTGTCAGTCAATTTCACCGATTTTGACAGCTCAGCAAATAGCAAATCATTCCATGATATCTGAAAAAAAGGGGAATACAGGTAGGACCGGTTTCAGAAATGTTCATGAGGAGCAATAAAGTGATTCATAAATGGCAAAAATAGTAGAGAAAAATGGATCTTGAGTAGAGAAAAATGGATCCGGAATCTGACACTTTTTGAAGATTTTTGAACATCTAGTCAAAATAGTCATGACTTACCTGACTTGACTTAATCGGTGGGAGGGTTTTACGGCCTGACGCGGCTATCGCATCCATCAACGCCTATGCCCCTTTCTTCCCAGGAAAGCGATTTTATTATCCATTGCAGTGCAGCTGTGAACAGCTTCGGCGATATAATAATATCGCCTTGTCGTACCCCCTTTTCAATGGGTATGGTGAGAGGGCGGTGGAAAAGCTGTATCTTAGTCGTGCATCGTTCGTAGCAATTGGCTAATGTCCTCACATACGACGCGTCCACACCTTGATCGACCAGCGCTGATAGTATTGCATTCGTTTCTACGCTGTCAAAGGCTTTCTCATAGTCGACGAAGGTTAGAACAAGGGGCAGGCGGTATTCACGGCAAACCTCTATGACCCTCGACACGGTCTGGATGTGGTCCAAACAGCTGAACCCCTGGCGGAATCCAGCTTGTTCTTGAGGCTGGGTCTCATCCAGCGTCCTAGATATGCGTGTGAGGATGATCTTGGTAAATATTTTGTACAACACGCTCAGCAAGCATATCGGACGGTAGTTCCGAAGGTCCTCTCGGTCACCTTTCTTATGGATAAGAATGGCTCGCGAGGTCTTCCATTGGTCTGGGATCCTTTCTTTCTGAAGATAGAATGTCATGTGCGCCGCTAAGATTACATGAAGTGGATGGCCACCAGCCCGAAGAAAGTCTGCTGATATAAAATCAGGGTCGGAGGCTGTGCCAGGTTTCATGCTCTTGACAGCGACTCGTACTTCCTACGGGAGAATTGGTGGTGGAGCTTCACCAGTGGGAATGATCGAGCTTGACACAGGTGTTGATGAACGGAAATGGTTCGAGTAGAACCTCTCCGTGATGATTTCCATCTCACAATGAGAAGGCGCGCGAGTTCCGTCTTCGGTCAGCAAGGCTGCAAGCGGAATATTATATTCCCGGAGATCCCGGCAGCATATCTTTAGACTCATTTTTCTTTGTGCTGCTTCCAGAATCTTTTGCTTGTAATTCAAAAGGTCCTCCTGCAACGCTTTTCTGCAGCTAGTGTTTGCTACTAACCGCTCAAGGTGCGATGCATTCGGATCAAGCCTCAAAACCCTTCTTCTTTCCAACAATTCCTTGGTGTTCTTCGGAATTCGATCCAAGTTTGTCGTGCGTGGTTTCGAGGCACGCTCAGCACAGACTCGTAATCCCCTGAACAGCATCTCATAGTCCACGTGTGGGTCCTCCTCGATGTGCCAGTCACCTTGGGACAAGGAGTCCTCTAGTACGCAATCCTCGACTTCTTTTCTCCTTCGTTGCCGATAACAGATGTTCTTTTCCATCGTGTGGCTAGACCGTATTTTCGCAGGAAGGAGACGGTGATCAGAACCACTACAAAAGGATGATACTGCTGAGACGTCGAATAGACACCACCTCCGGTTGGTGAGTATGTGGTCGATCTCCGCACGAGTCATTGGGCGATTCTCATGTCCACCGACGATGATCTTTTTCATGAAAAGAGAGTTCCCATGAAAGAGGAGAGCGGCGGACAATAGCCTGGCGAGACATTTGCCATTTTCATTCAGGTCCCCTGGTCTTCTTCCAATCCTGTATTCCTCTTCTGTGGTCTTTCCTAGTTTTGCGTTGAAGTCTCCGACAACGAATTTGTAGAAGGACTTCTCGTTGCGGATTACCTCCTCCAGCTCCTCGTAAAATGCGTCTAATTCGGGTTCATCAGCTGCTGATATTGGTGAGTAGCAGTTGATGATACTGATGGGTTTTTGGCGCAGAGGGCGGAGGCGAAGAATGGCCAGACGAGGTGACAGGATCTCTTGAGAATCGACAAGATTGACGACAGACTGCACAACCAACACCGCCTACGTTTCGCGACCTTACCGGAACCTTCTCTTCACGAATGACGAGTGTACCATCATTCATCTGTCGTACGTCGCTCCTTCTGCACTTGGTCTCCTGCGAAGCAATCACGTGAACTTTGATACGCTTTGCAGCTCCGAGAAAGACATGCAGGTCAGCGTCTGTGGACACTGTTCCGCGTTGTAAGTACACAGTCTGAGACAGTCTCCATGGCGAGTCGTGCGTGTCGCCTTCGTCCAGAATCAGTGCGTCCTGAGCAACCTGAGATGTGATCACCTCTCGCTATTCGCCATACCGTCCGACGTCTGAGACGGCAGGGCCCAGTGTGCAGTGTACTGAAACACTGTATATGCTAGAGTGGCAAAAAGACTTTTTCCCAAACTAAGCAGCCACGCCACGGCGAGCATAGCTTTCACCACAGGTCGTCGCCCAACCTATATGGATCAAGTAGTCAAACCTTCCCCCCTTTAAACCTTGCGACATTTTGCCAAGAGGGTGGTGAAGTTTAGCAGTGGTTTACTCTTAGCTAGGCTTCCGATTCCGAGAAGTCGGAATAGGAATGTCGGATGTGTCGAACTCCTTGGGAGACACTTCCGGAGGATGAACCTCCGCTGTGCATCGCAGTTTGACGCCCACTGTCATCTCCACGCCACTATGAGGCGGTAAACCGTTGTGGAGGTGACATCTTCTCCATTTTATTCCCCTTTTATCATTATACCAAAATTCATTTATTTATTTTACTAAAATTTCATTTGTTACTTTCTTCTAGATGACTCAGTGTTCACTACCTAACTCATATCCTAGAGTCCTTTCTATTTCAGCTGGCAAAGATGTGTTGATAACATGGAAGAGTTTGAGCCAGTTCAGAAACTTTATATCATGAGTCATCAGAATCACAAGTATGATAAGGTAAGCTGATTTTGAAGCAGAGGTAAAAAAAATTGAAGATTGGGAAAGGATTGACTGAAAAACGAAATTGAATAGTACGTAAGTGAACGACATTTTTGTGGAGTGAACATAATTTCGGAACTTCTGTTGAAAATTCCCAGTCACGGAAAGAAAGCCGAAAATGAGAAGTGGGGTAAATGAATGCACTTCTCTCACTTTTCTGGCTCATTTTAGCTGGTGGCGAGGTAGTTGCTTGTCAGATTCAATGAATTGCTACCTTTTTGCAGTTTTACATGTGTTTTTGTACCATTTATTAATCAACTTTTGTCTCTGGAATCTTTTGTGCAAATCAAGAGTACAACAATCAAATACAACATATCTTATTGTTTTTTAATTTCTTTCTTAATTTTTCTTCCAGATCAAATCATATCTTCTGGAAATCAAGAAGATTTTCATCGTTTCACATCGAACCCTACTTCTACGATATTTGGGCGAAATCTATAGAATAGCGTTTCTTGTTGGTTACCCGCAGCGATTAGCAAATGAGGATCTCGTCTGGAAACCATTCGCAACGGTATGAAATTTTATTGCAGAATCAGCTGCACTCATTCCTCTGTCAGTAGTCAGAGAAAAAACATTGTCTGTAAATTTAGATCAACACTGATCCGAACGATTATTTTACTTCGATTACAAGACTTTTGAAGCAGCAATCTATCAATCAATTGTCACGAATTGGGACATATCTGGATTCTGACGATACCATCGAATACGATGTGCTTCGACCCACTATCCACTACAATGCTCACCTCTCGACTATGGGTTAGTTAAATAATTGTTATAACAGATTATAGATTGTTATAACAGATTAGAATATAATTATGCTATTCAAATGTTGCGTCTTCCACAAAAAAACTCATGTTCCTTACTTTTTTGGATTTCACACTAAAAAAGAGAATTTTGTCAAGATGAAAGAGTTATTTTTGTGAGTCAGAAAAGAGGAATAAGTCCACAGTTTACTTGAATTTTTCCGGAATTTGAAGTTCCAAATTGCCTCCTACTATTTGTTCCCAAGGTTAGATGACGTCAATGTTATGAGCAACACGAAGCCAAATAATTATGAGAACTTGTCGAGATATATCATGTTTATATGATAACGGGCTTATATTGCCACGTACGTATATATATGTCAGTCTGAATGTCCGGCTAAAGCCGGACTTCAGACTTTCGGTGGTTTTAGCTTCGCTCCCCTTCACTGATCAATGAAAGTTAGTAGTAGTGGTGTTTTCTGTGAAATTAGATTTGTGTTTTTTTGACAGCGCTTTCCTTCTCTTCTTTATATTATAAATTAAGGCGAAAGATTACGGAGTTTTCCTTCTAAACGCGTCAATTTCACATCTGGAGAATATTCGGCCATCAGCTGCAGACACTCCTTCAATGCCAGAATAATATGGATACAATTTGAAAGCATTACTCGAGCTATGGGTATTCCTCTTGATTTCCCCCAACAGTTATCACAGAATGTTGTTTTAACATAAAATGACGTGAAAAACATCATTCTACTGATAATGATAACGTTCCACGTCAGATCACATAAATACCTTGCTATTATTTAAACAGCCGTTTGGATGCGTGTTTCCACTTGCTGAGAACGGCATGCTACAAACTTGAGGCCAACAAAGAAAGAAGTATGCACACGGAGCAGTCATGACGGTGAAGAGCAAAGCGCCCAGTGGCCACGGCTTTGAAACGGCTGCAACCATTTATCTTTTACATCATGCACTCTGAGTTATTGCGCACCAATGACCGGGTCCAAAGACGCCGTTTGACCCGTCCCCTTCCATAGGTATCTGGCGCCAACGCACCCGTCGCACCCCTTCTATAGGTGTCTTGCGCCGGAGCGCCAGTGCGACGTCGTTGGACTCGCCGTACCCTCTGCTTTGAATATCTGGCGCCCGCGCACCAATTCGACGCCGGTGGACCCGTCGCACCCCATACTATGGCTGTCTGGCGCCGGTGGAGCCGTCGCACCCCTTCTATAGGTATCTGGCACCGATGCACCCGTCGCACCCCTTTTTATTGGTATCTGGCGCCGGCGCGCAAGTGCGACGCCAATGGACCCGTCGCACCCCTTTCTATAGGTATCTGGCGCCAGCGCGCCAATCCGACACCGCGGGACCCGTCCCATTTTATAGCTATCTGACCTCAGCGCGCCAATTCGACGCAGGATGGACCTGTCACACCCGCTTTTTCAAATTTCGTGACACACACACACACACACACACACACACACACACACACACACACACACACACACACACACACACACACACACACACACACACACACACACACACACACACACACACACACACACACACACACACACACACACACACACACACACACACACACACACACACACACACACACACACACACACACACACACACACACACGGACTAAGCTCGTTATTATATATCATGGTCATGATCATGATCATGATATATAATAACGAGCTTAGTCCGTGTCCGTGTCCGTGTCCGTGTGTGTGTGTGTGTGTGTGTGTGTGTGTGTGTGTGTGTGTGTGTGTGTGTGTGTGTGTGTGTGTGTGTGTGTGTGTGTGTGTGTGTGTGTGTGTGTGTGTGTCTGTGTGTCACGAAATTCGAAAATGGGGGTGCGACGGGTCCACCCGGCGTCGGATTGGTGTGCCGGCGTCAGATACCTATAGAAGAGGGTGTGACGGGTCCACTGGCGTCAGATACCTATAGAAGGGGGTGGGACGGGTCCACCGGCGCCAGATAGCCATAATATGGAGTGCGACGGATCCACCGTCGTCGGTGTACCCGGTCATTGGAGCGCAATAAATTAGTGTGCATGACGCAAAAGGTAAATGGTTGCAGCCGTTTCATAGCCGTAACCACTTGGCGCTTTGCTCTTCACCTTTATGACTACTCCCGTGTGCCTATTTCCTTCTTCTTTCGCCTCAAGTTTGTAGCATGCCGTTCTCAGAAACTGGCTGCTTAAATAGTAGCAAAATGTTTATGTGATTTAACGTGGAACGTTATCTTTATCAGTAGGATGATGTCTTTCACGTTATTTTATGTTAAAACATCATTCTGTGATAACTATTGGGGGAAAACAGGAGGAACACCTATACTTCAAGTAATGCTTTCAAATTGTATCTATATTGTTCTGGCATCGAAGGAGTGTTTGTAGCTGATGATCGAATATTCTCCAAATGTAGAATTGACGCGTTTGGAAGGAAAACTCCGTAACCTTTCGCCTTAATTTATAATATAAAGAAGAGAAGGAAAGCGTTGTTAAAAAAACACAAATCTAGTTTTACAGAAAACACCATTACTATTAACTTTCATTGATCAGTGAAGGGGAGCGAAGCTAAAATCACCGAAAGTCTGAAGTCCGGCTTTAGCCGGACATTCAGACTGGTATATATATATATATATAAGCATACGTGAAGTAAAGATAGAATTCTCTTCGAATGTAGTACTGAGTTCTTTAGAAAAAGAACCACGAAATCATCACTTAAATTCATCATCATTTTGTGGATTCTTGAACTTCTAAAGCAAAAGAACGAAATAAGCATCTGTAGAAAAAGTACAAATCTAATTTTACGGAAAATGCCACTACTTCTGATTACTATTGATCAGTGAAGACAAAACCCCATACTGACTATGTATCATGTTATAAGCACGACATAAATATGTAGTACTGATGCAAGCAGAACCATAAGTTGATTACCTGCACCGCAGCACCAGTTTGGTTCATAGAGAGATTTTCAGCTCAGATTGCTCTGCTTCCACTTTCTTTGTGTCAAAGGGTATTGTAACTACGCAATCAGCCGATTCTCATT
Organism: Necator americanus; assembly: GCF_031761385.1. Taxonomy (NCBI): domain Eukaryota; kingdom Metazoa; phylum Nematoda; class Chromadorea; order Rhabditida; family Ancylostomatidae; genus Necator; species Necator americanus. The sequence goes on from NC_087374.1 coordinate 19,375,990, forward strand.
GTTCTCCTTAATCCGAGTACTCAAGCGATCATTGATTTCTCCTGAACCCTTCGAGTTACCAAGATGATCTAAATCTGTGATCGATAGGTGGTTAAAACAAATTTCTCTACGTTGCCACGCCAAACTATTAGAATGTAAATAGTGGAGTTGTCCAGACCAATTAAAGGATAAAGAATAAGGTTTCTGGCGTTAATCAATCCGCTTGGGATGCGCCCCCACGTTCACTTCAATTCAGAATGATTTGAGGTTCACGAACGTGTAACTGGCCTATACAATGACCTGCGGTGGCTAGCCGATGTGAAAAGTCAGTGTTTTTATCCTCCCATACAAGTCTGGTACCAATTTATCGACCCCGGAGGGATGAAAGTTTGATGAGCACTAGGGCAGATTCGAACCTCCGTTCGATCGTGCAGGAAGCGGGACCTCTAACCGCTACACCACACCCGCCCCTTCAGACCAATTACATATTGGTTTCTTTAAAATGTACATATCCACAAACATTCCACATCGTTCTCAGCTTCGTTACTGGATTTTCCTTTTTTCTTTTGAAACTTTTTCATTTCTTTTCTCCGGTGTCCTACTCACAGAAAATCAAGTCATCTACATTTATTTGTGTGGAGCTAAAATTGCAGTGAAAAATGCTTCAATGATTTTTTCGTTAGAAATTCGCAACTCGCTGGAATAGTTTCCGTCTAGTTTTATTGTTATATGTTTCAGTTATTCCCATCACATTTCTCCAAGCTCCCATATCCTATCCTGGTGGAGGTGCGCCAATGTATTCTGTATATGGTAGCCTCGGAATAGCAGTTAACCATTTTATTGCAAAGGTTTGATGGATTTTCTTCGACTATGTAGTCTAGTTGTTCTTCTTTTATCTGGTTTGAACCTAGGATTTCTCCACCCAGTTAGAGGTAGCCTGCCTCTCCAGGGTCGACTATCCGTTGAGAATTTCTCAACAGGGAGTCGTAAAAAAATGAAGCAGGCAAAGAGAAAGAGAGTATGAGTAGTTAAATAAACACATATTAAGGGATGCAAAATATTAGAAAAATAAATGGCACGAAAAATAGATGAAAGATTTTGCAAGTCTAATTTCACATCTTTTGGTGCAGGACTAGTTTGGTAAAATACCAAACAAGTGAAGGACATCGAGGTTAAGATAAATGCGAGGGGTTATGAGAGCGAAGGCAAGAAAAAGAGTTTAAATTATACAATGTGTTCCAAGCTAAGCCTCGTGACCTTTCTTCGGAGTGAGTTGTTCAAAAAAAATTGAATGCACGCTGTAAAATAAAAATTTTGATCCTCCCTAGGTTTTAGCTTGTTGTCATAACCATCTAATATAAGCATTACAAATTTAAATATTATTATTTTATTTATAAGGAATGGAACCAAGTAAATTTAACTTCGTATTGAGTACTACGAGGCCGCAGGAGGAAAACTTCATTTCTTTCGTTGCTTGAACATTGCTTCGGCACGCTTTCAATACAACCAATGGAAATAATAGGAACTTTATTAAAAGGTCCACTGATGCAAGGATTAATTGCTAGTTGATGGCGCAATGAGATGAAATCACTGACTCACTGATCAATCACTGTTTCCACTTATAAGGTCAGGGATCGATCCCAGGCTGAAGTGTGATTTTTGCATCTAGCATTTAAGAGATCAAAGAGCACATTTTTCATCCGACAGTGAGGAATTTGTTATTATTACTAGAAAAAAACAAACAACAAAAAACATTAGAATGCGTTCTGCGTCGGTATTACTTTCTCCACTTTGCAAAAATAGAAAAATCCCAGCGGGAATCAATCTCTCGACCGTGCGTTTCCATTGTCAATGAGTAAGATTGTTTCTGAATACTATGAGAATATTGCCCATGTTCGACTCTCTTTGAATCTTGGCATGTTGAAATACAGTGTTTAATTGGTTTTCTTGAGCTCTAGCCAAGATTGGTATTGATCCTCTTTATTAAACAGCAGCTAACGTTTCGGCGTTATCGCCTTCGTCAGTGCCTGGAAAAATCAAAGCCATTAGTGATTTATCCACAAGGGTTTTTTATAAGGACTTCACGGCCCGCCTTTAGATCAAAACGCGCATAGATCTTGATATGGGAATATTTTGTTTGTGACGGCAATGCAATCATCCTTTCTGTTCATTTTTGGACTTTTGGCGGTGATTCAAAATGTCTTTGATGTTCTGCGTGTTGTGATCTCGGACTCGTAGGATAATATACTAACTTCTACCTCTACTGTAGAAGAACTGTTCTTAGGAACATGCGACAGTAGGGGTGTTGGTGGAGTAGGCGTCCTCGTCAACACGAGTATGGCAAAGAACATCGACTCCTTCGAATAACTTGCGACCCGAATCGGACGTCTACGGATGAGATGTGATCCAACACCAGCTTTGACTACTTTCGTCGCTTACGCCCCAACATCAAGCTACGAGGAAGAGGAAGTCGAAGCTTTCTGTATGGACCTGGAGAAGTTCTACCGAGAAGATCATGCCTTCTACAAGGTCATAATTGGCGATTTCAACGCCAAAGTTGAGCCAAGAAGAACGCCGGAGAAACTTCACACCGGGACCCACGACCTACAATGGAATGACAAGGGGGAGAAGCTCCCCGAGTTCATCATGATGACTAAGACCATCCATAAGAACTCCCAATTCCAGAAGCACTCCTCTCTACGCTGGACCTGGGAGTCACCCGGTGGAGGATACCGTAATGAAATAGACCACATCATCGTCAACAAAAGGTTCTGCCTGACGGACGTCTCTGTTGTGCCAAAGTTCTATACGTGATCGGACCATCGCCTCTTTCGAGGAAGATTTTCCTTCACAAGGAAAGCAGAGAAAGCCGCCAAGTTCAGAGGGAGAAATCCCAGGATTATCCTCAACTGGGATCTCTTCGCTACGTTAGCCGGCTTTTGGGAAGATTCCGCTCGTTGAAAACCTTCACGACTGCGCAAAGAAGGCTGAGAGTTTTAAAATCACCAAGAGGCGCCTGTCTCTTGAAACTCTTGAGCTGATACGCCAGCGTGGAGCAGCACGAGCCGCAGGGAACCAAAAACTCCGAGCTCGCAAGGCTTTGCAGAGAGGCGATAAAGGAAGACCTCAAAGAGAAAAGAGCAAAAGTGCTGGCTGAAGCTGCAGAGGCGGCGAAAAGCATCCGCTATGCCCGTCGAGACTTCGCCAGTCGCAAGACGAGAATCACTGCTCTCCGGAACCCAAAGGGAACAGCCATTGCATCGAGAAGGGGGTGGAGAAAATCATCTACGACTTCTACTCTGATCTCTTCGACAGCCATGTCCACTTGCTTCCTCACCATCTGAGGGAAGACGGACAAGTCATTCCAGAGGTTCTCCCTTCCGAAATACGACATGTTCTCTTATCGGTAAGAAATCGTACGATACCCGGTCCCGACAGAATAAAACCAGAACAACTGAAGAACCTTCCGCCAGTACTCATCAACACCCTGGCGAGGCTCTTTACACGTTATCTGTCGGAATGCAAGGTTCCTAAACAGTGGAAGACCAACAAGACCGTGTTTTTGTATAAAAAGGGAGATCCACATGACATTGGCAACTATTGTCCAACTTGCTTACTGTCCGTCATCTACAAGCTCTTTACAAGAGCGATCCTTAATAGGACTGAAAATGTGTTGGATGAAGGACAGCCATGCAAGCAGGATTTCGAAAAGGATTCAGTACGATTGACCACATTCATACTGTTTCGAAACTCATCAAGGTATTACGAGAGTACAAGATGCCGCTCTGTCTCACGTTTATCGATTTGAAGAAGGCCTTTGATTCAGAGACGGAAGCGGTCGTAGAAGCCTTGGACAACCAAGGCGTCCCTACTCAGTACATAAAGGTACTTCGAGAGTTATACAGTAACTTCACGACCGGAATTTCGCCATTCTACAAGAACATCATCATTGACGTGAAGAGGAGTCCGACAAGGTGATACAATTTCACCCAAAATATTTACAGCCACCCTCGAGAACGCAATGCGAAAGTTGGAATGGGACGACATGGGAGTGAAGGTTGATGGTCGGCAGCTACACCATTTGCGCTTTGCTGATGACATCGTACTGGTAACACCTAGCATCAGCCAAGCGGAACGAATGCTGACCGAGATAAAATATGTGGATGCATCGGTCTTCAGCTGAATCTACAAAAGACGATGTTCATGCGGAACAGATGGGTCTCGGATGCCCCATTCACGGTCAACGGAACGAACATATTTTAATGCACCAGCTACGTTTATCTGGGTCGGGAACTGAACATGATGAACGACCTGACCCCCGAGCTGGGGAGTAGGAGAAGAGCGGCTTGGGGAGCGTATAAGAGCATCGAGGATGTAGTGAGGAAGACCAGGAACAACCTGCTCAGCTCTTCAACACTACCGTACCTCCTGCTTTGACCTATGCTTCGGAAACCTGGGCATTTCGCAAGCAGGAAGAAAACGCGGTGAGCGTCATTGAACGCGCAATTGAAAGAGTGTTGCTAGGAGTATCCCGTTTCACGCAAGTGAGGGACGGGATTCGAAGTTCTCTCCTACGTCAACGATCGAAGATTAGAGACGCCGCCGCGTTTGCCAAGGAAAGTAAAATAAGGTGGGCTGGACACGTGATGCGCTTTATCGACAACCGTTGGACCAGAACCGTGAGCGACTGGGTTCCCCGCGATATTAAGCGCACTACAGGAAGACCGCCGACCCGATGGTCAAATTTCTTCACGAAGTCCTTCAAAAAAAATTATGATGCTCTTCGTGTCCCACGCGAAAGGAGAATCCACTGGGCTACTCTGGCACGCGACCGGGACAAATGGAAGAATTACTGGCTCTTGCTCGACCAGTTCGAAGATCAACGGGAGTCAAGGTGATCAAGGTGACTTACAGCATATATATTACTATATACACTATATACTATACTATATATTACACTTTATATTTATATTAATATCTATTATGGTATTTATTAGTATTTGCTATATTATATTATTCCGATTTATTCACTAAGCATTATTATTCACTATGCATTATTCACTATGCAATTTCTATCTTTCATTCTGTTTATTATAACAAATTTTTCATTGCTTTATGAACGGCTATAGTAGAAAGAATGAGATGAGGGGGTCTTCTGTGAGGGAGGTCAATTTCGGGAGGGTGTTTTTCAGACTACACGCTTGACCCTGTTGGTCTGCGTTGTGTGCTTTGACCTTGCGCAACGATTGTTCGATTGTCAACATTAAGATCGTTCCACGAGATCACCTCAGTTGCGGACTTCTTTTTCCCGAAAGAATATTTATAAATATCGATCTAAATGTTGGAGATTTTTTTCTTTGTATCCCTTCTTTACGTCTTTGTATGATACGCATCCGAAGACAGCAAACGTAACGCTGCGTTAAGTTACAAATGAAGGAATGCAATCGAATGCAACATTTACAAACTGATCACTAATTTCTTCTACCGCTTTCTTTTTCTAGATCTTTTGGCCACAAATGGATGTCGAAGCTCAGAAACAGTGTTTGGATTCGATTTATCGTGGATTTCTTAGCAATACAGACAGAAACATTCCAGATATTCAAGTACGTTTGAAAGAATAAGAATCTTCGGAATTTTCAACTTAATTGAGGCTCATCTGAGTTCCTTTTTCACACTATCTGTCCTCGGTTTGCATCGGAACATATCAAAGAGTCGCCTGATAGTAGAAGTATATTAAAAACTTCACGATAGCCTGATGTCAGTCTACATTCGCGCATGCTCACTTATCAGTAAAACTAAAAAATGAAAAGTTTTCTTCTGCAGCAGCCAGGAAAAATTTGAAGGTAGTTTATCACGAAACCGACAATGTTCTGGTCTCTGTGGGCAAGCATACGGTGAAGCATCGCTCGATTACCTATAATCGTTCTGAAAATGGGGAGAGAAACACCTTAATTTCTACGGTCATTTTCTTCCTTTTTTTTCATTTTCTGTATATAGGTTTTACTTGGATAGTCTGCTGAGGAAAATTCATCGATTTTCGACCGCTCGCTCATAGACGTTGTGTGCATAGGGTGCACTAATGTACATACCTCGTAGAAACAAACCTCTGTTTCCCAAGGCGTTTTGGCGGAGGGTTAGGTGCAATTGAAAGAGGACACGATCGTAATCTACACTCCGATCTCTATATATGCCTACAGAGACCTCAACGTCATCAGTTTACGCTACCTTAAAATCAGCAGAGTATCCGTATAAACTTGCTGATGCTTTCTCCAGGACGAACTCCTACAAGCTATTGAACTTTCCGATGCTTTAAAAACAACGTCATATGGTTATTCAACATGGTCGAAGGGGAACTCGACAAAAAAGGAACAAAAACTTCCAGGATTCGACGGTTTTGATGATGACCAGAACATGATAATGGTGTTTGGCACAGTGAGAATTTCTCTACCGGAAAATTTTCATTACCTTCAAAAACAGACTTATTTCCAGCTGTTCTGCAACAGAGAAGGTGCTCTACCTGGATCACCGTATGAAGCTGTGTAAGTATTCGAAAAAAATAAACAGCTTTCTTTAACCCAGAGACAAGGATCCGATAAAACTGTGAAGCATTTCTTGACGCTGGAGTCCATCGGTGTGAAAATATCAATTTTTTCTAAAGTTGCCGTGAATTCTCCCTGAAAACGTCTGCGCGGAGGTGAATACAGTCCCCGCCAAACATGTTCGACCTGGCTTACACGACACATCCGCGAGGAACGCGGTCCCTGCCTCTCTGACGAATTCGCTGATTTATGATTGATCAATTAGCGAATTCCGTTGCGCTGATAGGGTGCTGAGGGCGCCAATATAGGCCGGACCTTCGTGTAGGTGTCGCGTCTGCCATGCAAATCTTTTCGAACTGGTGACCTGTGTGTACCAGTGTTATCTCCTACGTTTTTTCTTCTCCTATATTGTTAATTTCGCACTAGCCTAGTCAAAATGTTGAAATGTTCCAAACAATTGTTTTAATAGATTTCCAACAATCATCCAAACGTAAATGTAATCTTATTTTATGAAACAAACCAAGCGAACGTTTGTGATTGTTGTATGCGCTCTTAATTTCCCTAGTAAATGTGAATCATAGGACTTCACTTTATTGTCATTTCAGGATGAACGCCGTGGCGAGTAACACCAGATCCATTCCAGCAAATTTTAGATGCTCCAACAACTCCGCTATCTATAATCGAAGACTTTGTGTTTAATTGGAATTCCTTAATGCTCCCGCCTGATTTGTTGTACAAAATAAGGTTGTATGTATGCTGACCGTAGTCAGATTCTGCTAGACAGAAGCATAAAGAGAATGAAACACTCTCGTCTCTAATCACCTTGAATCAGTGGTGAATTATAATTCTACAATTTTGCAATGAGTGATTTTTTTCTGTTATTTGATGACGAAGGTAATACTTCTGTGTGCTATGACGTCAGAGACAAGTGTAATTTATGGTTAGGAACTAGGAGGAGCAACCTTTTATTTGTGCGTAGAGCAAAGTGATGAGCCGTAAGAAAACAGAGGTTAGAGGAAAATTAGACTTTTAATCTTGAATGATTAAATTGTCCCCGTCACATCGTTTTCGAACAGTGTTAAATATTGAAGAAAGCCACTTTGAACATTTTTTCTCGTCACCATCTTTCTTCATCAGTAAATCTATAGAATTTTTTTTATTAGAATAGACGCAAGGAGAAGCAGTATTTTCTTTAGTCAATGGCTGATGAGAAATTTGTCTTCGTGAAAAAAAAAACATCGCAGCCAAAGCCAATGTAACACAATCAAAATTTATTTATTTATTTGTGTACTCAAGGTGTTCCACAGCATTGGATAAAAGAAGCAAAAAATACAGAACAAGACAGCGAGGAAATATACGGATTTTCAGAAAATTTATTTTAAAAAACTACACCAACAAATGTTGAACAAGCAGCAAGACAAGCAGGAAGAAGCTACAGTATTCGTTGTAACTCATGTTTTTGAACAAACCCCAAAAAGATGAGGGAGATGAGAAGATGACAGTTTTTTTTAGCTTAATGTTTTATTTCCTGGTTGCAGCTATGTATATACGCGTTATACGGGAAGCATAGTCGGACAAGTGGAAGAAGGACGTATTGTGACGAGTGTAGCTCAGGATTTTGGTTTTGCTCACGTGCATGGGATGCGTTACGGAGGAAAGAAGGTGGTCGCGACAGGCAAAAAAAGGCTCATCAATCAGCGGATACAGTTGCAATCGCATTTAACAGATCTACAAGGGATGCAGTCTCACTCTCTGCAGCGGCATAGCGAACGTGTGTAGGTGATCTCCTTTCCCGACGACTAGTACGCTGTGTTCCGCTGACAACATACATCGGCGGGACCATTTGTGATGGTATCAAGGGTATACTGGACCAACGAGGAGTGAAGCCGCGTGCTCTTCTCGGATGAGAGCAGACTCAGTCTGAGTAGTGATTCTGGACGTATCTGCTTATGACGAGAGACGTTAACACGTACTGCGCTCAGGAACATTGCCAAAGATGATTGTTTGGTGATTTAGGTACTTGATGTGGGGAGGTATAGTCGAGTCAAAACGACATGGAGCAGGCACAGTTGCAGAAGCGGCTGCGCTCGAAGCGGTGCGGTGGAGGCCGCGGCTGGAACCGAGGTGGGACTGTGGCGATCTGCAGAGATAGGAGGATTACACAATCTCAAGCGCTACGCTCCACCGCAACCGCTCACGCAACTGTCCGTGCTTAATGTCGTTTTGGCAAGCTATGTAACGCTACCTGGGCGTGCCGAGTTCCAAATTTTTGAACACGGTACAAATTATCGCTCAATGTTATTGTGACACTGTACTCCTTTCCCTCCTGCGTCTTTTCAGGGATGCACTCTTCATTTTTATGGATAACGATGAGCGTCTACATCGAACATCGCCAACGGACCTGAGTCCCTTCTGGGCTTTTGCACAATATAGCTGGAGTGGTTGACCTTGGTTGACCATCTCCTTTCCTTCGGGCAGCAGTGCCTCTTCCCATGCACGTGAAATAAGCCGAAAGGTAGGGAGTGGTATAATGTATACTGACAGCTATTGCCACGCGGGTCTTTCCGTCTGAGAACTTTCTGTGCCACTAGGGGCAGACCACACCTCAAAGTTGGGTAATTAAACCTTTATATATATATATATATATATATATATATATATATAGATATATATATATATATATATATAAAAATATATATATATATATATATATATATATATATATATATATATAACAATAAACACGAGGCAAGATTACATACATACATAAACTGGTCATAGAGAGGTGACTCTCTATATGAAACAATGTTGTGAACAATACCAAACTCCTGGGCGACACTCGTCATACTTCTTTCTTCCAGTCTCCCGATGATTTTTTTCCAGTATGAAGCTACCCAAAGGTGTTCCCAGGTAGTGAGGAACATTACCATAGTGCACCGTAACTGGTTCCCGATAGACACATATTTTTTTTCTGCGCCGTTCAACTGCCACGGCCAGTTTTTCCTTCCTGGGCCAACCCAATTTAGCACTATGGTCAAGCTGACTTCACCTCATCGTCCAACTTTCCGCGCACGACAGGAAAACCTCCGACCACATATTTCCGCATTTTCGCTCATTTAAGCCGAGCTGTTAATATGTTATATTACTTCAGCTAACTCGTCCTTACCTTTTTTACACCATTATAGTTCAGAGAAAAGCGATGAGAGTTCAAAGCGCAATAGGAAGGAAAATTATTGTTTCTGAAAAAAAGTGCTTCCTTGTTTATTTCCTGAATTGAGATAAGGTGTCAGTTAGTCCCTATAAATGGCTCCTTTTTCGAACAGACCGTCATAGAATTTCTGGGGCTTTGAATGTACTTCACTAGTCCCCGAAAGCTTCTTCAGTGATAATGGTTCTCTGAGATTCATCTTAAGTAGAGGTTTTATAAGAGCTGAAATGCCATTAGGAACAAAGGAACCGTATACAACTCGTCCTATTGACATAGTATTAATTGTTGTCGAACTGCTCAAATGGTTGTTTAAGAAAGTTTGGTTGAAAGATTTCAATATCAGCAGAACTCCGAGCGGGTTTCAGAAAGGCAACTCTTGCTGTTGACGGACAATATCTCATTGGCTGGACTTCGTGTACTGTTTCAGATCATAACATTTCGAAACCGTCCTGTAACCAACCAACCCCTCAATCTCTCCGGAGTCGACAAATTGGTACAGACTGGTCTGGGTGAGTTTAAAAACACACTGCCCTGGTACAAAGCATAAGCTCGCAAATCATTATATAAACACGCCATCCTTGTACTTTTTTATGCTAGACGATGAAAACTCAAAACCTTCATAAGGGTATGAAATTCTACATCGTTAGAACGTAAGAACCCGTGGGGCTCCTCGTGCAACAGTAATTGACCTATCACCTCTCCGCTGCGGCGATTTCGTTTCACAAATATTTCTCCGCTTTATTCCCTAACGTAAGTTGTGCTGAATCTGCAATTAGTCTCCTAGCCGATACAGAGCGAAGGTCGTCAGCAATGTAGTTTTTCTATCATGCTATATAATAACGGGCTTATTCTGCCATGTGTATGTGTCTGTTTGTTTGTGTAACGAAATTCCAGAACGCGGAGAGATGAGATGAGTCCTCACGACGTCAGATAGGTGTGCTGGCGCCACAAATCGATAAAATGAAGAGAGACGGGTCCTGCGCCGACACCAGAAAGCTGTAAAATAAGGTGTGACGGGTTCCATGGCGCCGCGGTGCACTAGTACGCTAGGATTTCGAGTGAGTAGTAAACGAAACGTTGTGAACCATTTCATGGCCGTGAAAGTTCCTGCGTTGCATTTCACTCCTGCGTACTCAACCACACGTTTGCCTCATCAGGTTGCTACCATCCTTTCTTTAGGGAATGGCAACACGAATGAAACCCACTGCTTAAGTAGTAGCGAGCAGTTTACATGATCTGGCGTGGGACCTTATCTTCTTCAGTACGATGATGACGTTCATGTCATTTCACGTCTTATCATGTCGGCATGTTATTCTGCGCTAACTGTTGAGCAGAAAGAGGAGAAAAATTGATGATTTGAAATACGTTCCCAAATTTTTCAGTATCGAGGGGATATATATATATATATATATATATATATATATATATATATATATATATATATATATATATAAATCAAGTTTTAATACTCTCCAAATGTACTGACGAATTTAGAAAGAACACCATGAAATCATCACTTCAATTCATGATCATTTCGAGAATGCTTAAATTTCTGAGAAGAAAGGAGCGTAATTAGAAAAGATACAAATTTGATTCTCATAAAATGCCGCTAAATTTGATTTCTACTGATCAGTGAAAAGGCACGAGGTTTGCACCAGAAGAAGTTTGATGTCCAGCGTAAAGCGGGCGTTCAGACTAGTTTTTACATAACTTGCCACGTCGGCACCTGGAGTCTACTGGATTTCATTTCCTGTAGAAGTAAATGAATAGTCCGCATGAGTTATCATTTCGGAATCGTTCTTCGCTTCGTCAGGTACGCTTTCTCCTTACCTTCCATCAGTTCGGGCGAAACGAACAGACAGACTAGTACATAAGCAACTTGCGTGCGAATAGAGTGTTTCCACGAGCTTTTGAGAATGTTTGTAAAGTCCCATTAAAAACCTTAAATTAAACTTAAATTAAAAAGTAAATAAGTAATTAATTAGTAAAATCGTTGACTAATTATGGACATCAGTTCCGGTTCATTCTTATTCAAAATTGATGAGTAGAGGTGCAGTTCACGAGTACAATAGTGATCATGATCAATTGTTCTTTAAGATCTAGAAAAAAGACTGCAAAACAGAATTATATGATCCAGTGTCTCCAACGGTGCTATTCGTTACGCAATAGAACGCACGAGCGAACTTACGTGTTCATCCACCTTGCAATCCAACTAACATTATTCAAGTAGGTTGCACCACTTGCACAATCGCAGACACGGTGCGAATTGTCATTGTATCAGTACCCGTTACAAACTGCATCGCAGGGAGAAGGAATCACAGAAGGCTATTTCACTAGTCCTATGAACTACAAACATCGCCAGCTTCGTAACACAGTCCCTTTAACGTTCATTGGACGCTTATTCAACTTCACAAAGTGAGCAAGATAAGAAGATTTCAGACTTTTGCAGGAGGTGAAAAGCTCTCAAAAACTTGTACTAGAAAGACGCGTAAGTCGTGAGTCGTTCGTTGAAATTTTTCGTTTTCCTCTTTTTTTTCTGACACAGCAACGTAACAGAATATCACAGGTGTGACCTCATTCTGCTACAGGGATTATCCCTTTGATTGTGGATCGATTGCTTCATGGAGCTTCCTATACAGTTTCACGTTACGAAATGAAAACTACCACTTTTATGGAAAAACAACCATTTCGCTTTGAATTTGGTCACAAAAGAGTGTCATGTGTTCATAGACGAGAACGTGAAAGAGTACACATCTATGTAAATTGCCTCTGGTGAGTACGTTAGTTTTCTATCTTCTTCTACAACAACTTTTTCCAGCATTTTTAACTTGTGTTTATAGGACATCTTCTGCAACTTGATGATTTTAATTTAGTTTCTAACTCATTTTGGTAATCGTGCACCGCAAAACTCACTTTCTAAATGAAATTTTCTTTTTTGTTTTTTGATTTTTGTGATTTTGAGATCTTCCACTACATACATCCTACGATACCAAATTATTAATCTCTTCGTTCTGAAATGTTAAGGTCCGATCGTAATTCAAAATTTTTCTATTCTCACATTCTGCTTTCTGTGCTTATACAGAACTCTTGCTATAGAGATGGTCTATTGATTGCATAACTACTTTTTCATCAACTGGAGAAGAACGTATTTGGAGCAAATCACGTTAATTGCGCGCTGATGTTTGACGTGAATTCAATTTTATTCTGTTCTTTCTTCCTATCATAATATACAATAACGAGCTTAGTCCGTGTTTGTGTGTGTTTTTTGTCTGTGTGTCACGAAATTCAAAAAAGGGGGTGCGACGAGTCCACCCGGCGTCGAAATGGTGCGCAATAACTTCGTGTGCATGTTGCAAAAGATAAATGGTTGCAGTCGTTTTATAGCAGTGGCCACTGCGTTGCTTTTCACCTTCATGACTCCGCGTGTCTATTTCCTTCTTCGATCACCTCAGGTTGCTAGCATGCCTCCCTCAGAAAGTGGAAACACGCATGCAAACAACTGCTTAAGTAGCAAGATGTATATGTGATCTGACGTGGAACGTTATCTTCATCAGTAGGATGATGTCTTTCACGTCATTTTATGCCAAGAAATCCTTCTTTGATAACTGTATAACTGTAGTGTTGAAACAGGAGAAAAACCCACATTTTGAGTAATGCTTTTAAATTTTGTCAGTAATTTATTGGTGAGGAGTGTTTGAAGCTGAAGTTTGAATATTCTCCAAATGTAGAACTGACGCGTTAAAGGCAACATACCACGAATCTGAGGTAGTGAAGTATCCGTATATGGGGTCGTAGATTATGGAGACGGGGGTAGTTCCGCCCATCTCTCCCTATATTACTGCAAACAGCCGCCTCCAGAATGTTGTTTTGCACGACGCCATCTATTGCAACGCTCCACCCCTTGCACCGCCTCCGCCCTGGCATACGTCGAAAATCAATTTGGACTGCCCCGATAGCCAGTAAGGGATGCTACTTTTGCAAGGGTGGTGCGCTGCAACAGAAGACATCGTACGAAACAGCATTCAGGGGGCGGCTGCTTGCAGTGATCAAACACGATCCAGGGAGAGATGAGCGGAACCACCCCGGTCTCCATAATCTACGACCCCGTATACGGTTACTCCACCTGAAATCCGTACCATCCCAGGTTCGTCGTGTGCTGCTTTTAAGAAAGAAGACTATGAAACCTTTAGCCTTCAGTTATAATAAAAAAAGATGAAGGAAGATTTTTAGAGATACACAAGTCTTTAATTTTATTGAAAGAAATTTCACAGAGAACGGCACTAATATTAATTTTCGTTAATCAATGAAGATGAGCGAAACAAACACCACAGAAAGTCTGAAGTCCGGCTTTAGCCGGCCGTTCAGACTGGTTTGATTCATAAAGAGGGAGGAGTCGTGACTCGTGCATTTCATATGCCATTCACTGCCGTTCAATTCATAGTTTAACGAAGAAATCAACATAGTTTTATTGGGTAGAGGGATACTTAATGGATCTGATTCTTCCGAATTTTGTCTTAAAAGAAAATGAAACTAGAACGAAGTAGTCAAAAATGAACTATATGTTGCAGTCTGCGACTTCCTACCGTCGTTGAATAAGTTTCTTGATGACTTGCGTTTCTAAAATTTTCTTTGAAATATATTCTTAAAGTCTCCTATACGTCATACCCTCCTTTTTCTCCCATACATACGACGGCTCTCACCAGCAGCTTCGATGCCTTCATCATTTTTACTAAACGCAAAAGAAAAGAAGCCTATATCGAAAACTTCTTTTCTTCTCTTAACCGACATAGCGAGAAGAGTGGAAAACTCTTCCAAATAAGCTCTGAAACGCTTTCCAGTGACTTTCTTCCTATGTAGCTCTAAAAAGAAATCACATTTTGATATACTACATAAAGTCCGGCTAAAGCAGGACTTCAGACCTTCTGTGGTGTTCCCTTCGCCCGCCTTCACTGATCAATGAAAATTAGTGGTGGCATCATCTGTAAAGTTAGAATTCTGTTTTCTTAACAACGCTTTCTTCTTCCATTTTTTAAAAGTAAGCTTAGCCGAAGGATTTCATAGTATTCATTCTAAATGTGTCAGTTCTACATTTAGAGAAAATTCAAAATTCAGCTTTGAACACTCTTCCGATACCAGTACAACAGAAACACAATTTGTAACCACTTCTTGAAATATGGGTTTTATTCCTGTTTTCCCAAAAGTTATCACACGAATGATGTTTAACATAAGATGACGTGAACGACATCATCGTACTGCTAAAGATAACGTTCTTCCTATGTAGCTCTGAAAGGAAATCACATTTTGATATACTACATAAAATCTTCTTATCAATACCGTTTTTTTGTTATTAGTAATCAGTCTGGGCTCCAAGTTCCAACAATCCTTTTATCTTCCCATGTTCCTTCTTGTTCTCCCTACTCCCTATTTTATTATCATACCAGTCTGAACGTCCGGCTAAAGCAGAACTTCAGACTTTCTGCGGTGTTCCCTTCGCTCGCCTTCACTGATCAATGAAACTTAATGGTGGCATCATCTATAAAGTTAGAATCCTGTTTTCTTAACAACGCTTAACAACGTCAGACCATGTAAATTGTTGGCTACTATTTAAGCAGCCGAATGCATTTGTGTTTCCACTTTCTGAGGAAGGCATGCTACCGACTTGCAGCAAATGTGTTGGGAAATGAGTCATAGAGGTGAAACACAAAACGGGCAGCGGCCAGGCTACGAAACGGTTGCAGCGTCTCATTTACCTTTTGCGATATCCACACGAAGTAACTGCGCGATACTGCTGCACTATGATGCAGTAATTCCACGCCGTTGGACAAGGCAACCCCCATCTTATGGCTTTCTCTCCGTCGGAACACCGATTCGACGCCGTGGGACCCGTCGCTCTCCATTTTATAGCTTTCTGGCGTCGATACTTTAAAATACTACGTCGATTGACCTGTCTCACTGCTTTGTGGAATTTCGTGAAGGACACACACATTACAGAATAAGCCCGTTATTACATAGAATAACAGCCAGAACGAACGTAAACACCTATTCGTATGAGTTTTGTTCGAGTGCGCACAATAAAATCAATCCTCACTTCTGTTATGGATCTGAGTAATGTGTTTGTGTGCTCAAGCCGCTAGAATCCATAAACATCATCGAATAGCTGATTGGTGTTGCAGTATACTACTTATACTTCCACTGCTATTATCCGAGCTAAATCTATTTAATCCCTTATTTGGTAACAAGCAAATAAATTTATTAATATTTCATTCACTCATATTAGAAATATCATCATCCTAGTAACAACCACTGTGCTGTGCTTCTGTCTCCATGGTGATTACCTCTTAAATATTCTTACTCGCTGGCATTAAACACTATGCATTGTTCTGATTTCCCATCTCATTAACACTTTAATACTTCATATCCGATGGCTGTAGCGATTCGTTTTGTTGATAAAATTAAACACCTATGCGGCTTCTCATGATTACGTAAAGACAATGGGACCTTCCAAAACAAACTCACTCCTTCCAGAAAAAATTAATGCAATTTACACATGTGCGCTAGCTGAATTATATTCTTGAGAAATACTAGGATGCACAATATTGTGGAGCCCTCTTTTTGCGACAAATAGAAAAGAAGAAGATGATTCATTGGAAAATTCGCATCAGCAATCGCTCCCTCTTCGCAAACAATCTAAATTTCTAAGCGACGGCACTGATATGTCTGTGTTAGACAGTGTTGGTCTAGTTTTTTTTAAAGTTTTTTTTCACCGTTTTACTTCTCCGGTCTGTCTAAACTGTATCGCTTGGACTCCGCATCTCTTGGCTCATTTTTATTTTCCAAATCTTTGGATATTTACATGTAATGTTCCATTTTCGTCGTCAACGTGACAGAAAATTTGCATGATTTCTCTAATCTCCGCGCAAAATAGATCCGTATAGAAAATTCTATACGAACTCATGTATTGTGTGTTATAAGTACATATGCGCCGGTGCTTTAGTTACCATTACACTTCTTTCCGTCTAAACTGAATTCTCGCTGACTCAATTACTACTTAACTGGAATCTCACCTTATTAGAATTGAAAGTTCCTCCTTGTCATGAAACTTCATTCACTCATAGTGGTGCTTAGCAGCTCCAGGATGGCAAATGTTGGTGAGCCATCTTCTTGAGACTCCACCTTCCTCCCCATAAAGCTGGCCAAAGGCTCCTGACGTTCTGGATTGGATTGGCCAGGCAAACACTGGTGATCTTTGAAGTCTAGGCAGAACTGTAGTAAACTTTCCCTTTTCTTGTTCCTGTTTATGACACAACTGTGAACCTCTTCAAATGAAAACATGAGTAAATACATTGTCATTAGTGCTTCGTGTGTTATTTTTTACTTTTGGTCACCGTTTCGAGCAATTTTCCTAACTAACATTTCGTACAGCATTTTTCTAACGATGAAAGAAAAGAAACAAGACTCTGTTACCACAATACGTGTTGCAAATGCCATTGCTACTGCCCCTTTTCCACAGACGCTCAAAAATGTCCTTAGTCACTTAACAAATATGTATCTTCATCACAATATTTACGCAATATATAAAAACACACGGGAAATGAAGGAGCGTCCGGAACAAAAAAGTTTTTTGCGAAGGGTTACGAAGCGCTACTCTGTAAGCCAGAAGATAGTTGTACACTCTGCGAATCAAAAAATAATTTCTGAAGTGTTTTCATGGCTACAATCCTTCAAGAAGCGGGATTTGTGTTCCTACCTTTAATTTATATCTCCAATCCGTAGTTGTATCTAAACAGACTTCTTCCTCACATATTTCACCGCCACTTTCTTCTATTTCTTCTGGCATGCACTTTGCTGGGATGGTGTTCACCGAAGTATTAATATTTAAGAAAAGGGCTACACTTTATATTCTCAATCCTACAACAAGATCATAAATGAACATTTTACGGTTTGTTGAAAAAAAGTGGTAATATCCTCTAATTTCGCAAAAAACAAAATCATTTCTATTCAAAAATCACAGGTCATAAAGTTGTGATCCTGTCAAAGTGGAGTAAGAAATTCTCTTAGTTATTAACGTGACCGTGGGTAGCCGCTTGGTAAGGAGTAGAGTAATTTTGACTATCAGTGTTGACTTCCTTCAGTCAGTTTTTTTAAACAACATGACTATTTTATAAACATACATGTCCGGCTAAAGCCGGACTTCAGACTTTCGGTGGTCTTAGCTTCGCTCCCCTTCACTGATCAATGAAAGTTAATAGTGGTAGTGTTTTCTGTAAAATTAGATTTGTGTTTTTTTTAAACAACGCTTTCCTTCTCTTCTTTATATTATAAATTAAGGCGAAAGGTTACAGAGCTTTCCTTCTAAGCGCGTCAATTCTACATTTGGAGAACATTCAACCATCAGCGACAAACACTCCTTTGATGCCAGAATAATACAGATACAATTTGAAAGCTTTACTCGAAGCATGGGTATTCCTGCTGATTTCCCCCAATAGTTATCACAGAATGATGTTTTAACATAAAATGACGTGAAAGACATATTCCTACTGATAAAGATAACTTTCCACGTCAAATCACGTAAACATCTTGCTACTATTTAAGCATCCGTTTGCATGAGTGTTTCCACTTTCTGAGAACGGCATGTTACAAACGTGAGGCCAACAAAGAAAGAAATATGCACACGGAGCAGTCATGACGGTGAAGAGCAAAGCGCCCAGTGGTCACGGCTTTGAAGCGGCTGCAACCATTTATCTTTTACGTCATGCACACTGAGTTATTGCGCACAAATGACCGGGTCCAGCGACGCCTTTGGATCCGTCGCACCCCATATTATGGATATCTGGCGCCGACGCACCAATCCGGCGCCGGTGGACCCGTCGCACCCCTTCTACAGGTATCTGGCGCCGATGGACTTGTCGCACTCCATTTTATAGCCTTCTAGCGTCGAGGCAACAACTCGACGCCGGTGGACCCGTCGCATCCCCCTTTTTGAATTTCGTGACTGACACACACACACACACATACATACATACACACACATACACACACGTGACAGAATAAGCCCATTATTATATACCAGTCTGAACGTCCGGCTAAAGCCGGACTTCAGACTTTTGGTGGTTTTAGCTTCGCTTCCCTTCACTGATCAATGAAAGTTAATAGTAGTTGTGTTTTTTGTAAAATTAGATTTGTGTTTTTTTAAACAACGCTTTCCTTCTCTTCTTTATATTATAAATTAAGGGGAAAGATTACGGAGTTTTCCTTCTAAACGCGTCAATTCTACACTTGAAGAATATTCGACCATCAGCTACAAACATCCTTCGATGCCAGAATAATCATGATATATAATAACGAGCTTAGTCCGTGTGTGTGTGTGTTTTTGTCTGTGTGTCACGAAATTCGAAAAAAGGGGTCCATCCGGCGTCGGATTGGTGCGCTGGAGTCAGATAGCTATAAAATGGGTTGCGACGGGTCCATCGGCCTTCACTGGAGCGCCGGCGCCAGAGAGCTATAATATGGGTTGCGACGGGTCCCGCGGTGTCGGATTGGCGCGCCGGCGCCAGATACCTATGGAAGGGGGTGCGACGGGTCCACCGGTGACAGGTTGGTTCGCCGGCGCAAGATACCTATGGGAGGATGTACGATGGGTCCAACGGCGTCAGAGTGGTGCGCCAGCGCCGGATATCCATAATATGGGGTGCGACGGATCCAGCGGCGTCGGTGGACCCGGTCATTGGTGATAACTATAATAAAATAACTAACAATAACTCAGGGTGCATGACGCAAAGGATAAATGGTTGGAGCTTTTTCACAGCCGTGACCACTGGGCGCTTTGCTCTTCACCTTTATGACTCCTCCGCGTGCCTATTTCCTTTTTTGTTCGCCTCAAGTTTGTAGCATGCCGTTCTCAGAAAGAGGAAACACGCATGCAAACGGATGCTTAAATAGTAGCAAGATGTTTATGTGATCTGACGTGGAGCGTTATCTTTATCAGTAGGATGATTTCTTTCACGTCATTTTATGTTAAAACTAAATATTCAAATTCAATGCCAGAATAATATAGGTATAATTTGAAAGCATTACTCGAAGTATGGGTATTCCTCCTGATTTTCCCCAATAGTTATCACAATGACGTGAAAGAAATCATCCTACTGATAAAGATAACGCTAACGCGATAACGCGCACGATAGATAAAGGAATATCAGTAGTGCTTCATTTCAACTTTGCTCCTTGGGATTCCCATCTGCACATCTGTACATGCTCCGCATCCGCTTTCTATCCCATTTAAATGAAATGTCCAGCATTTTTGAACGTGCAATACATTTTTTCAGAATTCTATAAGCTGGATGTTTTTAACCTTAATTTAAACTGTCCAGCAACTTTGAACACTCAATAACTTGTAAAATGTTGGGATTTTCTTTTCTATTCCATCCTTCAGTCGCGTACAGCAGCTTGATGTTTAGTTGCACCAAGCTGGTCTAGCAGAACTTAGGACGAAGCGAATAACAATGGTAATCGAAATCGAATTGGAATTGGAAAATTCATCCCAATATTGAGGATTGAATTGGAGCAGGAATGGAATCAATTTTCTAAATTTATTTTGCTTAATTCTGCACTTCATTTTTTCTATCCAAAATTCTTCCTACTATCAAGAATTAAATCAAATCAGGAATTAAACGTTTAAACCGTATATAATACAATGCGAAGTTAAAAAAAAAAAACTTTCGGCGGTTATTATGAAGTTATGATTA
The DNA here is from genome assembly GCF_031761385.1 of Necator americanus. NCBI lineage: Eukaryota > Metazoa > Nematoda > Chromadorea > Rhabditida > Ancylostomatidae > Necator > Necator americanus. Next base: position 19,396,458 of record NC_087374.1, read on the forward strand.
TGACACTAATCCTTCATTTTCGGGGCTAAGCGCACAAAATGATCTGTGTGCGTATAATCGATATCGATAATGCATTGATGTGCTGCAATGCTGTTCGTTGTACCTTGTGCAAATATAAATGTATGTTACATACTTATCGACATTCTTTCTTTCAAGTTCCAACAATCCTTTTATCTTCCCATATTTCTTCTTGTTCTTCCTACTCCCTATTTTATTATCATACCAGTCTGAACGTCCAAAAGAAAAGCCGGACTTCAGACTTTCTGTGGTGTTTGCTTCGCTCACCTTCACTGATCAACGAAAATTAATATTGGTGCCGTTTTCTATGAAATTGGACTTGTGTATCTCCAACAATCTATCTTCCTTTTTTATATTATAACAAAAACAAAAGATTTCACAGTTTCCTTTCTGAACTCGTAAGTTCTACATTCGGAGAACATTCGAACCTCAGCCTCAAACACTCCTTACCAATACATTATAGACAAAATTTCATCATATATAATAACGGGATTATTCTGTCACGTTTGTGTGTCTGTGTCAGTCACGAAATTCAAAAAGCGGGTGCGACGGATCCACCGGCGTCGAGTTGGTGCCTCGACGCTAGAAAACTATAAAATGGGGTGCGACGGGTCCACTGGCGCCAGATACCTATAGAAGGGAGCGTGACGGGTCCACCGGCGTCGAATTGGTGTGCCGACGCCAGAAAGCTATAAAATGGTGTAAAACGGGTCCAGCGGCGTCGGATTGGCGGCGCCGGCACCAGATAGCTATAACGTGGGGTGAGACGGGTCCCGCGGCATTGAAATGGTGCGCAATAACTTCGCGTGCATGTCGCAAAAGATAAATGGTTAAAGCCGTTTTATAGCCGTGGCCACTGGGCGTTGATTTTCACTTTCATGACTCCTCCGCGTATCTATTTCTTTGTTCGTTCGCCTCAAGTTGGTAGACTGATAAAGATAACGCGGAACGTTATCTTTATCAGTATGAAAGATGAAGAAAGATTTAGAGATAAACAAGTCTAATTTCGCAGAAAACGGCACTAATATTAATATTCGTTGATCAGTGAAAGCGAACGAAGCAAGCACCAACGAAGTCTGAAATCCGGCTTTAGCCGGACGTTCAGACTGGTCTACAATATACTTTGACGACTTTTGTCGTCAACATATCTCACTTTCGTTAACCCCTGATTTAGTCCTCTCTCACTGTCACTCGTCACAGACAGTGCAAAAAAAACTGTCTGGGTCGAAATAGTGATCCGCATTGTTTGCAAATGAGCATTATGCAATTGCTTTGTGTTGGAAACTACTCACTCCTTGATGATTCTTGAATGGCCCCGAACATCATTTAAGAACGCCTATTTCATAACAAAAGTGTTCTAGAAATGAATTACGTGTTCTTTTTCGTTCAAACAAGCTATAAAAAACAACAAAAAACTAAAACAAACAAGCCTTCTGTTATTCATCCATGTTAACTGAGATCAAACAATTAATGTGAAGTTATGATGGAATCTCATGATTAAAAGAGAGAACCTCCGAAGAAATCTTGTTTTCTAGCCGACTGTTTCTTATTTTTCCTCGGTACGAGAAGTGAAATGGGTATTGCTTCCGAATACACCATTATTGTGGTTTCTGTTTCTACAAATTGAATACGTTAATTGGATTTCTTGTACTTACTACAATGCAAGATGAATGAAAGGATGATTGGATGGTGGAGAAATTTCTCACTCTTAGCAATAAAACTTAGCCTTCCGTTTCTTTCAAAGATTTTTGAATGCTATAGAAGTGTACACTAGAACACTGGATTGATATAGTTTTTTTTAGGATGGTTTTGCACGCCTATGAGAAGGTTGTCATGCAGAAAGGTAAGAGATCTACCCGGATTTTTTTTTTGAGTTGAGGTAGTTAGTCTCGTATTCATGTGAATATCGAAGGGCTTATTTCTTAGTAATGACCATGTTCCAATGTCCTTCAATTTTGGCATGTTGAATACGTAGCTTTCAACTGATTTGTTTCAGCAGAGGTAAGTTCTATGTTTTGATCTTTCCCTATTAAAAGATCAAAACAGCTTCGGCGTTAGAGCCTATAATCCAAACCCACAAGTGACTTATCCTCCCATGCGACTCATCATCTTAATAAAAAGCATTCAAATGATAGACAAACTCATAGATCGACACATCGGCTAGTGGTTTCATAATTTGTTAAATGTTTAACGTAACAGGCCACCACATACCAAAACTATGTGTTACAAGAGTTTTATAAGAGATCTAGCCGCCCGCACAGATCTTGATATCAGGCTCGTTCGTCTGTAATATCAATACACTCAATCTTTCTGTTCATTCTTGGATTTCTGGCAAATATCCAAAATGCCTCGTGTGTTCTTAGTGCTATGAACTCGCGTCGAAGTATCGTAGTATTTGTGTAAACTTTATTTTGTGGTTTAGGGCTTTAATTCTGTTCACGAACTTAATGAGGAGCGAACGCAAATTGAGGACAGTAACGAAACTAACGTTAGTGGCTTTTCGAAAAAAAAACTAGGTAGTACTTGATCGTTAGAGTTTAACTAGAGATGAACATGCTTACAAGCAGTGCCAACTTTGTACACGTTAATGATATTGTGGCTTGAAAGACTTAGTGCAAGACTTTTTATCCTCTCCAAGTTCAGTGTGGTTTCTATCGTGCCAAAGTTCATTTGGGGGTTCTGCCTTCTCACACAAATCTGTTACCAATTCACTGATCCGGAGAGACGGAGAGCATGGTTGCTCTGGGGCGCTTTCGAACCGTGTAGGTGCAGCGGAACATTCCATCAATGCGCTTAACCCGCGAGTCAAGGATGTTCATTGTGAATCAAATCCTTTCCTCCAATCGTCCTTTAAAAAACGTCCTAGAAAAAGGCAATTAAAGGCATCACCCCACGAATCTGGGGTGGTTTGAGTTCAGGTGGGTTATGCCTACGGAGTCGTAGCTTATGGGTTGAGGGTGATTCCGTCCATTTATTCCTAATTGCCGTGAAAAAAGGTGGGATATGCTTCTTCGAGCGTCCCGGGGAGCTATTTCCTACAACGAGTTCGATTGGAGCACGCCAGTCTGCTGCACGCGCCGCATCTTCCGATCCGTTTTTACGGCAATTAGGAGGAAATGAACGGAATCACCCTCCTACCCATCACCGACCCCGAGTAGGCGTAACCCACCTGAAATCCGCACCACCGCAGATTGGTAGGATGATGACCTTAAAGAAAAATTAAGCGTTGTCACTCTCAAATTCGTGCTCAACACTCCGAACGTTATATTTTCCATGAGGTTTCATCATTGCGTTCATTGCGTTCATTTCATTATATGCTGCATTTAAGAGATACACCAGGAAAGTGCTCAAAATGCTGCACTAAAAAGGTTATTTAGTGTGAAACTTGCCAGAGCTAATAAAAATGATGAGGTGAAATTCTCTGTGGTGGGCATAAGACTCTATCCGAACTGCCCTCAACACCGAAAAGAACCATGTACGCGTAGACTATGTAGCCACCCCACACCAGGATCCACAAAAAATACGAGGAATAAAAATTCTGTTTGTAACTTTGTTAATTAGACAATCCAAACCACTTCTCTCGAGAATGGGTATCTATTTCAGGTCAACATCGATCTGCTCTGAAATATTCTGCGACCGCTATCTTTTTACTGGCTGCTTTCTCAACAGTATTTCTTTTTTATCAGGATACACAAGGTGTAATTTACGCTTCTCAGGTATTCACATTCACTTCAAAACCTCGAAGGTAAAATACAAAACTATGCTCATGGGGAAGAGGCGTGCTAAGCAAATGTAAAAGAATTTTTCACAAATGTTCCAAAGATATCCTTGAATAAAGGATAAGGTTTCTGGCGTTAATCAATCCGCTTGGGATGCGCCCCCACGATCACTTCAATTCAGAATCGTTTGAGGTTCACGAACGTGTATCTGGCCTATACAATGACTTGCGGTGGCTAGCCGATGTGTCAAGTCAGTGCTTTTATCCTCCCAGACAAGTCTGGTACCAATTTATCGACCCCGGAGGAATGAAAGGCTTGGTGAGCACTAGGGCGGATTCGAACCTCCGATCGATCGTGCAGGAAGCGGAACCTCTAGCCGCTACACCACACCCGTCCCTATCCTTGAATAATATAACAGAATACCAGAGATCGGGACAATGAACAGTAGAGATAAAAAAATCCAGATACTTCTGATTGTGAGGGTTTGCATACGTTTGGTCACGATTTTCCATTATTTTCAATGCGACGACACAATACGTGCTTTAGAATAGCCAATCTAAATAAATTGGGGAATTTTGATATGATAGTTTGAAGACAGCATCAGTACATTTATATCAGTACTACCTTATCCGTCTTGTCTTCTTTTCTTCACTCCCGAAAACATCTGTTCTCTGTCGCCGTCTCAAAAAAAAAATCTTAGATGATGTAAAACTTCCCAACTCTGAGATAACGTCACCAACTTCAGTTCATAAGAATTGGAGAAGAGAAAGAAGTCGTGTTTAGGGATGACGTCGACCACATTTATCTAGATGTTTCGTTTGAATTGAAACCAATTCTTCGTTTTATGTATTACAGGCAATCCCACTCATTGTTGCATGGACAAATTATTTTTCTAGTAATCTGAAAGTTCCACTTCTGGAGACGCTGGCAAACTGCACATACCAATGCGAGTTCATTAATAGAGAAGAGCACAAACTCTAGTAAGATCACAGTTCATGTACTCATCCTAACACATTGACGATAAAGCAGAATTTTGCATATCCGCCACGTGTGACCACACGTTTTCTTTTTTTCTGCTCGCCAACTCTCCGACCCCATCATCGTCGGACAGTGACACAAAAAACTAACTACAGACCGGACAAAATATTTGACAACTCGTTATAAAATATTTTCGTGGTGCCGGCTCTTGCCATCATCGGACACTGTACCACGAAGCAGAAAATATCCGGCGACATCGTCAGACAATGTCGTCAACGTGTTAAACATCAAACTATATGTTACTTTGTGAACGGACTGATTACAGTTTCAGCGATCGCAGCGCATCGGCTTATGTCTTACATGGACGTGACTTGAACATTTCTGACCTCCCAAAACGAAGTTACCACCATCTCCATGTCCTTTTCCTCCTAGAGTCTCCGTACCATACTGGATCAGGAATTCATAGGGTTTGTTGTACAGTCCTTGTTTTGTTTGTTTTCTCTGTAATACATATAATGCATAAGTAGTGCAGAGGAGAGAACTAGCAACAAAAGACAATTTAATTTCCTCTGCGCAAAAGGAATGACACATAAAATGGCATTTGTTTCCTTTAACGGGGCAACTGTTTGCATTTCATCCATCTTTTCTAGCTTAGAAAACAAATAAAGGTCATTCTTTATAACGAACAAGACCAAACCCAAGTTTTGTAGACAATAGACATGATCTGCCAAAAATCTAAAGCAGGAAAAGAGAGAAGAAAACTAGGTTTCTTTGCAAGCCCTTGAGCGGACATCTTAATAAACCTTTTGAAATGACGATATATATATACGATATACGATATACGATATATATATATATATATATCACCTTGATCACCTTGACTCTCGTTGATCTTCGAACTGGTCGAGCGAGAGCCAGTAATTCTTCCATTTGTCCCGATCGCCTGCTAGAGTAGCCCAATGGTTCCTCCTTTCGCGTGGGACACGAAGAGCATCATAATTTTCTTTGAAGGAAGAAATCTGACCATCGGGTTGGCGGTCTTCCTGCAGTGCGCTTAATATCGCGGGGAACCCAGTCGCTCACGGCTCTGGTCCAACGGTTGTCGTTAGAGCGCATCACGTGTCCAGCCCACCTTATTTTACTTTCCTTGGCAAACGCGGCGGCGTCTCTAATCTGCGATCGCTGACGTAGGAGAGAACTTCGAATCCCGTCCCTCACTTGCGTGAAACGGGATACTCCTAGCATCACTCTCTCAATTGCGCGTTCAATGACGCTCACCGCGTTTTCTTCCTGCTTGCGAAATACCCAGGTTTCCGAAGCATAGGTCAAAGCAGGAAGTACGTTAGTAGTAGGTAGTAGTAATGTTGAAGAGGTGAGCAGGTTGTTCCTGGTCTTCCTCACTACATCCTCGATGCTCCTATACGCTCCCCAAGCCGCTCTTCTCCTACTCCCCAGCTCGGGGGTCAGGTCGTTCATCATGTTCAGTTCCCGACCCAGATAAACGTAGCTGGTGCATTCGAATATGTTCGTTCCGTTGACCGTGAATGGGGCATCCGAGACCCATCTGTTCCGCATGAACATCGTCTTTTGTAGATTCAGCTGAAGACCGATGCATCCACATATTTTATCTCGGTCAGCATTCGTTCCGCTCGATGCTAGGTGTTATCAGTACGATGTCATCAGCAAAGCGCAAATGGTGTAGCTGCCGACCATCAATCTTCTCTCCCATGTCGTCCCATTCCAACTTTGGCATTGCGTTCTCGAGGGTGGCTGTGAATATTTTGGGTGAGATTGTATCACTCTGTCGGACCCCCCTTTTCACGTTAATGATGATGTTCTTGTAGAATGGCGAAATTCCGGTCGTGAAGTTACTGTACAACTCTCAAAGTACCTTTATGAACTGAGTAGGGACGCCTTGGTTGTCCAAGGCTTCCACGACCGCTTCCGTCTCAAATGAGTCGAAGGCCTTCTTCAAGTCGATGAAGGTGAGAGAGAGCGGCATCTTGTACTCTCGTGATATTTCGATGAGTTCCGAAACAGTGTGAATGTGGTCAGTTGTGCTAAATCCTTTTCGAAACCCTGCTTACTCGCATGGCTGTCCTTCATCCAGGACTTTTCAATCCTATTAAGGATCACTCTTGTAAAGAGCTTGTAGATGACGGACAGAAGGCAGATTGGACGATAGTTGGCGATGTCATGTGGATCTCCCTTTTTATACAACAACACGGTCTTGCTGGTCTCCCACTGTTTAGGAACCTTGCATTCCGACAGATAACGTGTAAAGAGCCTCGCCAGGGTGTTGATGAGTACTGGCGGAAGGCTCTTCAGTTGTTCTGGTTTTATTCTGTCGAGACCGGGTGCCGTACGATTTCTTACCGACATGATAGCATGTCGTACTTCGGACTGGAGAACCTCTGGAATGACTTCCGTCCGTCTTCCCTCAGATGGTGAGGAGGCAAGTGGACATGGCTGTCGAAGAGATCAGAGTAGAAGCCGTAGATGATTTTCTCCATTCTTCTTCTCGATGCAATGGTTGTTCCCTTCGGGTTCCGGAGAGCGGTCATCCTCGTTTTGCTACTGGCGAAGTCTCGACGAGCATAGCGGATGCTTTTCCCCGCCTCTGCAGCTTCAGCCACTGCTCCACGCTAGCGTATCAGCTCATGAGTTTCAAGAGACGGGCGTCTCTTGGTGGTTTTCAAACTCTCAGCCTTCTCCGTGCAGTCGTGAAGGTGTTCAACGAGCCGGTCATATTCCTCGTCGATATTGTCCATTGCGGAATCTTCCCAAAAGCCGGCTAGCGTAGCGAAGAGATCCCAGTTAATGACAGTTCTGGGATTTCGCTCTCTGAATTTGGCGGCTTCCTTCTCTCCCCTTGTGAAGGAAACTTCCTCGGAGGAGGCGATGGTCCGATCACGCATAGAACTTTGGCACAACAGAGACGTCCGTCAGGCAGAACCTTTTGTTGACGATGGTGTAGTCTATTTCATTACGGTACCCTCCACCAGGTGTTTCCCACGTCCAGCGTAGAGAGGAGGGCTTCTGGAATTGCGGGTTCCCATGGATGGTCTTAGTCGTCATGATGAACTCGGAGAGCCTCTCCCCCTGGTCATTCCATTGTAGGCCGTGGGTCCCGATGTGATGTTCCTCCGGCGTTCTTCTTGGGCGTTGAAATCGCCAATTATGACCTTGTAGGAAGCGTGATCTTCTCGGGAGAGCTTTTCCAGGTCCATATAGAAAGCTTCGACTTCTTCTTCTTTGTAGCTTGATGTTGGAGACTAAGCGACGAAGATAGTCAAAGCTGGTGTTGGGCTACATCTTCTCATCCGCAGACGTCCGATTCGGGTCGCAAGTTATTCGAAAGAGTCGATGTTCTTTGCCATACTCGTGTTGACGTGGACGCCAACTCCACCAACACCTCCACTGTCGCATGTTCCTAAGAACAGTTCTTCTCAAGTTTCATATACGGCGTTGAGAGGGTGACGTCGTCTCGTCTCGGTCAGTTCAATGACGTCGCACTTGATCCTGTTAGCTTGCATCATCAGATCTTCGATGGCCGCTTCCGATGCAAGCGTATGTGCATTATAAGTAGAGATCGTCATCCTCTCCTGACTCCTGCAACCCCGTCCTTCCTGGCCCTAGTACGTGCGCCAGGAAGGACGGGGTTGCGCCGTACTAGGCTTCCCTCCGGAATCAGGAGACTCTTTTCTATTATTGTGACATGCAAAAAAAACTTAAAACCCATGGACAGGTTGCAAGCCTTTAGTCCCATAAGTTTTTGGGAGAACTTCCGCTCTCCCGGAGTGGACATGTGGAGCTTATTTGTTGGAGGCGACTCCAAACCGCCTCCCTTGCACCTCCCAGTCATCCCAGTCACTTGATTGCAGGCTTTTGGCCGGACCGACGTGCTGGATACAAGGATGGTATAAGTCAGTCCTGGCTCAGCAGAAAGAGGGAGCCCATCCTCTGAATCCACCTGCGTCGCTGGGCAAGCACAAGGTCGCTTTTGGCCCGCGATTAGCCCCCTATCCGCCACCTTGGGACGCGCCACGTAGCCTCGCGACTAACCGGCTGTGATCCCTCTAATGAGGAAGATCCGTGGATATATATATATATATATATATATATATAATATACAATACTATAATATACAAACTATGAGTACATTGCAAAAATCAGGAACGAAAAAGAAAAAACCAAGTATTGTAGGATTTTTGGCTGCTAAAACATATGTCTCAAATCTAGGTACCTCCAGACTTTTTCAACGCTACGATAACATACAGACGCGACTCACGCTACTTCTATCCGTACGGACACTTTGATCCACTGATATCGAAGAACCATAGCAGTGATATTGTGACCGAAGAACAGGTATGTTCATTAAGGGCAACCTTTCTTTTGTAAGATTCCTAGAGCATGTAGTCGAGTCAAAGCGACATGAAGCACGGTGTGCTCGCAAGAGCAATTCTGGAGGAACGCGGATTTTGATGGCCCGCAGATGGCCCGCGAGCGGTTCGCTCGGCAATATGCGAAACTTTGCCAAGTTACGTCGTACGGGTGGGTACCGGCCGCAATTCTTTGCTTGCTTCCATTCTTTTTGCTTTTCTTTCTGATTTTTTTTTCGTCTTCTATGTCCCTTTTTTATATTTTTGTTATATTTGCTATATTTCAAGCTGTGTACACGAGTCTGATTGCTACCGGCACCTGGTAGCCTTGCTTTAACTAAACGCTATCAGGCGTTCGAGTGTACGCATTGGGAACGTACGAGCTATATAACCCACACTGTTTTATGCCGAAAGATTCCCATACACTGCAAAAAGGTGCTGTCGCCCAGCACATCGCCAAAAGCCTATAACCTGAAAGGTCAACTGCCTGAAGGAAGCATGGAATCTTTGGCAACAACCATTCGTTTCGTCACGCTGAACTGCCAAAAACTATCAAGTGAGCTCCAACAAGCCGCCCTGTCTAGGCTTCTGCGATATCTCTGTGTGCCTTTTGCTGCACTGCAGGAAACACACATGAGAGATCGAACCGTCATCAGCATCGAAAATTACACCACATTCCGCTTCGATGCTGATGAAAACAAAGTAGATGGCTGCGCGATAGCTGCGAGGAACGATTACAACAACCTGGTGGAAGAATTTGGCATTTCGATCAGCATTCCGATGTGCCAGGAAAATGGTATTATCCAGCGGAGCGCACGTCGGACAACGGTGACCGTCTTGTCGACTTATGCGAACCTCATCAGACGGTCCTCATCATCGCTTCCACGTTTAGGAGGAATCATCGACCGATCATCGATCTGAAGAGCAGCGCACACGGAAGATGTAGGGCTGAAAGACGAAGAATGCAGAACGAAACTCTGCCAACATGCGTCTATTCATACCGGAGTACGGACCAAGAAGAAGCTTAGCGACTTCACAAAGTGCATCCAGGACGCTGCAAGGGAAACGCTCCCGGTTCTATTGCCGCGGAAGAAGTTTGCCTTTGCATCTGCGGAAACAAAATCCACGTACAATTTTGTATGTGTCGCGCGCAGCACAAGTGACTTCAATTAGTCTTAAAGGAAGCTGCGTGGTCAACTACAATAACGAGTGGACTTCAAGACCGATAGAGTTTGAAAAGGCGTGGGAGGACAAGAACCTGGGGAGGATAGGCCTATGCTTTACTAAAACAGTATAGCGGCAAAATGAAAAGATATTCTCCTGTCCTCGACACTGCCAATGGAGTAGCTGTCGGTGAAGCAACCCTTCAAGACCTTGCTGAACCGGCAAGCACCGTCAGCTTCTGAACTCGAGCACGTTCATTGGCCGACATATACGGTTAACGACGAGCCACCGACCGAGTCGGACGTTCTAGTCTGTATTCAAAAATGAAGAATGGAAAATCTGGTGGAGACGATGGGATTAGCGCAGAAATGCTGAAATATCTTCTTCCGCCTGGGATTCGTGAGCTGGCTAAGATCATCCGTTCAATATGGATAGACGAAAGGGTACCTGACTCGTGGAGATGCAGTATCGTAATTCCCCTCCACAAGAAGTTATCCGTCACGGACCCTAGGAATAATCGAGGAATCTCTTGGCTGCGTGTTATGTATCAGGTTGAGTCGAAAGTTCTCGGACAATGTAGTAGTGATGACTTCTAGAGATCATCACTCAGCAAAGAGCTGATAAAAATGGACGTTTGGGACGCCCGATGGAGTTGGATTTGGACTTGCCGAGACAGGTGGAAGCCGATCCGTATAGTCGATCGGATAGGTGCGAAAACTAGGTCGATGGGTACCACATGCTCTGTCGCAGTATGAAATGGACTGCCGCGCTTTCTCTCCACAAGCTCAAACGCACCCACACGTGACTTGAGCACCAAGTCACCGGGGATGAGAAGTGGATTTCCTATTCTAACATTCACCAGCGTGCTGACAAAGGTACGGATGCAGAAGACGTCCCTAAACTCAACGTACACGCCAAAAAGTTTATGCTCTGCATCTGGTGGAGCGTACACGACGTTGAATACTGGGAACTGCTCGCTTAGGGATGTACAGTGACCGCAGACGTCTACGTTGAGCAACTGAGGAAATTGAAGACTAATCTCGAAAATGCACGCCCGCAGTAGCGCGAAGTCTAATTCCACCACGACAACACTCGGCCGCACATTGCAAGAACGACCAAGGCCGAACTGATGAAATTCAGCTGGACCATCTGCCTAAACGTTGGCAGAAGACCATCGATGCAAATGGGGCATACTTCAAATGATTTACAGTTATCGTTTGAAAATTGAAAAATAAATAAAAATATTGTCAATTTGTCCGAGAACTTTCTACTCAACCTAATACAAAGTATCGGAGCGGATTATCCTGGACCGACTAATTAAACATCGCGAAGAAACAACGCTTGACCAGCAAGCTGGCTTCTGTCCTGGCCGATTTACGACTGACCAGATCGTCAGGAGAGTGATCGAAATCTGGCAGCGGTATTCAAAGGCAATGCATTTAGCGTTTCTAGACTTTGAAGGTGCGTTCGACTCTCCTCGCCGAGGTCGTCTTCTCAACGCGCTTCGCGCCGACGGAGTATCAGGAAAGTTCGTTCGCTTGCTTGATGACATGAATCAACGAACAACTGCTGTAGTTCGAACACCCGCCGGATGTACAACACCGTTTTAGGTGGTAACTGGAGAAAGACAAGGGGCAGTGGCAGGACTATTCCTGTTCAATTTCGCTATCGACGACATTACGCGAAGAACATTAGATCAGTGTCCTGCCAAGATCATTCTAGCACCATCAGGATGCCCCTTGATCGATCTTAAGTTTGCTGACGATGTTATTATATTCGCGGAAAGCAGCACGAAACTTCAACATGTTGTCAACTTTGTATCGAAGCTGGCTGCAGCCCATTGACTACGTCTAAGCCTGATAAATGCAAGAAGAGCAGTGGATCTCTTCGAGACGAGCGGGAATCAGGGTGGACGGACAACAGATAGAACTCGTCGATGAGTACTGTTACCTGGGCTGTACGCTGAAGAACAACAGCAGCCACGAGAAAGATATTCAGCAAAGATGCGCTAAGGCCACTTCTGCATTTAACTCCTTAACGAAATGCCTGTGGTCCGCTCCCGTCACCAACGAAGTCAAGCTTCGAGTCTACCTATCCGCCATTCGCCCTATCATGATTTACGGATCGGAGGGTTTGGGCAGCACCATTCACGGTGGTGGAGAGGCTTGATTGCATGGAACGAAGCTGTTTAGACGGCTACTTGGCTACTTTTGGCCTAGGGTATGCCACAGTGAAGATCTTTATGCAGAAATCGATGTGGTGTACGGGCGGATGACACGTGGAAGATATGGACATCTTCCACCGCCATCGAAAGTGGCTAAAGTAAATCGTCCTCGCTTCTTTGGTCATATATTAACGAGACCAGCAGATCGCCTTGTTCAACGAGTTCTGAGGAGTTTGACGGGTTCGAGCTGGAAGAAACCACCTGGCCGAAAACCGAAGTTCTGAACTGAAGTGGAGAATGAGGATCTGAGGACACTCGGCGTGGATAGGCGGTTCAGGCGAGACGCAAGGTTTCGCAGAATATGGAATAGTGACGAATAGATTGATTCTGTGCAAGCACTCGCAAAAGATCGAGAAGGTTGGACAGAGCTGTGTTCAAGGAAGGCTTACCTCGGCGAAGGTGCGAGCAATCGCGTCAGACGATGACATCAGCCTGCCGATTAAGTCAAGTAAGTCATGTAGATCTATATTGTATCTGTATTGTTCTTAACTTATTGTGCTAGATTTGATCTTGTTTTTCTTTTAAAATTTGGTTCAAAATTGTATTTATTTCCATGTATCTTTTTGTTTGTAATGAAGGGAGGGTAGGCGAAGAAACAGAAAAAGAACACTAACATAGAAATAAATACAATGGCTGTGACCAACGAGCTGGCGCCATATCAGGACCTTTGCGGGTTTTGACCTACGAGGTCAGAGGCGGGGCATCGTTACTAGTTAATTCTGGCGGCGCAACTCTAACAACTGGTGGTCCGCTAACATCACGATTTCGTGGCTATCAAGGTGAGCGCTGGTATGCTTTTCTGACGTTGCTTTCAAATAATCTGTTTGCTAAATCATATCTTGTGGGATGACGAGGCGTTTGAGAGAGTAGATTATACGTGTCTTTGATTTTTTCCAGGCTCTGAAGAAGGTGACGACGCCGAAACGTTAGCCAGAATAAAGATCAATAACGATCTTGGTTCTGCTTAAAAAGTAATACACAATCCGAAATAAATACAATTTTGAAGCAAATTTTGAAAGCAGATGCAACATAGATCTATATAAAAATACAAGATACAGCAAATATAACAAAAATACGAAATAAGGAAAATAAAACGCTTAAAAATCAGAAAGAAAAGCAAAAGGAACAAAAGGGATGACGTCACTTGGCAAAATTTGGCGAATTGCCATGCGAACCGCTCGCGTGCATTTCAAAACCACGCTGCTTCAGCGTGAGCGCTCGTATGACTACCCCATGTATCATGTCGTTTTGACCGACTATACTTCCTTTTTCTTCTATGAGAAAGAGAACACAGAACTAGACGTGAGATAGACATCAACACAATAGAGCTGCTACGCGACAGAAAACAACATTGTGGAGTATGAATACGTACTCATTCGTTCCAGTAGTTTCATTACTAGCAGGATCTAAACGACATGAAGCACGGTACAGTAAGCGGTTGCGCTGGAAGCGGTGGAATGCGGTGGAGCGTAGTAGTTAGTATCGAATGAGGACCTACTCAAGCACTTCTCATCGCTGCCGTTTGCAATGGTTCCACCTCTATTCCACCCCTAACTCCACCGCGTCGCTTCGAGCGCAGCCGCTTACGCAGCTGCACCGTGTTTCATGTCGTTTTGATGCGACTATACCTACTCATTGACACAGTTCGCTGCCGCTTGAAAAGTTGAGCTGTTTGTAATTTCGTTCTTCTGGTGTTATCATCAAGCTGAGCAATTTACGGTGTTAACGACCAGACAGATTATTAACGTGAGATTTTCACCTGAGCGTTGAGGCGTCACTTTATCCCTCATTGAATAGCTGAAACATCAGCGTAGTCCTCAAACACATTCATAATAAGTATAAAATTATTTTTCGTTTACGCGTTTAGTGACATTTTAGACCAACCAATTTTTTTGTTCATCTTCGTTCACTGAAATAAACGTGTATGTGCATCTGGTATGCTGAATACGAATGTGATATCCATTCATCATAGGTGAACAACTGTGTGTAGTGTAATGGTTCTTTACATACTGAGCCAGTTGAAATTTTATCCTCTTCATATTGTTTTATACACTAACTGCGAAGCGTGCGCTGGTTCCCTTGCAGAGCAGATTTCAAATTATGGATAAAATATTTCATATTATCAAAATATCTATCCGAACGATGACTGCACAAATCCGAGAGATACTTACTTTAATGCAAAACGGTGACTGTACTGAAACAGTACATACTATAACGAAGAATGGATCTCATACTCCTAGTTATTGATGGGAGTCTCTCTATGTAACAAGTTTGGGAAGATTCTAGAGGAGACAAGCAAGCAAGGCCAATAAATAGTATAGTTTTCAATGCGTTCAAGATATATAATACATGTAATCCCGTTACCGCTGAGAGATCTTGCAAGCTCCAGTTCTGTTCCCGTTTGGGTATTGAAAATTTCTCCCTAGTTTTTCGAACTCGTGTGTCTCATAATCATAGTGATGGTGTCCCTCGTTCTTACATTATCCTTGTCGTCTACGCTATTCTTCCCGTACTACATGCCTAAACAACAATCTTATAACAAATGTGTTCAATTCATACATCATTATCTTATATGAGTGGACATAATCTCAAAATCTACATTTTCCACACTTTCTATATCTTCCACGAATTGTTCTGAATAGAGAGGAACAGGAAGAAAAATGATTGTACTCGACGTAAACTGTTTTAGCTCACAGCTGCTGTGAGGAAAAAACACAGAGGATCCTTAATATTTGTCTCCAACTGCCATACACCTTCAAAACGAGAAAATCTCATCAGGTTCGTGTGCACTCCTCCGGTATCAAGATAATGTGCTTCCGGTAACAAGATAATTTGCAGAATTTGAGACTACAGAGAAATCCGTCTGAACCTAACTTTCTATAGAACTGCCATCCAATGGCGGTTGAAGCAGACGTTATGGAAGTGATCCATTTCCTGTCCGATAATATCCAGAAAACATCACATTATTCTTTTTATATTTTTTGCATCACCAGTATTTTCTAGTTACTTTTCTCGCTAAATGTTGGAAGTGAGAAAAGGAAACCACTCAGAAACCTACTATATGCGGTGTCAACAGACAAGTTAGATCTCCATTTTGGGCTTCAATCCCTCCAACTGTGTTGAAGTCTAGGAAGCCGTTCCACTGCGATCCTTGTGTCTATATAAAAGCACAGAAATTCCGTAAAGACATCGGAATTACTTCTTCATCTCCCCTTCCTCTAGTTTAAATTATAAGAGCTTTCTGTCGACTTTAAATGGGAATAACAGATATTGATAGTCTTTTTCTCCTTCATTGCGCTGTAGCTTCAATTTTCTTCTCCCATAATTTGCAACAGATAATGAAATACACAATTATTATAGTCTTGAGCATCCACTTTTTCATAGAATTGATGACGTGGGTAGCAGGAGGTGGTTTTAGCAACTAAATACATGCAGATTTAGGGAACTTCGGAAGTTTACAGAAATAACAGTGCGAGGTGGATGTCGAAAAGAACTAGAGAACGAAAACGAAGAGTTCGCTCCTTCATGTGAACCACCGACCTGTAACGAAAGTGACGATCACCTAATAGGTTTGTATCCTACGAAATCAATTCACGTTTTGCCAATTTTTTGACTAGCGCAAATTAGGGATCTTTACTGAGGTTTCCTTATACGAACTAAACTAGCACTTACTCGATCTTAAAAAGAAAGCTCTAGAAGTGCGCCTTTCAGAAACTCATCGGTTCTACATCTCCTTCGAGAACAGCATTTGCAACGACTACATTACAGAAAAGTTTTTTTCTCGTGTATCACAACTACTAGTTCCAGTGGTTGTGAAGAGGCACATCTATGAAGGTGTGCACGTGTTCTAGCTAACTAGTAAACTTTGAACGTTTGAAGCTTAAGCTATTGTTAGGTGCTGGGATCCCTCGTCACGCATTCATAGCTGTAGACGACTTCGCGAGCATCAAAGAGCTAGGAGATTACTTGAATTTTTTACGTGCAAATGATGCCGAGTATATGAAGTAAGTTACAAAACGTTTTATAATGCCCTCCAAGGTTATCTCTAATATCATCTTCTCAGCTCTCCATCAGCAAGTGCTGGTAAGGCCAAGTGTTTGTCCGTCTAAGGGGGTTGGGGGGAGGGGGGTTAAAGTAGGAGCATTACAATCTTTTTAAACTGGGGTGGCGAGAGTGGGACAGCGAGCCACGGATCACTCAACAAATGCGGAATAGTGCAGGTGAGGAACTGAGTCCTTAGGATGGAATAATCAAGCAAAATCAGTACTACGATGGAAAGCGGGGAAGCAAGAGACGCACATAGCTGATACACAACAGTTCTTCTAGTAACTGTTTCAATTTTGCTGTTTGTCAATGTTAACCTAATCCGCTCCTTGGTTGTCTTCTGTCCAGTAATGGTCACTCTAATACTAGGTTGATACTACAAAAGCGTGTTATGCAATGCACTTCCACATATTTTCAAAAACGAACGTACCGATCCAATAATGACCACAATATCTAATTCTATTTACAGTGCATTGAGTGTGAACCAAATATACAAACGGATCACAAACTTACAAATATATAGTTGGTACCGGCGTCTTCGAATGGATTTTTCATTGTCCTTTTTTGAGGTACTTTGAATGGACTGCTAGTTTTCGAAAACCTACAACCTACCGAAGCAATGCTCTATGCAAACTTTGCGAAGATATCTACAATGGAGAAAGATTGGTAATAAAAGACATTGCAAAGTACTACGATGAGAACCAGTGCATTTAGTACAGTACTAGTACAGTAGATTTCCAAACATAGTAAAATATGATATAGTCCCTACAATGTTTTGTTGTTGTATTTTTTGCACAGGTTTATTTTATTTCTTTTGTGACACTGTAACTACTCCAACATAACATTTTCTGAATAAGCTCACATATAAATCAAACAACGCAATTTCAGTAATTGCGTATAGTCGGATCAAAATGACATGAAGCACGGTGCAGTTGCGTAAGCGACGTGGGAGAGATAGTGGTTCGAATCAGGGACCATCCCAAACTGCAACGAAGAATGGTGCTAGAAGAAGTCGCACTATGACCCTAACCGCTACGCTTCTCCGATCTTCGAGTCACTTGGGCTGACCGCAGAAGACGGTCCGCTGTTTGGTGCTTATTGAGCGCACGGTCATGAACGTCCAATAACATCAAACGCAGAGCCGCCCGCGCTGCTGTGAACTGGCAGCCTTGCGCAACTGCGTCGGGCTTCATTTCGTTTTGACCCCACTGTAGTCGTTCGGGAAACCCTCAGTAATCGTGAAAATGGTTTTGCAGAGGATCGCATCTTACGTATCACTGTAAACGAAGTAACACGTTGTTATACTTCCTAATTAAAGGCATCACCAAACGAATCTGGAGTGATGCGGGTTTCAGGTGGGTTATGCCGGAGCGCTCTCTTCTACAACGAGTTCGATTGGAGTGGGCCAGCATTGTGCACGCGTCGCATCTTCCGGGCCGTTTTTATGACAAGTAGGAAGAAATGGGCGGAATCATCCCCTCCTCATTATCTATGACCCGTATAGGCATAAATCACCTGAAACCCGCACCACCGCAGATTCGCGTGGTGATGCCTTTAAGATAGGAAGCACTTGATGTTCGAGAATTTCATGTGGTTGGTAGGGGTAACATTACCAACACGGGTCTTTTTTCACCATGTTCAGTAATATCTCTTGGTGAATTGCTTCACATATTCAGTGTTGTTTTTTTTTTTTTTAAATGCCGTATGTTATAAATTATCTATAACCTCATTGTATAATAACAATGTATAAGTATGCAAAATTCACGACTTCCACAAAACAGTGTCATACTGCAATAAGTGTGGTCCATGGTTCTACAAGCTGTCTGTAGAGCGCTCGTTCCTTTAGCAGTCGATTACCACCGTCATCCACGCGGCAACAACGTATTCTAGTTTTTCGTCATGAAAATTGACTCAATGCGGAGATTGGAAAGAAACAATGAAAAGATGATGTAGAGAAACAGACGACTGAAGCAGCAGAAAGATGTAGAAATATGGAGATGAATGCAAAAGCTCCATTAGTGTGATGGAATTGGAAGTAAGATAATCTCCAGTAGACATGACATCTCTAGCAGACAACTCAAGTTCCACTTGCTGCAAAGACAACTTCTGTAAGTTCCGAACAAAATCCCATATTCAGATGTATTTTGGGACGTTTTACACTCGTCTAAATCAATATGTGGGCTTGAACTGGATATATGACGTTCCGACCGAACTTAGATCTGAGCGGACGCGCCCCATGCTTCTTAAAGGCATCACCCCACGAATGTGAGGTGGTGCAGATTTCAGGTGGAGTATTCGTGTACGGGATGGGAGAGTACAGAGACGAGGGTGATTCCGTCCATTTCTTCCTAATTGCCGTAAAAAACGGCCCGGAAGATACTGCGCCAAAACGCCTGGCTTCAGGCGTTTTGGCGCAGTATTTTCTACAGGGAGTTCGACTGGAGCGCGGCAGCCTTGTGAGCCGCCGCATCTTCCGGGCCGTTTTTTACGGCAATTAGGAAGAAACGGACGGGATCACCCCCTCTCCGTAGTCTCCCACTCCGCATACGAATACTCCACATGAAATCTGCACCACCTTAAATTCGTGGGGTGATGCCTTTAAGCAGGCCAGATAGAAGAAGGAATGTATAAAGCACAGGAACAACGGGCGTTACGATATACGCGTCATCCGGTTGAACACATTTGGCGCCAACACTATACAGAGAATTGGGTTGGCCCATATCCTCTAAGTCCTAAGGTCTAAGCTTAGATTCCCACAAAACTAAACAAAAAATGAACAACAAACCAATCAATAATATGTGCCCCGTTCTTGTTCACAACTTCGTCCCAACGTTAAGCAAGCTGTTCAATGTCTGTTGTTGTCGCTATTAGCGTTCAATGCATGCGGAACCCATGCGCCCAACTTCTGAGCCTTTCTCATCGAGTGAAGATGATACTGTGGGCGGATACCATTAGCTCTCGCAGTTCTGTCGTCGCTGATCTTCGTAAATAAAACTGAAATATCAAAATGAACAGGGTGTCCGGTGTGATGCATGTCCTTGAGGTCGAAATGCCATTTTCGAATCGCTTGAAGCAATTGTGAGCCGTACTAGAAGGTATCGCTTCTTTTCCATACAATTCACACATCTATCGAACAGCTGGCATTCGCACTTAGGTTAAAAGCAGCATACCACGAAGATGACGTAGTGAGTTAAAGACATCACCCCACGAATCTGGGGCGGTATTGGTTTCCGATGGCTAAATACTATACTAGGTCGTAGATTGCAGAAACGGGTGTAATAATGCTCATTTCTTCCTAATTGCCGCTCGGAAGATTCGGCGCGTCCACGAGGGTGGCGGGGTCCAATAGAACTCGTCATAGAAAACAGCGTCCCGGAGCTCTCGAAGTTCTATTGAAGAGCACCATCCTTGTGCATGAATCAATCCTCTGGGAGGTTTTTTTTAAGGCAATTAGGAAGAAATGACCTTAATTCTACCCGTTTCTGCATTCTACGACCCCGTATAGTCTTTAGCTATCGGAAACTAAAACCATCCCAGATTTGTGGGGTGATGCCTTAAAACCGCTAGACAAGCTAGGGATGTTGTTGTAGATTGCGGGATCAGGGGTGGTTCCGCTCATCTTTCCCTAAGCGTAGTAAAAAAACTACTTCGAAGACTTCGTTTTTCACGACGATTTGAGTTGCAACGCGCCACCCTTGTACACGCGCAGCATCCAGATTCGCAGCGATCGAAAGCCAGTGAGTTTCCCTGGACTGCTTCTCAAGTGAAACCAATGAATATGTTGCTGAGGGGACCAGAACGAATACAGAGAAGAGCGTTCCAACCTCGTAGGAACTGAAGCAGTTCTCACGCCTTTTTTTTAAGGAGGATTAGGGAGAGTTGAGCAGAACCACCGCGGATCCCGCAATTGACATCCCCATCTCTAGCTTTCTCGCTGAGTTCCTCATAACGTCAGTTTCGCGGTATGCTGTCTTTAAAGGCATCACCCCACGAATCTGAGGTGGTGCAGATTTTAGGTGGAGTGTTCGTATACAGGATGGGAGACTACGGAGAGGGGGGTGATTCCGTCCATTTCTTCCTAATTGCCGTAAAAAACGGCCCGGAAGATACGGCTTCGGGCGTTCTGGCGCACTATTTTCTACAAGGAGTTCGAGTGGAGCGCGCCTGCCTTGTGCGGCGCCGCATCTTCCGGTAATTAGGAAGAAATGGACGGAATCACCCCGTTCTCCATAATCTACTATCCCGTATACAAATACTCCACCTGAAATCCGTACCACCTCAGATTCGTGGGGTGATGTCTATACAGAACGTTAGGACTTAAGGGGCAACCCAATACGTTACTTATACATTAGTCAAGTCTTAGTTAAACGCACTATAACAATGAGGGAAGCAACATCTTGATTGATCAGTGACAAATAACTGCTAGCTATAGTCGAGTCAAAATGGCCTGAACGTGGCGCACTTGCGTAAGCGGCTGAGCTCGAAGGAGAGCGAGCGTTGGGATCCAGGTAGGACCCTCGCAGGCTCTTAACATCGGCATTCCAAGCAGGCTGTGAAGTTATCTATAGTCAGGTCGTTTTGACAGGAATATGTATGATTCGCGTCTCCTCTCAGATGCTGCACATCTCTAATTCATTATTCTACGAGGTTGTGCTTTGAATGTCTTTGCTGCAGGTAGTCAAAACGTTTCACTAATGCCTTCGTAGATATACGGAAAACCATTAGGGAGGGTGTAGCGCAGCCGGCTAGAGGTGCCGCTTCTTGCACGATCGATCCGAGGTTCGAAGCCGCCCTAGTGCTCATCAAGGCTTTCATTCCTCCAGGGTCGATAAATTGGTGCCAGACTTGTCTGAGAGGATAAAAACACTGACTTGACACATCAGCTAGCCACCGCAAGTCATTGTGTGGGCCAGTTAGACGTTCGTAAACCTCAAACGATTCTGAGTTGAAGTGAACGACAGACACTTCATCCTTAATACGGAGAAACGGACCAGTTATTTTCCCAAATTGAAACTAGAATAATTGGATTGCACTGCAAAAGAGATTGGTCCCAACGCGAAATCGCGTGTGTGCAGACGGGTTTAAACGATCCGAAGCTTGATGCAGTGTGTAAAGTGTTGCGCTTGAAGAAGCGCAGTGGAACCAGCGGTTGCGATCGAGCTGGGGCTATCGTCAGCTTTGCAATATGAGTGAAATTAACAATGGTCCCATCTCGATCGCAACGCCGATTCACCGAGCCGCTTTAAGCGCAAATGCTGGGACACTGCATCACGGTTGAGGTCATTTTGATCCGAGTGAGCGTAATTTCCCGTCTTATTTCAATCCAATTGCTCCTTGTTTTCTAGTGAGAACTAAATTAAGAAATATGCAAGTTTATATCTGCCTAGTTCTTCCGTATCGACATCTTTTGTTCAGAATTGGCGCACTTACAGGTGTATGACGTGTTGAACGTGTCATATAGAAGTAACCATACAAGAGCGACTCGTGTCAGCCTCTTGTCCGGAGACGATCCGCGGTCGTTTCAAACACATGCACCACAGATCCTGCCGAAGCCTCCTCTATCTACTTCTGCGTTGTTTTTGGACATCATTGCTTGCTTCGAACTGAATGGGAAATTCGATTGCATACATTTCTCTTCATGTGACGACCTTTCACTTTTATTAGACACAATCCCCGAGTTCTTCCTCGGAAATCCGATTTTATTTTTACGCTTGTCGCTGTTGCAATACTTATGACGAGCAATTATATCCGTGCAATATTTCATATAGTCGGGTCAAAACGACACGAATCGCGACTGTAGTATGGCGATGCGTTTGCGTACGCGCTCGAATCGGCGCGGTGGAGGCAGCAGTTGGAACCGAGTTAGGACCGTCGCAAACTGCAGCGATGGGTGGTGCCAGCAAGATTTCATCATACTCCTAACCGCTACGCTCCACCGAGGCGCCTCGAGAAAAGCCGCGTACGCATTTGCGCACGTGCTTTATGTCATTTTGACCCTACTACATCTATGCAAAGAAGAGAAACAGAAACATTGTATAGCCGGAGCAAAACGACCTGAAGCTCGGTGCTGTTGCGTGAGCGGTTAGGGTAGCTGTTGGGATCGAAGTGGGACCATCGCTAGCTGCACTCGGACTGCAGCGATGATTGGTGCAGGCAAGGGTCCCATCCGTTACGCTCCTCCTCACTGTTTCGAGCGTAGCTTACGCAAATACACCGAGCTTCAAGTAGTTTTGACCTGACTACACTGAAGTTCGTGGTAAGGTAAGCTGCAGCACGTAGTGCATTCCAACAGTCCTCCTCCACTGCAACTACAGCACAGCACGAAATGGATGCCGTTACTACTAGAGCTGTACATCTGCTTTCCGACCCTATCGTCCAGATATAGTCACTATTTGCAAGCATAGAGGAAGTTATTGAGTACGAAAGCATCCCAATAGATCTGTTTCGTTATCTCCTGAGGTCTCATGGCGATTGCCTGAAGATCACATGTTACATATTCACTGCTGCAAACAATTTTCACTTCTGGGAGTAGTGGGTGATTCATCCTACCCACATTGATATCTTTCGTCATTTTTGTCCGTGTAAGCTTCATAACCTTGTTCTGTAGATACTACAGCAGCGTGGTCCGTCATCCGGGGCGTGAAATTTCGGACTTTATTTGCAGATCTATATGTATAGATCTTCTCTAGTCCTCTGTCGGAGAAATGTAATTGTGGTTTTGTGTCGTCTTTTCTAACACTGTCATTGCTTATGTTTATACAAGCAAAAACTAGAAGTCCTAAATTGGCATGTATTTTTCGTCACGTCCTAAAACCTTTGGATTTATATGTCGTGCTCAAATTCGAGATCTTAAACATTTATCAGCCTTAGAGTTGGTACATCCGGACTATTGTGATACGAACACTGTGGTAACGGTTTTAATCCAGATTTATACTTATAAGGCGACTACTAGATTAGAGAATGATTCCTTTCTTCCGCTGTACGTAATTGATTTCTCGTAAAGAGATCTCGGAAGATGTTCTGTTTATGCGCAATCTACGCTGCCTTTGCGTGCTTGATTCTTCAAGACAATCTCATTCTTCTTCACGCTTAGTTTTGTGGCTCCTCTTCTATACTACTTAATTTCGATCTGTCAGTTAAGAAATGTGGATAGTTTGTGCAGCACTGGTCCGGTTCTGAGGTAGCTATGTGCGCCTTGATATTGACTTCCAATATGAACAATTTGTCCGTTATTATTTTTTGTATGTAGTTAGAATTTTGCCAAAAAATTCTA
The DNA here is from genome assembly GCF_031761385.1 of Necator americanus. Classification (NCBI taxonomy): domain Eukaryota; kingdom Metazoa; phylum Nematoda; class Chromadorea; order Rhabditida; family Ancylostomatidae; genus Necator; species Necator americanus. The sequence continues at coordinate 19,420,260 of NC_087374.1, forward strand.
TCATGAGAAAAATGGTTGTACTTGGGTTATGTTGAAAGTGAATTGAATTTGGAATTTATTGCTTACCATTATTTTAGATGATCAACACCATCCAAAGCATCACCTCCCATTATATGCACACCTACGCTTTACTCATTCCAAGTAGTACGGAAGTGGCATAGAAATGATTTAATCTTTTTCAAACCACTTGTTACAGCCGGAGACACTCATTTTTATAAAACGGTAATAATGTAAGGAGCCGGCTTCATAATGGTGGTACTAGTGCTTTTTGGGGAGTTCTTCTCGTTCGCACTTTATTATTTCCATGAGCAGTTCTAGCAGTTAATAAACGATACGAAAGAGTTAACTGCTTTAGAGATTGCCAAACAGAACCATCATTTTTGGCAACCAATATTGTTTTCAGATGTCGATGAATCATAGCGGTCATCCACAAGATATCAATCACTTTTATAACAACGTGGATGTTGATGCTAACCAAGCAGGAAGGATTGGTCCTATGCAGCACCCAGTGGCATATCAACCGTCCAATGGACCCAAGGTCATGACATCAGTTCAAGAAAGTCAGCGAATGGTTGTAGATCAACACCAGCTATCAACGGTACCGAAAATAATGTTTCCAAGGCAACAGTTCCAACCTTACATACATCCTGGACAGATTCAGATGCAAGGAAGCACCCAGATGCCTATTCAGTATCCATATTGCCCTGTTACTTACATTCCTGCTTCACCTGGTCAAATTTCTTGCAATTATTCTGCAATAGCTAACGGTAATCGAATGTATTCTCGAGGTTATATAGCCCATTCAAAGTCTGGGACGAGAGTGACGACTGAAGAAAAACCGCCACCGCTAGCTTATTCTCCAAATCCCCAACGAACGAACCTGCCTGCGACATTCACTCTTCCTTCCAAAGCTGTGGATGACGTAGGGTCCGTTTACCAGTACGGGATTGACGACTGCGATTGGCTCTGCGTTCGGGTAAGTCCACTCTTTTTGTTCCCTATGCTTGTATCTGAATTTCTCTTTCACTTTTCCTTTCTTTCATACAGATTAACTGGTTTCTCATTTCTTTGTGAGATGGTTGTGTTCGAAGAGAACGTAAATTGTGAAGATAATAGTATCCACCCGAGTCTCATAGAAATGAGACAGTACAACTACATTATTCTTTGTTTTAGAGGTGAACCGTACCAATTCGGATGGAGGGGGACCCTCGCTCGCAACACTCTTCGCTGTGAATGAAGTGAAGCTAACGATGGTCTACCTCGATCCCAACCGCTAGCTCTACCACCCTGCTTTGAGCGCAACTGCGCGTTCATTTCTTTTGGACCCGGCTGTAGCCGAAGTCATCACCAGCCCAAAGTGAAATCGCAGTAACGCAAACCGCACCTTTGTTTTTTTTCTTTGCTTTTGTAACAATAGTATCACTTATCTCCAAGCAAAAAGTTTCAAATTGAGATAAACGGAACGAAATGAGTTTCGAGAATAAATGAAAGCTGCGTTAATGGTCGGAGGTAAAATGTAGTTGGGTGGGGGTGAGAGGGCAGTCGGTGGCGCCGTTATTTCTGGAAGTAGATAACTAAATCGGGCCCCTATTCCTTAAGCATTAGTCTTAAAGGATCTATGATATGTAAGATAAAGTTACAAAGAGAAGTAAGATAGAGCGTCTAGAAATAAGGGAGCCACTGAGATGTCCCTTCCAGACACTACATTTTAACCTGGTAGAGTAAATGAAAGTAGCATCTGTTGCTGCAGATACGTACTTGGGACCATTTTTTGGTTCTGAGTACGTACAGTAGGGTCAAAACGACATTAAAGGCATCACCTCACGAATCCGAGGTGGTACAGATTTCAGGTGGAGTATTCGTATACGGGATAGTAGATTATGGAGAGGGGGTGATTCCGTCCATTTCTTCCTAATTGCTGTAAAAAAAACAGCCCGGGAGATGCGGCGCGTGCACAAGGCTGTCGCGCTCCAGTCGAATTCTTTGTAGAAAATAGTGCTCCAAAATGCCCGAAGCCGTATCTTCCGGGCCGTTTTTTACGGCAATTAGGAAGAAATGAACGGAATCACCCCCCTCTCCATAATTTTCTATCTCGTATACGAATACTCCACCTGAAATCGGTACCACCTCAGATTCGTGGAGTGATGCCTTTAAGCACGTACGCAATTGCGTATGCGGCTTCCCTCGAGGCGGTGCGGTGGAGCATAGCAGTTATGAGCGTACTGGAACCCTTGCTGGCACCACCCATCGCTGCAGTTTGCGATGGTCCTACCTTGGTCCTAACTGCTGCCTCCTCCTTTCGATCGCGTACGCAAATGCACCGTGCTTCATGTTTTGACCCGATTATATATAGTTGGTTCAAAACGCGCTCGAAACGGGCCCAGTGGAGGCAGCAGTTGGGACCGAGGTGAGACCATCGCAAACTGCAGCGATATGTGGTGCCAGCAAGGGCTCCAGTACGCTCCTAACCGCTATCCTGCACCGAACCGCCTCGAGAGAAGCAGTGTACGCAATTACACCTTGCTTCATATCGTTTTGACCTCATTATGCGTAGCTGTAGATTGCTGCTAATCCATGGTTGTAGTGCATACGACTTAGTTGTGTAGCTGTTCTAGTTAAATGTTGGCCGTACTCAAAGCATTTTTGTTCCCTTAATCGTTAGGGTAACGTGCAGCTCACCATCCACATATTTTGAAGTTTAATTTATGGCTTGTGTTGGAAAAGGATAAAAGAGAACACTTTTAGTGTATTACTATTTGGTTTAATAAATTGTACAGAATTCACTTCTTTCCTTTTAGACCGTGGCTATTTTGATCGGCGAGTCAGGGTTTAAACCGCTCAGCGATCTCCAAATTTCGAAAGGTTGCGTCGTGTTCATCGTTGTTCTGCAGGATCGTAACAAAAACACTACACGTGCTTCTGTGTATATCGTAGACACCCATATTAAACATGTTATGGTGAAACACTTCTCTTTATGTTGCTTTTCGTGAAGTTGTATATGCAAAACCTTTCCAAAATTAGTACATTAAGCCAGGAACCTACTTTAGCTTGGAAAATGCTCATCAAGTATGTATGTGCTTGCGGTTTCCTTGAATGAACTCGGACGTGAAGCCCTGCATCCTGGCCTGCAATGGGTCGAGCGGATCAAGTAAGTGTAGCGACGCAGTTATTGGCAGTTGAACTATTTCATGTCTAGTATTTTAGAAGTTACGACCTTGTTTTCTCCATTAATTTGCTCGGACATGACGAAGTCTTCAAGTCAAAGCTGACGAATTTCTTCGGGTCCAAGCTAAAATACTATGGTTCGTTCGCTTCAGTTCATGTGCTCTGTTGCCTGCTTATTAAAACAATACTCTGAAATAAGCGAACGAGAGAAAACCTTGAAAATCTAACTTTCGTAGTTAAAGAGTTTGCGAAGGCAAAAATCACATTATAGCGGGATGCAGGTTGAAGTAATGATAACTAATTGACTAGTCCACGCTGACAGTGCGGCGTGGAACATCTCTTGTAGTACGTTTGATCGCTGGGTGTTTTGAGAATTTTGATGATTAGGCGTAGAGCTTCGTACCTAGTGAGATTGTTTTTTATTTTGGTAACTTTTGAGCAGAACAAAATCCTTGTGTATGTGTTCGATCCTGATTGCTTTTCTCTTTAATTTTAAAGAGATAGTAGCTACGTAGATTCCTATCACATTTTCTTTTTCTTTTTTTTCATAAATTTACTTGTTTTATTCATAACTCAGACATTCTCTGTCATGAGTAGATTCATGTGGTGGTATTTTTTGGTATTTCATTTTGAAGACTCATTCATTTTCTAGCGTGAATATTTGTGTTTTCAGCTTTTGCAAATTTGCGACAGAATGGACGTCTCGTACAAAGTGCTGTTCTTGTTGCGAGGTACGCTCGATTCCTGGAGAAGGTAGAAGGGAGGAAGAAAAATTATGAAAGGCTGCACGACCGTATCGCCCCAGAAAGTGCTGGAGACAACATTGAACAAAACGATCTGTCGATAGAAGCAGGAGACAACTACTTCTGTAGTATTACTGGACGCACAGGAAGTACAGCCGATTCTTGTTCTGATGCGAATGTTTTACCACAAAATCCTTTTCCAACAGTTATTGTCCAAGAAAACATGAATATAGCGTACCCTGATGAAGACTTGATCTCTGTCCAATGTGGAGAAGAAGCAGTCACTACGGTCAGTAATCAGGAAGTAGTTGACGGAACTTCATCTTTAGTGTGTGAGCAAGCTAATAAGGAAGGATGGAGTAATTCGGCTGAAAGTTATAACGGCGATTGTTATGAGGTTCACCGAGAACTTACATCTCTCCTGTCTGATGCCGGTGACGACCTGACGAAAGACATTATCGAATCGCCCTCAAACATTGGTCACTATATTTCTTCTGACTCGCGATTGGTAAGCATTGCACGTTACACGATATATTGTGCAAGAAAAGAAAGAGAAATGCTTGTTTCTGAGTACTAACGTATATTAGAAATTCAAGTGAAATTACGATCCAGTCCTAAGAAGACGTTTATGCAAGTGTGCCTGATAAACACCGGAGCATATCGAATAGTCTTCAAAATATAGTGAAATCAGGTTAATATGCCTTATATTCAGTTGTTATATTCTGTTTGCTCCCATACTTTCTCATACTTTTCCTGCTTGCAATTTATTTTATCATACTTTATGAATTGGCCAGAAAAACGTCCCCTTCTTCCATACCATGGTTTACCCTATTCACTATGGTTGACCCTATTCTATTACAAATTATGAATTTGGCAGAAAAATGATTTCGTTTTGCATACTCAGAACGAGTTGACTCACTCTGTTGTTAGTCCTTATCAGTCGCGTATTTTGTGCTGAAATGGTTAATTTTGGTTAGTTTTAATGCCACTCTTTCAACATAGCTTCTCCTAACCCAGTACTCTAGAGTGCTGCGGAGTATCTGAGAACATTCACTTGTTCGGATTCACAAGTCATTGACTTTCCGGAGGATTTTTTGGCGCTTGATGACTCTTCTGAAGTACAGGTGCTGCAGTCTTCGTTCTTCTACTCACGCTTAATTTCAATTATTTTCTATTTAGACTGATGGACAGAAACCGCTGCTTCCTAAATCCTTTGAAAATGCACAAGAAGCGTTGACATTAGAGGATGATGACTTTGAAAAGGTTGACATTATGTTCTCTTAAAGAATGAATGATAATTTCTTCTTGTTGTGGAATAGTGGTTTTCGTTCTTCTACCTGAGTATCAAGTTTTGGAATTCGATTTAGATCTTCAGGCTGAACTCTCTTCTTTGAAATTTGATGGAGATATCACTGTGGATGTAGGGGCTGTGAGACAGTGCATGCAAAAGGGCGCCTTTATGACTGGATCGCTAGCCACTTTTTACTTCCAACATTACATTCCTTATGTTATACTGAATAATGAATTCAGAAAGTAAGTTTCGAACTGATGCACAGTAATTTCCAAAACTCGAAATTACTCATGATATACTTAGAGGCATCTTTACTTTGTTCTCGCTCCAGAGACAAGATATGCTTCCTCGATAGCGAAAATTATGGATTTATTAGAAGGAAATGTGAGAGCCAGTTTCATCGTTATTTTGATAACGAGATTACTCGGGAGGAGGTAAGGTTGGATGAGATAGACTATAAAAGATGGATTGGAATATCTTATTATTATTGTTCATATACATAGGCCATAAATGCATTCGGTAGTAGAAGGAAAAAGAAGCAGCTGCATCCTTTTGTGATGAGCCTCATTCAGTTTGAGCTGGTAGTGATACCGCTGTTTTGGGACAATCATTGGTATGCTTCCCTTTCAATGTGCTTTAATGTATTCGAATTGCAGTATGGTTTATTATCTTGTTTTCAGGATGTTGGGGTTGCTCCAGATATTTCCTGGAGGTGGTGAGGTTCGTTGAAAAGAAAATTAGTTAGAAGTAAGTAAATAAAAACAACTGTCTGGAGGATTCTTGAGAACTCCTATTCTTTGATTCCAGTTTAGCTGTTTGCTTCCGAATTGATGATCAGGTGTCTGTTCTAGTCCTACTACTGATGATTTTTTCAAAAGAGAAATGCTACGGTCCGGAGCTTCATTTTGAAATTGATTAGCTCAACAGTTGTCATTTTTGATTGAATTAATGGATTCAACCACGGGTAAATTATAAACTTACACTGGATTTTCTTTTTTTGATGCGTAGTTGTAAATTCAAGTGCTCACTTCCGAATTACGAGCAAGTTCCCTTGCTATACTACTCCACTATGATGGTTTGTATCTATGACCGCCGCAGCATATCTCACGTTCATTTTTTTCTCGTCTAAGATCGATCTGAGGTATTGGTGCAGTTGAGGCGATCTGGAGGTGGGGTGGAAATTCGAATGCGAGCCGTCAAGTGACGGCTCAGTGGTTGGCCAAGTCTCTTTAAGCAAAATCTATACAGAAAGAAAATTTCGCTCATAGGTTTTTCTTTAAGAATTCAGTTAGTGGTCGTCTGGTGCTCGTGGACAGCAAGTTCAACGATCCTATTAACAAGTGAGCTTCTTTTCTGTTTATCCCTGTGCACCATAAATATTGACAGGGAATTTAACTGGAACAATTTTAATTCAATTCAAACGATATAATTCAGAGACGTGTTAACTAGAATATCGCACAATATTTATCGCCATATCGCTACTGCTATAAGGGCTGCATTGGTTACCTTAGCTAAGCCTCGTCGTTTGAAGGATTTTACGTTAGTGTTCCTTCTCTGGACTTTTTTTAAAAACAACTTTTACTCGTTCGTTGACCAGTTGGTTCAGTCTTATACGCTGTGATTCACTTCCTTGCCAAACAAACAATTCTGATTGCGGTTGGTTCATGTGTCTATTCGCAGAATACTATACGAAGAACATAGGTTGGATGGTATGTTTCAAAAGTTGATTTCCCATTAATACTCTATTTTAATTTTGTTTAAATTTAATTTTAACATTTTAAATTTTTTATTTTTTATTTCTTCACATGGAGCTGGCCATCTGGCCAAGAAAATAGTACAATGGTAAAATGACTACTAAAGGAACCAAAACTAGTGGGTTGACTACGTACAGTCGGCTTTATTGACTGTATACAATGCGGTGCAAAATAATAGGTCCACCCTTGATTTTCCTAATAGCAGCCTAGAAACGGATTGCTAAAGCTAGGCAATACCACCACCTATTTTCCATCTGCGAGAACCTGTATACAAGTACCCTAGGCAGGATACCTGATCAGCGCAGGATGTTACGAACTTTTACTGAGAAATAAACCGGTACAAAATGTTAGGTCCACGTAAGATTTTCCCAAGACCATGGTTTCCCACGCAAAGTTGGGTATAAATAGATCAATAACGCAACGTAAAGAGTAATTTTCTTCGTCTGCTTCAATGGCTAAGTTCACCAAGCTATCTGCTTACGTGGAAGCTGAAGTCAATACTCAGCCGGTCTTTCAAACAGCAAGATCGCGGCTCAGCTAAAGCGATCTCCCACTTGCATCAACCACTATCTGAAAAACACGGAAGCTTAAAAGGAAAAATCACTCCCGAGCGCTCAGGAAAGCTATTTAGAAGTGGTCGCTTGATCCGGATGACTTCCAATAGCAACGAGTCTGTGGACAGCCTCCGGCACTTAAAATCTTTGGTACACTTCATAAAAACCGTAATTTATTATACAAATAGTGTCTAAAAAACAAGTTAAGTAGTTTGTTACACCGCCTTGGTTGTAAACAACACCGTAAATTCTATTCGGCACACTATTGATAAGGTTATCAATAAAGACTTGCTAAAAACTAGCCCATGCATCAAGTATGACACCCTTCAGCTCAGAAACCGAGGAGTAAGGAGTTCTGTTGCATTCACCTTGTGTACAAGGAACCCCCCCCCCAAGTTCTCCATCGGATTAAGATCTGGGGAACAACTTGGCCACTCCAGAAATTTGATTCCTTTCACATTACGCCAATTTGCTGTTGATTTTGGCACTTGTGTGGACGCATTAATTTGTTGAAAACCTAGGTTACGCCTACGAAATTTTGCTTAATACGGGAGTTAATGATCTTCAAGTACTTTCTGATACTCTTCGCTATTCATCTTACACAAGACAAACTCCAAAACAATAGCTTCGTGTCCGGAAAAGAAAGCACAAACCATGAAACTTCCACCCAGGGTCAAACTTGTGATGGGATTTTCCCATCGGGGTCGTAGATCCATGGGTCGCAAGAGAAGGGGTTCCTAAGGGAGTGAGCGGTGGGCACGAGTGAAAGGAGGATAACATTATAACGAGAACATCACGTAGCATTAGAAAGAATAAATAACAACAATACAAAACAATGAATGACATCAAATGATTACATAAAAACAAAATATTATATTTAATTTCAAGGGTAGGACAGTAAGGAAGCCCCAACATTTTGTTTTGAAAATGTACAACGGGTTCACAATGTAACATTGGATCGACACCCCGCGCCAAATTTTTGCAAAACAGATGGAAACTTGAAACTACATGAAAAAAAAAGAATTTAATTATACGTAGTTTTCAACAGTTTAAAAGTGGATTTGATGGAATTTAATGGCCAAACAGCTCAGATTCTGTGCATATTGTAAAGTCTATGAGATCGCTGGTAACTTCGTCATAACAGGACCAAAAGAAAAAATTAAAGTAGTTTTTCAGAGAAGAAGGTTTGTCCTTAAGAACACTTAAATAGCTGTTTTTTTCCACCTCTTAATGTTCTTGGAACTTTGATGCGACAAAATTTAAGATTTTCCGACTTTTTTGGATTTGTCCCATCTAAATTTTGAGAAAACCAGATGGAAAGGAGGAATTTTACACATATGAGTTTCCTTAGTCCCCCTACCCAAATACATAGACGGTTTTCTAAAACGTCGCCCCATTTTTTCAGGAATGAGAAAACGTGCCAAAATCCCAATTTTTACTCGCGCCAAAAAGTGTGTGATAAAATTAAATAACTCACAGTAACTTCTCGCGAAGAAAAATATCTTCCCGTATTTTGTAGTCAGAGGATTTTCTCTATCTGACGCTATTTCAATCGATTTCCAGGGCTTCGCAGTTTTTCCAAATTTTTGATGGGATAAAGATGGGAAAGATGCCATTCTTTCCATCTTCGTCCAATCAAAGTTTCGAAAAGACTAGGAAATAGGAAAAAACAACCGTTTTATAGGACAGACCTTCTTGTCTGGGAAACTATCTAAAGTTTTTCTTTTGGGTTTTGACAAAGTCTTATGACATCTGAATATTATAACAAAGTCATTCGCGATCTTCCAAACCTAACAATATGCAGCGAATCTGAGCTTTTTTAGTCATTAAATTCCGCTTTTAAGCTTATGAAAACTACCTATAATTAAAGTCTTCATCTTTTTGAAGTGGTTTCAAATTTCTAACTCTTAAGCAAAAATTTGGCTCAGCGGGGTGTTGAACCTGCGTCTTTCCATTGCCATATTGTAGGAACAAAATGTTGATTTTTTGGCTTCTTTCATCGTTCTTCTCTAATTAGAGCTATGCAATTGACCCTCCTCTTTTTTGCGGTATTATATGTTTGCTGTTTGCATGCTAGATCAGCTGCAATAGTATCACACCTTTTCCCAATTCGTTCCATGTTTGCCCGTGCGAACTTAAGCCTAGCAGCCTTATGGTGGTCAATCAAACGACGCGCACGTTTCATAACTTGATTAGCGATCTGAGGACAACGGTTCAAGCTGCATAGAACGTTCGCGGACTCGCCGCTGTTGGAAACCATCCGGACCAGGCTATCCCTTCTAGATAGCTTTCCTGGGCTCCCGGTAGTGATTTTTCCTTTGTAGGCTTCCGTGTTCTTCAGGTAATAGTTAGGAGATCGCCTTAGCTAAGCCGCGATCTTGCTGTTTGAAAAACCGGCTGAGTGAAGGGCATTGACTTCAGCTTCCACGTAAGCAGATAGCTTGGTGAACTTAGCCATTGAAGCAGACGAAGAAAATTACTCTTTACGTTGCGTTATTGATCTATTTATACCCAACTTTGCGTGGGAAACCATGGTCTTGGGAAAATCTTACGTGGACCTAACATTTTGTACCGGTTTATTTCTCAGTAAAAGTTCGTAACATCCTGCACTGATCAGATATCCTGGCAAGGGTACTTGTATACAGGTTCTCGCAGATGGAAAATAGGTGGTGGTATTGCCTAGCTTTAGCAATCCGTTTCTGGGCTACTATTGGGAAAATCAGGGGTGGACCTAAGATTTTGCACCGCGCAGTATATTCACGCCACTAGTTTAATAATTCACAAGCACTAAGGACTTAGAAGTCAACTGAAATTTGAGCGGGGTGTGTCAAACGCCGATGAAAGAGCGGGCCGTTCAATCAATTTTTTTCGATTTATAAATGAATGTGTTATTGCTATCGATCTTCCGTTTTTATTTGTCCAGCCTTCCTAATTCTGTTCAACTATTAGTAAGTCGGGTTGGTTGCAATATTGCTTGAGCTTGCTGGAAGTGCAGTATCTTTACCGCACATTTTTATTCATTCAACTTCAAATTTTTGGAATTAATTCTTAATAGTCACAAATAACTGATAAAGAATTCTGCAAATTTTCCTACACGTACTTTTTCTGATACGCCTCTATGAATATACATTCTGTATTACAGGCTTTATCAGACGATGAAGTGCGCCATATGTCCTTGACAAACAAGGACAAGGAGCAGTTTCTCAAACGTCTCAGCTGTATAAAGTTCGAAATAGGAGCTTACATGGAGAAAACTGCTAAGAAATCTCTGAATTTCGAGTACGATAAAGTTACGAGCGCCCCTGCTCGAGGTAAAGGAAGACGTTGAGCACATTAAGGCATTCCTTGTCACATTTACTGCTGCTCATGCACATTTCATCTCTCAAAGTAAAATGTAAAAGTAAAATGTATGCAGTTCATATTTGAGTAATTCCTTTGATGTACATTGCTTCCAATTGTGGAGTATAATATTTATCTATTTTAGCTGAGGATTTGCTTTACATTTCTTTTTGACGATGTTCTACCAATATTTTTTGATTTTGCTGATTCATGTTTCCTTTGCTATTATTGCAGTCCGATAATAACATCAGTAAGTGCCTGGTACTCTTTTTACTCTTTTTCTTAAATCTGGGTATGTCCAAGCAGTCAAGTAGTTCACCGTACTTAATCACAAATCAAGACGCGTCTGCATCAGCTTTAACCTTTAATCTCATTGCTTAGAAACCTTTCTGCAACTCTGAGCTATTGAAGCTTCATCTCATACTGGACGTTCCAACCTTATTTGTTACTATGAAGGATATATTTTATAGACATACTGCAACATCTTTTTCTATTAGACACCTTTTATTACGAACTTTATTTAGTCATACGATAAATATTCCTGATAAAATGTGCCATGTATGGGCGGTTGTACTGTAGCGGTTAGAGAGGTTCCGCTTCGTGCACGATCGATCGGAGGTTCAAATCCGCCCTAGTGCTCACCAAGCCTTTCATCCCTCCGGGGTCGATAAATTGGTACCAGACTTGTATGGGAGGACAAACACTGGCTTGACACATCGGCTAGCCACCGCAAGTCATTGTATAGGCCAGATACACGTTCGTAAACCTCAAACGATTCTGAATTGAAGTGAACTGCGCATCCCAAGCTGATTGATTAACGCCAGAAACTTTATCCTTTATGCTTAACATGTGCCTTGCATTCAATGGAGTGTAGGTAGCATAAGTACCGATCTTTTTGAGCATGGAATATGTCAGTCTAGTTAGGTTAGTTCATTTTTGCACTTTGTGCACTTTTAATGGCTTACTGCGTCAGGTTTGCTCTTACATCGATAACGCTTCGATTTTCACGTTACACATTTCTAACGAGTATTTGCACAACATGTTCTCTGAGTTCTCGCTCATTTGGAGGCACACGTAAACTCTTACAGAAAATGTGATCGAATATCTTCTTCCTTTTGCATCTGTATTGTGTTCTGTATTGATGGAAGGTCGCAAATTGATTAACTACTGGATTAACTATCGACCGAAACAGGAACTCGCCTATCCGATGGGTTTGGTTCGCATATGTAAGCAGTTCTTTTTTTTTATCTCGCGTCAAGGAGCACCTAGACGGATTCGTAAAATCAAAAACATCATCCCCTTTAAGTGCCCATCGCAGACAGTGTCACGACAACACCCCTTTCAAGATAGCTGTCACGATCCTAGCACGCGAACCAGATGTTCCGGCGCGAAAAACATTGGAAGAGTTTTATACCACGGCGAAAAGTCCAATCATGAATCGTAAAGAAGAATACATCGCTGTGAGCAACGAGCTGGCGCCATATCAAGACCTCGGCGGGTTTTGACCTAAGGGGTCGGAAGCGGGGGCATCGTTACTAGTTACTACTAGCGGCGCAACTCTAACAACTTTTGGTCCGCTAACATCACGATTTTGTGGCTATCAGGGTGAACGCTATGGTGGTCTGCTTTCCTGACGTTGCCTTTGAATAATCTGTTTGCTAGGTCATATCTTGTTGGATGACGAGGCGTTTGAGAGAGTAGATTACACGTGTCTTTGATTTTTCCAGGCTCTGAAGAAGGCGACGACGCCGAAACGTTAGCCAGAATAAAGATCACTAGCAATCTTGGTTCTGCTCAAAAAGTAGTACACAATCCTTTTTATCTGTTTGTGCGGTGGGTTTTTGAAGTGCGTTCCAGTTCATGGTGGCGTCAAACGCATTCGGAGTGGCGCATTGCTTCTTCAATGTAGGAAGCCAGCGACCGTAGGATCGATGGAATGGTGGGGCGAATAAGTTGCTCGGCTTTTTCTTGTTTCTGAAGTAGTTTTCGTTTGTTTTTCTAATGCAATTAAGAATGACCAAAGTTTGTCGTAATCATAATTGTAGCAAAATTCTATAACTCGACTAGTGATCATAAAAGGAAATTGAACACTGGTGTGATGAAAAGAAAGCTGTTGAAGCAATTTAATTTTAATGCGGAATTACAAGAAAGGAAGAGAACAAAAAAAAAGCTCTTATGGGCTCATCAGGGCCGTCTTCCTCTGGCTGAAACAATAAGTTCGTCGGCCACCACTTATACTGCAAATAAGATTTACTATTCATTTTTCTCATACATTGATGAGGGGAATAAATTTCCTCTCGGAGATGAGGTTAATAAGCAAACAAAACGCGTAAAAAACGCATTGACTTCCGAGAATTAAGGCCTGATTCGTCTCGACTACACTAGTTTTGTAGGCTTGAACAGAAACGTTTCCGCTATTCAGAACCTGCAAACACTTCGCGGCGCTCTGTCGCACCAACGCTGAGAAAAGGTGTGTGTGCGCGAGTCTAAAGTTGTCATCGTGTGTAACGGAAGATAATCGAGTATTTAGTGGCAGATAGATCGCTTTGTTTGTAAGATCCTATCACACCATCCTTTGTTACGGTATCCATTGATGATATCTGCAAAGTTGTCCTTTTTTGATTTCTGTTATGCCACAACGTTCCATCGGTATTCATCATTTGGCAGTGCACGCGTGCGTTTTGCCAACGCTAGCGGTACTTTGTGGGCAGTCGTACGTGCTGACTCGCCATGACTAGATTCCTTATAAATCTACTTGTACTGTTGGACCAGCGACCGCATAAGGGGATCCTGAGAGCCTGCAATGTTAACGGTACTCGCAGCCATTCTACCTTACTTCAATGGCCCCATAATAGATTTTCTACATTCATCATGTCATAAAAGAGGCTGTTCACATCGATGATGATGAGCACTCCGCTGCTAACTATTCGTTGCTCATTTATTCCTTATTATTCTCCCCAAATCTTTCTTTGTGGGCGGGTGTAGCACAGTCGGTAAGAGGTTCTGCTCTGACTGCAGATCGTTTGTTGGTTCCCAAATGCCAAACAAACCTTTCATCATTCCGGAGTAAATAAATTAGTACCAGACCTGTCGAAGGAATAAAAACATTGATTTGACGCATTGGCTAGTCACCTCAAATCACTGTAAGCCTGCACAAGCGTTCAAAAACTTTGGAAGATTCTGAATTGAAGTGAACGCATGTGGCGCATTACAATAAGGATTGATCACTGCCATCACTTACAGTTTATCATTCTTTGTACTGGTGCCGCTGAAATTGTACAAGTTTCCACAAACAACTTAATTAGATCGTTTCTAGATGTGTAAATGTTTTGATGTGTAAATGTTAGTGTTTTGACGCCTTCTGTTTCTTTAATAACTTCATGTGTGTCAACGCAGTAACTTATTATTATGAGTTCTTTTCTTTCTGAATGGCAACACATTTCCGTCGATGCATATCTCTATACTTTGGAGATTCAATTTCGCTGTAGTATCAACCGTTCTTTGATTTCTTTTCTGTCAGAAATCTATAATAATTCTCTTATTCAACTCTTTGTATAACTCCAACTAAATCTATGCTTTTTCGATTAAATCTGCATCAGCTCATAACTTCATCTTTTATAGGACAAAACAGGAACTTGTTCTCTTTGTCGAAAGCTTTTTTTCGGAACCGCTGCAACCTTCTGCTACTATCTTGGGTTCATTACCGGAGTGGAATCTCAGCAGTTGACCCATGCGTAATAGTATCATACAAAAGACTTGTTGATTGTAGATGATCAGAATGCTAATCATTTGATACCAGTCACCTTTACCGTCCCTCCAATGAATCATCCAACTTCGTTCTGAACACATCAGGAAGTGTCACAAGCAAAAAGATTTTGAGCCCCACCCGTAGAAATGTCAGACAGGGAACTCGCTTTTTGTGACCAAATTCCATGTCTGCCATTTGTTTCGGTGAGCTAAAGCTAAAGTAAATCGTCTTCGTTTCTTTGGTCATATATTAAGGAGACCGGCAGATCGTCTTGTCCAACGAGTTCTGAAGGGTTCGTCGGGTTCGAGCTGGAAGAAGCCACCTGGCCGAAAACGGAACTTTCTGGACTGAGGTGGTAAAAGAGGACCGGAGGACACTCGGCGTGGATAGGCAGTTCAGGCGAGACGTAAAGTTTCGCAGAACATGGAATAGCGACGAATGGATTGATTCTGTGCAAGCTCTCGCAGAAGATCGAGAAGGTTGGGCAGAGCTGTGTTCAAGGACGGCACACCTCGGCGAAGATGCGGGTAATCGCGTCAGGCGATGACATTAGCCCGCCGATTAAGTCAAGTAAGTAAGTCAACCCACAGCTGGCACAGTCCATCAGCAAACCCAAATGTTTTTCTTCTCGTTTCTGTGAGTTCATTTCGAACGGCGATCTGTGTCCTTTCTGTAGAGGATAGACACAGTCTCATGCTCATGTTTTCGTGCTTAATCAACGAGAGTAATTTTTCTTGGCATCGCTTCTTCAGTGTATAGTCGGGTCAGAAAGACATGGTGCAGTTGCGTAAGCGAATGCGCTCGGAGCGGCGCGGTGGAGATAGCGGCTGGAATCGAGATCAGACCATTGCGAACTTCAACAATGAACGGTGGTGGCAGGTATCCTCTCGCGATCTTAACTGCTGTGCTCCACCGCACCGCTTCAAGCGCAACCGCCTACACAATTGCTCCGCACTCCGAGTTGTTTTAACTTTACTATGTATTAACCGACGAACTCTTCAGAACTCGTTGGACAAGGCGATCTGCCGGTCTCCTTAATATATGACCAAAGAAGCGAAGACGATTTACTTTAGCCGCTTTCGAAGGCGGTGCAAGATGTTGATATCTTCCACGTGTCATCCGCCGGTAAACCACATCAATTTCTGCGTAAAGATCTTCATTGTGGCATACCCTAGGCCAAAAGTAGCCAAGTAGCCGTCTAAGCAGCTTTCGTTCCGTGCAGTCAAGCCTTTCCATAACTGTTGATGGTGCTGCGCAAGTCTCCGTACACCATGATGGGGCGAATTGCGGATAGGTAGACTCGCAGCTTGACTTCGTTGGTGATGGGGGTCGACCACAGACATTTCGTTAAGAAGTTAAATGCAGAAGTGGCCTTAGCGCATCTTTGCTGAACATCTCTCTCGTAGCTGCCGTTGTTCTTCAGCATACAGCCCAGGTAACAGAACTCATCGACGAGTTCCATCGGTTGTCCGTCCACCCTGATTCCCGTTCGAGGTCTCGAAGAGATCCACATCTGCTTGCATTTATCAGGGCGTAGGCGTAGTCCGTAGGCTGCAGCCAGCTTCGATACAAGGTTGACAACATGTTGAAGTTTCGTACTGGTCTCCGCAAATATAACAACATCGTCGGCGTACTCGAGGTCAGTCAAGGGGCACCCTGATGGTGCTAAGACAATGTCGGCAGGACACTGGTCGACTGTTCTTCGCATAATGTCGTCGATGGCGAAATTGAACAGGAAGGGTCCTGCCACCGCCGCTTGTCTTACTCCAGTTACCACTTCAAACGGTGTTGTTCATCCGGCTGGTGTTCGAACTGCAGCAGTTGTTCGTTGATTCATGTCATCAAGCAAGCGAACGAACTTTCCTGGTACTCCATCGGCGCGAAGCGCGTTGAGAAGATGGCCTCGGTGAGGAACGCGGCTTCAAAGTCCAGAAACGCTAGTTGCATTGGCTTCGAATACCGCTGACAGACAGAACACCTGATCAATCGTAGATCGGCCAGGACGAAAGCCGGCTTGCTCGTCGCGCGTTGTTTCTTCGCGATGTTTAATGAGTCGGTCCAGGATAATGCGCTCCAGTACCTTGTACATAACACGTAGCAAAGAGATTCCTCGATAGTTCCTTGGGTCCGTGACGGATAACTTTTTGTGGAGGGGAATTATGATAGCGTGTCTCCACGAATCAGGTATCCTTTCGTTTATCCATATTGAACGGATGATCTTTGTCATCTCACGAATCCCAGACGGAGGAAGATATTTTAGCATTTCTGCGATAATCCCGTCGTCTCCACCAGATTTTCCATTCTTCATTTTCTGAATACAGGACCCCGACTCGGTCGGTGGCTCCTCGTTAACCGCATATGTCGGTCTATGAACGTGTTCGAGTTCAGGAGTTGACGGTGCTAGCAGGTTCAGCAAGGTCTCGAAGTGTTCCTTCCAAATTGGAAGGGTTGCTTCACCGACAGCTACCCCATTAGCAGTGTTGAGGACATGGGAACATCTTTTCATTTTGCCGCTATACTGCTTAAGTAGAGCGTAGGCTTTCCGCGGGTTCCTGTCCTCCCACGCCTTCTCAAACTCCATCGCTCTTGACGTCCACTCGTTACCGCGGTTTTGTTGCAGTTGACGACGCAGCTTCCTTCTAAGACGCTTTTCCTGGTTGAAGTCACCAGCGCTGCGCGCGACAAATACAGAATTGTATGTGGATATTGTTTCCACAGACGCAAAGGCAAACTTCTTCCGCGGCAATAGAACCGGGAGCGTTTCCCTTGCAGCGTTCTGGATGCACTTTGTGAAGGAATCCGCATCGCTAAGCTTCTTCTTGGTCCGTACTCCATGAATAGACACACGTTGGCGGAATTTTCTTCTGCATTCATCGTCTTTCAGACCTGCCATATCGATTTTCGGTTGAAGAGGAACTCCTCGGTTTCTCTTGTGGAACCGTATCTTGAAGCTGAGAAGAACTGGACGGTGGTCAGAGTCGAACGCAATGTCTCAAAAGCTCTAGATTTTCGGATATCTGACCTAGGAATGTTCCTCGCCAGAACGTAGTCGAGCTGAAGTTTAAGAGTCCTCATCTTCCGCTTGCGCTGCTCTTCAGGCTTAAAAGGGTTGACCCCTGCCACGTGAGCTGATGGCGTCGATGATTCCTCTTAAACGTGGAAGCGATGATGAGACCCGTCTGTTCGCACAAGTCGACCAGACGGTCACCGTTGTCCGACGTGCGCTCTGCTGCATAGTACCATTTTCCTAGCACATCGGATTACTGTTCGAGTCCCATCTTCGCATTTGCGTCGATTCCGACAATGACCACCTGCTGGCTTGGTATTTTAGACATGAACGCATTGAGTTCATCATAGAAAGCGTCCTTACTGTTGTCCTCAGCGGTTTCCGTAGGTGCGTGAGCACTTACGATCCAGAGTTTACGTCCTCTGTGATCCCGCAGTCGTAGAAAGGCGCATCTAGACGACGTTGAGCCAAATTCCTCCACCAGGTTCTTGTATCGCGCAGCCACCTACTTTGTTCTCATCAGCATCGCCGCAGTATATGGTGTAATTTTCGATGCTGATGACGGGCCGATCTCTCATGCGTGTTTCCTGCAGTGCAGCAAAAGGCACACAGAGATATCGCAGATGTCTGGATAGAGCGGCTTGTTGGAGTTCACTCGATAGTGTTCGGTAGTTCAGCGTGACGAAACGAATGGTTGTTGCCAAAGAATCAATGCTCCCTTCAGGCAGTTGACCTTTCAGGTTACGGCTTTAGCGGTGTGCTGGACGACAGCACCTTTTTGCAATGTATGGGAAGCTTTCACCATATAACAGTGCAGGTTAAATAGCTCGTATGTTCCTAATGCGTACACTCGAACGCTTGATTGCGTTTAGTTAAAGCAGGGCCACCACGTGCAGGTGGCAATCAGACTCGTATACGCGGCCCCAGCTGTGGGTTATTTCAGCAAAGAATGATGATGTTCCCTAAAACAATGCTAAGCTAACGCATACCATGAAACGGAGACCATTCGAAAAAGCGTAGAAGTCATAATACAGAATACACATTTGGGAGTAATTTACATCAGTAAGATTATAAAGAAATAGAAGCTAAGGAAAGATGCAAGGACCTCCTCTTATGGCTTGACGAATGAAGGAAATGTCTGTGTAGACTCATTGAACTGCAAGCGTTGTCAACGTTATAGCCTTGGTACCTATGATGCTCCTGATGCCCCAGATCTGGCAGCGAGCCGGTGCGCCGCCACACGACCTCTTGCACAGCCCTGTATTTCTGTATTACGTTGGGTAATAAGTTCGTAGAGATTTATATTATACTATATCTTATTATAGTTTGCAGCCCTTTTTAAGATGTTTATATTGTTTGAAAGAGGTTTTTTTTTTCTACAAAAGTGTGACAATTGTCTTTTGAATAGTTTAATTTTTTGGAATCATTTTTCAGCTTCAGAAATGGATTATACAGGAAATAGAAATCAGCACTTTCAATACCTTCTTTTCTTCGCTTTTCATCGAGATTGAAAAGATACCACAGCAAGAGGAGAGCATAATTAGTCGGCGCAAAGTCCGGAGAGTACGCCAGCTGCTGAAGAACCTCCCACTCGAAATCTTGGAGCCCGGTTTTGACAAATTAAGCAACCTGGGCCCTGGTGTTGTTAAGCATGATGATCTGGCCTTGTCGATCGCCTTTTTTCAGTCGAATAGACTCATTTACATTTACGATGCAGGCGGGTAGTTAAGAGTTCTTGTCGACCATTGTTTTTCGCAAGCATTTCCCAGTTCAGTAGGACTTATCAGCGCCTTCAGACGACTCTCCTTGTGGAATCCGGAAGATATTCCGATGCGAGAAGCGTCGTCGAGGTCAAACTCGCCGTTTTTCAGATCCACAAAACATTTTTGTGCAATAGACACCCCTATGACGCCTTCTCCGTGCACGACACAAATGTTCCGAGCTACTGCGGCAGCTTTTTGATGAAAAGCGAAAAAAGTGAGTACCGAAAGTGGTGATTTCTGCCTTTTGGATATTCCATTTCTAAGGCTGGAGGAAATAAAGAATTGAATATTCAAAAGAACAATTGTCACAGTTTTGTACAGCAAAAAGAGCTCTTTCAAATAACATGAGCTTCACTAAAAAGCAAGCAAAATATTACAAAATAAAATATAATATAAATCTCTACGAAACTATTCCCCCACTTGGTCGATTTGATTGCTGCTCGAGCGGGCCCCAGTAATTTTTCCATTTGTCCCGATCGCGTGCCAGAGTCGTCCAGTGGTTCTTCCTTTCGCGTGGAACACGAAGTGCATCATAATTTTCTTTGAAGGACTTCGTGAAGAAATCTGACCATCGGGTCGGCGGTCTTCCTGTAGTGCGCTTAATATCTTACTTATGTAGTATACACCTTAACAAATTCCTGCAAATCTTTTCGGCTAAGCTTTTGAAAGCGTCGCATCCTCTCTCGATGACCTGCGTGTGGCTTTATATACACTACGATATGATGATAGAACTGTCGCATTGAAGTTTATGCTTACATGTGTAGTATCATAGATCAGCAAAAAAGTTAGGAATCTGTGATCATTCGAAACGTCGACCACAAGTTCCACAAATCGTTATGAAATAAAGCAATCCACGATGTGGGGATTCACCCCGTGCTCCTTCCCAGAAGCCAGTACGTTGTGCATTCGCCTTTACCCTGAAAGAGAGCAGTTTTATGCAATTTCAACTAATACCGCTACCTCAAATTTCCGCAACCTTGTCAAATCGCATCCTTACGAAGGACCACCGAAATAATATAAATTACGCCTAACAAATAATTCAAACCTTCACTTGCACCGTTCCTCGAAGTTGTGTCTGGTACTCTGGATAGTACTTTTCAATCATTTCGTGTGAACATTGTGACATCTGTATCTTTTCAGGCTCTCCCGTTGATTCCATTCTTGACGCCATATTTACCTTGGTTTGAAGTTGTTCGAGATGTTCACATGTAGTGTATTCTTGTCATGTTCCATCCCGAAAACCTACAGTGTCGCCGAAGAGACAATATCTAGGAGCTGTCAGTCCAACAACACCAGCTGCTACAGTTCCAGTGTGAAATCCGAGGCGAATACGAAGGCGAACGTTTTTACGGTGTGGAATTTCATAAGTTTTCAGTAGCTGTAATTTTCTTTGCTAATGTTTCAACTGATGAATCCACAACGATCTGTTTGATCCGAAGAAATTATTATCGAACTGTATTCGGTCAGAATTCTTTGGTTGCTAGATTAAATATAACATCATATCATGAGTAATGCGCTTTTCTTAAGTGCGTGAATGGAAGTATTTTTGTAATGGAGAAGCGAATTTTGTCAGAAGAGATCGTAATTGTACCAAAAAAAGATGGAAAAACTTGTACACAATAAAGAACCAGTACCTCAAGTTATTATTACGCCACCACTTTCTAGCTATCATTTTTGGTTCTACATTAAACTTGTTCGAAGCGTAACTAAGATGAATGGTTTCAGCGTTTTTTCTTCCAACGTTATGAATTGTGGTGTTTCCTATGCTTCGTGAAACGTTCTATACCGAACGGCTGAAGTACGCCAATATCTATCTGATTTGACAGCCATGCGACAGCTCCATAACAAAGCCAAGTATAGTCATCTATTTCAATTGAAATCACTCTCTCATTTTTATTGATTTCTTGAAGGATAGGCTCCAACACGACCTGCTCACATCCAAACTCTTTCGTAACCATCGAAAAGTCTACAATCGGTTTTATGGTGCGAAATTGTGTGGACTTCTTGCGATCACAAGATTTTGGAATTTTGCACCTTCACTCAGAGTCAAGCATTTTCATTTGACACGACCCTTCGAATACAACCCACCCAACCTTCTTCTCCTTTCTTTCTTTCTTGTTCTCCTCCTTCTCCTCCAACGCCCCTGTGACAGTTCTTGGCTGCTGGCAATTCAATTTATTTCAGATTTCAAGTGTTTCGAAAAAGAAGAATCGAAAATTAGCCGAGGAACAAATGGCAAATAGAAAATAGGTAGCTAACTAATAGAAGCGAAGAAACATCAAAAAGAAGGAGTCAATTAGCTGAAAAGTTTTCAAGATTTTGGTATTAGAATGTTATAAATTTTAGTCTGTCCTATTTTTATTTTCAAATCTATTAAATATCTTTAAATACTGATTAGAGGGCAAAATACAACGAAAAAAAGAGTTAGGTGCATAGGTCGAATTAGAGAGAACGTCGAAATAAAAACACGAGAAAATCAACATTTTGTTCCTAAAATATGACAATGGAAAGACGCGGGTTCAACACCCCGCTGAGTAAAATTTTTGCTTAACAGTTAGAAATTTGAAACCACTTCTAAAAGATGAAGGATTATAGGTAGTTTTCATCAGCTTAAAAAGCGGTTTTAATGGAATTTAATGGCCAAACAGCTCAGATTCTGTGCATATTGTAAAGTCTATGAGATCGGTAATAACATCGTCATAAGAAGACTAAAAGAAAAACTTTAGATAGTTTTCCATAGAAGAGGGTTTGTCCTACAAAACAGTTATGTCGCTGTTTTTTCCACCTCCTAGCCTTTTCGAAACTTTGATGGGACAAAGATGGAAAGAATGGCATCTTCCCCATCTTTGTCCCATCAAAAATTTGGAAAAACTGCGAAGCTCAGGAAATTGATTGAAATAGCATCTGATAGAGAAAATCTTCGACTACAAAATACGGGAAGATATTTTTCTTCGCGAAAAGTTACTGTGAGTTATTTAATTTTATTTTTCAAGATTACACACTTTTTGGCGCGCGAGCGAAAATTGGGATTTTGGCACGTTTTCCCATTCGTGAAAAATGGGGCGACGTTTTAGAAATATAAAAAAAATATATATATAAAAAAATAAAATATATATATAAAATATATATATATAAAAATATAGAAAAATATATTTGGATAGGGGGACTAAGGAAACTCATAAGTGTAAAATTCCTCCTTTCCATCTGGTTTTCTCAGAATTTAGATGTGACAAAGATGGGAAGAATGACACTTTCCCCTTCTTTTTTTCCATCAAAAATTTGAAAAAAACGGCGAAGTCAGGAAGCAAAAATTGAGATTTTGGCAAGTTTTACCATTCCAGAAAAAATAAGATAACATTTTCAAAAATAACACATATATTAGTAGAGAGGGAATAGGGGAACCCCTGTGTGCAAAATTTCTCCTTACCACGTAAAATTTAGATGGGACAAATGCAAAAAAAGTCGAAAAATTTTAAATTTTGTCCCATCAAAATTCCAAAAGGTTTGCTATAAAACAAAATAAATAAATAAAAAGCAAATATAATAAAGTTCCCGTTGTGTCGAAGTTATTCGCGGTCTTCCAGACCAAACAAAATGTGAGCTTTTTTGGTCACGAAGTTCCAATAAATCCACCTTTAAATTGCTCTAAACTACGTATAATTAAATTGTTCATGTTTTAGAATTTGTTTCGAATTTCTAACCTTTTTCAAAAATTTTACTCAGCCGGGTGTCGGAACCGGAGTCGTCACATTGTTATACTGTAAACACGTTATACATTTTCAAAACAAAATGTTTGGGCTTTCTTACTGTCCTGCTCTTGAAACTTAGTATAATATCTTGTAATTTATGTATGTAATCATTAATTGTTTTTGTAATATCTTACAATGAATGTAATTGTCTAATACTACGTAATATTTTGTCCTGGTTATCGTGTTATACTTCATTTACTACTGCCCACCGCATACTCGCTTGACCATTCAACTTTCTCCCCTTGCGACCCCTGATGGAAAAATCAAACAAAACACGCTTGACAATGCCTTCACTTCCTCACATTTGAGTGTGTGTGTAACCGTACTGCACTTAGAGTCGGAAGGCGTAACTGATCGTGGTTCAAATTGCACCTTTGGTGATTACCAGAAATACAGAACCGGAACGTAGCACTGCGCTCACGATTTTTTCTGCAGTGTGTGGTTTTCAATGTACCTCCATCATGTCCAGTGCTGTGTCAGCTATATGCATGATATGCTTAGTACCGTTTTCTTCCGGAATTCCAGACACGACCATGTAAGCGTCGCCTATAGTTTCCACCTGAAGCACGACTATTAAGATGCCAAGAAATCTTTGCGCTTAGCAAAGGGATCATTGGATTGGTAATGGACGATTTTTGAAGAGTTCCTTATCGTTTCTTGTCTAATAGAAATCCTTCTTAAGATCGAATTCCGAATGCTTACCTTGTAAGCCTGGTTTTTGTTGATTACATCGTCGAACTTACTGTAGATAGCGTTGAGCATGCTAACAACTTCCAATGGGGTGGACGAAGAGCATATTGTGGTAAATCCCACAATGTCACTTAAACAACCTAATTGACAAAATGATGCAATTGTAATGTGATAGTATGATCAGCTACAAAGGTACTAAAGGATTAATGTCTCAATCTGAAAGATAAAAACTTCATGCTATATAATAACGGGTCTATTCTATCACGTGTGTGTGTGTGTGTGTGTGTGTGTGTGCGTGCGTGTGCGTGTGTGTGTGTGTGTGTGCGCGTTTGCGTGTGTGTGTGTGCGTGTGTGCGTGTGTGTGTGTGTGTGTGTCCACCAGCGTCGGATTGGCGCGCCGGCGCCAGACATCCATGAAATGGGGTGCGACAGCTCCAATGATGTTTGATCGGCGCGCCGACGCCAGATAGCTATAATGTGGGGTGCGAGGGGGAAGTCAGGAGGAACACTCATACTTCGACTAATGCTTTCAAATTGTATCTATATTATTTTGGTATCGAAGGAGTGTTTGAAGCTGATGGTAGAATATTCTCCAAATTTGGAATTGACGCATTTGGAAGGAAAACTCTATCTTTCGCTCTAATTTATAATAAAAAAAGAGAAGGAAAGCGTTGTTTAAAAGAACACAAATCTAATTTTAAAGAAAACGCCACTACTATTAACTTTCATTGTTCAGTGAAAGGGAGCGAAGCTAAAACCACTGAAAGTCTGAAGTCCGGCTTTAGCCGGACATTCAGACTGGCATTATTGATAACGAACAATCAGAAAGAAAATTTCAATTGTTACCTGAACATGACTGTAGCAGACTGGAAGGTTTTCGGTGGTACGGGTCGGCCAAGTTTAAGTTCGTTGGCCACATAGCTGAATGAAAAGCTTGACTCATTCTCTTTGGGAAATAAACAGAAAACGCTAATGAGGACATTCGCAAAAATGCATTATTTGAAATAAGACTTAGGCAGTAGCATTCTAAGTAAAATAGGTGAATAAAAGTCGCTGCGGCCGTTGTGGCCGACTCAAACATCACAACCTTTGTAGGTGCAGGTTAATGTATGAGTACAAGTGGAGCAGCAGTAAGCGATTGATTTTGGACAGGAACGAAAACAACATCATCACGTAATCATGTCTTCTCATTTCTTGTCTCTCCTATTTCACATTCAACTGCCGACAAATTTCAGGTAAAAACTTGTGCTGCCTGTTGGAGTGTGTTTTTAGTTTGGGAGGTATAGGGGGTCAAAACGACATACAGCACGTGCGGAATTGCGTACGCGGCTTTTCTCAAGGCACTTCGGTGGAGCGTAGTGGCTAGGAGTGTGGTGAAACCTTTGTTGGCATCACTTACTGCTGCAGTTTGCGACGGTCCTAACACGGTTACAACTGCTGCCCGCACCGCGCCGCTTCGAGCGCGTACGCGCATGCATCGCAACTACACTCGTGATTCACGTCGCTTTTATTCGACTATAACTCATGAATCGGCATCGGAATGAGGATACATTCGAAACTACGAAATCTTGTTGAATCTGTGAGTGGTTTGAATTCACAGCTAATAATCACTAGCAATAAATCAAAAACCATATAGAGGAATTCGCCTACTGCAACTTCTTTGAATGTGCTTAGCGCCTTAATTCAAAAAACAACAGTAGAAAATTTTACCTTGGAAGGAGTTGGCTAAGCAGTTTATCCGCTCTTGCATTTGCATCTTCAAGCATACCAGTTCTTTCTTGCACGATTTTCTCAAGGTTATTGGCATACTAGAACAAATTTAAATTTATATGGTCTCTAAGTTACTAATTCTTGAAAATGAACTTTTGAAAAATTATTGTTGATATTATTGTTGATATAGAAACTTACCTGTTCCATCATCCGCATCATTTGGTCGACTAGGGAACCTTTCCTGTAAATCAATGTCCTGTTAGACTATTCCTCATCACCAAACATGTATGTATAAGTTCAAATGTATCTGTAAAATTATAAGCAATTGTACATGAGATAACTATCGTTTTCAAGGAATAGTAAGGCGGTTAGCAAAGAATAGCGAATAATTGTGAATGCTTGACAATGCGGAGATCGGGAGTGGATATTTCTATTTTTGTTGGGTTTTTGTGGGGTTACTCTGGGCTCCGAAAGTTTTCTGGTGGGGAATACTTCGTTTGTCTGTCGCAAAATAATCCTCAGTATGTTATAATCTGATAACTTTTAGGAGTGCGAAGATGCTTGCTCCCACTGCCACTGCAGCCAGATTGCCGCTAGCAGTCTCAGGCTTGCCAGTATCCCTCTCCTCTCCTAGCACCTCCCTCTGCTTGCACAAACTAAGAGCAAACGTTGGTTTTCAAAACCAATTTTTCAAAGGCAGTCGATTTCTATATAGAAGTAGCCCTAAAGTTCTGGAATGCTTGAGATATCAAGATAGTCCGTAAAATTTTCTTTTAGAGATTAAATGCTTACACTTTCAAATAGCTTTCGGTATTCAGACGCACTCTTCTGATTGATGGTCGAACTTCTGGATTTTCATTCCAGCAGTCCAACAAGAGCGCAATGAGATCCGGATGGATTTCGTTCTTGTCCTGGATTGAAGGATGGTACGTCTTCTGACCATTCCGCACATATTCAATAAGCTCTCAAAGATCAGACATCGCCAGAGGTCGGTGGTATCAATTATCGAAAAGTAATTCTTACCGTCAATGTTGGTGGCGTGGGGGAACGGTAAAGAGCGAAAAAGGATTTCATACATTACCATGCCGAAAGAGTAGATGTCTCCCATTTGGCGACGGGTTTGTGATTGTTTGATCCATGTCTAAAATCTCTGATCATTTGGATAAGATATGGATTTTCGCTTCTTCCTGTGTCGGTGGATCGCACAAGCAGTTGCACAGAGAAAGCGTGCAGTTTACCATGAGCACTGTGACAGCCACTTCCCTTAATATGTGTAGGCGGTCATTGTGCATACGGTAATTCCATTAGTTCGCACCTATTGATACACGTGTTATCGAAGGGAATGGTGCGGAGCGGTATAGCGACAGGAGGGGGAGGCGGTCTCATGACTGCTATTGGATAGCGCTGCTGATTTCGCGTGTTTAAAGGCATCACCCCACAAATCTGAGGTGGTGCAGATTTCAAGTGGAGTATTCTTATAAGGGATAGTAAATTATGGAGAGGAGGGTGATTCCGTCCATTTCTTCCTAATTGCCGTAAAAGACGACCCGGAAGATGCGGCGCCGCACAAGGCTGGCGCGCTTCAGTCGAACTCCTTGAAGAAGATAGTGCGCCAGAACGCCCTAAGCCGTGTCTTCCGGCCCGTTTTTTACGGCAATTGGGAAGAAATGGACGGAATCACACCCCTCTCCATAATCTACTATCCCGTATACAAATACTCCACCTGAAATCCGTACCACCTCAGATTCGTGGAGTGATGCCTTTAATATCCATCAAAATCAGTTGTGCCGAGCAGATGTAATGTACCGCCTACTCTTTCTACACTATTTCCTACATATAAGTAAAGGAAATTAATGATGCGTGGAAGATAAACTGTACTTGATCTGTTCCCCGCAGCCGGTTCACCTCTCGATTCTTCAACATCTCGGGTGGTTGGTATAGAATACCTGCATTTCATCAAGATAACTAACTGAGGTACTTTCTTCTTAACAAAATGAGTCATTAGAGCTGAAGGTCGCATTCGTTGCTCCTCAGGAAGATTCATTTGTGAAAATTGATCTGCCTAGAACTACTTATAGGCTGTCCGCACTTGTCTTTTGCAGCGACCCACTCTTCCCATCGTCGTCTCCGTCCTTGAGAACTTCCGTTGAAATCAATCCTTGTTTCTCCCAACGTTCCAATGGATTTGCGATGCCTGTAGATAACTTTTTGTATTCAACGCAAAACCATTTCGCCGTGGTATCCTACCGTAATCCGTTAGTTTTATCATCCAGTTCCTGTCAATCAGACATGCCCATGGTGTAAGCGATCCATGGTAACCTATTGGAGAGGAATGGAGATATTCTAGTCCCTAAACTTACGAACCTAGTACCAACAGCTTGTATTTTTGTGGATGGTAGCGCTGAAACTGCTTTTTTCATGATATTCGGATTGCTCCTTACCAATGTAATGTCTCTAATGAAAGCACCATGAAATTTCGCATCCAACACCATATCCTTGTTGTAGATTATATCCTGAACATTATTCTCTTGCAATGATGGAATTTTTAGATAAATTGTAACCCCTCATATTTGCTAAGTTTGAGTAGCAACAAGTTTTGTTAGGTAGATTTGTAGGAAGGGCAGCCGTATTTGCGATCGTACC
Organism: Necator americanus; assembly: GCF_031761385.1. Taxonomy (NCBI): domain Eukaryota; kingdom Metazoa; phylum Nematoda; class Chromadorea; order Rhabditida; family Ancylostomatidae; genus Necator; species Necator americanus. The sequence goes on from NC_087374.1 coordinate 19,448,416, forward strand.
TGAACAGTACCACGAGAGCAGAACTTCCACAACAGCACCATCTCCTCTTTTTCATTGAACGACATGCCAAGGAACGGATTAAGGTTGTCGTGAATAGCTTGTTTCATCTAAAAACCACTCCTTTGTTCTTGTGCTCAGCTAATTTAATTAACATTACCAGTGTGAGCAATTGCATATCGTCCCTCTTAAAGCTGATCGGACGACGCTGTGGATAGACGTGGAATGAGGCGTGTGTATTCGTTCCAAGAACTGCGTGATGTTTAGCAAACGTTGACTGGTTGGACAGCTTTGTCCTAGTTGAACCGAGTGATAGCTAAAACCAAGAAACTATTATTTTCTAAGATGGTAAATGAGATATATGATTAATCTCAATAAGTTCTTTTTCGAAAGTGTTGACTAATCGCAACAAAATTCATCGAACTTCGCTGCAAAATTATTCCGGAGTTGTCGTATCTAGCAAGAGAAGGTGAAACCCTCAAAAATCGCAGTTTTTATTGCTTAGCTTACCATTGAACGAACTTCATCTTCGTTCACAACTCTGAAATCATCGCGGTAAATCCTCCAGGGTGTTTTGGCTAGTGCACGATTTTCGCTGAAAAGCAGTAATGTTCTAGCCCTTATTGGTCCTATTCCTGAGTAAAGAAAAATGAATAGAAAAACTGGACGTGCCAAATGCGCATGGTTATCAGTGCAGCGATGATGGCCAGTACTAGAAACAGTATCAATGATCCAGCGACAATTATCATTGTGTAGTCACACCGTTCGTTTCGGTATCCGCAAGCGGGTTCTTGTTTAGGAAGCGTTCCGTCCGGAGAAGGCCAGAATCCAGTCATAACGTCCGTAATTTGCTAGAACGCGATGGAATCAGTTTTATTTTCCATTTTTCTGTAAAAAGGAAACGAAATGACTTATACCAGGTCAAAACATCCAGTTTTCGTCTTCAGACCGTCACATTTCTCTATTAATTTTGGCTCAATTTCATTGATTTTCTTCACGGTGTCGCTATTAGCAGAGACATAAAATGCTGAAAAGTAACAGTACCAACGATCAGCTTCCTGCGCAGTGTGGTTTTTACAGTCTTGGTGGTTCTAACAACCGCAGCGTCTATCGAAATTTATTCTTCCAACAAGAAGGGGATCAATACCTCTCAGACAGCTCAGTTTTGGAAGGACCGTTAAGGAGCAAGAAAGTAACCAATTCGGATCAACTGGAGAAGGAACTTGAGAAAAGTTTTTACGATCTTGATTCTGCATATTTCCATGCGCACTGTTGGATCTGTGAAGAGGTTGTTTTACGCTTCTATCAAAGTCAGTGAAAGTAAAGGATAAAGGATAAAGTGCATGGCGTTGATCAATCCTTATGGAGATGCGCATTCGACTTCAACTCAAACTTCGTTTGAGGTTTATGAATGCGCGTGCAGCCTTACAATGACTTACAGACGCTAGCCTATGTTCCAATTCACTGTTTTATCCTTCCAGACAAGCCTGATACCCGGAATGATGAAAGGCTTGGTTTGCGGATTCGAACCTCCGATCGATTGTAGCCACTGCGGAACCTCTCACCTACACCGCCCCTCTAATGGAGGTTATTTCGAGAAATTGTTGTAAAAATTGATTGTTATGATATGTTGTTGACTAAATAACCTTTTATCCGTATTGATGCTTCTATAAAGAAAATTCAGTCTCATCTCTCGCGCCTGTGCTTTCCGCTTCTCTACAAGTGTTGCAGAATTAGATTTCTAGACTCACTTGCGTAAATTGGTGCGCGTTCAGCGATATCGTCCATCATAACAGTTCCGGAACTAACACCAGCTGCCGACACGAGCCCTGAACGAGTACTATACTTTTCAAAGTCAGAGCGAATTTTAGGCTCATCAGATTTGGAGTTAGTTGATTGTTTATTTGTTTGAAAATTTAGTGAATGCCCACTGCAGACGCGTGCGGACATATTGCGGTCTACTTGAGATCAGCAAGAAAAAGCACATCTGTGTAACTATGCCTCTCAGGTGGCCCACATTTTCTCCATCGCGGGTCTATTCTTGGCTAGAAAATCATGCTAGAACCTCAGGAACTATTCAACAGCACTTTCCTTCGTGGATATGTATCTTGCAGCACGATTTCACTTCACAAAGTTGACATAGGTTTCCACGTAAGCTTTGTTCAGCTGATTGCTTGGTTGCAGAGGTATTTTGTTTTTATAACAATACACTCTTTCGAATTACGCAAAGCAACGACTTCAGTTTAATTCCACACATTTGGCTCCAATCGGTAGAAGTTTAGGACTTACGAGTTGAGGAATTGCTTTATGCAGAAGGCTGCAAAGCTGTAACTACATAGCCATTTTGGGAGGGCGTTATTAATTCTTATTAATGCAATGCAGATCGAATGAAACTTCATTGTTCTTTGAATACATATATTCGTAATATGGCTCGGGATTTCATACCCCACTGAAGTTTGAATAATAACAGAGAAAGAAATCCAAGAAATCTTTCTCAGAACTTACATTTTTAGACCCACGCTTCCATAGACTGTGGAGAGAGCCTAGGACCTTCCCATAGAATTTACCTGAGAAAGTAATGCGTCGCATTTGATTCCAGACGAACCGTCCATCCTGGTAGATGCTCTCGTTTCCAGTCAAATTCATTGCAGCTCGAACGGCAATCGCATACAATCGCAATGCGTCGTATAAATGTATGTAACCATAGATGTTCTTCTGGAATTTTCAGAAGTCAGAAGGGAGGGTATTTTTCCGGAGGATTGAATTATAAGACTGTACTCTAAGATGGTTAAAGTGATAGTTTTACTTTTGTGCCTAATAAAATGCCACTGCTAGCCAATAGAGAAAATGTTGGATATGAATTGGAAGGAGATTGTTGCATTTCTTCAATTTAGAATTGGAAGTCGCGCAGATTGTTGCACATTTACACTATTTTTGGTCTAGACGATAACACATGAGAACTCGACGAGATATGAATTGACTACCATTAAAAACAAGTGTTCTTCCCTTACAAAAAATCTGCATGAGAATTCTAGCTACCGAGACAGCTGCGGCCAGAGCCACACATAGAAATGCATCCATGAACAGAATGATTTGAGCGATGCATTAAAAGCAGCGTATCGAGATTTTGACGTAGTGTTGAACCCACGTATAGTTCGGGTAGTAGAGTGCTGAACACAGCCTAGTTACATCCCCTGATAAAAAACGGCGTGCAAGACGTCGTTTTTTTTACGAATATTTCAGTTGCAACGCGCCACCTTGTGAACGTGTCGCGTTCACGAGTGAGTGTTCGAAGATCAATGAGATCTCCTCACCATTTGCCCATTCAGGTACAGGCAATGAATAGGGTGCTTAGGGAACCGGAACGTCTACATACAATCTACTATCCGAACTCTACGCTTCTGTTGTGGGTTCAACACTAAGTCAAAATTGTGATACATTCCCTTTAAGGTTCACTGTGTTAGCAATTTAGTGGAGAAGGATGTTCGAGTGCTGGAACTTCATGTGATTCTAGTTGTCTTACCAAATCCAGATCGTCAACAGTCATTCCATTTGCCTCCACACGTTCACGAAATGGTGTCACCAATGTGTCATCGAATCCGCTCACATCGTCAATCTAGGTCGGACGTGTTGTAATGGAAGGTTGTATGAAGCAAGATATCTTTTCCACTGGCGGGTATGATTCGAAATGTAGTTTGCAAACACTACAACAACAACGAAAACGCAAAATGGCGTTAATAAATATGAGGAATAAAATATGGGAATCGGAGACATTAATTGCCGCCTAAGCATAAATTTACACAACGAGTCAACACTTCACATCCATACGATTGCGGCGGGGAACGGTCAAGAGGTACCCGTATGATGTGCCGCCGCGTATCCAGGAGGCTAATGAGCGTCGTTAATTGCACTGCGCGTCTCCTGATACCGTCATAATCGCTACAGTAGCCTGACTGCTCCTCTTGTGCTACGTCTTCAAGATGCCCCGCCCACGCCTCCCTCCCCTCCCACTTCGCCGCGTCTACCGCTCTTACGACGATTTTTTGTCGCCGCCCCTACAGCTCTTATGATGCGCTTTTAAAATCGAATGGAAAGGAAAGAACATGATATTAGATGTTGTTCGAAGGTCTACATAAAGTGTGCTTGCAAGTTAATATAAAAGAAGGAAAGAATGAAATAGATTTGTATAAGTGATGTGCCATTTAGAAATGCGAGTGAAAATGAAATTATCCTTTCTCGACTTGTTAGGTGGGAAACACTCATTCATCTCTGGGAATGCAAGAGATGTTTCAAAAAATGTCCTACTGATCGGTGTTATGCTATCATCTTTACTTTTTTCTTCGCTTTCTAAGGATTTCTTTTTGCTCATCTAGCTGGGTAAGTCTAGACGTCCAACGATCAACGAGGCGCGAATAATGCCTCACAGACATACACTGTACCTAAAGGTATATCTCGAAGATACAAAGGTCTCTGTTCGCCACTAATATACCTAACCTGTCATATCGATTTTATACAGAGAAAAGATAGAAATGAAGCGATAAAACGCTGTTGAAAGAAGTTTGAAGAACCATACAATTTCAAATTTCTATTATATAAAACTGTATAAAACGTACAAGCATGTATTTAAATATTTGGCATGTGCTGTATATAAACATTATATCTATGTAAAATTTTGAAAAGGTAAAATGTAGAAAGGGGTTTAAAGAATGTATACAAAGTAATAAGCGCATAAATTTACTGTTATTATAGCTGCTGCAGTTGAAGCTGAACACGAATTCGCTGAATGGCATCGTGACAAACAAATACTTATGCACTGCTAGTTTATATCGAAGACATAGGGTATGAAATGTGTTAAATTATGAGATGTGTGGAAGTATATGCATGTTATTCTTTTCCCTGGAGCATCTTTTTGAGATAATTTTTACTTATGTAAAGTTACATTGGATAGAAGGATCTACTTCTTCTCTTTTATTCCCAATAATATGCGCTTAGTTTACTATATCCGTACATCAGAATTCGCTGCGGCAATTCGTTCTTCACTCCCTCTCCAAAATTCGCACTATCTACCGCTTCGTCGCGGCGCGAACGTCGCGCGCGGCGTTGATCAGAGAGCAATAGGTAGGCGGGGTGTAGGTGATCTCAGGCGGTCGTGGAGAATGTATAGCTGGTGGAGCGGCAGTCGTAATTACGCGGAGGAGCGCGGTGCTGAAGGGAGGACAGGAGCGGTCAGCCGGTTTTCACGGGTACCTCTTGTCCCGCACCCAAACTATGGCTTTACCTACACATCTCATGAACTAACCGGTTGAAAACTTCTCTGAGCGTGCCCTTATTCAATAATTGCCTAACAAACTACGTAAACTCCCAAATTTGTAATTTTGTCAATTTACCAAGATCTGCTTGAAGTAATGTTCCTGAAAGTATGGAAAACGTCTGACCATTAGAGCATTAGCAAAATGATCCTTCACGTTCTGTTGAAGTTGCCCATCCTCGCCGATCCATGGGGGCGCATCTTTAGTTTCTGTCTAAATATAACTTTTCGTACTTCTGTACCTAGAACTGATTTTGCCCTGTAATGTGGCAGATTTGCATTTATCCTATTCAGATTGTCCTCGAGGGCATCCTACTTTTACTTTATTTTTAATTTCTAACGATGGTCCTTTATGGCTAATCGCTCACTGGCTCTTCGCATATTGTGCTTGAAAATGTAATGACTGCATATAAATTACTATAAAAAAGGCTTGTATATAAATTACTGTGACTTGTTTGAGTATGCGACTGAAGTGCGACTTGTTTCCTCTTCATGAGCGGATGTGAATATTTCAATAGACATCAATTGTATTTGAAGGGACTCCATTATTAAAAAGGAAAAGAAGAAAGTAAAGACGAAAAAGAAAATGTTCTTTGAGAAGATATTATTTTTACGTCCTATTCTGGACTCATCATTTCACTTTTACTCATCATTTCATTTTTGCCTGAGCAGATGTGTTATCACGGTTTCGTTAAACAGACCGTATGTAATACATCTGGACGATTCTGGACGGCTTATTGTTGATCTATTAGGCTTCTTCCTAACAACTAGTCATAATACTTCGTTATACAAATTTAAGAGCGCTTTCATAGAGGTCATGCTGTAGCTTCATAATAGTCCTCTAATAATTTGAGGGCTAACTTGTATGCAATTTTTTTTTTTTTTTGGTTTTTAAAGGGGAAAAAAAATTTTTTAAAACCTAAAAAAATTTTGAATTGAAGGGAGGGGGGCGCATCCCAAGCGGATTGATTAACGCCAGAAACTTTATCCTTTATTTATCCTTTTATATTAGGTTGAGTCGAAAGTTTTCGGACAAATTGACACTATTTTTATTTAGTTGGCAATTTTCAAACGATAACTGTAAATCATTTGAAGTATGCCCCATTGGCATCGATGGTCTTCTGCCAACGTCTAGGCAGATCGTAGATGCCTTTGCTCCAGAACGCTGAGGACTGTTCCTTGAAGAACTGCTCGAGTGCCTTTTTAATGTTGTCGCGGGTTTGGAAGTCTTGACCATCCAGATGACGTTGAAGATAGGGAAAAAGGTGGTAATCCGAATGAGCCAGATCTGGGGAATACGGTAGGCGTGGTGAAATGGTCCAGAGGAACTTCTTGGTCATTTTTCCAATGTGTGACTGAGTGTTGTCGTGCTGGAAGTAGACTTCGCGCTGCTGCGGGCGTGCATTTTCGAGATTAGTCTTCAATTTCCTCAGTTGCTCAACGTAGACGTCTGCGGTCACTGTACATCCCTAAGCGAGCAGTTCCCAGTATTCAACGTCGTGTACGCTCCACCAGATGCAGAGCATAGCGTTTTTGGCGTGTACGTTGAGTTTAGGGACGTCTTCTGCATCCGTACCTTTGTCAACCCATTGGGCACGCCGGTGAATGTTAGAATAGGAAATCCACTTCTCATCTCCGGTGACTAGATGCTCAAGCCACGCGTGGGTGCGCTTGAGCGTGAGGAGAGAAAGTGCCGTATCAGCACGGCATTCCATCTCATACTGCGTCAGAGCATATGGTACCCATCGACCTAGTTTTCGCACCTTACCGATTGACTTCAATCCGCGAACGACTGTGGTTTGACTCACCCCAAGAGCGACTGCCAGTTCGCGAGTGGTTTGATACGGGTCGGCTTCCTCCTGTCTCTGCAGCAAGTCCAAATCCAACTCCATCGGGCGTCCCGAACGGTCTTACTCTTCGATGGAATAGTCGCCCGACGCGAACTTCGAGTGCCACTTGTAGACTGTACTTCTAGCGGGGGCGTGCTCCTCGTAAAGTTCCTTCAGACGTCTATCTATATCCACAGGTTCTTGGCCAGATAGATGGAGAAAGATTATGACGTTGCGGAGATGAAGTGACGACGGCTTGAAATTGCACGACACGCTGGCAGGAAAGGAACTAGCTCAGTGTAATTGTTAGCCTACACTTTGAAGAGAATTTTATACTCTATCAAACGGTAGCTAACACATCCATTTTTGTCAGCTCTTTGCTGAGTGATGATCTCTAGAAGTCATCACTACCACATTGTCCGAGAACTTTCGACTCAACGTAATATTTGTAACATCCTCCACAACGGTTTACCGCCTCAGAGAGGCGCCTCGAAGATACGAAGCTAGCAGACGGTAATTGTTCGAATTGATGCGAGGGCAAGGATAGGAGTGTCGATCAGCATTAGATTACGAACCAAGAAGAGAAGAGAAATTCGTCTTTGCATCTGCGGAGACAAGGTTCTCGTACAACTCTGTATATGTACTCGCACTACTGGTGATTTCAACTAGTAGAAGCGTCCGGCCAGCGTCCAAAAAATGAAGAATGGAAAGTCTGGCGGAGACGTTGGAAATAGCGCAGAAATGCATAAATCTCTTTCTACTTTCGTTTCGTGGCATGACAAAGACTATGCGTTTTTTTAATAGATTTACGAAAGGAATATCTGACTCGTGGATAGGACACCTCCGCCTCATAGTGGCGTTGAGGTGACTCTGGCGTTGAACTGCGATGTACAGCAAAGGTTCGTCCTCCGGTAGGGCCTTACAAGCTGAGAAGGGGTTCGACTCATCCGACGTCCCGACTTCTCGGGATCGGAAGCCTAGCTAAGAGTAAACCACTGCTAATATTCACCATTGTTTTAACAAAATTTCGCGAGGTGGGCAAAGTTTTTTGCCAATCCAACATATTCAGTACCCTGCACACTGGGCCCTGCCGTCTCAGACGTCGGACGGTATGGCAACCGGTGAGAGGCGATCAAATCTCAGGTTGCTCAGGACGTCTTTGATTCTGGACCAAGGTGGCACATGCACGACTCGCTATGGAGACTGTCTCAGACTGTGTACTTACAACGTGAGAACAGTGTCCCCACACGCTGGCCTACATGCCCTTCTCGGAGCTGTAGAGCGTATCAAATTTCGATTGATTGCTCTGCAGGAGACCAAGTGCAGAAGGAGTGACGTACGACAGATGAATGGCGGTACACTCGTCATTCGTGGAGAAAAGGTTCCGTCGCGAAATGTAGGGGGTGTTGGTTTTGTTGTGCACCCATATGTCGTCCGTCTTATCGATTCTCACGAGATCCTGTCACCTCGTCTGGCCATTCTTCGCCTCCGCTCTCTGCGCCAAAAAAATTATCAGTATCATCAACTGCTACTCACCAACATCAGCAGCTGATGAATCCGAATTGGACGCATTTTACGAGGAGCTGGAGGAAGTAATCCGGCGAGAAGTCCTTCTACAAATTCGTTGTCGGAGACTTCAACGCGAAACTAGGAAAGACCACAAAAGAGGAATACAGGATTGGAAGATTTGGACTAGGGGACCGGAATGAAAATGGCAATGGTCTCGCCGAGCTGTTGTCCGCTCTTTCCTCGCCTCTTTCATGGGAAATCTCTTTTCATGAAAAAAAGATCATCGTTGGTGGACATGGGAATCACCCAGTGGCGCAACCCGTGAGGAGATCGACCACATACCATCCGGAGGTGGTGTCTACTCGATGTCTCGGTAGTACCACCCTTTTGTAGTGGTTCTGATCCCGTCTCCTTCTTGCAAAAATACGACTTAGCCACACGTTGGAAAAGAACATCTGCTATTGGCAACGAGGCAACGAAGAAAGAGAAAAGAAGTTGTCTACAACGATTGCGTACTCGAGGACTCCCTGTCCCCCAAGATGACTGGCACATCGAAGAGGACCCAACGTGGACTACGAGATGCTGCTCAGAAGATTACTAGCCTGTGCTGAGCGTGCCTCGAAGCCGCGCACGACAAACTTGGATCGAATTTCGAAGTCCACCAAGAAATTGTTGGAAAGAAGAAGGGCTTTGAGGCTTGATCCGAATGCATCGCACGTTGAGCGGTTAGTAGCAAACACTAGCTACAGAAAAGCGATCTTTTGAAATACAGGCAGAAGAAGATTCTGGAAGCAGCCCAAAGAAGAACGAGTCTAAAGAAGTGCCGAAGGGATCTCTGCGAATATAATATTCCGCTAGCATCTTTGTTGAGCGAAGACAGGACTCGCACGTCTTCTCGTCGTGAGATGGAAATCATTACGGAGAGGTTCTACTTGAACCTTTTCCGTTCATCAACTCCTGTGTCAAGATCATCACGAAATCTCCGATCGTCCCCACTGGTGAAGCTCCACCACGGATTCTCTCTTACGAGTATTCCTTTAGTGGAAGTACGACATTTTATATCAGCAGACTTTCTTCGGGCTGGTGACCATCCATTTCATGCAATGTTATCGGCGCACATGACGTCTTACCTTCAGAAAGAAAGGATCCCAGACCAACGGAAGACCTCGCGAACCGTTCTTATCTATAAGAAAGGTGACCGAGAGGACCTCCGAAACTACCGTCCGATGTGCTTGTTGAGCGTGTTATACAAAGTATTCACTAAGATCATCCTCACGCGCATATCTAGGACGCTGGATGAAGTCCACCCTCAAGGAACAAGCTGGATTCCATCAAGGGTTCAGCTGCTTGAACCTCATCCAAACTGTTTCAAGGTCATAGAGGTTTGCCGGGAATACCGCCTGCCCCTTGTTCTAACCTTCGTCGACTATGAGAAAACCTTCGACAACGTAGAAACGAGTGCAACTATCAGCGTTGGTCGATCAAGGTGTGGACGCGTAGTTACCTTGATTACCTTGATTACCTTGACTCCCGTTGATTTTCGAACTGGTCGAGCGGGCGCCAGTAATTCTTCCATTTGTCCCGATCGCGTGCCAGAATAGCCCAGTGGTTCCTCCTTTCGCGTGGGACACGAAGAGCATCATAATTTTTTTTGAAGGACTTTGTGAAGAAATCTGACCATTGGGTCGGCGGTCTTCCTGTAGTGCGCTTAATATCGCGGGGAACCCAGTCGCTCACGGCTCTGGTCCAACGGTTGTCATTAAAGCGCATCACGGGTCCGGCCCACCTTATTTTACTTTCTTTGGCAAACGCGGCGGCGTCTCTAATCTTCGATCGCTGACGTAGGAGAGAACTTCGATTCCCGTCCCCCACTTGCGTGAAACGAGGTACTCCTAGCATCACTCTCTCAATTGCGACTTCAATGACCACGTTTTCTTCCTGCTTGCGAAATGCCCAGGTTTCCGAAGCATAGGTCAAAGCAGGAAGTACGGTAGTGTTGAAGAGCTGAGCAGGTTGTTCCTGGTCTTCCTCACTACATCCTCGATGCTCTTATACGCTCCCCAAGCCGCTCGTCTCCTCCTGCTCAGCTCGGGGGTCAGGTCGTTCATCATGTTTAGTTCCCGATCCAGATAAACGTAGCTAGTGCATTCGGATATGTTCGTTCCGTTGAGCGTGAATGGGGCACCCGAGACCCATCCGTTCCGCATGAACATCGTCTTTTGTAGATTCAGCTGAAGACCGATGCATCCACATATTTTATCAAATTCGGTCAGCATTCGTTCCGCTTGGCTGATGCTAGGTGTTACCAGTACGATGTCATCAGCAAAGCGCAAATGGTGTAGCTGCCGACCATCAACCTTCACTCCCATGTCGTCCCATTCCAACTTTCGCATTGCGTTCTCGAGGGTGGCTGTAAATATTTTGGGTGAAATTGTATCACCCTGTCGGACCCCCTCTTCACGTCAATGATGATGTTCTTGTAGAATGGCGAAATTCCGGTCGTGAAGTTACTGTACAACTCTCGAAGTACCTTTATGTATTGAGTAGGGACGCCTTGGTTGTCCAAGGCTTCCACGACCGCTTCCGTCTCAACTGAGTCGAAGGCCTTTTTCAAGTCGATGAAGGTGAGACAGAGCGGCATCTTGTACTCTCGATGAGTTTCGAAACAGTGTGAATGTGGTCAATCGTGCTGAATCCTTTTCGAAACCCTGCTTGCTCGCATGGCTGTCCTTAATCCAGGACTTTTCAATCCTATTAAGGATCACTCTTGTAAAGAGCTTGTAGATGACGGACAGAAGGCAGATTGGACGATAGTTGGCGATGTCATGTGGATCTCCCTTTTTATACAACAACACGGTCTTGCTGGTCTCCCACTGTTTAGGAACCTTGCATTCCGACAGATAACGTGTAAAGAGCCTCGCCAGGGTGTTGATGAGTACTGGCGGAAGGCTCTTCAGGTGTTCTGGTCTTATTCTGTCGGGACCGGTTGCCGTACGAGTTCTTAGAGACATGATAGCATGTCGTATTTCGGACGGGAGAACCTCTGGAATGACTGACATCTTCCTTCAGATGATGAGGAGGCAAGTGGACATGGCTGTCGAAGAGATCAGAGTAGAAGTCGTAGATGATTTTCTCCATCCCCCTTCTCGATCCAATGGCTGTTCCGTTTGGGTTCCGGAGAGCAGTCATCCTCGTCTTGCGACTGGCGAAGTCTCGACTGGCATAGCGGATGCTTTTCCCCGCCTCTGCAGCTTCAGCCAGCACTTCTGCTCTTCTCTCTTTAAGGTCTTCCATTATCGCCTCTCTGCAAAGCCTTGCAAGCTCGAACGTGAGTTTTTGGTTCCCTGCAGCTCGTGCTGCTCCACGCTGGCGTATCAGCTCAAGAGTTTGAGGAGACAGGCGTCTCTTGGTCGTTTTAAAACTCTCAGCCTTCTTCGCACAGTCGTGAAGGTGTTCAACGAGCCGGTCATATTCTTCGTCGATGTTGTCCATTGCGGAAACTTTCCAAAAGCCGGCTAACGTAGCCAAGAGATTCCAGTTGAGGATAGTCCTGGGATTTCGCTCTCTGAATTTGGCGGCTTTCTTCTCTCCCCTTGTGAAGGAAACTCTTCCTCGGAGGAGGCGATGGTCCGATCCCGTATTGAACTTTGGTACAACAGCGACGTCCGTCAGGCAGAACCTTTTATTGATAATGATGTGGTCTATTTCATTACGGTACCCTCCATCGGGTGACTCCCACGTCCAGCGTAGAGAGGAGGGCTTCTGGAATTGCGAGTTCCCATGGATGGTCTTAGTCGTCATGATGAACTCGGAGAGCCTCTCTCCCTGGTCATTCCATCGTAGGTCGTGGGTCCCGAAGTGATGTTCCTCCGGCGTTCTTCTTGGGCCAACTTTGGCGTTGAAATCACCAATTATGACCTTGTAGAAGGCATGATCTTCTCGGTAGAACTTCTCCAGGTCCTTATAGAAAGCTTCGACTTCTTCTTCTTCGTAGCTTGATGTTGGAGCGTAAGCGACGAAGATAGTCAAAGCTGGTGTTGGACCACATCTTCTCATCCGCAGACGTCCGATTCGGGTCGTAATTTGTTCGAAAGAGTCGATGTTCTTTGCCGTTCTCGTGTTAACGAGGACGCCAACTCCACCAACACCTCTACTGTCGAATGTTCCTAAGAACAATTCTTCTCCAGTCTTTCTCTACGGCGTTGAGAGGGTGACGTCGTCTCGTCTCGGTCAGTCCGATGACGTCGTACTTGATCTTCTTGGCTTGCATCATCAGATCTTCGATGGCCGCTTCCGATGTAAACGTACGTGCGTTATAAGTACAGATCGCCATCCTAGTCCTTTTCCGTTTCGGTAGCCTAGATGACTCCTGCAACCCCGTCCCACCTGGCGTTACCGTACCAGGCTTTCCTCCGGAATCTCTTTTCTATTATTGTGTTTTGCATAAAATTCTAAAACCCACGAGCAGGTTGCAAGCCTCTAGTCCCATGAGTTTCTGGGAGAACTTCCGTTCTCCCACAGTGGACGCGTAGTATGTGAGGACATGAGCCAACTGTTACGATCGATGCACAACTAAGATACAGCTTTTCCACCGTCCCCTCACCATGCCCATTGGAAAGGGGGTACGGCAAGGCGATATTATGTCGCCGAAGCTGTTCACAGCTGCATTGCAATGGATAATGAAATCGGTTTCCTTCGAAGAAAGGGACATAGGATTGATGGAAGATTTCTCTCGAAGCTTCGTTTTGCGGACGACGTCCTGTTTTCGAGCAGTACCAGTGAAGCAGAAACGATGCTCAACGAAATGAACGAAGCAGAGAAAAGAATAGGACTGCAAATAAACAGAACGAAGACACAGTTCATGACGAACGCCTACGGTGAGGACGGAGGAGTGCAACTTGAACGCTCCCAAATCGTGGACACTTCGTCATACGTATACCTCGGGCGTTCTATGAACATGAAAAAGGACTTGAAGGAAGAACTGAATAGAAGAATAAGAGCAGCATTGGCAGCATTCGCCCACGTTCGCATTCGTGGGCAGACACCGCTGCCACGTCTACGAAGCTACTTACTACCCACAGAGCCCTTGACATATGTCTGAAGTTCTGAAGTTTAACCGGCGCACACAACACCTAACCAGTCTTCGCAGCTCCGAATTAAGAGGAATATTCCGCCTTCGCGACCCAGCGGAATATATATCGAAAGCAAAGCATAGATGGGCCGGTCAAATTATGAGAAGAATGGACAATGGATGGACTAAAAGAACGCTAGAGTGGATCCCAAGAGACGCTAAACGCCCCCGAGGGAGACCGCCAACGAGATGAGGTGACGTGTTCGCTACGCGGATGGACCAAGTAAATAGAAGTTTATTACATGCTCAAATGGTAAACATTACATCGGCCGAAGCTGGAAAAGGGTGTGTTCATGTTGATGCAAAAATTAAAGAAATAGAAAAAACAGAACAGTGATAGTGATTCGGTGTACTAATACAGACGTAGTTCCAAAAGAATGATCGATGAAAGATTCTTACAGCGTTCTTGGAATTTAGAGCGGTTTGCATGATGGCTCGTGAGTCGATTTGAATCTGAACGGGCGAAAGATTTCTTCAATCCTTCTTCACTCACTTCTTCCACATATTTGTTTATTTGGCTTTTAATGCGATTTCTTCGGAATCTCCTTGTTTCTGAGTTAAATTTCTTAGAAAGTAAGGATTTGACCTTCCTTATAAGTCGTAGCTCCTGCGTTTTTGGGCCATCTTTGCAACGGTTAACGAAAATAAAGTGAAGGGTGGGACAAAGTATTATAAAGGGGTAATCGATTTATCTATGAAGACATGACTTTCGCACTGAGGCATTTTGGTACGCTTGAAAAAGTAGCTGTTTATGAGGGAATTCTTTTACGTTGGAAAATCGGAATCGATTGCAGACAAAAATCGTTTCCTGTACAAGGGCAGAGGTCGTAGGTAGGGTGTCGTATATTTTCTTAGACGACGAATTTGCTAGTGAAAGTACAAACTCTTTAAACGTGCTACTGAGCCTTGTAATTCACTTTATTAGGCAAAGAGAATCTCATTATTAAGCATCGCGGCTGCACTTCTGTCAAGGCATCATGACTGGCTGCTGTTCATCATCGATAGCAATGCGGTAACTATTATAAACATACCTGTAACCATGGCAAAATATAGACATAGTCATGAGTGTTCATCTTGGCCATGTACGCAGCTTTCATGAACTCAATGGCCATATCACGAGTTGACGAGAATATACAGATTATAACTGGAAGTAGATGTTGTCTTCAATATAGATGAAGAGGAATAACAAGGTTACTTCTTGCATTATTCGATATTTCCTTTAGCAGTCCACTCTCCCCCATTGTCTTTGTATTGGCATTCTCATCGAACATAACCTAAACGCGTGCGGAACCTGCTTAAATTTAATATATCTGACTTTCAAGTCAACTTAACATCTAAGCAGGTGCATAGGAACACTGCAAGGTGAGGATCTTCTCTCAAATATAAGCTACTGCTAAACAGCATGATTATCTGTTTTTTTACTCCTTTAGAAAAGACCAAAGCTAACTACTACCTTCACGTTTCCAAACGGTAGGATATGCACTGGAGCGTGGTTCCCAGGTAATTTTCACCAATTCTGCTTCACCAGGGAAGCTTCTTGAGACTTGACTCGAAACTCCATACTTCTTCACTCGAAACTTTTGTCGAAATTCGAAATGGTCTAACATCTAAAGGTTGGGGGGACGGGGGGCTGGATGATAGACCTAGACCGGGAAAATAGAAATTCCTTAGATAGAAATAATTGACTTTGACTGAAGAACGGGAGGCTGATCCTACTGCAACACGAAATTGTCAGGAGTCCAAGGAAAAGTAGCGGAGTATCCCTCCGAATTGTGTCTGTAGATTTATGAGCTCATTTTTACGTTCTTTTCTATGAAAGCCACCGGGAACGATTCCCTCAGAAATTACTCCAACCTACAAAGAAAATCCAGGAAAGATTTCCTTTGATTTTGAGCGGATGTCTGCGGTTGCTTCTAAGAATTTTGGATAATTCTACTCTTCTTCTTTCGTAGCTGACATGGTTACAATCCTCGTTCGAATCTCCTCTTCAGGGTCTCGTCCTCGGATTCCGACGTTCGTGGAATATGACCGTGTATTTGTGTCTTCGAGGCAGACTCCTTTGCCGATGATGTACGCTGAGGTGCTTCTACAGTGGAAAGGACATATAGATGTCGGGCGAACGTTGACAGGTGCTAATTGTCCTCTCGGTACGGTAGATAAAAACTTTCAAAATCTCCGAAATCATATGTATGATAAAAAAAATACCTTTCAGCAACTCGTAAGTGAACGCTTTCCATTTTTATGGACACCTCAGTCCTTCCTCGCTGTTCTATATTTCTGTTACCGGATCTCAAAATTCGCTTAGGCACGTACCTTTTTAATAACCATAATCTTGTGCATATGAAAGACTTCCTCGAAGGCTACCGCTCTCTCGAAAGCCAGCGGACCGGTATTCGTGACCACGCCTATCTGGAAAAAGCTAGGAAACTTAGGTGAATCTGCAATACTCTGTGCTTCAAACGTGCCTTATTCCAACCATAATGAATCAAAAGAGCCGCAACGGCCTCTGCCAATGAGTTCGTGGTTCTTAGCGATACCCGAGCCAAAGTTTTATAGATGGATTTGTCAGCAAATGCATTAGACGAAGCCATGTAGCCGACTATTGGAACATTCCAGAAGGAAGCCATTTTGGCAACAGCATCAAGCTCTAAATAAATAGATAAACTTTGTACTGACATGTTTCTCTTCATACAACCCAAGCTCGTCTGTCTCCTTTTAATGTTCGAGTATTATAGCGCCCCCGAACCAATTCTTAATTCTGTAGTACATAGACATTGAAATAAGGACAACCTTTGTCAAGGTTCTCCATACTCACCAGTATTGCAATACGGTCCTATGAACGCTCGTACTTTTTGTACATGGTACATGTCAGCGCCGACGGCTACACCTTCGAATGACTCGCCACATCCCATTTGGTTGATAATCCTGAAGTGTTTACTTCGCGTTGACACTGTATTCGTGCTTTGCGTGGGCCATTTATAGGGTTTATTGCTTCTTATAACATCGTTCTTAAGAAACACGCATACGTCAATTCTGCTCATCCGGATTTTCAAGGAACAGGTGGTCAGCTCATCGCTTAATGTTAGCTTTGGTCAAGGAGACAGATTTTCTTCTGGATTAACCTCTATTGAAGGATTTTATGGTTGTTTGAATGCATAAGAGAAGTATGACTCGTTAGGAGTTTGATACAAAAAAGCAGACAAAAAACTTCACATTGTGTGCTTCTGGAAACATTGCGGGCTTGGCCAGTGGTGTCGACATCACGGACGCTGCGAACCTCCCTCGCTGACCTGCGCTGATTCATCGCAAAGCTGGCGAAACTGGCGATTGGTAAATGACAAGTAACAAAGGTCAGCGCATCCGCGTAAATGTAGCGTTGTGTACTACTACTCTTAATGTTATTATCACTTTCTCTTGAAAATTCCTGCATAATTAAAAGTGTTGACAAAGTTTGGGAGTGATAAAGGTTTGGGAACAATTATTCGAGTTACTACTAATCAACGGATAACCTGATTTCTGAATCCCTGAATCAAACACAAGGATTCCCTTCAATGTAGAATTATTCAAAAAATTCCCACGCAATGAACAAATATAGGAAGAATTCGCTAAGCTTACTCAATGTCAAAATCGTCGTCTAAAACACCGTCTTTCCAAAGCTCCTTCCGCGAAATTTCGATGATTTTATCGCCATTCTTCATGAAACCACTAGCTCCAATATGGCCGACACGAACCTGGAAGACACACTTAAGCCTATTGGGCTGTTAAAAATTTTGTTTTTGTGGATCTTCCGTTATCTCTCGTAAGTCTACCGTGTTGTCCTGATAGGAAATGAGGAAATAGTCTATCGAAAGAAAAAGAAATAGATAACGATATACGACCACCTTTTTTAAGTTCACGGTTGTAAGCAGTAGCATCTTGAAGCGGACAGAAGTTTGTAAGTCGTCTACTGCGCAGAGAACATATAAAAGCTTTGAACTGGTAGCAGCGGTAACCCAGAACATGAAGGGTAGGGAACCGCTCCTATCATTTACAGTACACAATTAATGTGAGCCTGAAGGCTATACGACCAGGAATAATTCTGGCTGATCAGATGCCCTCAAGCCGTAAAGATTGGTGCTGTAGTTGTGCTGGGAAATAGGAGCAAGGTGAGGTGCTTTGCGACTACAAAGCGAGGATATTTATGGGTAGCCAATCAAAAGTGAGCTCACCTTGATTCCATCTGAAACTGAAAGAAACGCCAGAACAACGACAATTAAAATCAGCAATTTGCGGCGTTCACGCATCACAAAGGCTACCACGGTATTTGATCAACGAAAGCGTGAAGTGACTAGTGAGCATCTTAACGGACCTTATTAATACACGGTGTTGATGTCGCCTAAAGAAGATTTGCGCTACACAGGCAATCACTTTAATGGAATATGGATTTGCTCTCGACGAAAACATACCTGGTATCCTCGAAGTTCAAGAAGTCTTCGTATTATTAGCATTTCGTACTATGGTAGAATTTTAGAGGATTCTTTCAAAAAGAGAAATTGGAGAAGGGAAGTTTCAAAACTCCTAATAATTATCGAATGAAACGTCACGCAATGCTACTTCACAAGTCTCTCGAGCAGCTTCTGTGGTTCTGGCACCTAGGTTAAACACAAAAAGCAGAATAATTAATATACGCATAATTCTCTATCGAACAACAGGAAAAGCACTGCCAAAACATCTAATTTTTCATGTAAAATTCTCACTTAACAACATCATCTTTGTTATTCTTTCCTCTTCGATCTGTCTTCCAATGAATTGCTAAATCTGATAGTGACGACGTTAGTACTAATCGTTGAGTCCCTATCCACCTGAGTCCTCGACTGGTTACATGTTACGAACACATCAGCCCACCTCGTTTACAACCTTTCAAGGGTGTTTCGCATCTGTTAGAGTCCACTTGTCCTTGTTTCTTCTCAAAAAGTGATTGGATCATTTCTACATGGCCTACGACAATTCCGCATGTGGGCATGCATTTTGAGTTAGCTTCAGATGATATGGTTAAATATTTCTCCGCGAAACGTAACCTTTAAAGATAGCATACCACGAAATTGACGATGTTGGAATCTCTTCAAATAATTGGAAAAGAGCACAGAGTAATTAATAACGTTTTCGCAGTAGCCTATTTGAGTAGAAACAATGGAGAGGCTGCTAAGGCAACCGGCGGCTATACAAATGTGACATTCAAAGGTGCAAATTAGAAAAATTTGTCCGTGAAAGCCGTTTCCCACGTCATTTCTTAAAACGATTAGAAGCAGTTGAGGGGCAGCACACTGATACTCATAAAATAGATACCTCTCTCTAACTTCTTATGGAAAATCCCAATATCGTCAACTTAGTGGCGGCTTCAATCAGCGTTCTGTCGCAAAGTGTAAGGAACATTGTGCTGAAAATTTAATCCTTCTGCAGCTAGTTACTAGTCATACGGATTCGTTGAAGTTTTAGGAAAGTGGCCAGTTGACAGATACATCATGCACCCTTCGTTGGCGATGACGTAGTAAGCGGATAACGAACGTCAGTGCTCCTCCAGTAATCCATAAGCGCAGCAGAACGCTCTGAGAGCCTTCGAGAAATTCCTTTGACGATGGAGAGACTTGAATGGTTTTAGCAGTCGACTGTTCTCCAGAAAATAGGCTACATGCGTGTTTTATCGAAATGTCTATTACATTATTAAAATATGAGCAATATATTACCTTTTCCTTGCCGACGTTACTTTTGCCATTTTTTATTATTCGTTCCATTCTCGCTTGAAAATGGAGTCGTTTTTAAGCGTTTGCATCTTTCAAAAAGAAGAGTGCAGAAACATCTAGGAACTCCACACTCTTCATAATCTATACTCTGTAAGCCTCAATATTTGCTGTCTTGCTTTAGTTTTATATTCATTTATGAACCTCAACTTCGGGAGCTGAGCAGAGACTACATGCATACTTTCCATACCATCCATAGGTAAAGTATACCAAGGACTTTGTGAAGTGTATCTGGAACTGCTGCTTTTCTTTCATGACATATGTGATCGTACTCTTTACTATGCCCATTGCGAGAAAAACCAGTTCCAATACACTCCTTTTGAATGGCGACGGTATCTGTCACAACTATACCAGTATGTGCATTTCAAAAATGTCAAAACAATTCCCGTGTTTGACCATCTTCTTCCTTACTTTGAGACAATCATTTTTATTTGGACTTACAGACTAGTTTTCAACATCTCTGTGATTTCCATGGTTACATTCCATAAATGGTTCTTGCATGATCAGAGCTTTTCGTGAAGCTCAATGTATACTTCCAACATCGAAATCTACGAAAAACAATTCAAGAAGAAATTTCTGTCTCAGAGATGGTACCATCTTAGAAATGATCCAAATAATCTACGCTGGAAAAAAAACTACTTAGCTCTGATGTAAACTTTTCTGAATCCAGAATCTGCGAATTTGAGAGTAATCAGGCCTTCTCTGTTTCCCAATATTCAAATTCTCGAAAGGCAGTTAGATTTGGTAGAAAAATGGAAACTCTCATGATGGTCATGAAGCTATTGCTATTATTTTTTGCATCTTTTACGTACATTTTACCCTCGTGTGGTGAAATCCACAATTTGAAGAGCTTTTTTTCCATACTGGACTGGACCAGTTTCTACTGAAGCAGATCTATAGAAAAAATCTATCTAAAGTCTGCCCACATTTGTACAATAATTGCGTGGTTGATTTAGGATAGTGACATCCCGCATTTATTCTTTTATTTTGTGCTTATCTTGTGATACCTCAGTTAGAATGAAGTTAAAAGTCTACGTCAGAGCTTGACGCGTACTTGTGGTTAGTCGGTTGTCATATAGTCATTGCTATAGTACAGTTAGCGGTCATATAAACTGTCAGTTTAATTCTTTTAGGAGGGGGGGGGGGATGCTAGACTTTTCCTTTTATATGTATATATAAAGAGTTACCTTTCTGAGAGTGTTCCTTTTGTATTCCTATTAAGATGAAAAGTGCATGCAGTCCACTTCTAATCAGAGGGTACGACCGTGACAACGCCTCCGTAGGTTGACATCGATATGAATTTTCCAGCACGGCCTTCTTTTTCCGATCTCCTCACATAAAGGATCAGCTGTTAGCAACTTTCGCTATGTGTAGCTCGGACGAAAGAAACGTGTTTCTCGTCTCCAAAGGTGTGAGGCCAAGGTCTGCTTCCATTCTTCAACCGGTTAATTTCCGTGACCTTTCGAGAGACACTCGAGAACAACTTTTAGCAACATAATCTCGAATTGTCGACGCCCCTGATTGTTACAGAGTTAGATTCTGCCTTTATTTTTGCGGCATCTCATTATATGTAGTATGTCTCTGGAAGAACTACTTGTCTCTCCACAAAATCGTTAGGTATGTATTTTTATGGGACAGATAAAGTGGTAATTAATTGCCGCTTCCCTCCAAAGATCACAGGAGAGGTCTAGTCTCACTGGATGTGCTTGAATTCAAAAAGAGCTGTTGAGGTCGGGTCGAGGCTGTAACACGTATTCATTCGTATACAAAGAAATCTCAACTGCCATTTAAGAACTACTAGGAAACTTTTCACTGTTACCTCCTCTGCATATCTGCCTACACAGACACATAGTTCTTGGTCTCCTCTTTTGCACGGGGATCGGCGGATATCAAATATCAGCTTTCGTTTTGCTTGCTGAGCCATTGTAAAGGTGTAACCGAGTCCTGGTAATCCATGCCTCTCTCTTCTTCTACCTCTCATTCATATTCGTTTTCATACATACCTTTATCAATTCGTTCCTTCTCCCGTTCGGTGTTATATGTACGCAACATTTCGCATATTCATACATTCAACACCTTCTTTCCTCAATTCTTCACTCACTGAAAGGAAGTGTATCCAGAAATCTTGGTCCTTTTAATTTCAACTACTTTTTTTCGATTTAAAAAAGCAACTTCTGTCGGCTGAGTTTTTAGTTTATTTCTTTTCTAGTGAGGTTGTTGAGTTACATTTGTTTACAGCTGAAGTGCATTTGTTTACATTGACCTTCAAGCTTCATCAACAGATTCACTTGAAGTCGTTTATTTTTCTGACAGTGAAAAAGAATTGTTGAATTGTTAATAAGTTACGTATTTTGAAAGCAATACAGAAAAAGATTCTCTCCGTGACTGACCTAATTTTGTAGTTAAGTTTTACTGTGCTGAGTTGGAAATCGAAACAAAGTCAGTAAAAACATTCTGGTCATTGTGTGCACCTTCTTGGAAAAACCTGGTGCGAATGTATAATTTCCATAGCCAGAACTAGACGTTTGATGTCCAATGTCGCTTCTTCTCAATGACAGGTCGTTTCCTTCCATTTTTCCTGCATTTGTGTATGTTCAATGATTTCGTCTGATAGCATTACACTCTCTTCCCTCATCCAGTAGGAATCATTTAACCACTTTTTTCGCTTGCACCCGCAATTAGCTTTGATAGACCGCCAAAAGAAAGGAAGAAAAAAACAGAAAGATCACCTTCTCGTACGTCGTGCAACGTGGTTGAGAAAACAAATGGAGGTTTCTTGGCTAGTCTTAAGTGTTAGGAAAAAATGACTATTTATGTACGCTTTGCGTAGCCTAAATTTAATTAAACTTGAATTTTACAATTTGAATCATGAAGAATTACATGGATCCCGAAATGAAAAAAGTGCAGTAATGACACAAACGCCTCGATTTTAACATCGAAGACCAGAGAAGTAGCCACCCGCTGAGCAAGTTAAATAGAGGTTCGCAAAGAATCAAAGCGACGAGCAACAAGTATGACTGCCAATCAATAACGAATCTTCCTTTCTCTAGCATAATGGAGCAACCGTACCGATAGTGATTGCTACTTGATCCCATTTCTTTCTCAGAATGACAAACATGCAAATCCATGCCGACAAGCTATAACATCAGATTTATCTCAAAACTTGATTGTCTATAAAGCAGAAAACTAAGGGCCTTCGACCAGAGGAAAATCCTAGGAGTCAAATACAAGTAGTTTCTCATCTTTTTAACTGTCGAATTCTTTATGGAATTAAAGCTTGTGAATCACTTCTCGACTGGTTGAACGTTCGAAATTAGAAATGGCTTTCTTAAAACCGCCCACGGGACATCTCCACACATACATATGTATGCTGTAATTCAAAATTGCAGCAATAAGGAGACAATTGTACTAGTTCCTAATTTTTTTTTTCAATTTTTTCAATCTACATGAAGGTTGTCCTAGGACCTTCACTACCTTCAGTGGGAATAAAAAAGTAGTCTAATACAGTACATGTACTAAATTACAGAACAATCTTTGACGATTTCTTGCTAAGTTGTCATCTCGTGACGAAAAGAACGCACCATCTGGTGAAGTTTAAAAAAATTGTCCATTAATTTTAATGGATTGTCGCATATAGTAATAAGACGATTGCTTCCCTTGGATATATGGGTCTTACTTCATACATTCTTCATTTAAGAGATTTAGATACAATGACTTAATCGGTGGCCTGGTGTTATTGCCTTACCCGGATTCCCGCATCTTTGACGTCTTGATCACGACTCTGCCCAAACTTCCTCGATCTCCAGAAAGAGCTCGCTCAAAACCCATCCATTTGTCGCATGAACTGCCTATCGACAACCTGAGTAGCACACGTCGACAATGAACGGCAGCGTAGCGAAAAGCTCGCACGTACCTAGAGGGTATGTTTTGCCTGGCGTTTAGTACAAGAAGGTGCGAGCAGGTGGCGATCAACTTCGCATATGTCGCCCTTGTACATAGCGATATGTCGTAACGGCTTCAGCTTACGAGAACAATTATTTTTCGTGGGCTGTGCTTGCATGCAAAAGTAAAATGGTGTGATGGCATTCAATGAGGAACTTTGCCTCAAAAATTGCATAAGTTAATCCGTCCAAATGTCTGTCAACAACCGATCACTGTAAGTGTTGTAGTTTCCTGAACTGTTCTGGACATGGAAGAGCAAGTCTCGAGCGCTCATCGTTTAAAAGCAGCGTATCAAGAAAATGACGATTTTGGGATCTCTGTGGGCCAACACAGAACTGGGAGCGTAGATTTCGAGTATGAGCATGGCTCCGGTCAATTCGTCTTGATCGTCCTGAAAAGCGGTGTTGGAAACCTCCCTAACCGGATAGGCTGCTGAGGAGATCTCACGGATTGTTCGCGAGTGGGTGCGTGCACAAAGGTGGCACATTCTCGCCCTAATAGTACTCCAGAAAAAGTGCGCCTATACCTACGTACTTCTTAGGAATATGCGCCGTTTTTATGGACGATAAGGGGGAATTGGGCGCTACCCGCGCTCATGCTCATAATCTACACCCGAACTCCACATTTGCCCACTCAGACCTCAAAATCGTCAGTTTTTTGCCTGCACACCGCTCTTATACTCGAGATTTTGCCTTTGTTTTTGGATACACTTTTTGGATATTGAACTAGTGCAAATCGTTCGTCCTAAGTTAGTCGTTGAGCATAAGTATTGGTATTTCGCCTACTCTTCACGCTTTTATTTTTTTATACTCTTAAAAATAAAAGCCATTCCGTTATTTAAAACATCATCGTTGAGGTGAGGGAACCGGTGAAAGATTGGAAAATGCTATTACTACGGAGGGCGGTAAGGAGAAGCAACAAGAATCGGATGTAAGGTGCAGTTTCACACGCTGCGAAAATCGTTTTCTTTGTTGCTTTTGATAATAAAAGAGATCGCAAAGGTTTTTTTGGGTGCGTACAAAGTTCTGGGTACCTTCTCGCTAGCACACACGATACTTAGGGAACGCTACCTAACATGTATTCAGAATAACCTAATATCGAAAATTTCCAGGGTCCGTGCATTTCATGACATTCCCGTTCCATTTCCCGAGATATTTTCGATGGTGAAAAAGGAGCGTTAGAATTTGGTGCGAACTTTTGAAGCAGCTGTGATGATATTGCGAAAATTACTCGAATCATAGAGCATAACACAGCGAATAACTAAAGCAGGTAAGAGGACAAAATAAACATGGCCAGCTGCGTCGGCGCCCTAAAAAACCACCGAGCATAGTGTCAGGATCGTTGATGAGTTATTTGTCACGTTACGCTGTACTGTAATATATTAAGAAGCGACGAATAAGTTGGGAGATCGTAGAGCATAAACAGTATGGAGTTTGATGGGACTGTGATCATGAGGAATGATTTTCTGAGTAAGATTATCCCCAAACCGTCCTAAAAGAAAAGCAAACAAAGAAGTTTTTATGCGAAGATAGCAGAATTTTGGCTTCCCTTGAATTGTACTGTTCTCTCTAATTTGTTTTTTTTTTCAGTTTTGTGTTCGAGATTTACTGCGCAGCACTGTCACGCCCACCGTTCCTGACGCCTCCGTGGCATCATTCTTTGTGTGGCTAGCTCATTCACTTTGTGCATAAAAGCACTTTTTTACTTATGTAGAATTTTTTGAAGTTTCCCTTACCCCTTTTTATACATGAAGTCCATCTAGGCAGGATCAGTTCAGCGCTATGAGAGTTAGCGGCTGATGAATTTGAATTTCTATCAATTCCTTTTTTGTCTTTTTTAAGCATTTAATCGATTGCCCTATTTATTGCACCTCAATATGTAGTTTAGTCGAAGTTAGTGACCTTCACAGTAAGTTATGAAGGTCACCTTTTCCTTTACCTTTACTACTGAGTTATAAAGGTTTTCGTCAGTCTTTTTTAATGTTGACCTTGTTCTGCTATGACCGCTTCGATAGACTGTATTAGTGACACACAGGTAATTCGTCAAATACGTGAAATTTTCAGCAAAAGGAAGTTTCTTGTTTGAAAAAAGTTTCTTCTTTTTCTTTCTTTTTTCTTCCTGTTCGTGTGTCTTCCTTGGAGAAGACTATTTTATTTTTTGTTCAATCTAATAGACCTTTTCTCGTTCTTTTTCACGCCCGAAAAGATCAGTGGAAAACAGCTCCAAATGATAATTTGCACTCATGAGCCAAATGACATGCGAGGAGGCTCCTTTTTTGCGAGGGAGGTTGAGAAAAGAAATAAATGGTGGATGCCGGGAACAACTCTCGTCTGCTGTGTTATGCTTTGCACATAATTCCAACTCTGCAACTACCCGAAAACTTATGAGAATTTAAAAAAATTTTCCAAGTCTAGAGGAAACTGCTCTACTTTTAAGTTTACTTGTACAATTTTCAAATGAAGAATATCTCAGAGTTTTCTCCAATGTTGTGTCCTGTTTTAACCCTATTAGTTGAAGTGAACAACCAACAGCAATAGTTTTTTCTCTTCTTTCATGTCCGTAAGCTATTGTCATTGTTATGTGAATTCAACCTTCCTATATCTTCACATCTCGGAAAATTGACGACTACTTATTTTCAAAATAACCCTACTATTCAATAATTTGATTTATTATTCGTAACCGAATCTCAAAGAATACTTTTTGCGCACCAAAAATGTTTGAAATATGTAGTCTCCCCTTCAAATAGGCGCGAGTAGCCCAGTTTTCCGCTGAATAGGTGTTGCTTGGATCCTGTTGGATGCAGTTACCAAGCTTGCTGCCGTGAAACTTCTCGATCACCTTTTTTACTCCGAGATTTCTGCCAGACTGTTGGTACTAGGACAACTGCGCTCGCTGATGTTCGGTCTTATCTGCTAGTGCTTTCGTTCATGTGGTACATCTTTAGAAAACATCTGCCCCATTTCACCAATAGCCCAGGGGCTTTAGAATAATTTTGTCTT
Source organism: Necator americanus (assembly GCF_031761385.1). Lineage (NCBI taxonomy): Eukaryota > Metazoa > Nematoda > Chromadorea > Rhabditida > Ancylostomatidae > Necator > Necator americanus. The sequence continues at coordinate 19,474,908 of NC_087374.1, forward strand.
TTGCTTTTTTTCGTTGGAAAAATATATGTGTCAATCTCCATCACGTTCTGTCACGACTTCCCATTTATTCAGTAGTTTATTTTACGAAAAATAATGCTCAAAATACCTAATCAGATTTGGTTTCCTGAATGCACTTAGACACCTCGTTAAGCATCGAGAATCAGCGACTCTGCGTTCCTCTTGTTATCATTTTCTTGTTTATTTCGAGAATAACCACTCATTTACTAATTTTAATACGTACTCATAATATAATAATATAATAGTATGAGTACGTATTAAAATTAGCAAATGATAATAATATATTACTCATTTACTAATTTTAATTTGACTAATGCCGCATTTTTTGATAGAAAAAAATCTGCGGTATACTCTTTCCTCTTCCTTCAAAACCTCATCGACTTCACAATGCCGCTAATTCTAGTCTTTGATCTGATTTTTGCTGTGGAAACAGTTGCTAAACGTCAATAAGAAGAACTATGGTTTAGGATCACCGGACTCTGATCTTTGCACCAAACGGGTAATTCGACACAAAAATCTCACAGGACTCATGCTACAGTTCTCGTCCGTACCTTTCGCTCTAATAATCACACTATGCCAGGCAATAGTAACTCGTGGAAAGCCACCAAATATCTTATTCATCATGGCCGATGACCTTGGATTCAGTGATCTTGACTGGAAAGATGATACGTGAGTTATCCTATTGTTATTATCTTGCGGGACACTCGCTATTTGCGAACATCTAAAAAAACCGTAGAAAATTTTCTACTCCTCTGTTTTCACAAAACAAAAAAGCGGGTTCCTTTGTGCCATTGCGCTTTTCGATCCAGTTGCGTCGGACATGAAACCTTTTTCTGTTACACCTTGTGACAGTTATTGGTTATCGGCGGCCGCCAACCCAACTATAATTAGTGGTGCGGGAAAAAAGAAAAGTGAGTTGTAAGGGGAAGCACACCTCAACGAAACAGCAAAAACCCTCGAGAAAAAATTGCGAAGGATTCCATTGCTATTGAAGCTCTAACAGCATAGATCTGCTCTTATTTGCCTGTCAAATTAAAGGCATCACCCCACGAATCTGAGGTGGTGCAGATTTGAGATGGAGTATTGGTATACGGGATGGGAGACTACGGAGAGGGAGGTGATTCCGTCCATTTCTTGCTAATTGCCGTAAAAAAACGGCCCGAAAGATGCGGCGCCGCACAAGACTGGCGCGCTCCAATCGAACCTCTTGTACAAAATAGTGCGCCAAGATGAATGAAGCCGTATCTTCCGGGCTGTTTTTTACGGCAATTAGGAAGAAATGGACGGAATCACCCCCTCTCCGTAGTCTCCCATCCTGTATACGAATGCTCCACCTAAAATCTACACCACCTCGGATTCGTGGGGTGATGCCTTTAAAGGATAAATAAAGGATAAAGTTCTTGGTGTTAATCAATCCGCTTGGGTTGCGCCCCCACGTTGGCTTCAACTCAAAATCGTTTGAGGTTTACGAACGTGTAACTGGCCTTACAGTGACCAGCGGTGGCTAGCCGATGCGTCGGGTCAGCGCTAGGTCCTCCCAGACAAGTCTGGTACCAGTTTATCGACCCGGAAGGATTAAAGGCTTGGTGGGCACTGGAGCGGACTCGAACCTCCGATCGATCCTGCAGGAAGCGGAACCTCTAACCGCACCACCACAGCCGCCCTCTTGTCGGATTACTTCCCATTAATTCTCGGTGATTGGTGAACATCTCTAATATTAGAGAAGAAATGAAAGTTGGACGGAACCCAATTTTGGTGTATTATCAAGAAAAGTCAACAAATTTCGACTACTTTCCCCAGAAACATGCAGGTACCATAAAAACGTTCTTTTATTTTCAGGTAGCATTTGCGGGGTAATTTGTGGGATTTGTTAGAAATCAATAGCTTTGTCTGATTTTTAATCGGTACACATTAACATTCTACTTATCTCTTATAATAGATAACTTCTTGTACAATGTTGTGTAATGCTTAATGTTTGAGCACGTTAATCTTCTGTATTAAAACTACCACAAGGAGGAGCATACGTTCCAAAAGCAACTATCTAATGGAAAATGTTGCAGTCAAATTGGTAGAGGAGCTTGAATTTTAGCGGATGCGAACGAAGGAAAAAAAAAGAAAATGTAGGCGAAGCGACGAGAAAAGACTTCATCTAGGAACAATGAAACCAAATATTCCTAGGTTATAAGTTTAAACTGCGCGAAAATCGGTTACTCTATCGTCGTCTGTTTAGTGCATATGTGCAAAAAAGTAGGACAAAGAAATTAGATGAACTCAGACTAAACGTGTTCGAGAAATCCGCACTGGTGTCAAAAGTGAGAGCAGAAAGGATAAAGGATAAAGGATAAAGTTTCTGCCGTTGATCAATCCGCTTGGGATGCGCCTCCACGTTCACTTCAATTCAGAATCGTTTGAGGTTTTCGAACGTGTAACTGGCCTATACAAAAACTTGCGGGGGCTAGCCGATGTGTTAGGTCAGTGCTCCTATCCTCCCAGACAAGTCTGACACCATTTTATCGACCTCGGAGGGGTGAAAGGCTTGGTGAGCACTAGGGCGGATTCGAACCTCCGATCGATTGTGCAGGAATCGGAACCTCTAGCCGCTACACTACACCCACCACAGAGCAAAAAAGGCAGGGAAAAGTTAAAATATGGTCTCATGTTAGAGACAACTTTGTCTGTAATCATAGGGTAGTGGTTATATACATTACTGAGATTGCAGTTTAGTGATCCTGCTTTATGCGGAAAAATCCTACTAAGGTCAACTCGATGGAGATAAAATTGTCGAGTAGCATAGCTCTTTCAGGTTATATACACCTAATATACGATCGCTGGCTTTCCATCCACACTCAGTTCAACTTACAAACTCTTACGTAAACCAACTTTGCACACCGTAAGTCTTTCTCCTTATATGCATTTTGTGGATAATCACTTTATTTCATTCTGTTTTATTCCATTCTTCTATTGTCTATGCTAATTGAATATTTATCGTGATAATGCAATTTTTACACATTGCTGGCTCTAAATTAAAAATAAGATTTTTGTAAAAAAAAAAAACGGTGCAGAACAAACTGGAGGCATGGGAATTGAACCCCAACCCTCTGTCATGCTAAGGGAGCGCTCTACCAATGAGCCAAACCCACAATTAATCGCGGTCCTTGTAGATCTAGATGATTCACACTTCTTTAGGACCAGAAGCGCTTTCATGACCGGCTACTATCCGTTTCGAGTTGGAACACAGGTAAATACTCGCATTTCGTGTTGTTCTTTGACATATTTCGGTTTTTAAAGTTGTGCTGTTGTATCCGGGGCTAGCAGTCGTTAAGAGATTATGGGAATCTCTTATGGAAATCTACTCTTACATCAGAAATGCATAGTTCCTTTTGTGCGAACTTTCCAGGTTATTCATACTCTTAGATTTTCTCTCAGATGATTCTCTTCTATTGAAATACTGTGGAAGAAACCTGAGTAGGTTTTTAAAAAGTTCTTTTCACTTCTTCCTCTAACCGGTTTCCGTGAATCTAAATTACTGCATTTTTCTCTGCGACTGAAATTGCTGCATTTTTCGACTCAGATTCTAATTCTTGAGTATTCAATTGATCTGCATCCATCATATTTCTCTTCAAATAAACCTTTATTGTGATCGAGACCAGTGGCATAGAAAATTATACCTTTCTATGATTATTATTCAGAAAAACACTGTCATAATCCGGGTATAGGTATCAAAAAGGTTTTGTGATGTGCTGGTTCCTGAAGAAATGCTACGAACTGTGTATGTACTACCACTTTTAGTGAAGTTTTCACTCCCCTTTAGCAAATCACTCTGTTGAGCTTCCCTTTTCATGTTTACCATCGTTCTTCCTTTCCCTTTATGGCCGCATTCGCTTTCAACAAAACTCATATCATATTTGGAGAAAAAGTTTTACATGCGGTAGTCACTCTCGGTCAGCCACCCGGCCGCAGTGCCACGCTCTATCAGCTTTGATACATTGCGTCTATCATTTCGTTTCCAAGAGGTATGATTCATGACAAACTTAGAAAAAAATCATTGCACTTCTTTTATGCGTGTTCTCTTGTTGAAGAAAACCTTTTTTTTTATCTATTTCCCCCTGCCGCGAGAAGGTAGCGATTTGAGACCGATGTTTGCCATACCTTGTAAGTCCAACGTTGAGATTGTTTTCTTAAGGAAAAACCAGTGCTTCTGCGTCAACAAGTGCGCCTATTTAGATGCGTTTCTGGAGCATTGTTTCCTCAAGTGACATTTCTCTCGTAGTAGAAAATCCAATAATTAATACATCTTTTATACAATCAGATCGGTAATTTTTCGACAGAAGATGAAGGAGGGACGGATCGTCTTCTGTCGAAAAATTACCGATCTCAATGTACAGCTCCTTAATCGGTTAACTTTCTCCACTTAACATTCATCTGATCAACTGCTCAACAGCAAGAAATCAGAGATTTCGGAAATTTCTTTCAACAGCAACAGCAGAGCAACAGTTGAAAGTACTCGAACTGTAGGATTTGGTTATTTCTTCAAAACTTGGTTTTGTTGGACAACTGTATGAAATAAGCGAAACAGGCCGTGCGCTGATCAGGGATTTCTTTCGCAAAAAATGAGGACGGGCGCTGGTAATCAACACATGAGAAACGCGAGATGGCGCTACGAAATCAGTTTTTATGAACTTTATTTTTGGAACCATATTTGAGCTTAGTACCCCTACCAAGACCAGGATGTAACCAGACTTGATGTATCCAGTACATCATTTCGACCTCTATGACTTTTCGATAAATCATTCAGAAACGGATCTTGGAGGGAAAATTATGGATTATACTGTAGTGAAGATACGAAGTAGTACAAGAGAACATGCATAACGTTGTACATAGCAAAACGGAAATTGGCCTATCACTTCCAGAATCCTCTAGACCTTCTTTTAGTTATTCATATATGTGTTCTAAGAAACAGTAATTTTAATTATTTCAAAAAGGTATTAACAATAGTTTGGACACTAAGAAACAACTTCTCACCAAGCGAATTTCAGATGGAGCCAGCAAATCTGCACCATCAGGCATGAAATTTTTTTCCAAAAAATGTCCCAGCAGTTTATGTCTTAAATAGGAGAAGATTCTAGAAGAAATTTCGAGAATGTCACAATCTAGGAAGCTTTATGAGGGATTCAGAATCTGGTGAAAACCAACATCATTGCTTTAAAAAAACACATTGGAAGATGTAGATTTTTTGTATTTTTTGGATCTTATCATTTCTGCATTTACGAAAATGTTCACTAATTTCATGGAACACCTCTTGGGCACCACCCTTATTTTGTTTTGGAGATAAATTTTTTGACATTTTATATTGTAATATATATATATATATATATATGATGTGCCCATATGTTTTTTTTTCCATTTCAAATTCCATCTTACCGTTTATTTTTTCCAGAATGGTGTTTTTCTGCACATGGAACCGTCTGGGGTTCCTTTGCTGTTTCCCTTTGTTCCGGAGAATCTTCGCTCTCTTGGGTACTCGACGTATCTTATTGGAAAATGGCATCTCGGGTACTGTAGGAAAGAATTTTTGCCGACATCGCGTGGTTTCGACTATTTTTACGGGTTCTATGGGCCACAAGCTGGGTACTTCAATCATAGTTCAGGTAACATTTCATCTACTTTCAAGACTTCCTGCAGCGACTTACAACGTTTATGCATAGACATATAATTTTAATAACGTGCTATCCTTATTCACTATTCAACGATCACATCTTCAATAATTCTGGCGTTTCTCAGTATCTTACTGTCTATTGTTTCTTTTTTTAAAATATATTTTTATATGTTAAATAATTAGATATATATATGTAAAATTAAATACATATGTGTATACCATATATACCAACTTAAAAGTACTATTATTGGGTTCTGGTTGTAGTTTAGGGATTTTCTGTAAATTCGTTTTTTTAATATGCTCATTTTGATGAAAGAACGTTTTTATGCCACCTTCTTTTTCGAACCACAATTCTGTTCCGCAATGCTTTCTATTTATTCTTCTTGCCTTCGATTCATACGTACTATGTTTTCCACCGCCAGTACACATTACTGCAGTTCTGAGAATGGAAGTAGTAGAAAAACATTGGAGGGGAAGGCGCATTATGCAAAAAATAAAGCGAGTGCCGGTACACATCAATTTCTCATTCTGGTCTATTTTTGGTTTTTTGTTGCTGTCACACCAGAGCGCTCATATTCGAATAGCGAGATGATCAACGACATAGAAAAGTGTCTTTCAGAGAATGCACAATGTCAAACTCAAGCCTCATACTATGAGGACAGTGTAAAAGTAGTGCAAGCAAGCCAACGAGCGGTAGCCAAACACTAATTTTTCTACTTTTTCTACTTTTGTCTCTTCTGAATATAAATAAATTTTCGTCTTTTTCTTTGTTCCCTGAAAAGCACATTCTCGGGTTTTCTCTTCTCTTTCTATTATTCTGTTTATTATATATTCGGCCTTCTCGAAAATGGATTAGTATTTGTGGGCTACATTCAGTAAAAACAATTCAAGAGCAGAGTATTTTTCATTTCTTCGGTTCAACGAAATTTGGTGCACTTGTTCATCGAAAAAAGGGCTCGGAACCAGTTCCATTTGAAATTACCAGCTTCAAGAAAATAATAGAATCGGAGTGTGCACTTCATGGCTTGTTTCTCAGCAAAAAAAATCATGGATTATGTTGTTGTGCACTGAATTGGTCCTACTTGGGGGAACATTAATCTTTGGATCATCTATTCCGTTATTATTTTAATAACGTGATTTATTGGTCTATTAAGCTGTCTTCAAAGACGACGTAGTAGTTTTTGCTACCCGCAGCCTATAAAGACTTTGATGCGATATGGTTAGACACCAATGGGCTCATGTAAAGTGACTAAGGTCAGAAGATACTCGAAGATGAGAAGGAATGGAGGCCATAAACGGATAAAAAGGAGTTGTCATCACCTTCATTTCAGATACCGAGATTCTGATGTTCTTCTGTCGGTTAACTAGGAACATCAAAATGTCGTGAACCATTTAGAAATACTATGTGTACTCGGATGTAATTAATTTACCCTTGATTTTTCACTTTTACGCATCTATTTTTCCAATTAAATCACACTTCAACTATCTCGTTTTTTTTCGAAATATTCCATTTCATTACAGATTTATTTACGACTTTATTCTCTTACCATTCATGTTTCCGTACATTTTTCGCTTACCAGTAAATGGTTTGCTGCATGAAATTTATTGAGAGTAGCGCACGTTTTTGGTTCAGCAAAACTCTCCAATAGCATAATCGTTTTTAAGAAGTTTTCTCTTTGTATCGTTGTAATATACAATGAGTTAGTACCACAAGTACCGCCTGCAGAGATCTCCTAAATGACGAAATGCTCGGAAGCGGTAATTAGTGGAAGATTAATGCGTCAGTTTAGATGGAGAAGACGAGCAGGGTTGAGTTTAAAAGCAGCGTATCATGAAGTCGAGGTAGTACGAAAACATCGAGGGAGACGTAAATTACAGAAATGCTTATGTTCCTATAGTCGTCTTAAAAAACTCCGTTCGGAATCAGCGCTGCATCCACTAACGAGCTGTCGAAACTCTTCACCAGCCTATTCAGGTAGAATCAATGAATAAGCTGTTGGGAGATTTGGAGCGAGTACAATGATAGCGCGTTCTCACGTACCTAGTAGAAACTAAAGTGGTCTTTATCCCTTTTTTTTGAAGGAAGACTGGGGGAATTGAACGGCCCACTTTCGTTTCCGTATTCTATAACACAAAATCCACATTTTCGTTGGTTATATATATATATATATATATATATATATACCTTCTTTGTAAAAATGTATATATATATATATTCTTACAAAGAAGAAGAAGTCGAGGCTTTCTATATGGACCTGGAGAAGTTCTCTAGGGTCGTAATAGGGGTGTCAGAGCAGGAGGGGGTAGTAAGGCTTGACAGAAGAGGAGAGAAAATGAAGAAAGCAAGGAGGAAAAGAGAAGATAGTCGATTTTAAATGCACACGTATTGAGGGATGCGAAATGTTAGAAAGATAGATGGCACAATGTATTTTTTTAAAGACTTTGCTGGTATAATTCCCACCCTTTGGTCTGTTCCTAGTTTGAGAAAATACTGAACAAAAAAGGCATTGAAATTAGGATAAAAATGAGAGGTCGTGAGTGCGAAGACAAGAAAAAGAGTGTAAATTATACAATGCGTTCTGGACAAACCCTAGTGATTTTGCTTTAAAGTGAGCTGGTCAAAAAAATTTCGCCAAAAAATGGAAAATACTGAGAGAAAGGATCAAAACAAGTGAATAAATCTACGTTGACATCGAGGGAAACGTAGATTAAACGTAGATCTGATGTCCACAGTCAGTTGTCAATTTGAGGACAAACCATTAAATGACGAATTAAATATAGCACATTATAAATAATATAATAGAAGCTGCGATGATAATGAAATAGAAAGCAAAGTACTTGATTGGACGTGATTAAATAAATTCTTGATCCTCTTAACAACTCAACATGCTGTCATTACCATCAAATCTAGGCATTACAAATTTTTGTGTTATTATTTTATCTACAAGAAATAGAATTAGCCAAAGGTAACCTCGTATTGACTACTGAGAGGCCGTAGGAGACAAACTTCACTTCTTTCATTGCTCGATTATTGATTCGCAACTCCTTCTTTACAACCAATAAATGTAATAATGTATTAACGTAATCTACGGATAAACACTCTCTGCATCACCAGTATTTGAAGGAGCAAAGTGAAGTGTCGTTATTTTTATTGCAGCGGTCAGCGATCAATCCCCGACAAAAGTGGGATTTTTGCATTTAGTGTACGAGAGTAAAAAAAGTATTATTCATCTGATAGTGACGAATTTATTATTATCACTTGAAAAAGCAATTTAGATGTTGTTACTGAGCGAAAAAAAAGCATCTACAAGGGCAAGGGATAAAACTAGCACAAGGTAGGCTCCACGAATTTCTGAATGTGGACGCTCAAATTGAATTTCATGCGGTAAAGCTGGCTACCATTTAAAGAGAAAAACTTCTTCCATATTTCTATAAATTTCTGTGCTTCTAGCTCCCCTGGTTTTTTTGAAACCTAAATTTTGCCTCAAATTTTCGAGTTTTTCTCAACTAGCTTTTGAGAGAACCATAATACCTACAAAGACCACAATTTGCAGCTAAGGGATTTCCTTGGTGCTCTATCAAAATATGGAATCAAATTTTTCAAACGCACTGTCGTAATCTTGCAGCGGAAAAAAAATGCGAAATCTCAGATTTCCAACAAAAAAATATCTCAGACTCCAAACAAAGTTCAACGACTCAGGTCGTAGTTTATAAAGACGAATTCTGTTTGAAGTATTTTGTAGAAGAAGATTTTTGTTATCATAATTTGTTTTTACTTTTCTCCAAGTAGTTTTTGGTTCTCTCAAAAGCTTGTTGGGAAAAATGCTAAATTTCTCAACTTTTTCTCAACTAGCTTTCAAAAAAAAAAACCAGAGGGTCCCTAAAAAAGATGTTTTAATCCTTTAATAGCCTGAATCTTCGTCTACAGAAAGCAGCCACCTTTGTCGTCCTCCGCCTCTTCTATAGTCCGTTATTCATATTTATTTCAAGCTACTAAAATCCGGCCAGTCCAGCAGTAATTTCCATTCAGGGCCTGCTTCTAATCGCTGAAATGACCTCTAAATAACACCTGTATGCGGCGAGCAGTGTTCTAAATACAATTTTAGAAAAACTGCCTGTGATTTGTTCTTCTTAGTAATTTTTTTTCCGGTTTTGCAAAAATCAAGATTCCGGTGGGGATCGAACTATTCACTGTCTGTAATCACTGTCAATGAGTAAAATTGTGTGTAGGAAGTAGAAAATAGTGAAAAATGCTTTTAGAACGCTGTCTCGGTATTAGTTGTTTTTCCATTTTGAAAAAAAAATGGAAAAATTCCGGCAGGGATCGAACTCTCGACCGTTCTTTTTCATTGTCGGTGAGTAAAATTGTGAGGAAGTAGTAGGAAATGGTGTGAAAATTGTTTTAAAATGTTTCTTCTGTTGTTCTCACTCGCAGCACTTTATATTAATATCCATTAATAATTAATATAGTAATTAATAATTAATATAGTAGTAATTAATAATAAAGATTTAACAAAAATATGCTATATGATATTATCGTTGATGTTTTATTAAGCGCCCAAGCGTCAGCGTCTCTTTATTTTAACTAATGTTTCATTGCTATGAGCGGGAATATTAGGAAAAATTACATGAGGAGGGTCGTTTTCTGGAGGGACTTCTATGGGGAGTCGTTTTCAGGAGGGTTTTTTTTCCCAACTACACGCTTGACCCTGTCCAGAACTATCGTTACCTGAGATCTTTTCGCTTCGCTAGCCGGCTTTTGGGAAGATTCCACAACGGACAACATCGGCGAGGAATATGGCCGTTGAACACCTTCACGATTGAACCAATGAAAGCTGAGGGTTTTAAAACCACCAAGAGACGCCTGTCTCTTGAAACTCTTGGGCTTATACGGCAGTGTGGAGCAGCACGAGCCGCAGGGAATGATTAAGAACTCACGTCAGGCTTTTCAAAGAGGCGACAAACGAAAACCTTAAAGGGAGAAAATTAGAAGTGCTGGCTGAAGGTGCAGAGGCGTTGAAAAGCATCCGCTGTGCCTGTCGAGACTTCGCCAGTCGCAAGACGAGGATGACCGCTCTCCGGAACCCGAAGGGAACAACCACTGCATCGAGAAGAGGAATGGAGAAAATCATCTACGACTTTTACTCTGATCTCTTCGACAGCCACGTCCACTTGCCTCCTCACCATCTGATGAAGGAAGATGGACATGTTATTCCAGATGTTCTCCCGTCCGAAATACGACATGCTATCATGTCAATAAGAAGTCGTGCTCGACAGAATAAGACAAAAAAAAACCTTCCGCAAATACTCATCAACACATTTGCGAGGCTTTTTAGACATTACTTGTCGGAATGCAAGGTTTCTAAACAGTGGAAGACCGTGTGGTTGTATAAAAAGGGAGATCCCCATGACATCGGCAACTATCGCCCAATCTGCTTACTGTCTGTCATCTATAACCACTTTACAAGTGTGATTCTCAACAGGATTGAAAAAGTCTTGGATAAAGGACAGCCATGCGAGCAAGCAAGGTTTTGAAGAGAATTCAGCACGATTGACTAGATGATGCCGCTCTGTCTCACTTTCATTAACTTGAAGAAGGCCTTCGACTCAGTTGAGACGGAAGCGGTCATGGAAGCCTTGGACAACCAAGGCGTCCTTACTCAGTACATAAAGGTACTTCGAGAGTTGTACAGCATCTTTACGACCGGAATTTCGCCATTCTACAAGAATATCTTCATTGACGTGAAGAAGGGGGTCGGACAGGGTGATACAATCTCACCCAACATATTCACAGCCATCCTCGAGAACACAATGCGAATGTTGGAATGGGACGATATTGGACTGGAGGTTGATGGTCGGCAGCTACATCATTTGCGCTTTGCTGATGACATCGTACTGATAACACCTAGCGTCAACCAAGCGGAACGAATGCTGACCGAATTCGACGGAACATGTGGGTGCATTGGTCTCCAGCTGAATCTACAAAAGACGATGTTCATGCGGAGCGGATGTATCTCGGATGCCCCATTCACGCTCAACGGAACGAATATATCCGAATGCACCAGCTATGTTTATCTGGGTCGGGAATTGAACATGATGAGCGACCCGACCCCCGAGCTGGCAGGAGGAGACCAGCGGCTTGGGGAGCGTACAAGAGCATCGAGGTAGTGAAGGAGACCAGGAACACTCGACTCCGTGCTCACCTCTTCAACACCACCGTACTTCCTGCTTTGACTTACTCCTCGGAAACCTGGGCAAGCAGGAAGAAAACGCGGTGAGCGTCATTGAACGCGCAATTGAGAGAGTGATGCTAGGAATATCCCTCCTCACGCAAGTGAGGGACGGGATTCGAAGTTCTCTCCTGCGTCAACGATCAAAGATTAGAGACACCACCGCGTTCGCCAAGGAAAGCAAAATAAGGTGGGCTGGACACGTGATATGCTTTAGCGCCAACCGTTGGACCAACGCCGTGAGCGACTGGGTTTCCCGCGATATTAAGCGCCCTACAGGAAGACCGCCGACCCGATGGTCAGATTTCTTAAAGAAGTCCTTCAAGGAAAATTATGATGCTCTTCGTGTCCCACGCGAAAGGAGGAACCACTGGGCTACTCTGGCACGCGATCGGGACAAATGGAAGAATTACTGGCGCCCGCTCGACCAGTTCGAAGATCAACGGGAGCCAAGGTGATCAAGGTGACTCCGCATGTCTATCTACAACCATGAAAACTCGACTAGTTCAAAAATCAACGGCAGTCAAGAATGCAGGAATATGATGTCAGACATGTCAAAATGCCAACGAATCGTTTGTTTTTCTGGGTATCCATGTAAGTTTTTTTTTCACTTAAGGTGTTCTCATTGTTGATTCCGTCATGTGGTTACTACATTTAACACATACTTTAACCGTTGGTTGTTTGTTATTTGGAACATCATAAATTGTTATACGTCCACGACTGAGAAAAATGCATTTAGTAAAGCATTATTTTCTTTCAGATCAATGGCACCGAGATTTGAGACGAGTTGTTCGAGGAGTTGACCTGTTCGAAGAATTCGGTGATGGCATCAGTTTGCCAGATTTTAGTCGAAATGGAATATATTCTACGGTATATCATGCAATTCTCAACCCTACTATGGAATATTTTATTTCCGTGTTTATTCTTGTACATTGTAACAACTCGTGCATAGAAAAATTAAAATTCACAAATCAAAGCAATAATATGCAATCTTCATGAAGGATTTTTATTAGGATTTGTTCGCCAACGCAGCTATGGAGACTATTGGTTCTCATAATTCGTCGAAGCCGTTCTTCCTGTTCCTTTCTTTCCAAGCAGTTCATCCTCCACTACAGGTAAAGATTTTGATGTATGTAGAGGTAGCTAAGCACTTCGATCACATTATAAATGCCTTTTAGTTAGGAATTCGAAGTCAACAAAAAATCTTCATATGATGGTATTTGTGCATCCACTTTATATTACACATAAAAATGCATTTCTTATAGTTAACCCATTGCTGCAAAATCATTAAAATTCGAATTAATTAAAGAAACTGTACCCATGTTCGTATGGTATGTTCCTTATTTGGAAAATAAAGGAATCTACAAGAAGTTCCAACACAGCTACGCATCCCATGAGGAAACTGAATAACTAGTTTGTACATCTTGTTCAGATTTATAGGTCCCAAAACGACTAGAGAAGTACTGCAGCACGATCAAATCGAAATCTCGCCGAATTTATTGCGGTAACTATACGAGGTTTATTCTGTTGCACTGGTCACTTCACTCTTTTTTCAAAAAATTTAATAACACACGAAATTATACTTTTGAACATAAGCGTGAATAAGACAACAAAAATGCTTAATTTATAACTTTATTTGAGTATGAATATCTGCCTAACAATCATAGTATGTATTTACACCATTACAACTTCAGGAATGTTAACCGCCATGGATTTCGCTATCGGACGAGTTATTGATCTCCTTAAATCCGTTGGGTATTACGAAGATACTGTAATCGTATTCACCAGTGATGTAAGTGCAAACATGTATCCAAATAAAAGTTCAAAAACACTTCTAACATGTCGACGACTTCTGTAAAAGTTGTGAATGCCTTTCTTCAAGCACACAATGATAGGGGTTATAATCGGGTCAAAACGACATGAAGCACGAACATTTGCGCAAGCGGCGTAGCGGTTAGGATCGTGTAAGGATCCTCGCTGCCGCCAACCACCTCTGCAGTTCGTCATGGTTCCACCTCGATTCCAACCGCTCTCTCCACCGCACCGCTTCCGAGCGCGGCCGCTTACGCAATGGTCCTTGCTTCATGTCGTTTTGACCCAACTATACCGTATATCACGCATCTATTGCAGAACGGTGGGACTGCTCAATTTGGAGCGTCGAATAAACCGCTTCGAGGTGAAAAGGATACTCTTTGGGAGGGTGGCACCAAAACAACCACCATCGTTCATGCACCAAAATTCATAAAGATGAACGGAGTTAGGCCACAGTAAGTTTTGCTGGGTTCCACTTATTTACTTATATATCTATCCATTCATTTACTTATCCTCTTTCTTCAAATTATTCAAGAAATCTAACAAAGTTTATTTCAGATTGTTCCATGTTGTAGATTGGCACGCAACGTTATTGGCTATTGGTGGAATGCAATTACATTCGTATGGTAAGCCCAATTTGCAGGGCGTCATCTAAATCTACTTAGACGGCTGCGCGGGCGGTCGCGCGCTGGCCCGCTACCACTTCTGCCAAATCGGGGGCCCTTCATAAGCGTGAGGGCTTTTAGTGTTAAAAGGCACTCGTAGCTATTCGACCTAAGGTAAATAGGTGAAAGTGATAACTTCCATCTTCGATGCACCTGTTTCATTGGTTTCTATTCCTATTCTAGGTTTAAATGTCTGCTAACTAAGGTCAGTTATTTTTAGATATATATGTTCTATGTTGTGACTTCTCTCTCATATAAGTAGTCTTTATTTCTTGACATGTGCTAGCGTGAAGTTGTTTTTGGCAAGAACGTTAATGATTCGTGGCTTTTACAACTCACGGCTTGCACAACCCTATCTGTTAACACATTCTTTATGTAGTTGAAAATTGGGTTTCTTTTACGAGTTGTAGCCATATGTCCCACACATTTCCTATTATGCTTATCTCTCCCCTTTAGAGACTGCATTCCACCTTACTCTCCTTTTTCGTTGTGGAAATCATTCCATTTCTCCTCTGAATTGCCCAGTGTTGCTTTTCAAATAGTCGCTTTCAATTACTGACTAGTCGAAGGTACGGTTTTCGGAGAGAATACTGCTTTGCTGGGACAGTGATTTGGAACCGTTTGAAGTAATGATTTCGCGAAACTCATAGTGATTTTTGTGTATTACAACGCTTCTTCAACCTCCACCTACGTCCATATTTCTTTTCACTCCATATGCTTTGCCTTATACTTTATTTTGGGTATTATAAGAGTGTCAACTTGTTAAATGCATGGTTATCGCTACTGAAAGTCTCTTTATTTCGGAGTCCTGCAATTCAAAGTCCTATCTTCAGCAATTCAATAATTAAAAGCGATCATTTGAAAATTAATTCAGCGCAGTTAAAAGGAGAAATAGAATGATTTCAGCAACGAAGAAGGAGAGTAAGGAGGAATGCAATCTCTAAAGGGGAGAGATATCATCAGTGGAAACGTGTGACAATCATTTGGCAACAATTCCTAAAAGAAACCCAATTTTCAACTACATAAAGAACGCGTTAACAGAGAGGATTGTGCCAGCCGTAAGTTGTAAAAGCCACGAATCATTAACGTTCCTGCCAAAAACAACTCCATGCTACCACATGTCAAGAAATAAAGACTACTTAAATGAGAGAGAAGTCACAACGTAGAACATATATATCTAGAAATAACTTACCTTAGTTAGCAGACATTTAAACCTAGAATAGGCAATGAAACAGGTGCATCGAAGGTGGAAGTTATCATTTTCACCTATTTACCTCAGGTCGAATAGCTACGAGTGCCTTTTAACACTAAAGGCCCTCACGCTTGTGAAGGGCCCCCGATTTGGCAGAAGTGGCAGCGGGCCAGCGCGCGACCGCCCGCGCAGCCGTCTAAGTAGATTTAGATGAGACCAATTTGCAGTAGTGATGTTATGGTATTGTCTGAATAATACAGTAGAGATATAGGCTTTTTTTGAAAGGGCACAGAAGAAAGGATAATATGTAGCGACTAATTAGTTCCTTGCAACACAATCTTTCTTGGGATTGAATAATACCAAATATTCCACTAACCATCCTTCAAATACCTCTAGAACAACATCCAATGGTTTAGGCGACGGCATTAATCAATGGGACTACATCGTCACTGGATCACCTCGTGTAAGACGTTTTCAATTCATCTACAACATTGATGATCATGGGTCAGCGATACGGTAAGGTTAAACATTATATCTACTAGTTATTACTACTATGTACCCTATTACTCACTGTCTCCATAAAGTATCTCCTCATACGTTTTTTTTCCGTTGTTTTCCTGTCTACTACCGCTATTTGGTTTTTCTTTTCTTTATTTTTCTTTGCCCACTATTCCATAAAGCCAGAAACAAGCGATCTACAATCCGTTTAACGTCATTCACCATGACGTTAAACAATAATTACGCATTAAGACACATTTGAGGTTCGATGAGGGCTTGAAGTTTTTTACTCATCGAAGCCTAAACTCAGTGGAGTACACAGATGTCTCTTTGTCAGTTTCAATTCTAAGTAGGTAGTTTCCCCAAAACTGATCGTTATGAACCTACATAGCAGTTCTACGTGCGAGAACTTTCTCTCTCTCTCTCTCTCTCTCTCTTTCTCTCTCTCTACGTACAACTTTCACCTAACTCTTCACTGCTGAGTCCAACGAAAGTGGCGTGGGTGATATGGAGGGAAAACGGCCCTAGCGAGAAAAGTGTGTCTGCGGTGGTTGATATCTTGCACTAGTAGCACCGAGAGATCTCGGAACAAGAGACGATCCTGTGTTAGATCCAATAAATGACAGTTTTCGCAAAAATATAACCCCTGCATAAGCCACGGTCGTCATCAGGAGCCCCAGCATATAAGGACGGAAGACGCAGCCGGGACATTCCGTCCATCTCGCCTAACGTCGTTTTACCCTTTTTCTTTTTATTCATATCTTGTCTTAGTAGTTAATGTCGCGCATAATCATTTCATGTACATTTAACTGTACATTTTTACTCGCTTTGCGCTTTAGGTTTAGTCTTTTATACGCATAGGGACCACGCGCCTAGGTTAGTTCTGTGAATGTGACGCGCTGAACTGTTGTTGTATTATATCCTGACATTACTCGCTTAAGCATTTCATTCATTTTGTACCGTAACACTGTAGGCATAGACTTGCCTCCGCACGCTTAGGTTCTTGTACAATTATATTTTGTTTCGCGCTTAGTTGTAGTTACTTTATGTACCACTGTTTACGCGCTTAGGTTTTTAGATACATTTCTACATACCTTTTAAGGTTATTACTGTCCAATTTGAGTCATTTGTTATTGTTTATCGCATTATCGTCTTGTGTGTGTTTGAATGTTTTATACAGGTTTAATTACCCAAGTTTGAGGCTATAAAAGTCGTACGCTGCACGTGTTGTCGAGCATACTGAACCACCAGTGCCATGTACAACTCTTTTTTATTGTGCATAGGTCAAAACCTAAAGAAGTACGACTTTCCTTCATTACATAAAAAAAGAGTTGTACTTGGCACTGGTGGTTCAGTATGCTCGACAACACGTGCAGCGTACGACTTTTATAGCCTCAAACTTGGGTAATTAAACCTGTATAAAACATTCAAACACACACAAGACGATAATGCGATAAACAATAACAAATGACTCAAATTGGACAGTAATAACCTTAAAAGGTGTGTAGAAATGTATCTAAAAACCTAAGCGCGTAAACAGGGGTACATAAAGTAACTACAACTAAGCGCGAAACAAAATATAATTGTACAAGAACCTAAGCGTGCGGAGGGAAGTCTATGCCTACAGTGTTACGGTGCAAAATGAACGAAATGCTTGAGCGAGTAATGTCAGGATATAATACAACAACAGTTCAGCACGTCACATTCACAGAACTAACCTAGGCGCGTGGTCCCTATGCGTACAAAAGACTAAACCTAAAGCGCAAAGCGAGTAAAAATGTATAGTTAAATGTACATGAAATGATTATGCGCGACATTAACTACTAAGACAAGATATGAATAAAAAAAGAGTAAAACGACGTTAGGCGAGATGGACGGAATGTCCCGGCTACGTCTTCCGTCCTTATATGCTGGGGCTCCTGATGACGTCCGTGGCTCATGCAGGGGTTATATTTTGAGAATCTTCTGCTAGAAGCAAGATAACCCTGCATGAGTCACTGATCTCTTGAACCGCGCTGTCACTTCTTCGTCGTCAGCGTACTGCAGAGAGGAATCGCGGTTCTTCCGCGATAACTTCTACTACAACACAAACACTCCTCTATTTACGAACGAGTTATGTTTTGAATGCTCTTAAGTCGTAACATGCGAAGGTCGTAGTACAAAATTATTTTGTGTGGCACTATCTACATTACATGATATGTTTACGTTTATGCTGTTGACGTTAATCCAATATGTATTTTTCCAATTCTATTTTGAGTTCACTTCATTTCTATGTAGGAAAAAAAGGGAAAATAGGTTTTAAAGGAAGGTTGTTCGTAATTTGAAGGTTCGTAAGTGGAGGAGTGTTAATGTAAACTCCGTGCACTACTACGACGACAACGACATCTATTCACAGTGTTGCGAAAGCTGTAGAATTTCAGTGATGGCGATTACAAACTAATCTACGGGAACACTGACCGTCGCTTAAGAGGTGAACACGGAAAGATTCGACTCTATCGAGTTACTGGTACGTAAAATCATTTTAACTTGGAATAATGCCAGAAGGCAGAAGCTAACAAATCAAATTTAGCACAAGATCGAAAGGTAGAAAATATTCTTCGTCATTTTATTGAGAAGAATTTCAATAACTATAATTTTCATTGCAAAAAAATGTGTTGGGGCAGTTCATTAAGAAAGTGCAGTTCATCGGTACGAATCGAAGACTGATAAAGAAATAGGGTATTTTCCTACAGGGTTCCCACTTCATTCTTCATCTCCTCTGATATTTTCGCACTTTCTTGTTCGCTGTACTAAAGGATAAAGGGGAAAGTATCTGGCGTCAATCAATCCGCTTGAGATACGCCACCACGTTCACTTCAATTCAGAATCGTCTTAGGTTTACGAACGTGTAACTAGCATGTACAATGACTTGCGGGGGCCAGCCGATGAGTTAAGTCAGTGTTTTTATCCTCCCAGACATGTCCGGTAGCAGTGCTTTTATCCTCCCAGACATGTCTGGTACCAATTTATCGATCGCGGAGGGATGAAAGGCTTGGTGAGCGCTAGGGCGGATTCGAACCTCCGATCGATCGTGTAGACAGCGGAACCTCTAACCGACTGCGCTACTTCCGCACTAATAATAATAATAGTAATTTGGTCTGATAATACGTACTGTGTATTATCCGTATTATTCGACCACATTTCTTCTTTCTTTCAGAAGATCCCGGTGAACGAAACGATATCTCAAGGTTTCAGCCTGGCGTCACTCGTCGGTATGTGCAAATGAAACTTTTTTGCGAGTTCTCCATTTTCATTTTTCCTTCATGAAGAGGTTTTTCATTTTTACTAATGCATACTCTCTG
Organism: Necator americanus; assembly: GCF_031761385.1. Classification (NCBI taxonomy): domain Eukaryota; kingdom Metazoa; phylum Nematoda; class Chromadorea; order Rhabditida; family Ancylostomatidae; genus Necator; species Necator americanus. The sequence goes on from NC_087374.1 coordinate 19,494,320, forward strand.
AGAGTTTTTGCTTGACACTAGCGCGAATAAACCAGGTTAAGGTGTCTTTTGAAGCCTGGTAAAAACTGCCAGCAAATTGTCATTGTGACTCGATGAATTCTTATTTCACTCTATCCTCATTTCCCTAGAAAAGAAAGAATATTAAAAATAGAAAGTATGAAAGTGTGAAGACATGGGATCAATACTTTAACAAAAACAACAAGTATGTGAGCTACAATGAAGCTAAATTCTGTAGTTGTTATCCGTTGAACATAGCCCTGTCCAAGTTTCTCGATCTCTACCAAGAGTTTGCACGGAATCAATCCACTAGCCGCTTTTCCAACTCCTGCGAAAACTCACGTCGCGGCCGAACTGCCTATGCACACCGTGTGTTCTCAGGTCTTTTTTTGACCACCTCAATCCAGAACTTCCGTTTTCTTCGGAACCTGAGATTTGAGGTGGTAAAAGAGTTTGTCGGATTCAAGTCGGAAGAGGCGGCCTCTTCCAACTTGAATCCGACAAACTCCTCAAAGCTTGTTGAACAGGGCGTTCTGCTGGTCTCCTTGATACATCACCAAAGAAGGGAAGACGATTTTCTGTAACCACTTTCGATGGCGGTGGGAGATGTTGATATCTTCCACGTCTTCCAGAATTGCGGATGGGTAGACTCGCAGCTTGACTTCGTTGGGGAGAGGGGGGTCGACCACAGGCATTTTGTTAAGAAGTTAAACAGAGAAATGGCCTTAGCGCCTCTGTCGTTGTTTTTTAATGCACAGCCCAAGTAACATAACTCATCGACAAGTTCGATTGGTAGCCTATTCACCTTTATTTCCGTTCAAGGTCTCGAAGAGATCCACATCTGCTTGCATTCATCAGAACGTAGACGTACTCCATAGGCTGCAGCCAGCTTCCATACAAGATGGACAACATTTTGAAGCTTTGTACTGTTTTGAAGGCAGGACTGATCGGCTGTTCTCCTCACGATGTCATCGATAGCAAAGTTGAAGAAGGGTCCTGCCAATCCCCCTTGTCTCACTCCAGTCACCACCTTAAACGGTGCTGCACATTCGGATTGTACTGCAGCAGTTGTTCGTTGATTCAAGCATCAAGCAAGCGAACGAACTTTGCTAGTACTCCATCGGTGCGGAGCGCTTTGAGAAGAGGGTCTCGATGAGGAGAATCGAAAGCGGCTCCAAAGTCCAGAGAGGCCAATTACATTGGCTTCTAATGCCTCTGTCAAATTTTGATTACTCTCCTATCGATGAACTCCTGGTCAATCGTAGATCGACCAGGACGAAAGCCAGCTTGCTCTTCGCGCGTTGTTTCTTCGCAATGTTTAATGAGTTGGTCCAGGATAATCCGCTCCAATCATTTGTACTTAACACGCAGCAAAGAGATCCCTCGATAATTCCTAAGGTCCGTGACGGTTAACTTCTTGTGGAGGGGAATTATGATAGCGTGTCTCCACGAGTCAAGTATCCTTTCATCCATCCATATTTAGCGGATGATCATGGTCATCTTACGAATCCCAGATAGAGGAAGATATTTCAGCATTTCTGCACTAAATACGCTGATTAATTTCATCTTACGGATGCACGCCAGAACGTCCGACTCGGTCGGTGGTCCCTCGTTAACCGCATATGTCGGTCTATGAATGTGCTCCAGTTCAGGAGCTAATGGCGCCTGCCTGTTCAGCAAGGTGTAAAAGTAATCCCTTCAAAATGGAAGGATTGCTCAGACACCCACTCCATTGGCAGTGTTGAGGACTGGAAGACATTTTTTCATCTTGCCGCCACACTATTTTAGCGAAGGATAGGCTTTCCGCGGGTTCTTGTACTTAATTGTTTGCCTTTTCACACCCCTCCGCTTTTGACATCTATTCATTTTAGCTGTGTTGTCGCAGTTGGCGACGCTACTTTCTAAAACCTAGTCTTAAATCCTAAACTCAGACGTTTTTCCTGGTGGAAATCGCCAATATTACAGGCGGCACATTGGAATTGTACGTGGATCCTGTCTCCATAGATGCAAAGGCAAACTTCTTCCGTGGCATCAGATTTGGGATCATTTCTTTTTACAGAGTCCTGGATGCACTTTGTGAAGGAATCTGCATCACAAAGTCCCGTCCTCGTCCGCACTCCAACATGAACAGACACACGTTCGCGGAATTTTGTTCTGCATTCCTCGTTTTTCAGACCTGCCACATCGACTTTCGTTTGAAGAGGAACTCCTCGATTTCTCTTGTAGGACCGTGTTTTGATGCTAAAAAGAAAACGACAGTGGTCAGAGTTGAATGTGACGTTGCAGACAGCTCTTCATTTTTGGATATCCGAGTGAGGAATGTTCCTCGCAGGACGTAGGCAAGCTGAAGTTTGATAGTTCTCATCTTCCGCTTGCGCTGCTCTTCATGCGTTAAAATGGTAGATCCCTGTCACGTAAGTTGATGGTTCACATAAGTCGTTACCTGATGTGCCCCCCGCTGATTAATACCATTTTCCTAGTATATCAGAATGTTCTTCAAGTCCCACTTTCATAGAATGCGTTCTTATTGTTGTCCTCAGCGGTTTCTGTAGGTACACGGACACTTATGATCCAGAGTTTACGCCTTTGCGATCCCACAGTCGTACAAATGCGCATTTAGACGAGGTTGAGCCAAATTTCTCCCCCAGGTTGTTGTTGTCGTTCCTCACAGCTATCGCGCAGCCATCTTCTTTTCATTAGCATCGCCATAAAAGATAGTGTAGTCTTCGGTACTGATGACGGGCTGACCTCTGATACGCGTTTCCTGCAGCGCAGCAAAAGGGACACAGAAATATCGTTCAATCAACACACTTTTGCCAACGAGATACAAGCTTACTTATACTAATAACATAAAAATCTGGATATCTAGAAGCTAAAAATTCTCTGAAGCTCGTTTTTCGATGTTACCTTCGCTCTCGAAGCATTTATCCTTTAAGAAGATGTCCAGGTGCTTGATGAAATTGCAGTCCGTAAGGAAACTTCCGGCGAACATGGTGAATGTGGAAGAATCTCGTAGTCCAACTGATTCAGTTTCTGCATGGTTGATTGTGCGACGTGGGCAAGCGTTTTCGTGCAAAAGTATTGGACCTTTTCTGTTGGTCAATGCCGGGTACACGCGTTGAAGTTTTTGGTGCATTTCGTCCAGCTCCTGGCAGTACTTTTCTGCTGTGATGGGACATGGGAAGCTGTAGTGGATCAGACCGGTTGCCTTCGTTCTCCGCATCTTCGAGACTTTCATTTCCACTATAAAATTTAGTGAATCCCACGCCGCGCCAAACGTTCGTTAGTCTATTCCTTCTCCAAAAGCAAGGGTTGGTGTCACGAGCCGTCTCCGCTTTTCGACCAACTTTGGATTGGAACAACAAGATCGCTCGAAGCTGTAGTTTGTACATGTGGAATAGAAATGCCTCTAAAGAATTTAAAATTAAATCAGGGGTAAAACCGTTTCAATATTTGGATAGAGCAAAGTGCGCACTTCAAAACTGTATATAGCTTCACGGTAAGTGGACAATTATTAATCCAAAAACACATCGCTAAAGTCGAACCGGCAAAAATAGACATTACTTTCTGGACAATCTAATATGAGGGCCCCCGAATCTCCACAATATCATTGGGGAGCAGGAAGTTGGAAGATTCCAGTTTTAAAACGCCTCTTTCAGGCGCTAGGCGTGAGGATTATTTATCATTTCGATTTTAGGAGAGTACTTGCTATTTCATAACTGCTAGTCATCATTATTGCAATGTCATCGGTGCACTCAGTGATAGCGATACTCCACAGGACTTCTTCCACCAATTCTGCCTTATTTCACAAACTACTATGACAGTGCGAATAGCATCATCGTACATCATCGTATGATACATGAAGAGCAATTCTGCGGATTATTATTTTTCTTTTTTGGATACCTCTTTCGCAGCTTGTTTTTTATACCTGGTAGACACGTCATGAACAAAATACATGAAAAAACCAACTTTTCATAAATCTCTTAAAATCCAAACTCAAGTGTTTTGCATGTACTCTCCTTAATCCAGCCTAACTGTTAGAATGTGCATTTGCAGAAGAGTAAAACATAAGGACTATTTTGTCAACGTGTTAGTATCATTACTGATAGGATCCTAATTGCTCACCATGATTTACGTACGGATTACGAAGCATTTAAGTTCTCATTAAGGTTGCACTTTCAGGTTACTAAACAAAATCCTCGATCTCCAGAAATACATGCGACGAAACGTTCGAAAACCTTTGAGTCTTCTGGGAAATCCAGAGCGATTAAACGGCAGTTACGCAAGTGGCTGGTGTATATAGCTAGGAAGTTAGAGATTTAGGTTGTGTAAATGTAAATAGGTGTACGTATCACATTCGTAATAAAGCTTTATTAGGTACATATTTGCAAGATGTTTGGTGTGAACTGTTTTCCGTTTTCTTATCTTTTAGCATTTTGTCTGTATATGCACAAAGAAAGCGTGAAAAATTTGGAAAATAGATCACGACAGAGATATACACTTCTTTCGTTGTGCAGCAATGTTTTCTCTAATGCTTGACAAAACTATTTCTACTTTTGATTTTTTTAAAATGTGGTATGTTTAAAGAAAGCAACATAAAAAGGCAAAATTTTACCGGTTGATGGTTACGACAGTGTCTAAACTGATTCATTTTCCGTAAAGACATTCAAGTGATGTGGAGTAATTCTAGAGTAATCCGGTGTTGCCGTCGGCTACTCTCGTGTTACCACTTGTGTTAACTTAATTATCACCTATGTAAGGTCAGTTGCCTATGGTTAATTTGCCAATAGCGTTGATTCAGGCTCAATGGAGTTTCCAATTAGTCAATGGGTATCCCACCATGATACCCCTTGAGGGAGAATTTGCTAAATTCTGGTAGGACATTGGGCTTCCATCCTTGCCTTAGAATAAACACGTACGAGATCGAAGGAGTTAGATGGTTCCTAAATATATTTTCAAGTTCTATTATATCTACCTAAATAATTAGTCATGGTGCTCTCTTAAAATCTCGCTGAGAATTAACCACACTGACTGTTCAAAGCCCCCTGGAAAACGTCTCAAATTTTGGTAACAAAGTAATGAATCTAGTTATTCATAGTTCGTGAGCGTGTTTTCACTCACTCACTCACTCACTCTCTCTCTCTCTGTGTCTTTCTCTCTCTAACGTCCAAGAAAACATTTTCTTCCCACATTATTGTATCTGCTCCGCAAAATTTCTGGCCAGCACAGCACAGCTCCATCCCTCTGTGATCCCTCATCATAACCACACAAGATGACCCTCAGACTCCATGATCAAAGATGTCCTAGTAAATCCGTACGGCAAAGTCATCAACATGTCCGTTCGCACCTGTCCGAACGACCATATCAGCGACTTTATCTGGCGCTTGTCGACCGGTGCGACAAAGAGAACGAACCTCGTATCTATATTCGATCTTAAGTCCGACTTCAGGTCACATTCACACTCTCCTATATGTTTCCGGGCATGTTTAGTGCTACCGCGAATGACAAACGACCATCTGCGTTCATAAAATTTTTGCAAGCGCTTTTTAAATTTGAGTGAATCTAAAAGGAAGAAAATACCACCATGTATGCTTTCAATAGTTTCAAGATAGCTAATCCTTTCTCACAACATGTATTCGTATATGTTCCGACTTCCCCGTTCTAATGAAAAGGTCAATTTCACACAGTGTCGCTAATCCAATCTGAAGCATTGATCAGAAAAAAAATGAACTGGTACCTTTTCGGAAATCAAGGTACATTCAGGCGTATTCGCTCCAGCACTATAATTAGCGCCTCTCCGGAAGCAAAGCGGGAGCAATGCAAGTGTTCTAGTGAGATCCTCAAAACATTGGGCGAGTCTAACACAGTCGGTAAAAGGTTTCGCAGTGACTGCACGAACGACGCTTGGGCTCAAAACCACCTTAGTCCCAAACAAGCCTTCCATTTCTTCGAGGTCGATAAACTGAAACCAGTCTTGTCTACGAGGATAAAAACACGGACTTAGCACATCGGTTTTTCGCCAGCAAGTCATCACGAAGTTGCGCACGCGTTCATAAACCTGAGACTATTCTGAATTGAAGTCGAATGCGTAGGCGCAACTCCATGGAGGTTGCTCAGTTCAGAAATTTGGGCACTTCGTCCTTCTTATTTGTTTTGGAAAGTTTTTTCCCTCATTTTCTCAATGCTTCTCTTACTTTTCCATTAGTCGTCAGCCATTAGATCCATTAGTTCCTTAATTTCATCTTATCCGAGGCTATACATCTAGTTTTGGGGAAGTACAACATATCTATTTCTCATTTTGAAAACAGTAGATTTTATTAGTTCACATTCGTCCCGCTTTCTGTGGTTGAGAATAAACGCAAAGGATCCAGACATCTGCTGGATATCATGATCAAGTGCGTTATTTGGCTGTAATCGCGTTTGCCATGCCATGACTGAGGTTACCATTTGCCGTACTTGGGTCAGTGAAGAGTTCTGGACGATATGATGACGCACGTCACTCCTATTCAGCAGTGATGCATTCAAATTAATCAATGCCTCTTTGGAAGAGTTCTTGAGAGTTTTGAAGTTTTCCAAAAGCACGAAACGGCGAATATGCTGGACTTCTAGGTGCAAATCTATCAGACTTATCAACATAACAACTGTTTGAGGAACAGGATCTCTAGGAGAAGTTTTCAAGCTTCCTCTGTGTTTTTTTCGCCAAACAACAAGTCGTTTGCTTCCATTCCTATCTACTGAATAGTTGGAGTTGCTAGAGGTATTGTTGCAGACATCGTACTAATACATAAGTAGTGAAATTAAATAGCTGTAATTGTTGATATTGTTGTTGTTACGACATAGCCTAGTTCACGCAACGGACAAACAACTCAGCCTCCCTCATCCCTGCACTGCACATTTCCAATCCATTTCTCGTGCGAAAGAAACAAGTGAAGGAAACACCACAGAAAGTCTGAAGTCCGGCTTTAGCCGGACTTCAGACTGGTAATACATATACGACGTGAAACTATTTGGTTCGGAGATGACTCTTCTTCTCACTCTTGTAAAAATTCGGCTATATAAACTGTAGTTATGCAACATTTTCCTAAGCTAATGTCTAGATATATAGCAAAACTAAAGTATGTTTGATTTCATTCGAAAAAAACTGCAGTGCAAAATGTTTGAGGAATAGCTCCAAGAGAAAAATTGGAGTGTACCACCAAGAATTCGATAATTATTGTTGTTACTATTATCATTATTAATATAACTATACGCAGCAGTAGTGGAAAGTGAGTGAGCCTCCCATTTTTTGCTCCTTAAAATTTCTGCATTCATGCTTTTTTTTGAAAAATGCCGTCATAATCATTCCATCTTCATTTGTAGCGTTATACAAATGAAGATGGCATTATTACATCATTATTAAAGGCAACCCGAATGAGGGTGCAGATTCAGGTGGAGTATTCGTAAGGGATGGGAGACACGGAGAGGAGGTGATTCCGTCCATTCTGCTAATGCCGTAAAAAACGGCCCGGAAGAAAGGCTTCATTCGTTTGGCGCACCATTTTGTACAAGAGGTTCGATGGAGCGGCAGTCTTGTGCGGCGCCGCATCTTCCGGACCGTTTTTTACGGCAATTAGCAAGAAATGGACGGAATCACCTCCCTCTCCGTAGTCTCCCATCTCGTATACGAATACTCCACCTGAAATCTGCACCACCTCAGATTCGTGGGATGATGCCTTTAAAATAATCACATTTTTATGGTGCACTCCTACGCCCTTCACTCTCTCTTTCACTCTTTGGAACCAATCCCATCAGAGCGGAACGTCACGCACGTAAATTCAACAGCAACTGATTCTATTGTGTTGGATCCTAGACATCCTACAAAGATATGGAAATTGCAGGAAGCTTCGTTATAAATTTTGACAATTTCGACTGCTTCACCATTTTATTTATTTTTTAATGAATGACAATGATTCTTCAGTTGTTTTAACTTTATCGAGTCTATCTGTCTGTCTACATATTTAATATTTTAGGATTTACTGGTAACAAAGAAGTAACTTCACTCAACAGAAGCACAGTTTCTCTAACAACCAGCAGTTTTAATTGTTTTTGATCGTTCTTTAACTTTCGATAATTCACTTCCTTGGCTCAAAGGGGCTATCACTATTATTTGACTGTACATAGTGTCTTTACTTTGTCCTGCCGTATTATTGCATTTGCTATCCAGCTAACAGTGTGTGTTTTTTTGAGGCGAAAAATGTAGAAACTGTGAAAATTAAAGTCGCCCAGTCCTGTTCCATATAGAGTGAAGTAGATTACTACGTTCCCCTTTGTTTTTTTGCCTGTCGATAATCACCCATTTTGGCACAGTGGTGACAACTACCGTAATTATAATAGATGAGTGCAGGAAATTATCCCACACGTGATCGCCAACGATTCTTTTGCATTTAGTCCAATTTCGTTCCAAGCGCATATTAAAATATGTTTGTAAAGTCTAGTTAATTTCAGAGGCAACAGAGAACCATTAATCTTCAGAGAATTACGGAAGATGCACTAATTTCTCATGTCCGATGATACTGTAAATATAGTTCGCCGCCACCAAGAACTGCGTTATGACTACTCAAGAACTGCGTTATGACTACTCAAGAACTGCGTTATAACTAATAACTACATTAGTACCACATTAAATGAGAATCATTCCAAGGCAACTATGTAGATCATCGGAAACTTTCATCTCAATTAGATTCTGATCCAGGTGAGGAAAAATCGAAGAAGGAACTCGATGATTCTGTTGAAGCAATGAATTGTCAGGAATTTACTATACATTATATTTTATTTTACAGTTCTCATTCTTCTCTTCGCAAACTCATCATTAATTCAGTGACTGCATTGGAATTAAAATACTTAATCACGGTGAGAATTCAGGAACTAATGCCCAACATATGGTGAACTGAAGCGGCCTGTGGCGCAACGCAATGGGCTTTAATTACGGTAACATTGTATACACAGGAGAGTCGTATTTCATTGCGAAAATCTGTAGCTGATAGCTGTCCGCTGCCCGCGCATCGCTAAAATTCAGCGCACAAACATTCGCCGTCCTCCCATGTATGCGTTGGACGCTGTGTTTGCATTGACGTGAGTGATAATCCCGCACTTCTTAAGGTTTTAACATTCTTAGTTATTACACTTACATTGTGGACAGCAAAGTTCACTTATGCTTTTTATTTAGATTTTGTTCTTCTCAGTCCTTGAAAAGTAGAGAGAGAGAGATGGAGAGAAAGAGAAGAAGAAAGAGAAAGGAAAAAAGAAAGAAAGGATGTAGCGCAACTTTACTTCAATCCAATGACTGAGTTCCTATTGATATCGTAAATTGCAAAATAATTTCTGATTTAATTTATTTTTCAAAAATAATTTTAAGTTTAAACTTAATCCACTTTTTAACTCACTCAATTAAAATTAAAATATTGAGTATAGTATATTGAGCACAAATATATTGAATTTAATTGCCACTCGTTTTCATCGAAAGAATTCCAACTTCTGTGCATTTGTTTGCTTATTTCCTAGGAATCAATCAATAAACTGCTCCTTTAGTATTTTACGGAACTACATAAATCTCACTCCTCATTTTGACAGTATTCCAATTTCTTGTATTGTCTACTAAAAGTGAATGTTGGTTGTAAAATTCGCAATTTTCCTTTTTAAATTTATTGATCGATTTATTTATTTATTTGCATTTGTTCGGACGTATCACGGCGAAATGAAAAGCATTAGCGTACTGCATGTGGTTGTATGTATGTGGTCGGCGTTTTTGCGTCGGAGTTTTCTTCTTGAAAAAAGAGCAGTTTTGACATGATCCTTTTCATTGCGAGCAGATTGCTTTCCACTTATTCATTATACATTTATACATAACATAATTTGGATCTCAAACACTTTTTCGGTATATACATTCTTCCTTTTCTCCTTTCTCTTTCTCTTTCTCTTTCTCTCCATCTCTCCCCACTTTCCAAGGACTGAGAGGAACAAAATCTAAATCCTGCGCAGTGTAAAACGAGAAAGTTTTTGAGCGGCTCTCAAGGTTCTCTATCCACAATGTAAGTGATAATAATTGAAAACGATGTTCTTGCCTGGTTAGAAACGACAGCGAAGATCAATACCTCTTCTAAGAAAAGGAATATTTGCAGTACCTTATGTACATCTCAGGCCTCATTCGATTTTGATGTAGGAAAGATGTCTACATAACTTCACAACCAACTTAAACTAGGTTGGAGAAAAATGCCAATCTAACCGTGATATGCTCCCCTTAAGTTTAACTTTTAGATCGGTTTTTTTTTCTTTCAATATTTCAAAGCTGATGGAAAGAATTTGTTCGAGAACTTAGATGATTGACATTAATTAATTTACAACAATCCAGTCGAGCTGTTGAACCAAAATGCAACTTCTGAAACTTTATCTGCTCATGTTTGGCTTATAAAACAATGAACACTCCTTTGATATTATATATCGTTAACACATAGCTTCACAGTCTTTTTTGCCTTTTGCTTCTGTCCACAATTTTTATTTGAGTGTATGCTTTTCTTTTTGCGTGAACAAGGTTCTATCATAACGTCCTGCCATATGATTCATTTTTTAAATATTGTTTTGCAACAGATTAATTTCTATGTGATAATAATTTGCTCATTTCTATGACCCTCTCCTGTGTAAATATCCTGGTCAAGTGATCAAATCGATTCAGGCGACGCAACGAATCAAGGGAATCCAAAACAGGTCAGCGTACCCAAATACGCTTCCCATTCATTTGGTTTGCGTTTGTGAAACGAAGTACTTGTTGTTTTGTGTTTGCTTCTTTTCAAATCACGGTTTTTCTTAAGATCTATCCTCAGAATGAAGACCAGTCAACATTCCTAATTCTTTGATTTTTCTTATAATTGTTTGCTTTTTTCTTTGAAATACGCGTGAATTCTGGGAGAACACTGCAAAATTGTGTCACTATCGTAAACCCGAAATGATTTTATGCGCATTTCGCTTGAAAGAGGAAAAGAAACTCCAAGTTATGAAAAGTTCTGATGATAATCCATTGGTTTTTTAAAGTTTTTATATACTCTCCTAATATGGTCGATTGGTAGATTCCAAAGATTTTCTCAAAGGATTTTCTCGTGGAATTCTTTAAAGCTTAGCCTAAACTCATCCGATTTCAAAATTTTGTTCCTCGCATTTGAAACTTGCCGCTTAGCTTATGAAAATTCTGGGTTCAATCAACATTGGTTGCTTTTATTCCACATATTTTATTGTGTGTATTGTTCAATCGCTTGTTTCTTTTTCTTTCGTTGATTATTTTACATGACCTTCTGCACCTAATCTCTCCCTCTATACTCTTCTTTCAAAGAAATAGAGAAGAATTCCTCCCATCGTCGCGCTCCTATTCAAATATTTCTCACCTCTTGCTTAACCTGACAAGCGCACGGCATTACCATCTCCCTCTCTATTGTTCCACGTCCGCTAGTGCAACATAAGCGTTCCTATTGTTCTGATTGCACCTGGTTGAAGAGGAGTAAATGACAGCATGCTGCCATAACTTCGAATGGTTCAGATCTAAGAAATATCGGTTAGCGAATGCTGGAACAACACTACAAAATAAGCTAGAATAAATAGCACTACAAAATAATAATAAATGGAGACCCTTCTAGAATCCCGTAAATGTCCTCGTAGCGAAGCTTCTGCCCAGAGAGATCCGTCTGTTCCATTCTATTTCCGCTGTAGGACCTTTGTTTGTTTCGATCTTTCGTAACACCTGTCAGATTCCACCTAAAGCTCCGAATCGCTTTTATCGTGCCGCTTCGTTTCAACTATTTCGGCAAGATTTACGGCCACATCAGCTGGTCGTTCGCCACGTTCGTCGATCGTTTCTGAAGATAACATTTGTGGTCGTAAAGTGTACGGGTCGCTTTTATATGGTGCTTACACACATTATCATAATGGAATCACATAGATGCAGAAGCTCTCAGGGAAGGAGAAGGATGGATGTCTGGGAGGCCATTCTGGAAAGGGTTTAATGTGATTCGTCATCCAATACATACGCGTACAGACGTCATCTCGTCATATAGACACATAGAACACGTAGAACATCACCCGTGTGAGGTGGAGAGAGATGTTCTACTTGTTCTATGTGCGTAGCCTATATGGGTGGTTTGTACAGCTGATCTCGTGGTTTCATATATTTTGCGCCATGTCATGCTAAAATGGCCAAACCTCTTCCTTTTTGTTGAGACCTTGTTTGAAGTTGTGAAATTATCATTATAACTCGTTTCTTACTAAATTAAGAGATTATGTTTCTTAGCTTTTCCCTTAAAAAATGGCTCCATGGGTATATGATCTTTTTTAGAGCTCTAGAGTAGAGAAATTTTCATAGTTCGGGTTCTCATTTGCACATGCAAGTAATTCACTAGAGCTGCCTAAATTCTTTGTGAATTCCATTCCTCACTTTATGGATAATCGACCACATACTCTAGTTTCTATAAACTAAATTCCGTTTCATTCACATGTTTCGTTCTATTCAGATTTTAGATGTTTATTTTATAAATTTTATAAAACTTTACAAACTATGGTCCAAGCGTCTTTCAGGTCTCTTCCACCAATAAAATGAACTGCGTACCTCACGACAGTTCAGAACTGTTTTGGTCACGAATAAGTGGAGCTTCTATAGAAATTATGTTCGAGAAACGCGAGCCTTCTCTAATTTCCAGACATTGCATCCAACATATTTGCCTTTGGTAAGACAAATACGAAGCAAAAGAAGCCATCAGCAATTTCTTGTTCCGAGCGTGCTATTCAATATTATTGGGCTCAGTGCAATAGTACTTTGTCGCGAAACCTAGGTGTTTGTTGGATAAGCATTTTCAATGCAAGATAACTAGACGAGTGGATATGTGTTTCCACTGCGTCGTGTATTCATCCGCGGACAGCTATTTGTTGGGCAGCAGTGTATCTGAGCAACGCTCGCTTATTCACTGGAGTGCGCTTGTCCTGTTGGATACATGATATTGGATACGGACACTGGTCTAACATTCAAGAAATGTGGTAGATACGCAAGAACTATGTGGTTTTCGCGTATGCATCTCGTGGCTGGTGGTTTTATAGCGTATATCCATGAAATGGTGGCTGATATCTTTGTTAGACCACTTTGTGTTCCACCTACTGCGTACTCAAAGGCATCACCCTACGAATCTGAGGTGGCGCAGATTTCAGGTGGAGTATTCTTATAAGGGATAGAAGATTATGGAGAAGAGGGTGATTCCGTTCATTTCTTCCTATTGCCGTAAAAAACGGCCCGGAAGGTGCGGCGCCGCACAAGGCTGGCGCGCCCCAGTCGAACTCCTTGTGGAAAAAACAAAACGCCTGAAGCCGTATCTTCCGGGCAATTAGGAAGAAATGGACGGAATCACCCCCTCTCCATAATCTACTATCCCTTATAAGAATACTTCACCTGAAATCCGTACCACCTCAGATGCCTTTAAGGGCACCACGAATCTGACATGATGAATAAACCCGCGGAAACATCTGTGTAGAGTTCAGGTTGTAGACTGAGGAATCAGGGATGGTTCCGCTCATCTTTACCTACGCTATTTAGGACGATTTCAGTTGCAATGCGTCATCCTTCTGCACGCACCGTATCCAGGTGCGATAAGTGATGTCTGCTCACCTGCCTATTTAAGTAAAACCGATGAATAGGCTGCTAAGAGGACCGAAACGTGTGCCTAGAGGAGCTTTCTAACGTACCTCGTAATAATCAAAGTGATTTCCATGCCGTTTCTCACGACGATCAGGGAGAGATAAGCGGAGTCGCCCCTGATCCCGCAAGCTATAACCACCATCTCTAGCTTTTCCCGTGGATTTTCTCACCACGTGTGACCCGTGGTATGTCGTATTTAACTTATTTCACCATGAATACACTGCGGGGGAAATTAAGTGTGCCAGAAAAATGTTCAAACTATATTTTTTGCCCACAAACATTAAAAAATTATTTTTCATGAAACAGTAGGCCAGAATATTTTATACTTACAAAAGATTTGTGATGTGCCCGCCATCAACTCTGATACAGGCGTCAATTCATTCCTTCAACGATTGAATCGACGGTGCGGCGGAGGTGGCTGTGAATTGTTCGAAATGTTGGTCAAAATCATTCGTTTTCGTCCTCCATAGGGTTTCGTTTGGACGTGTCCTTCTTCTCTGCATTGCTCAATCTTCTCGACGAATCTTAGAGGAACTCTGACTCTCGAAGAAATCGCCAAGTTCTTCATCTCGCTCTTTGGTAGCCGTGCAGTCGCGTCGCGACTTTGGGCAGCCATGCCCCTGGTAAACAGGTTTTTCTCTACAAACCAAGAATTAGTAATAAATAGATATTTAAAAAGAAAAAATGCGAACAAATGCTTTATGCATTGTTTAAAACGGTGTCAACGTATCGTGCCACGTGCACGCAATTTTTCGCCACCCTGTACATCCACGAACGTTTGTTCTTTTCGTGCTTTCTGTTCTTCTTCTTTCTTTTTCTTTCTTTTTACCCTAGAATTAAGCACTTGTTGTCATTTTGCGCTTAGCGCTATGTGTCTATTTACATTTGTCCAATATTTATACTCCTCACTTTCATGTCTCCTCTTCGTGGCCCGCGGAGAAATGTCAATTATGTAGAGGCAAAACCATATGTATTGATTGGTCGGGACATATTTACAAAAGCAAAAAATCAATGCCGATTTGCTTTTTCATTCCCCAAGCCCAGTGGTTATTTGCGCCTGATTCACTGATTAAAGGCATCACTCCACGAATCTGAGGTGGTACGGATTTCAGGGGAGTATTCGTATACGGCATAGTAGATTATGGGAAGGAGGATGATTCCACCCATTTCTTCCTAATTGCCGTAAAAAACGGCCCGGAAGATACGGCTTCAGGCGTTTTGGCGCACTATTTTATACAGGGAGTTCGACTGGAGCGCGCCAGCCTTGTGCGGCGCCGCATCTTCCGGGCCGTTTTTACGGCAATTAGGAAGAAATGGACAGAGTCACCCTCCTCTCCATAATCTACTATCCCTTATAGGAATACTCCATCTGAAATCTGCACCCCCTCAGATTCGTGGGGTGATGCTTTTAAAACGCGACCGCTACACCTCATTATCAGCTCCGGGATGGACTATCGTAATGTTTACAGTGTGTCAGTGGGCTACGTAGCCTCTGTCATTTCCCGATAATAGCGCCTTTCTTTACGTTCGTCGCCCTCGTTCACCGCTCATTGTTCCTAATTCCGTTCGTCCATCACTCACTATTTTATTCATGTTAATGCTCCATAATTCGACCAATACCTATTGAGTATCGGTAGAGGAATCCCAGGAATCTCACTGGATTCAGGGATTTTCAGTGTGCAACGGTACGACGTAATTTGCACAGGTGCACTTTGTGCGCCCTGCCGAGTGCCGTCTCATTTCTACATTTGTCCACTGGGTCGTTTGCATAATTTCACTGTATGCGCTCTTCATTTTCAAACACACATTTTTCTTTTCCTTTCTCTTTTTCTTTTCTTATATTTCCTTCCTCATTCCTCTTTATACAGCATTTTCAAAGAAACAAAAAAAAAGAAAGAGAGCTGGAGCTTTAAAGTCATTTCGACGGATGAGATCCAAACAACATTAAAAGATTATTAAGTTAAAATTAAAAAGGTGTGGACATTCAGCAGTATTTTCTCAATTTAAGACCCCGATTTTCTTCTCTTTTTTGACGACGTCATGTGAAGAGAACTGTTGCTGTTGTTAAGAACGATTGGATTATGACAAATGCCAAAAAATATGATTTAGGGTCTACTATATGACTAAACACATGTGCAAGCTGGTGTATTTACTGCTTACAGTGCGCCGTGTGTTCGCATAAACTATGTATTTGTGCACGAACGGCTCGGATTTGGCTTCGTGTATATCTATTGCATCAGTTGTTTGAAAATCTTTGGAGAAACTTTCTCAGGCGACGTGGTGATCGTAAATATGACCTAACGACAAAAAAAAAACGAGAACGATGATACATTAACAACTTTTATTTGCACCTATCACTAAGACGCATAAGGCAGCGAATTGCTAGGAACACCCTTGCTCAGTAAAGCTATTAGTTTTTTCTATACTTTCGGAAGTTAGTCCTTCGGAAATGAATCAAGGATCCAAAAACGTGCTTATTTTGAGTCATAACTGTGGCGAGGGTGAATCAGACCTGTTTTCATCGCCAAAACGTCTTACGTTGTGGTTCAGGGCTAAAAAGAAAACGTAAAACAACATACAACATAGAACTTCTAGACCTAGCAGCTGTTTCACCTTTTAAACACTCTTTTCGCCAATTTATGGTAGGGTCAAAACGACATGAAGCACGTACGCAATTGCGTACGCAGCTTCCCTTGAGGCGCTTCGGTGGAGCGCAGCAGGTAGGAGCGTGGTGAAACTTGGCTGGCACCACACATCGCTGCAGTTTGCGACGGTCCCAACTCGGTCCCAACTGCTGCCTCCACCGCGCCGTTTCGAGCGCGAACGTAAATGCACCGCAACTGCAGTCGTGATTCATGTCGCTTTAACCCAACTACATACCATTTTGATGAATCAGTGTAATTACCAGCAAATAATAAATAGTGCAAGTTCAGCCGTAATTTATTTTAAAATTAGTATATTATATGAATCAAAGGTTCACCAAACGCCCACAACAATAATACAATAGTGCACAACTTATTGTAGGTGCCTATTGCACACTTCGTCGAATTTAAAAAAAAAGATACTGGAGAAAGAAAAAAACCTCAGATTTTTGACAACACTATGAAGCAGGAATATGAAGCGAAGTATTTGTAACCAACAACAGAAAAAAAGCAAAAGGAAAAAAGAACGATTGAAGAAAATTGAGGTGTTGTTTAATGTATAAAACATCCTCTCTACGTCTTACCAATAATTCAGCCATTCACTTATGCACCAAATTCCATCAATCATGATTTGTTGTCATTCCCCTCGTGCAATCGCTCCGAAACATCTCTCATGGATGAATGCGCGCGCGGTTTCGTGCTTACTGTCGTTTTGCACATTGTAATGCATTTAACAGTGCTGAATATCGATATGTTCTCGTGGATTGAACATTTGGTTAGTCGTATTAAAAAGGCGTGTTCCATTGAGTGAATTTGCTAAATAGAGTCAAGCTAAAGGATCGCTATGCTCTGTTCCGTTGTTTCGTGTCCGCATTAGACGAATCGACAGTATTTATGTTGTTCCCTGCAACCGCAGCGCTTCGTCATCGCACACCTTTATCTGTCTAGTTTATCCCAGTGGTTGTTCGGCGATGCCGCGGCGATTCTGGACTATCGAGGAGAGTTGCGCTCTTCCGAAACAACATCGGTGCGCGCAGCTGTGCGTAATCGTGGTCCGAACTCTGTATTCTCCAGCGCGTCTCCGCACCATATCTCCGTGATACGCTGTCTCTAAGCCAAGCGAATCAAGCGTCTTCACTCATTTAACTTTTAGTCGCTGAACCTAAACAGAGGGGAAGTGCTATGGCTTGGCATTTACGTCGAGATGCACCATGTTTGAGTAGTCTGAGCTTATTATGGTCGTTCTTTGGTTAGACTTATCTGATTTAATCTGATGTATATATATATATATATTAGTAGCGTATAGCAAGAAAATTATATAGGCCATGATACTATCTGGTGTTAACCTGCTGTTAAAGAAGTGTGCACCTTGTAAAGGAGAGTGTTGCTTGCAAAGAATTTGTAATCCCATCGTAATTTGCATTGTGGAATTTGAAGTTGTAGTAGTTCTTAAATCCGATGCTACTCTTTAGCAGCAGATTTCAATCGTTTCCATGAGCGAAAGTTGTGGTAAGTGCGACAACGTAAACGCAAAAGATGCACCTATGAAATGTTCCGTGTTTCCTGCGGCATGTATGTGTAAATGAATGCTTCTACAGCATATATTTAGCAAACAGTATATGAAGAGAAACGTCACCTGTGAGAGAGGCAGTAAGGAACGATAAAAGTTGCACATGATGAGAAATCCTATACTGTAATGTTGTGTACTGTAATGTCCGACACCCTTACAAGGACGTAATTGCGTACTAGTTTCGCACATCTCTGAAGTGCATTTTCCACAATCACGCAGAGATTTCCAGAAGATATTGCTTTCTACCTTTCACTGCACAAAATGTCAAATATCCTTCATATTCAATTCTAAAGGAAGAAAAATTAGATGGAAATGGCAGCTAGATGAATCAAATCGACAGTATTCACCCGAAGCAAGTTATCGTCAGATGTGCTAGATTTCAAGTCACTTCTGCTACACTTCTTTGAATACTTCAATTATCCTAATTAAATTACCTCATCGCCATTGGGACATGACCAGGTGCCGAGCAATTCGCACCCACCCGGGGCCGGTGCTGACTCCGCCCCGCAGCCGCGCCCCTGCGCCGAGGAGAAATGCAAATCCGCATGCGCGAGACCTCTGCAGTGGCATTGTTGGCACTCTCGATACACTCCTCTCATTAAAGTAAAATCCTTTGTAAGGAGAGCGTGATTGTATCTGTTGTTCCAAGTTTTCGATGCTCTGCTTTCCTTTTCTCCTCGTTTTCTAGTGTCGATCTGCTTTGGAGAAACACCTTTTTCCTGTCAGTTCGTTGGAAATCTTGTATGTTGCCCTTATAAATCTTCAGAAATGACCTTGTCGTACCGCCTCATACTTCTAATGGCTACCCACAATCTGCACTTTTCATATCGATGCTCATCTCCGTCATGTCTGCATTGCTAGATAAAATCGTTGACTTTTTCGAAAAAAAGACAACATTAAGGCTAATGACTACATTTTGAGATGATGTGCAGCGGTGTAAACTTATTTCGGTGCGAATCTGTTGGGTCTGTGGAATCTTATTCTTTTTCGAGATTATTAGTCAGCGACTCTCAACCCGGTCCTCACAACATTCGTTGTTGCTTCTTGACAAAAACGCAATAATTTGAGAGTTTGTACGGAAAATCACATGGAGCCGAACTTTCCCCATTTATCGCTTTGAATTAACATTATCAGTCATACTCTGCTCCTAAGGTGGAATTCTCACACGACTTACTTTATTATACAGTCGGGTTTTTGCGCTGTTGTTTTGATTCCGGCTGAAAGCGATGAACGGTAAACATCTTAGTAAGCTCTAGATCACTCAATATTTCAGATAAATCAACAGATTCATATATTCTTAACTGAATTTACTAGTAGTTTATGCTCACTGTATAAGTGATTTTCGAGCGGAGAATTTACAAATCACAGCAGATGAGCTAATTCCTGGGATCAAATGTCTGTTGGTCTAGTTCTTCCGAGCGTGTATCTCAACACTTGAGAAACTCGTACCGTAGGATTTATCGACACCGTTTATAGAGCTCCTCACATTTGCCCCTAAAAGTGAAACGTATGTGGGGTTTTTCAATGTCATCTTCTGAAATTAACAAATTTACAGAGTTCAGAGATCTTACTATTACCAGCAAGTCGGTCTCATTACAGCTTCGTATGACGGAAATCACTGGAAATCTGCGCAATTTCAGACTTTTTTCGCTACGTCATTAACGCTTAATCGTGGAACGATGTCGCGAGAATCCGGAGCGAGATGCAGTGATTCCAAAGAAGCAGAACTGCATCGCACGGAACACATTCCAAGCGGATGCGATGTTCATTAGCATTGGAGCACAAAAACTCGCTCCTGCGCTCCTTTCGCTTCCCTTTTTTTGCCGAAAGCTTCCACGTTTTGACAGTACATGCATTTTGAAGGGAATTTATAGGTGATTGTCTTGATCCTGTGGTATAATCATATCACATGGCAACAAGTAAACGAAGGGTCTCTAAAATTGTTTGATCGGTAATTAATTTAAAGATTTCTAGCTTCTTTGCTCTTTCTTCTAAGAGTCTAGTCCCGATGTGTTTCTAAAAAAACCACCTGAGAATGGCTTCACTGGACTCCACTAGGTTTGATTGAAGAAAATTAGTTGCACTTCATCCCATAGGCAGTAGATCACCTGGAAATGTTGATCTTCAGTTGATCATATCGTCACTTGCCTGTCCTGGTTGATTGAAGAAAATAAGTGCCGAAACACACCACACTAAGTGCGACTCGTATAATTATCGCGGCACGTGTGTAGTGCGGAGAGCTTCCCTTTGTTCTTACTAGGACCCGCTGAGAACTTTTAAATCGACAGCCGTTGCAATTATCTTGTCCATCACTTTTCTCTTCGAAGTTAACAATACACTGTTGGAGACTGCGCCAATACTACTTCTCTTTGGAGGTGGTAGTGTTCCTAGTATTTCTTTTGTAGTAGAAAATTCTGGTCGAGGAAATACTATTTATTTATTTTGAAAGAGCGATGGCAATGAATGTGTTTTAAAGTTGTTCAGAAATCGGCTATTTTAGGTAAGGAAAATATTACTCCTGCCTCATTTGCAAAAACGATAGGTTCAGGTGGTTCGAAGGAGAACACATATTAGTTGGGTTTTATTCCAATATTTGCAGTGTTTTCGTCGACGTATTCTTGCCTTAACAGTGTTATACCGCTGTTCACGGCGAAAACGTGAGGATTTTTACAGGGTTTGTCAGCTCCGAGATTGAGCAGAATCACAGACGGACAGATATGTCCAACTGAGCTCTTGTTCAGTTCTTTCCTCAGTTCTCTCGACTTCTGTCCAATATTGCGTTCCTCTGTGAAATATACTTCTCACTGTTTTTGTGTCCTTTCAAAAACAGCTTGATCGTAAAGACTTTGCACGATGTGAACTATACTAAATCCTTCGCGATGGGAACAGAAGTTATCCGTCAGCTATGTGTCAGCTGGTTGAACTCGGACTTGTCAGGGATAGTGGAGAGAAGTTGGAGGAGTCAGTCAGTCATTTGAATCGAGGTATTCCAACTATTTCGTTCTGGTTGGATCACTTTATCCTACATTGGTCCATTAATTTGGTGTAAACACAAGGGTTACGAAATTACTTCCCATCCTTGCACATTCAACTCTAAATAAATAATACCCATCTCTGATTCGTCATAGCCTGGAACACCAAAAACAAACTGGTCTTGTATATCCCTGAGGATTCGTTCGTGAAAACCTGCGCTTTGTCCGCCACTGTCCGTCAATCCTCAACTTTCTGCGCCTACAGTAAACCGTAATACTGTATGAATTATTACGTTGACAACGGGAAAGCGTTCGTCCTTGACTGCATATCCTTTCGCTGACGACGAAGATCGACATGTTTTCAGATTACCCGACCTCCCATTAGAGCTAAAACCGGCTGAGTTTGTTGAGCGTCGCTCGTGCCTACAGTGTGCTTTTCGGCAAAAGTTATTATTAGCACCTGGGCTAACCATATGGCCACAAAGTCAACAGCCAATGTCCTATGACGTCTTGCTCGCTTGCTCCGTGATGACGTTTGAATTCACCTCGTCCGCTTTTGAGGCTATTACGGTCTAGTTTTCGTGTGTGTACGTAAGTCTCTTAGGGCAACTCGTTCCATTATCTGCATTGGCTGGCGAGTGCCTTTGTACTTCATGGCCTTGTTTCCAAATCTCTCCATCCCCTAGCAAACCATCTATCGCCTTTCTAACCTTCATGTCAACAATTGCCCTGCGTTATTGTAATTTTTGAAATATGTGCTTCTTTAGACAATCTATCATGTCGAATTCGTTAGAGATGGAAAATGGGAGGACGAGTAGCGAGAATGGCAAGAACATCTAACAGATTATTTAATTTAACCTTGCAGCGCTCACCGGACGGACCCGCTACACCGTACACATCCACGTGTTTCGTGAAGCTACGCGGTGCGGGCTTTGACTGACCTCTTTGTTTTTGTTTTCGTCTCTTTTTTTATAGCAGAGGGGATCTTTTATGTATATTTTTTTCGATCTAGAGAAAGATCGAAGCACTTTCAGGATCTCCCAAGACACTCAGCAGTTTTCTAGGAGATCTACTATGAAAAACGATACTTTGCAGCTTGTGAGATGTCAGCATGGCATAAGATAGCATAAGACAAACACTGCGGTAAACTGATTGGAGTTGTCGTCTAGAAAAACAGCTAGTTCTGTCACCGGTGTTCCCTATAAGCTTATTTTTCATACACTTTTTTAGAAGAGTTCCTTCAAACGTTCCATGCATTTTTTTCGAATCAACTAATCGTTAATGTTCAGAACATGTCTTGGTATAAATATAATGCAGAACTCAGTCTTTTGTGGAATTTTGCAAATTTTATTAGATGATTTCTGGTAGCAACTTTCCACTATTTATGAATCGATTTTCTGCTCAGAAATTGTCTGCTGAAATAGGATATTTGAAGAATGATCAGAACTGATACGTCAGAACATTTAATTACGTTCTGAAAAAAATGGTCAGCCGTAACTGAGGGAATGGTTTTCAGCCCTGTACTTTCGGATGGAAAAATTGTAGCTTGAACTCTGAGATGCCTTTTTTAAATTTGATGATCTCTTGCAATACAGAACGTATTATCTCGATTGTTTGACTCACCATCTGCCAAAAAGTTCTTTGTCCCATAGGAATGTTGCCTCGGTACGCACATCATTGAAATGATCATTTCTTAGGTGAGTTTCATACGCGCAGATAAGTATAAGGAGAAGCTTTCCATAGTTTTGATTGAAAGGACGTCTAATCCTTCGCTGTTATAAGGGAAAAGCTCTTTTTTATATAATCACTGTAAGCTTTTTGCATAAGCTTCTGAATAAGATGCTGCTAGTAGTGGTCGCTTATGTCTCGTACGAGTGGTTTCCAAGTGTTCATGTGCCAGTTTCGTTGTCATCGCTGGAGAAAATTAAATAAAAATGAACATTTTGCGATGTCGCATCGTATTGTGAGGTGTAAAACATAGAGGTGTTGCATTTAAAATATTTCACCATTTCTCTTATTTCTCTTGAGATGATTGTGGCGATTTATTCAGTAGTGTCGAAGAGTATGCAAGAGTCCACGTTAGTGCTCCCTAGCAATCAAGTGGAAGGCGATTATCTTATTTGACTCGGATACTCTATAGAGCATCTGTTCAAAATGTCTACGAGTGATGTTCTATACGATGATGTTCTCAAACCACTTAACGTAACGTATTTGTACAGAGCGGCGAGTTGAAGTACTCATCGAATGACCTCAAATTCCGCTAATCCACCATATGTATTAACAAAAGTTGCAGGTGTCTTGTGCATCTGCAGGGGAAAAGTATACACTCAAACAGAGTTTTGGAGCAACGTCACTGGATGGACAAAGGCTGAAAAAAACTTCCCAAGTCTCTCAGAAAATGTTTCAATGTAGTTATTCGTCTTCTGTTTCTTTTTTCTTCTGTAGCTTTACCCTTCGTACATTTCTATTCAAAGTACCTTTTCCATTTCTATTTTTTCATTTGTTTGTCACGTCCCTTCCAGCTCATTAGTTTTTCTTCCACATTTCCATTAGAACTAACAACCGCCACTTCCAAGATCGGTGCTAGACTGCAAGAATACAAATCTCCCTCTGATTTTCAAATTTGTACCGCTAAAGGTGGACATTACTCGCACTGGCACTTCATTGTTACTCATTCATGCGTGTTAACCTCCGTGAGCCGTCTACCTTCCATTTTCAAATGAGTTCTCGCATACAGCTCCTATATACAGTCGCGTCTCTGCCGTTTTTCTGTCGATGCGAAATTGTCTAATAGAGTGATCCTAACTGAAAAATTCAGATATGCCGTGTTCATCACCCGCTCCAACATCAAGGCTTTCGCACTCCGACTACTGTTCCTTTTCATCATCGGATGATGATGCTGAATCTCCAAAGAAAAAGCTAACTTTAGAGGAAACTTACCCAGGTATCTGTCCACACTGCAAGAAGACTTACCAGGACGTGAGTTTTTCGCAGATTTTCTCTAGTTTTTGAGGATTGCGTTTTTAAAAGGTGAAAAGGTTACTCATAATTCGTAATACTTCTATTCTCTACAACTAAGAATAAGATAACCAGCGGCGAATGCTATTTTGCTAGAACACATGTGGGGTAGAAAGCTTGTTCCTGTATATGATATTTTATTTTTTTTTATTGCTTATGTGAGAGCTTCTGTTCATCCTATTCTGCATGGATGTTCGATACTGTAACCCCTAACCTGAAGCGTAATTAGCGGCATTGGTCATGGTTCAGTGATCTAACTGCCGGGATTAGTGCGCTCACGGTATAATATATTGAAAGCGGTATGAAATGGCATTACTTACTACACATTCAGCATCGATTCGATTGTTAGCTAGACCTTCCGTTTTGGACTTGGATTGAGTAAAAACGAAGGCGAAATCTTTCTTACAGAATTATTGCGGAGTCTGGAGTTGCTAATCTGGATGAAATTAAAGTTTGTTTTCCAAGCAAGTTATCTCATTTAGATCAGAGTAAATCATTAGCAACTTTTTTGTGCTTTGTTTGGACTTAGACCTCTTCTGGATCTCTAATTTCTGTTAAACGGAAACAGGAAGGGAGTGACGATCATCTTACTCAGGGCGATGGTCAATATTGCGCCACCATAATCCCAGCTTTGTCAAACATTTTCGTCAGCTATAATTAGTGGCTTTAGACGTGTTTATGTGAGGGTAGCTCTAATGAATGAGAAGATTCTTAATGTTTCGTACTTACTACTTTTCGTGTTCAAACTACAAGTTACAATACTTTTATACGGAAACACTTGAATACTTGATTTATTTGATCGAGACTAATACTTTCTGGAGTCCCTTTATGTAAGATTCTTTTATTTTCTTCCGATTGAGGTCACTCAATATGAGGACTGCATAATAGAAGGCTTACAGCAGTTATTTGTAACTTTCAAAAAACTTGCAGTACTGTGTTAATACTTGAACCGATTTGGACCGAATTTTTCTGGAAGACACTTCCGGGGAACAAGTAGTTTTAGCGCGAATAAAGGCCTGGCATATGAATATCATTTCGTTGGTTTTAGAGATTTTTATTCTGTTGACGATGTTGATTAATTCTGTTTGTGTTATTGATCCATTATTTTGTTCTCAATTCTCCTAATGTTTAGGTCGATCTTGCGTATAGAGATTTTTCCATGCCTTGATTAGATTTTTTGCGAAACAAAGGGAGGAAATACAAACAAGAGAACTCATGACGTAATTATCAACGCCTCACAAGAATGCGCTTTATTTCGTTCGAACCAATGATTCTCGTGGAAAAAAGTGGTGATGGGCTACGAATTAGTGAGCAAAGTGGAAAATTCTTCATGTTGTGGTTCACCAACACTAGTATGCAGCTCAGCGAACCGGAACATGCGGTTTAAACGCTGCGAAAAGCTTGTGTAAGATATTTTTTGTGTAACATGAATGAACCTTTGACGTAAGTTGAAAGTACAGTTCGCTTCCTACTCACTTCAAAATGACCAATTTTTTTCCTTTGACATACATGTCAAATCGTAGTATCTACGCAGAACACTAGGTATTCGTGATTCTGACAAGCTCTCTATGAAATCAAAGTAATGTACATGAAGTACCTCTTAACCTATAATCCAATACCATTATTGTCCGCATTTGACTCATGCCAATTAGTGACGAGTTGCGTAAACGACATTGGAGATCGTCGAGAGAGTAAGTGCGTGTGCAATCAGATAGTGTTGTTGCGCTACCGTGGAACTTATTTTTGGGAAACCTAAACGTATGAGACACCTTTGTCGGAGTTTTCAAGGGGCGTGAATAAACATTTTATTCTAATTTGTCACCCTTTTTAGAAAGAAGTCTGCAGGTGAAGGAAACGTTTCAAAGTTAGTTTTGCCATAATACTCTCCTGTGTGTGAGAAATTGTCCAAATTTATCGGTCTGGCATACATTTTATATACAGTATTTCCAGCAAGGTGTCGAGAGGGTTCTTTTATAAAGAGAGTAAATTTCGACAATCTAACATTATATATAAATACAAAAGCAAAGAGTCAGCACAAAATGACTGTTACCGGAGCATTGCGAAGTTCCCTTCACCTCGACTCATCTGTTAGTTGCTGTTGCATGGATACTTCAGCATTTTGCCCTGTGGCATATGTCAGGACAAATTGACTAGGCTTATACGGTTATATCTATTCCTAATATGTAAATTCATGCACTGTTGCATGCAATTGCCATCTATATAGATAGCTCATGTATGACCCTGATTTGCATGTGCTTAAGTCTGACTTGACCATACTCCTTCCTTCTCTAGTGGTATTGTGTGATTCTTTGAAGAGGCGCTTGTATAGCACCGCATTAGTATGTTAATCGGCAATGAGGCCTTCACTCGGGGCTATTAGCATAAGAAGATCCGTTCTATCGGCTAATGACTGCCGTTATTTGAACTTTCTAAATTGAACTAAACAAGCCTGCTATAAAATCGCGAAATCTCCTTTTTGATGAGCAACGCATTGAAGAAGATTACCGCAAATGTGGGTTCCATTTGTGAAAGAGCAATGCCCACCAGTTCACTAATTTTCTAGGGAATTCACGAAACCGTTCAAAATCTGATTTAAAGTACGTTGTAAAGAAACTGCTGTTTGGAGCAAGGCTTTGTTGAATTTAATGCTCATTTTATGATATGTAGAGAGATAAAGGGACATAAATGTTAGCTGATTTTTATTAGTTAGAAAAGTTAGAAACTTCCTGATGAGTTGAGTTATCGCTCAAATTTTGAACACTCTTCTTGTCATCTCTGCTATTCAATTCCTCCCATTCACAAGATTAATCTTTTAACAATTTGATTTTCAGCCTGTAACTTTACAATGTGGTCATTCATTGTGCTCGAAGTGCTGTACACAGCTTTTGGAGTCGTTTGGAATGAATACCACTGCACGCCGCGCCAGAATCCGCATGGGATTAAGCAGCGTCAGTTATACGCGTTTGGAGAGGAAGAATAGTTCACAGTAAGACATCAGTTACAGCTCTCTTGAATTTGTATAACTTTCCTTCTTTCTTCTTTTCTCTAGTTTATTTTGTACTGTAGAACTATTTGTTCTTTTTAGATCTGTGGCGTCTGTCCGTTCGGCGGGTGTTATCTATAAGTCGCCACAATGCGTAGTATGTGGCGAACGTCCAAAGACGGTAGGTTCATGTTCTAAGTTTGCCAAAAGTCTCTGCTCAAAACATTGCTACTGAAGATAATTATTTAGACTCCTCCTGTTCCAAACCTTGAGCTTGGACATTTTTTGAAAACATTGAAGGCTAAGAAAATGACTGAACATGAGAATCCTGCATATAGAGAGACCGTCGATGATAATAGGTGGAAAATTTACTGTTATTATGTGTTAGATGGGTTTAACTTTATTGCTATCGTTTCAGTTTGTCCTGTGAAGAGGATAACTGCAGACGTATAAGAGAGTGCAGAATCGGCGTGGTGGGTGCTTCTGGTGTGGGAAAAACCAGCCTGGTATGCATGTTTCGTCAAATTCAACAGATTTTTTTTTGAAGTCAAGTAAATAAAATGCTGATGCTGGTATCATTCCAAGCGTATGTGTTCTTTTTAATTAAAGAAGCTGTGAAATTAGAGGTTTTCAAGACTCTTATTTAGGATTAAGCTGTCATTCATTTTAATCATTAATCCTTTTTCATTAGCAATTGAAAATCTTTGATATAGATTCGTGTGCAATATGGAAATGACATTCTATTCACCGATATTCTTGGCAAGCGCGCTGAGCCGGATCTCAGCAATACATTCATGATCGATATTGTGGACTCTAATGTATGTTGCTAGTATTTCCACCTTTCAAACTTCTTTTTCTTTCAGTGAAAGAGCTTTTTGTTTTCAGAATGGTGACGACTGCATTAAAACCTCACAAGGTTTCGTCATCATGTACTCAATTACCGACCGTGAATCTTTCTACGGGGCTGCCGACATCTTCACCTTGATTGAACAAGTTAGAGGAGGAATGGTACATGGAGAGCTTGTTCTTGAATCACCATTTTAAAAAATCTGGAGAAAAGAATTGCGATCGCTTCTGTGATTTGAAAAATAGGAAGGCCTCCATGTGGTGCTCTATTTTTTAAACTTTTCGAAACAATTTCTGCAATAACTGTACATATTTTAATGGTAAAATGACGTAGTCGTTCTAAATTCAGTTCAATTTAGGTTCCAATTGTGCTTGTTGGTTCAAAGTCGGATCTTCACAGAAAAAGACGTGTCACTGCATATGAAGGACAAACGCTTGCCAGGCACATCGGCTGCCCTTTCCTTGAAATATCAGCCAGAAATAACGACTGTGTCAATGAGGTGTGTGATATGGAACTTTTTTGTGTGGGCTCACTTCTACCTTATTTTGCCGTGAGGTGAAATTAGCTTTAACCAAAGCTTCCGTAAAATTCAGGCTTTCCTGGAGCTTATGCGAATCGTGGAACGACGCCGACTTTCTGCAGCCGTTTGATATTAGTGCCTATTTCTTTCATACAGCAATTTCATTCATAATGCAATAATATTTCAACAGTTAGAAAAATACGATGAGAATGTGCTTTTAGTGTAGCCTCACAAGCATGGCTTCCCATGCAAAACGTTTCGTTGACTTCGTTGCGGCCTTGATGAGAGGTAGAAGAAATACCTAAACTATGTAGTAATGGTATCTTTTCTTCTGAAAAGTTTAGTTCAACATAAATACCATGCTGAATCTTCTTAACAAGAATCTAGTATATTAATAATATTATTGTTGTTTATAGTATTATATTATCGTGATAATATCATAATAACTTTGTGTGTTAAACCTGTGAATTGTGGAAGAGGCTATGAAGAGAATAAAACTGTACATAATAGTTGTTTCTATTAATCCAGAATTTATTTATAATGTAGCAGGATATGTAATGTCAGATTTATCTAAAAAATATCGTTTTCTGAGTTGTAACCTTCGTGTTGTATTGGGGTGGCGTATGCTCTTTGAAGGGTGCACTGTTCTCTGTTTGCAGTATGCGGAAACTCTTCGAATCACTACTCTTCCTTCTTCTTATGGTTTTACTTTTTGTTTGTAATGTTGCATGAGAAAAATTAGACAATCCTTGCGATGTTCTCTTACAAGAGTTTTATCCTTCGTTTTGCTCGTACGGATATGATTCGTTTGTGGGGGACATGATTTCTTTTCCATTTTTTGTGCTTGGTTGCGTACGATTAATTTCGTTATCGAGTTCCCAATAAACTCTTTTTTGGTCAGTTCAATAGTTCCTGCTGATTCCAGGTCTGCAGCGATAGGATTCCCACACCACCTTTTGTTCAATTGTGCATAACTAGCTTTTTTTTATGATTTTGGGATTCTACGATGACCGTGATATCAGAGGATGCTAGTTGTGCGCAACCACACATAAAGGTCCAGTTACGAAATGTAACGCTTGTAGGAAAGTCTTTTGTTGAAACAACACTATCCAATTCACCCATTACTGTACTGAAAGAATAATGAAGAACTATAAAAAGCAGAAGGAGGAAAAGTCGAAGGAATTCTCGTATCAGTGCACGTCTTCATCGCGGAGGCGTTACAGTACGTTCCGGCACTTTTTATAGCCGCGTCAGAACGGCATGAATCTCGGTGCTGTTCTGTAAGCGGCTGCGCTCGACTGTGGTGGAACTAGTGATTAGGATCGAGGGGGCATCGGGAACTGCAGTGATGAGTAGTGCTAGCAAGGGTCTGCTTACGCTGCTACACTGGGGTTCAGGCCGTTTTGACCCGACTGCAGCTGACTGTAGCTATGATTGATTGTCATTTGTTGTAAGTTGTCCGAATAGTTCCAAAATTATGATCGGATGCACTCGCAAAGACTACCGTAGGAACTTTGATTTCAGCTTACCTTAAAAATCTCAAACGCATTTTGATAATTGCTTATTTGTAAGAGATTTGAAATAACTAGTGTGCACAATAGTATTTGTACAATTTGTTTGATGCATCACGGAATGAAACGATAGCGTTGAACAATAGTTTCAGAAATCACATAGAAGGAATTGGAAGAAAAGACAGTTTTTACGAACAATTGCGAAGCGTTGTTGCAGCGTTTCAAGTGCGAAACAAGTGTGGTATCATTTTTGTTGTCCCGCGCGATCGTAAACGGTACGAGAAATGAGTTCAACTTCTGTTTAACGATGGTTTCTAGATATGGTAATCCGCAAAAGTTCACTTTTCACTGACCCAGATCCGGAATTCCATATAAGGATAGTACAGGTCGGATATAGAACAATGGAGAACAATTGTAATTGTGCATTTCATTTCTGCTCATTTTTACTTCGGCGCTAAGTCAAATATGAACTATTTGGACGACGGCAAAGCGAAATATATACCTCCACAAAAATCCCTTTTAATGTTACTTTAATGTTTTAATGTTTAATGGTCTTTGCTATTCTATCCTAAATCACAATCAAATATGGTAGTTTTTAGTTCGAAGCGAATCTGTTTATCTCTTATGTGCTGAAATTTGTGGAATAGTAAACACTCTGACTACAAAGAACGCATTAGCCCCAAACGCAAAGAAAATGTGCTATGAGGCGACACGCAGAATGCTTAAGTTATTGGGAATAATTGGCCTATGATCGCTGTTTTTATTCTATATAAGTTTGAGTGTTGTCCTCAGTCTCACGCGCTCTCACGCTCACGTCTGAAAGGTTCAGCCGTCTGAAAGCCTGAGCGGATTTTTTTTTCCATAAAATCTCCTTGGAAATTTTCATGAGATAAACGAATCTACAGCTAGGGCAGTGAGGACATACGTTTCCAAGCTAACGCGGACAGTCCGCTGTCATCCATTCACAACCCTTCCAACGGGGTCCTACTTCAGTCGAGTGCCTATCGCGGTCGCCTTGGCTACTGCAAAACCCCTGCATATATTCTGCTCTTTTGAATACGTTGAGTATTTCAGATCCTGGAACGGGAAAAAAAGTTACTAAGATTATTACCTGCACAGACTTTCATACTTTCGATAAGTGCTAATATTCTCAGATTTGCACAATCAGTGATGAAGTATGGTTACTTTCTTTGCGGCATCGCGGCTATATTCACTGCAACTACAACAATTTTGTTGACTACAGCAGTCTTCTGTATTCATATTGCCACGCTTGAGGAAGAGATAACTTTTCAGCTGGATCAGCTCAAGGTTTCCTTTTCTCCATAGTTCCTTGTGTTTCTTCAGTAATTTTTCAGTCAATTACTTTCGCATCTTTCAGAGAGATACCGACCAAATTTGGAGGGAAATGATAAGTATTGATAGGGATTTTGAGACATCAAGGAGGGTAAGGAGGGATCTACAGGAAATGCTGAGCACTGCAAAAAATGAGGAGCCATCAATATTATCACTTCCTCGATCCCCCTGCAGTAAGCTGCCTCTTTATGTAATTGCAATCACCACCTTAATGGCAAATTAACACTTCAATTCTTCTTATAACTTTATTATTATTATTAATGGTGAAAATTTGTTGACGTTATGAAAGGACGCAGAGGATACGAAAGAGACTTGCTATATTATGATAATTACTAAGAAATAGAAAGTGCAAGTGGAATTTTCCGGGATGAATCGTTGTCTGCGGTGAAAGACGAGCAAAAATGTTGAAGATAACAGCAAGGAAAATAATTTTGGGATTTCTCAACAAATGGTTAAAACGTTTCTTCAGAGTTAGCTCCTTAAATTATTTTAGTTTGTTCTGCTGGACAAACATGTCCTCAAGGACCACCTGGTCCTGCTGGTGAAGAAGGACCTGATGGTATACATGGTTTAGATGGCGTTGATGGATACGATGGATTTGATGCTCACCCAAGTGAACCATCGGTTGGTTGTGTTGCACATTATTATGATTCTTTCCATTCAAATAGAACTCTCCTTGAATGTAAATTGAATTGCTATAACTAAAAAATTTGCTTCATACTGTTGCTTAAAGAAGAACGCAGCAATACATTGTTGTTTTGATAAGTGTTGTTCAAAACCCCAATCATTGTAAAAGTTCTCTTTGAAAGGTAGATGGGGAAGGAAAACCATCCTTCCTTTTTCAGAGAATTAGCAAAGGGTGTTTCTTTTGCCCGCCTGGTCACCCAGGACCACAAGGACCTTCAGGATATCCCGGTAAACGCGGGTCTCGCGGTGCACAAGGAAGACCAGGACGACCAGGAAACAACGGACAACGTGGGTACCCTGGTGAGATGGGTCAATTTGGTCCGCCGGGGCAGGACGGCGAAGCTGGCAAGCCAGGCGCAAATGGAATCGACGGTGTTAAATATATACCAAGACAAGGAATTAAGGTATTAGTTCAGGTCTTCACAATATTCCTCGTGGTTACTAGAGTATGCTTCCGTGCAGGGCTTAATGGGCGAGCCTGGACTTGAAGGGCCACCAGGGTTTCGTGGAAGGATTGGAGCTGTTGGGAAAGGTGGGGAAGCAGGATATCCAGGAATGACAGGGATGATGGGTATGGATGGCGAAATGGGGCCTTCTGGACAACCCGGGCCATCTGGTCGCAAAGGAGAGGATGCGCTTGTGAGATTTTTCCATTACTTCAGAGATGCTTCCTACAACTTCCAGAAAAGTGACGCTTATGATGATTTCTTTGAGAAGTGTTGTGTGCGCACATGTTAGGTAATGAAGGAATTCAGTTTATTTTTAGTACTGTGGCTGTCTTCCTAGGAATTCAGAACCAGACATGACACATCATGGACTGAACAGAACTGTCTAGACGTAACAAAGTGTTCATACAACCAGGGAGATTAAAGGTTCACTCGCTTCTTCTGTTTCGTTGTATTTCCATTCCAATACTATTTGAAAGTATAACCAATAAATTTGTACGGTTTCATGCATATCAACTTTGCCTTTCCCAGCAATAAATCTCTTGCTCGTTAGTACTCGTTCCAAGCAAGTAGTGAACTCCAGACAAGACGCAACAGCTGTACAGGAAAGATGTACGTGCGATCGCCGCACAAATCCCTATCGACAGCGACGGCTCTGAGCCACCACTCCGAACAGTTCTGAGATTTCTTTTTTTCATCTTTTTCTTTATTGTTATCTTTTTGGTATGATGTCGAACTGCCTCACAAATCACCAGTTTCCTATCGAGGTGTGAGCCTTGTGGTCCTAAGGGATGTGTTCACAAACCCGAGCATCGCAATGAGAAGCGATTGCACGCAACGAGATCTCCAGGCCAAACCTACTGAATAAACTGGTGGAAATACAAAGTTACCTTGGGTATGCCAGTTAGCGGGGCGAAAATAACTATGATTCACAAGAGTCCGCGCTCTCCATCACGTCCCTATACACTTACCCTTAAAAAAGAGGTCCACGACAATATCATTTCATTGCACATCATAACTTGTGCCACTGTTCTGATGAGATGAGTTACCAGACTGACCACAGCGCTGCACACGTAACAAACAAAGAGAAGCCACTGAGGCTGCCCGCAGTGTTCAGAGCAGAGCGGTCGGCACGGTTCGGCGGCTCTGCGGTTTGATGAATATTAAGCGCACGGTTGTGAACATTCAACAACCACCGAAGCGCAGAGTCGCCAAACCGCACCGCCCCCGCGGCCCTGAACTCTGCGGGCAGCCTCGAAAACAGTAGAGGCATAGATCTTGTTTTGGCGGCTGCGTCGCAGCGCCACGTTGGAGCGTTCACAGCAGCGCACGTTAGAGCGCTGCATCTCTCCAGGGTTGGAATGGCTTGTGGAGGCGTATGTTGTGAACAACGTGGAAATGTTGGGCACATCATCCTTTCATTCTTTTCTGATCAAATATGTCATAATGTGCCCTTACTGCTTCGTTGACTGCTTACACAACGGAGGACCTCGCTTCAGAGCCGTTTATCGTTGAATGTTTCTGAGTATTGCTCCGATACAATTTGCACCGTTATTTGCAAATCCCTTCCTAAAAATCGCTAACACTTGCAGCCCATATGATAATCAGAGGTGGAAATCTTCAGCAGGGAGTAGGAACATTTGTTTCCATTTCCTGTCGAATGAATTCTAGTTCCTTTACTGCATCCTTGTAATTGAACCAGGGATTGAAGTAGCGTTAGTGGACGTTGATTGGACATTCATCACTGCATCCTTCGCGAGCTTTTTTACTGGTACTTTTGCATGATGAAGATGGCCAGACTACTACGTACTTTTTTTACTCAAGTTCCAGTGTCTGGTTATCTTCATCATGCAAAGGTTATTTATAAAGTCTGAACGTCGGCTAAAGCCGGACTTCAGACTTTCTATGGTGTTCACTTCGCTCCCCTTAACTGATCAATGAAAATTAATAGTAGTGGCTTTTTTTTGTGAAATTAGACTTGTGTTATTCAAATAACGCTTTCTTCCTCTTTTTTAATAACAAATGAAGTCGAAAGATTTCGTGATTTTCTTTGTTAAGGATCAGTTACACATTTGAAAAATATTCAAGCTTCAGTTCCAGTCTGAATCAATGTCCGGCTAAAGCCGGACTTGAGACTTTCTGTGCTGTTCGCTTCGTTCCCCTGCACTGATCAATGAAAATTCATAGCATAGCATTTTCTGTAAAGTTAGATTTGTTTTTTAAACAACGCTTTCTTTCTTTTTTTTATTATAATTTAAGGTGAAAGACTACAGAATTTTCCCTATAAACGCGTCTGTTCCACATTCAGAAATCATTGAAACATCAGCTTCAAACACTCCTTCGATACCAATATAATCTACCAACGAATTGAGAGCATTTCTCGAAGTATGGGTTTTCCTCGTGATTTCCCCCACAGTTATCATAGAATGATGTTTTAACATAAAATGACGTGGACAACATTAACGCACTGATAAGGATAACTTCAGATCATTCAGAAGTTATGTAAACTGTTGGCTACTATTTGAGCAGTTTGCATGGTTGTAGATAGACATGCGGAGTCACCTTGATCACCTTGGCTCCCGTTGATCTTCGAACTGGTCGAACGGAGGCCAGTAATTCTTCCATTTGTCCCGATCGCGTGCCAGAGTAGCCCAGTGGTTCTTCTTTTCGCGTGGGACACGAAGAGCATCATACTTTTCTTTGAAGGACTTCGTGAAGAAATCTGATCATCGGGTCGGCGGTCTTCCTGTGGTGCGCTTAATATCGCGGGGAACCCAGTCGCTCACGGCTCTGGTCCAACGGTTGTCATTAAAGTGCATCACGTGTCCGGCGCAACTTATTTTACTTTCCTCGGCAAACGCGGTGGCGTCCCTAATCTTCGATCGCTGACGCAGGAGAGAACTTCGAATCCCGTCCCTCACTTGCGTGAGGAGGGAT
This sequence comes from Necator americanus, assembly GCF_031761385.1. Lineage (NCBI taxonomy): Eukaryota > Metazoa > Nematoda > Chromadorea > Rhabditida > Ancylostomatidae > Necator > Necator americanus. Next base: position 19,529,505 of record NC_087374.1, read on the forward strand.
ATTCCTAGCATCACTCTCTCAATTGCGCGTTCAATGACGCTCACCGCGTTTTCTTCCTGCTTGCCCAGGTTTCCGAGGAGTAAGTCAAAGCAGGAAGTACGGTGGTGTTGAAGAGGTGAGCACGGAGCCGGGTGTTCCTGGTCTTCTTCACTACATCCTCGATGCTCTTGTATGCTCCCCAAGCCGCTCGTCTCCTCCTGCTCAGCTCGGGGGTCAGGTCGTTCATCATGTTCAATTCCCGACCCAGATAAACATAGCTGACGCATTCGGATATGTTCGTTCCGTTGAGCATGAAACATGCGGAGTCATGGAGGTGAAATGCAACGCGGGCAGTGGTTACCGCTACGGAACGACTGTGACACCATTCACCTTTCGCGGCATCCACATGACGTGTCCGGCCCACATTATTTTACTTTCCTTGGCAAACGCGGCGGCGTCTCTAATCTTCGCTCGTTGACGTAGGAGAAAACTGGTATATATATATATATATATATATATATATATATATATATATATATATATATATGTTTCGAATAAATTACTGATATCAAACACATCGTTAACTTTTTCCAAGCAAATCTGAACCTTTTTCATTCGTCTCTTCAGTATTTTTCTTAACATGCGTCACTAACATTCTTTAGATAAGGTTCTATTAGGGTGTTCGGAAAGTATCTGCCGAAAATTTCGCAGTAGCGCAGATTTTTTGAGATGTTCTGGAAGTTTCCGTTTTAAATATCATGATATATAATAACGAGCTTAGTCCGTGTGTGTGTGCGTGTTTGTCTGTGTGTCAAGAAATTCGAAAAAGGGGGTGCGACGGGCCCACCCGGCGTCGGATTGGTGCGCTATGGTCATATAGCTATAAAATGGGTTGCGACGGGTCCTGCGGTGTCGGATTGGTGCGCCGGCGCCAGATACCTATAGAAGGGGTTACGACAGGCCCACCGGCGCCAGATACCTATAGAAGGGGGTGGGACGGGTCCACCGGCGCCAGATAACTGTAGAAGGGGGTGCGACGGGTCCACCGGCGCCAGATACCTATAGAAGGGGTGCGACGGGTCCACCGGCGCCAAGTACCCATAGAAGGGGTGCGACGGGTCCAACGGCGCCAGATAACTGTAGAAGAGGGTGCGACGGGTCCACCGGCGCCAGATACCTATAGAAGGGGTGCGACGGGTCCACCGGCGCCAAGTATAAGAAGGGTGCGACGGGTCCAACGGCGCCAGATAACTGTAGAAGAGGGTGCGACGAGTCCACCGGCGTCAGATACCTATAGAAAGGGTGCGACGGGTCCGCCGGCGCCAAGTACCATAGAAGGGTGCGACGGGTCCAACGGCGCCAGATAACTGTAGAAGGGGTGCGACGGGTCCACCGGCGCCAGATACCTATAGAAGGGGTGCGACGGGTCCACCGGCGCCAAGTACCCATAGAAGGGGTGCGACGGGTCCACCGGCGCCAAGTACCCATAGAAGGGGTGCGACGGGTCCAACGGCGCCAGATTGCTATAATATGCTACTCCGGTGTGCCTATTTCCTTCTTCTTTCGCCTCAAGTTTGTAGCATGCCGTTCTCAGAAACTGGCTGTTTAAATAGTAGCGAAATGTTTATGTGATTTGACGTGGAACGTTATCTTTATCAGTAGGATGATGTCTTTCACGTTATTTTATGTTGAAACATCATTCTGTGATAACTATTGGGGGAAAACAGGAGGAACACCCATACTTCGAGTAATGCTTTCAAATTGTATCTATATTATTCTGGCATCGAAGGAGTGTTTGTAGCTGATGATCGAATATTCTCCAAATGTAGAATTGACGCGTTTGAAGGAAAACTCCGTAACTTTCGCCTTGATTTATAATATAAAGAAGAGAAGGAAAGCGTTATTAAAAAAACACAAATCTAATTTTACATAAAACATCACTACTATTAACTTTCATTGATCAGTGAAGGGGAGCGAAGCTAAAATCACCGAAAGTCTGAAGTCCGGCTTTAGCCGGACATTCAGACTGGTATTATATAAAGACACTCCACAACGGTTTACCGCCTCATAGTGGCGTGGAGGTGACACTGTGCAGGGTACTGAGGCAGTGAATATGCTGGAGTGGCAAAGAGACTTTTCCCAAACTAAGCAGCCATGCCACGGCGAGCTTAGCTTTCACCGCAGGTCGTCGCCCAACCTATATGGATCAGGGAACCACCTTGCGACATTTTGCCAAGACGGTGGTGAATCTTAGCAGTGGTTTAGCTAGGCTTCCGATTCCGAGAAGTCAGAATGTCGGATGTGTCGAACTCCTTCTCAGCTTGGGAGAACCGGAGGACGAACCTCCGCTGTGCATCGCAGTTCGACGCCCAGTCAGACGGTATGGCGTCCGGTGAGAGGCGATCAAATCTCAGGTTGCTCAGGACGTCATTGATTCTAGACCAAAGCGACACACGCAAGACTCGCCATGGAGACTGTCTCAGACTGTGTACTTACAACGCGAGAACAGTTTCCACAGATGTTGATCTGCATGCCCTTCTCGGAGCTGCAGAGCGTATGAAATTTCACGTGATTGCTCTGCAGGAGACCAAGTGCAGAAGGGGCGACGTATGACAGATGAATGGCGGTACACTCGTCATTCGTGGAGAAAAGGTTCCGTCGCGAAATGTAGGGGGTGTTGGTTTTGTTGTGCACCCATCTGTCATTCATCTCGTCGATTCTCACGAGATCCTGTCACCTCGTCTGGCCATTCTTCGCCTCCGCCCTCTGCGCCAAAAATCCATCAGTATCATCAACTGCTATTCACCAACATCAGCAGCTGATGATTCCGAATTGGACGCGTTTTACGAGGAGCTGGAGGAAGTAGTCCACAACGAGAAGTCCTTTTACAAATTCGTTTTCGGAGACTTCAACGCAAAACTAGGAAAGGCCATAGAAGAGATAAACAGGATTGGAAGATTTGGACTAGGGGACCGGAATGAAAATGGCAATCGTCTCGCCAGGCTGTTGTCCGCCGCTCGCCTCTTTCATGGGAACCCTGTTTTCATGAAAAAAGATCATCGTCGGTGGACATGGGAATCGCCCAATGGCGCGACTCATACGGAGATCGACCACATCCTCACCTACCGGAGGTGGTGTCTACTTGACGTCTCAGTAGTACCATCCTTTTGTAGTGGTTCTGATCACCGTCTCCTTCGTGCGGAAATATGACTTAGCCACACGTTGAAAAAGAACATCTGCTATTGGCAACGAAGGAGAAAAGAAGTCGTCTACGACGATTGCGTACTCGAGGACTCCTTGTCCCAAGGTGACTGGCACATCGAGGAGGACCCACACGTGGACTATGAGATGCTGCTCATAGTCCACGTGTAGGTCCTCCTCGATGTGAGGGGATTACGAGTCTGTGCTGAGCGTGCCTCGAAACCACGCACGACAAACTTGGATCGAATTCCGAAGAACACCAAGGAATTGTTGGAAAGAAGAAGGGCTTTGAGGCTTGATCCGAATGCATCGCACCTTGAGCGGTTAGTAGCAGACACTAGCTGCAGAAAAGCGTTGCAGGAGGATCTTTTGAAGTACAGGCAGAAGAAGATTCTAGAAGCAGCACAAAGAAGAACGAGTCTAAAGAAGTGCCGCAGGGATCTCCGCGATTATAATATTCCACTAGCAGCCTTGCTGAGCGAAGACGGGACTCGCACTTCTTGTCGTGAGATGGAAATCATTACGCAGAGGTTCTACTCGAACCTTTTCCGTTCATCAACTCCTGTGTCAAGCCCAATCATTCCCACTGGCGAAGCTCCACCACGGATTCTCCCTTCGGAAGTACGAATCAAGAGCATGAAACCTGGCACAGCCCCCGGACCTGATTTTATATCAGTAGACTTTCTTCGGGCTGGCGGCCATCCGCTTCATGTAATCTTAGCAGCGCACATGACATTCTATCTTCAGAAAGAAAGGATCCCAGACCAATGGAAGACCTCGCGAACCATTCTTATCCATAAGAAAGGTGACCGAGAGGACCTTCGGAACTACCGTCCGATATGCTTGCTGAGCGTGTTGTACAAAATATTTACCAAGATCATCCTCACACGCATATCTAGGACGCTGGATGAGACCCAGCCTCAAAGAACAAGCTGGATTCCGCCAGGGGTTCAGCTGTTTGGACCACATCCAGACCGTGTCGAGGGTCATAGAGGTTTGCCGTGAATACCGCCTGCCCCTTGTTCTAACCTTCGTCGACTATGAGAAAGCCTTTGACAGCGTAGAAACGAATGCAATACTATCAGCGCTGGTCGATCAAGGTGTGGACGCGTCGTATGTGAGGACATTAGCCAATTGCTACGAACGATGCACGACTAAGATACAGCTTTTCCACCGCCCTCTCACCATACCCATTGAAAAGGGGGTACGACAAGGCGATACTATATCGCCGAAGCTGTTCACGGCTGCATTGCAATGGATAATGAAATCACTATCCTGGGAAGAAAGAGGCATACGTGTTGATGGAAGATTTCTCTCGAACCTTCGTTTCGCGGACGACATCGTTCTCTTTTCGAGCAGTACCAATGAAGCAGAAACGATGCTCAACGAATTGAACGAAGCAGGTAAGAGAATAGGACTACGAATAAACAGAAAGAAGACACAGTTCATGAAGAACGCCCACTCAGGAGCTCAGCTGGATACGGCTCAAGGACCTCGTCAACGTCACTCACGAAGCTTGAGAACATCTTGGATGACAATGGAGAGGGAACGAAACGAGTGGAAGAGATGCTGGGGCCCGCACGTTCAGTGAAGACGGGCCATCTAAGTATCTAAGTAAGTATATAAAGACACTACCGCTTGTATACACATAACATATCTGGCTCCCTCTTCCTTGGCTATTTCATCCTATAATGGCCGAACATTCCAACCATATTCGACACGTACTCCTTTACGAGTTCGAATCTGGCCAACCCGTTGCTGAAGCCCATCTAAACTTAAGTCAAGTATTTGGCACTGAAGCCCCTTCTGAGCGGTCTGTGCGCGCCTTGTTCCAGCGCTTCAGAGCCGGAAACAAGAAAGTCGAAGATGAGAATCGCTCTGGTCGACCGACTGCAATATCGTTCGGCGAACTGAAGAATCTGGCGGAGCAGCATCCATATGAAGATGTGCAGTACTTTGCTGCCAGTCTTAGCTGTTCGCTGTCTATCGTGAGCAATGGACTGCGATCTCTCTGAATGGTGAAAAAGCTCGGTCAGCGGCTCCCACATGCATTGAGCGACTTCAACCGCCAAAGACGCATGGAAATCTGCACTCAGCTGCTCTCCAGAAGCCGCAGATTCGATTCCATTGTCACTGGAGATGATGGTCCTCTATGTCAACCACACCCACAAACGTGCGTGGTGCGCTGCCGATGAAATGCCGGATCTTTTCGTGAAAGGTGAAATCCATGAGAAAAAGGTCATACTGAGCGTCTGGTGGGGAGTTCATGGAACCTACCGTTTCGAACTGCTGCCGAGGTCTACTGCGCCCAATTGCAAAGACTGGCTGACAAGATCCGCAAGGAGCACCCGAAGCTCGACAACATTCGCCTGCTGCACGATAACGCGCGTCCTCACATCGCGGAGAAGACTTCCCAGAAAATTCTGGAGCTCGGATGGGAAGTTCTACGCGCCCCACTGCCCAGACCTGGCCCCGAGCGACAACCACCTCTTCCGATCGCTTCAGCATCATCTGGAAGAGAAGCGCTACGATGATCGTGACCACCTCGAAAATGACCTTCGGAGTTTCTTCGCCTCCAAGTCGCCGGATTTCCACGCCAAAGGAATCCGTGATTTTTTGAGACGTTGGCAGAAGCTTTTCGATGTTGATGGAGATTATTTCGTCGAATAATAAAATGTTGTTAAAAAGTTGTGTTGTTTTGAAATTTTGCCGTATTTCGGCAGATACTTTCCGAACACCCTAATATTTAATTTTATATTTCAGAAACACCAAAACATGTTCAGTCGTTGCATCCATTGTTCTTTGTAGTGAAAGTGTTTCACAAACCTATCACAATACAACACGTAGTATATGAAGTACATTAATGAATCCGAACCAGCACATGAGGCTGCACATGATGGACACTTCAATATCAAATGAAGAAGCACATCTAGCAAAGTATACCCTATCGATTTGGTCACAAAAGTAGGAATGAACGTGACACTGTTTGCCTGGCCGAACGGTCAATAGATACACAAATGTTGTGGCCGGGCGTATCCAGGAGGCTAATGGCGTCGATAACAACACCGCGCGACTCCTGACAGCGTCACACTCGCCGCAGTAGTCTGATCGCTTGGGGAACGGTAAAGAGGGTGCCGGCGGATTCTACTTCGGATACCTCCGAAGCATTACGTATCCACTGGATATGTCGCTGGATACGCGACCATACCTCGATGAGGTCGCGCTCCAGTCGTTCATAGAGACCCAGACAACCGTCTTAGATGCTCTTCTGGATGTAGAGGTGCATAGGACTACACAGTTATAAGGAAACATGCAAAGAAGAATGCTGTGAGTTGTCGAAATTACAGAATAAATTAAAAAGAATGTAGTTAAAAGCACATATCATTTTGTGTGGTTCTGAAGTAAGAGGACAGGAATGGGTTTTGTGTAGATTTTACCTTTTGGAAGTCTAGAAATCCTATCAAATTAACTCTTTCTCATATAAGAGGTCGGAGATACAGAGGGTCCATCTATCCGGGAATAAATTAAGGTACAAAAAAACGTGGGGCTTGCAGGATAACGAAAGTCCTCATTCCCATTACTTTTGAAAGTTGGAATGTTTCGTTTTTAACGAAATTGTTCATAATTAATTCGGAACTACTAGATGCACCTCTCTCTCTTATTTTACGGGAGGATTTCTCTTGCTTCTGGTACGGATACAGCATTGAGGTCACCTCATATCACAAAATTCCAGTGGATGTTTCTAATAATCCACAACAATTTTGTAGCTTGTGAATCATAACCGAGCCGGTGACGCAGAGTATGATATTTAGCGGTACCTGCGCAGAGTCAGGTATTTAGGTAGTAACGAAGGGAAATCTCTTTCTCGCACCATGGTGATTGCTCTGGCAGGGCATGATCAGGGCATGCTCGAAAACCCTCTTTACACACACCTTGATCGCTTCTCTTCTGTTATGTCTCGCTGATGCCCAGATGCATACACCTTCTTCTCCGCCCATTTCGCTGCGTACGACGCTATTACAATGCGTTTTTTTTTCGTCGCCTCCACAGCTTCACGGTGCTCGCCACTAGTACACCCAACCTGTCGTATTGACTTATGCAGAGACTACATAGAAATGAAGTGATAAGAAGTAAGATGTAGAAAGGAGTTTAAAGAATCTATGCAAAGTAAGGACACAAAGTCGCAGTACATACAATTGCTGCAGTTGGAAGTTGAACATTGAACTCGTTGAAGGACATTGTGACGAACATATACTTTTGTGCTGCAGGTTTATATAGAACAGATACGACGGAAAATATGTTAAATTATGGGATATGTGATAATATATGCATGTTAGCACTTTTTCTGCATCATGTTTTTGTTATAATCCTTACAAGTGTGGAGTTTGTCATGTGAGGTCAACTTAGATCACGCATACCACTCTTACCACTAAGAATATCACCATTTGGTGTGCTTCTGATGACATATCTTTCAAGTTAGAACTTGTTGCGTCAACTCGCTCTTCACTTCCCACTCCCTTCTAAATTCGCGAGTTCCTTCGCGAAGCGAACATGGCACGCACCGTTGCTTCGAAGCTACTAGGGAGAAGGGGTCTAGGTGATAGGGTCAGCAGTCAGCACTCAAAGTACTCGAAGCGAACAGTGGAGAACATTTCACTTCTTGAATATCCGTGCTCAAGAATTGAAGTTCTAAGCAAATCTATCCTCAGATCAGTGTTGCAGAAAGTCACTTTTGCTGTACTTACGCGTTTTGTATTGCATTGAAAAACGATTAGATGCGAATCTGAAGCTGGTAAGAGAGTGGAAAGCAGAGAAATGGCATGAAACGGCCTCATAATAATAAAGAGTGGAAAGCACTGGAAGTTGGAGCGAGGTTGCTGCGCTCCAACGTGGCTCGCCGCGACACAACCGCGGGAGCAAAATTTGCGCCCCTAGTGTATTTTGTTGGCGTGTAATTATTCGAGTTACTAAGCATAACAAGCTCGTGTCTTGTCCTTATTGGTGTTGTACTTCCGAACGCTACTTAGCTGCACTCAACTGTCACCATGTTCTTTAGTTGTGGGGTTCAGTGGCGCTCTAAGTTCTGGAAGTAAATAACTAAATGAGTGGGAGCCCTAAGACATAAACATTTGCATTGGAGGATCTATGGCATGTAAACTAAAGCTACTAAGAGAAAAAAGTAAAATAGTGTCTAAGATAAGTTGCGCTACTCAGTGCCCCGCTCCCTCCTCTTCAACTGCATTTTCCCCAACAACTTCACTTAGTCTTGACACTTAATACGATTGGAGTTAGTGCACCCATAACTCCTCAGTTACACTACAAAACTTATTTGTGGCGGTCATTACCGTCGATTATAGGTACTGCTTAATAACTGCGTGTTAGGTGGTGCAACGAAAGAAAACACTGCATATTAGATATTCCCATCCATTTCGGATACCTCCTGAAATACCATGACCTTAATTTTTATTTCTGTTAAATATGAGGTTATGAATGGTGTAGAACAATCTCAATAGTGAAGTCGACAAATATAGGTTCTTTACATTCGGCATGGATTCTTGTGGTATATGGTATATTTATGGATATTATGTTCTTGTCAAGGATTCCTAGTTTTAACCGTTTTCCGACAAGAATAGAAACATAAAATGTTCATTAACAAAGAAATACATGCCGCATGTAAGGAACATGTGTATTTCGATTCAACTATTCAGATTGTTCCTTCCACACTAAGCAAATGACAAGTTGCAGTACTAATAAAACATAATAAGTATCCGTAACCACAATTTATGACCTCTTGATAATGGCACACAAGATGGATCCGTGTGGAGAGTTCAGTGTTTGTATGTCAGTGAGAGAGTTTATATTTCATAACAGTCAAATATAGGGAAACAGACAACTTACTTTCTATTTCCCACTGCACTGCGTTAAAGGCATCACCCCACGAGTCTGAAGTGGTACGGATTTCAGGTGGAGTATTCGTATGTGGTATCGTAGATTAAGGAGAGGGGGGAGGTGATTCCGTCCATTTCTTGCTATTTGGCATAAAAACGGCCCGGAAGATGCGGCCTGCACACTACTTGCGCGCTCCAGTCGAACTCCTTGTGGAAAATAGCGCGCCGGGACGCTCGAAGCCGCATCTTCCGGGCTGTTTTTACGGCAATTAGGAAGAAATGGACGGAATCACCCCTCTCCTTAATCTACGATCCCGTATAAGAATACTCCACCTGAATTCCCTACCACCTCAGCTTCGTGGGATGATGCCTTTAAACTGTGTTTTGAGCGATTTCGCCCTTGCTATGAAAACTTACATTCTCCATGAACGTCCATCACCCAAAGCAGTGATTCGCAGAAGAGCATTAAAATTAGGGAAAAAAGAAGTTTTGACTGGTTCCAGCGTTCGTGAAAAAAACCTACGAAAGCGAGAACCGAAAACCTTCTGCCTTTTATAGTTTTCTTCACGGGGAGGAAATGAAACGGATTTTCAACATGATTGGAAAAAGGACTAAGGATGCTCACTTCCAACAAAAAGCCGTTAAAAAAATGGAAGAGATCGAAAAAGGTGAGAAAATCCTGGCTCCCAAAGTTCCTACAGAAGAAAAAAGGTTTCAAGAAGCGCAAGGAGATGAGAAGGTCAGAGAGGTGAGTAGGGCTTTGTCTTGCGGTTTTTTATGATCTCTATAGTATTTTGAATGAGAAGCTCTTGCTGGTGTTGCGTTTTATACATTTCAGTGTATTAACTATACAAGAAATCATTGAAGCATATGGTGTTCACTTTCTCTCTATCATTTAGGCTTTGAACAAGAAAGATGAAACTTTAATCAACAACATGAACAAAATGAAAATCACCTCAACAGATCCAGTAGAACGATGGACTTCAGTCAAGTTAGTTCTCTTTCTTTTATTTCTCTTTTCTTCCCTTTGTGCGTTACTCTAATGCTCGCTGTGCACCCTAGTACGGATTGTAGTACTGCGTTCAAAGCTCAGTGGCAGGTCCTTCCAAATAACAGTTCAATTTTCCTTGGAAAGGATATTCAATGGTCGAACAACTGTTCGCTTATTTGCTTTTTCTTCTGAGACCTCTTGTTAAGCAGTCCATTTCGTCATCTCTTCAGAATCATCATCTCTCTTCTCTTCTTCTGGATGGGTGTTTTTTTTCATAAACGTTAAATATTTAGCATATTCAAGAATGAATGGTGCAATTTGTGAACGTGGTAGCACTCGCACGATCCATTATAAGTGCTTGCAAGCCAAGAATTTAAAAAAAAACCTTGCAGTTTCTTCTGTGTATGCGACAAAGAACATTGCAGTTTATTGGTTGTCTTTTTCTTAGGAGTTTGTAAGGCATGAATTGAAAACCCCTGCTGAGATTACGTAGTAGGTTTGAGCCAACTAAAAAGGAAATGTGATTGGAAGCCACTAATTTTTATAGCCTTCCTATACTTTCTTATTTTCGAAGAGTCTTAATTCCCACCCTGTCGAGTTTATGTGTTTTTTGAAATTACCAAATCGTCCCTTGCTTACTGTTCGTGTGACTTGTCCCTGCTTATTCTCATTCTACTCTTTTCTCCTTGCTGGATTTTCTATTGTTTATTTGTATTCATTCTTTGCCTCTTACTCTGGGCATGCCTGAGGTTAATAAATAAATGAATAAATAAATAAAATGAGGCAAACTTCAAAGTGAAAGTTGTTGTGGGTTAACATTGATAGCCCAGAACACTTTTGGAAGAGATAAAATGTATTATATCTTTCAGAAATCTACCAACACGTGAATCCGAATGGCTTCACAGAAATGATCCTGTTTGGGAGTACGGTTTCTACGAACCCGAAGAAAAGCGAATACCAAAAAATAAACTTATGTTTAGAGAAGCTTTAGAGGTTGTTCTAGCGTTCCCACTTCATTAGTCCATTCATTAGTCCTGGTTTCATATCTGACTTCTAGGTGTTACGAGCTAGACAAGAAGTTGAAGATGATGAACAAACTCCTGCTGCCGCTAAACGACGGTTTGTAGTAATGTGACTTTGTACCGTCTTCACACTTGGTCGTCTCAAGTTTTCTGGTTCTTATATGTTCACTATTATAAGGATAAAGTGTCAGGCCTTAGTCATTCCGCTTGGGATGCGCCACCACGTTCACTTCAATTCAGAATTGTTTGAGGTTTACATACATGCAACTGGCCTATACAATGACTGGCGGGGGCTATCCAATGTGTCAAGTCAGTGTTTTCATCCTCCCAGACAATTCTAGCACCAAGATATCGATCCCGGAGGAATGAAAGGTTTGGTCAGCGCTAGGGCGGATTCGAACCTCCGATTGATCGTGCAGACAGCGGAACCTCTTACCGACTGCGCTACACCTGTCCGCATAATAGTAATAATAAATAATATAGTAGTAATAGTAATAATTGTAGAGGGCGGGTGTGGCGCGGTCGGTAAGAGGTTCCGCTGTCTGCACTATCGATCGGAGGTTCGAACCCGCCCTGGTGCTCACCAAGCCTTTCATCCCTCCGGGGTCGGTAAATTGGTAACATACTTGTCTGGAAGGTTGAAAACACTGATTTGACACATCGGCTTGCTGACGCACGTCAATGTTTAGGCCAGTTACACGTTCGTGAACCTCAAACGACTCCGAATTGAAGTGAACGTGGTGGCGCATCCCAAGCGGATTGAATAACGCCATAGCCTTTGAGACTTTAGACTTTATTATATTATGTTCACTATTATATTATTCGTTTTTATTTTCTGTTTATTTCCTCCGTTTAGAGAGCAAGCGCGTGCTATTTATGATGAACACAAAGCTGTCGCACGAGTGGATAAGGAAATGCTTGAAGATATGTGGGAGTACTTCCGTCCTTTCGTAAGGAAAGACAAGCAGAAGGTGGGCTCCATAGTTTGGTGCTTTTCTCATTATGGGAATAATTATTCACCCTATATCTTTATCTTTGCTTCTTAAATATTTCAACAAGATATTCAAGTTGATTTCAGGTACTGCATTAGGAACACCAAACTCTTTGGTTACATTTAGATAAATTCTAGGTTGTATCAAAGTTTGAGCTCCAACAACTCCAAGCACATCTGCAAGGTATGTCTGACGAAACGAGTCTGCTCGAAGGAACTAGAGATGGTTTCCGAAAACTTTTTGAACGGAATAAGGATGCGCTTAAACAGTATGACAAGGTAAGAAGTTTTTGTGTTACTTAATACACATGTTTCATAACTAGTACTTTGTTGCCAAATCACTAGTTATGTCACAACTAGAGAAAGCGTAAGTTATTTGTTACCTAATTTAATGTTTTTTACTGTGCAGCTAGATGAAGCTGAAAGGAAGCAATTACAAGAAGCAATTTCGGAACAAAGAAGAGCTGAAAGAGATCGGCTAAGTTCTCGGTTAAAGGACATTGAATACGTGAGTATTTTCTTTAAAGGATTCAAAGTTTCAATTTTTCAAATTATTGACACAAGTCGATTAGAGGCAGCACACCACGAATCTGAATTTTCCACAACGATTTCAGTTGCAACGCGCAGCCCTAGTACACGCGCCGCATCCAGCTCCGCAGCGGTCGAGAGCCAGTGGCTTCTCCTAGACTGCCTATTCAAGTGTAACTAATGAATAGGTTGCTGAAGGGACCAGAACGTATAGATAGAGAATTGTTCTAGTGTTCCTTGTAGGAACTAGAGCGGTTCCCACGCCGTTTTTAGGATAATGAGGGAGGGGTGAGCAGAACCGCCCTTGATTCCGCAATCTATAGTGGGTCAAAACGACAAGGAGCACGGACTGTTGCATAAGCGGCTGCGCTCGAAGCGGTGGGGTGGAGACAGCGGTTGGAATCGAGGTGGGACCATGGCGAACTGCAGAACTGAGTGGCAGTAGCGAGGATCCGTACAAGATCCCAACCGCTATGCTGTACCGTCTACGCAACTGTCTGCTCTTCATGTCGTTTTGACCCAACTATACAACCTCACCTAGCTTTCCCCGCGGATTCTCTCGCCACATCAGATTCCTGGAATGCTGTCTTTGAAAGACATCCGGCAAAAAAATCCTACAAAGGTTTTTGAACATCTACTCTAGATCAAATCAGCCTGAACAAAGAACTTTCGCTACAACGAGTTTGATAAAGAATATCACGACTTAGATTCTTTTTGCAAACACTTCTCCCATGTTTTGTTGCTGGTGTCCAGCCAACATTCGTTTTCTTTCATGAAAAGGTGGTTTTCGTTAGATATCGACCAGTGCTTTAGATTATCTCACATGTTTTAGACATTGACTACGTCAATTATTTCACACATGGTTCGGTCAAAACGACACGAAGCGCAAGCGTGGACAGCTGCATAAGCGGTTGCGTTCGAAGCGGTGCGGTGGAGCATAGTGGCTGGAATCGTGTGAGGATCCTTGCTACCCCCACCCATCTCTGCAGTTCACCATGGTCCCACCTCGATTCTAATCGCTGTCTTCACTGCAGTGCTTCGAGCACAGCCGCAAACGCAACTATCCGTGCTTCATGTCGTTTTGACCCGACTATTATAGTAATCACTTCATTTGCGATTTCTCCCTCTTTAATATCGTAGCATTCATTTCTAGGTGGAAGAACAAACTAAACAGACAGTGGCAGAAGCGAGGAAAAAGGCTGATGAATCGAAGGAAGACAAGTGATGGACCTCGCATTTGGACTGAGTAGGTTGAAAACTTCAGATAGTTCGTAGTTTCATAGGTAGTTCAGTATTTCAGGATGTTATAATATTGTTATAAGCTGTTTTAATTTTGGGATTTTACATTCTTTAAAGTCATGTTTGTTTACCAGAAGTTAATGGATACTTTCTGATTTTGTTCATGTTTTCATATGCACACGGGTATTACTTGTTTAGTTGTAATAAATCTAAAATGAGGCGTATTCTTGAGCGTTATGTGCTGTGGTGTGCAGCAGCAGTGGTTTTAGCCATATGAGAGAAACACTGATAAGTGTGTCCTACCTTTTAATGTGTATAGTCTCAGCATTCATAATAAAATTTGGATCTTCCTCCTTACAGTGTTAGCCTCGAAAGGTGAAGAGAATTGGAAAAGGATCTCATATAGAGAGCCTTGCTGTATTCTCTCGAATATTCGTAGTTTTTACTCACTGACAGATTCCAGCATATTCAAGGAGGGTTCGTTTTTTCGGGCTACAATGAGAGTGGCTGTAGGGATGTCAGGAGGAGTAGACAGTGCAGTAGCAGCCTGGTTATTGAAGAAGAGAGGATTCAACGTCACTGGCGTTTACATGGTCCGATTTTCGATTTTGTAATTGCGAGATCTAGGATTTATTTCGAGTTTAACATCAAGAAATGGCGAGACAGCATCTGATGGTGATTGAAATTACTCTCCTAGATAAACTGGGATCATGTTGAAGAGGGAAGTGTCACATGTCCACGTACAAAGGATGAAGCTGATGCGCGACGAGTCTGTGAAAAGTTGGATATCCCATTTGCTACAGTGAATTTTGTCAAAGAATACTGGAATGAGGTATTTATGTGAGTAATTCTGTTTGAAACATAGAAGTTAAGACGGAAAACAATTTCGTTTCTTTACTTTACTCTTCTATGATTCGAATTTCAAATTTCGTCCAAAATAACACAATCTCAATGTACCTCAGAAAAATGGTGGACAACTATCGTCGCGGACGAACAGTAGTGCCAGATATCGCGTGTAACAGCCGTATCAAATTTGAACATCTTCATCATTATGTGATCGAAAATCTTGGTGCGGATTTTATTGCAACTGGTCATTATGCTAGCACGTCGTTGGGTGATTTTCAAGAAAAACGAGAAACTGGATCAGGTTAGCGATTTCACAGCTGGCCGATCATTGTTGGAGCCAGTGTCACACTGTTTTTGAAAGATTGGCAAGAAGAATGGTTCTTATATGAGAATTCTAAACTACTAGTCGAGTCAAAAAGTAATTTTTTTGGAAAGGAGGTCACTGCCTTGATAGTTCAGGGGGTGTATTCGTTACAAGGATGCTTCGGCAATCGTTACCGAAGCATGCAAACAAGAACAATCGCGAGCTTTATCCTGATGGCGTAGGTGCAACATATATCTTAAATTTCCGACTTGGCAGTGTTTTCCGCCGTTTGTAGTGCCGTTAGAACCGCTAAAAATCATCATTAAACTAATTAAACACCAATAAAAATAGTAATGTCATACGTATTTTCGGCAGGCAGTAGATGTTTTCAGGCATTCGATTGTTGTGTGGAACAGATCCACTTAAGGATCAAACTTACTTCTTATGCACGTTACGTCAAGAACAACTGAGAAGAGCTATGTTTCCTATTGGTTCACTAACGAAAACAAAAGTTCGACAGATAGCACGACAGCAAGGCTTAGACGAAGTTGCCGACAAAGCTGAGGTAAGGAACTCCTATTTTTTTTTAATTTTAATTTTTAATCGCAGTAAAGAATGCCTTTACGTATTTTAGAGTATGGGTATCTGCTTTGTAGGTAAAAGGAAGGATTTTGAAGGCTTCATAGATCAAGTAGGCGCCGTTATGTATTATCAACACATTTGTTTAGCATACAACAACTAAATAAACTTCAGTTTCATTGTCTCCTTCGTTTACAGTATATCGAGCCTAGGACCGGCAAAATTTTAACCGTGGATGGTAAATATATCGGCCAACACGAAGGCGTACATCATTTTACGCTAGGAAAACGAATAGCGATACAGGGATGTCATCTTGGGTACTTTGTTGCTAAAATTAATGCTGCTAGCAACATTGTTTATGCGGTTAGCTCTTCTCTTTTTTATATGTTGTTTTAATCGCAATCGAAAGAGCGGATAGATCAGCTGTGTCATCATGTCTTTATCTGAAGCATTTCCAGTGCGAAGGCTCCTACCATCCTTGTCTGTATGCGACAGATTTCTGTGTGCAGGAACCGCAATGGATCGAAAGGAATCCTTTGTTAGGTAAAATAATGATGACAATCGCATTTTAAATTAGAATACTGCTTGAACCAAAGAACGAAACAAGCTGATTCAGGAAGACATTAAATCTAATGTTGAGATAATTCTTGGTAATCTCACTTTTGGTCTAACCGACAGATCTCGTAAGAAGTCTCATCGTTTGAATTTACGTTACTATCAAATTCTCGAACAAAGTCATTCCTACGTAATGACTTATTTCATGTGTTCCTTATTCGTACCCGCTGCGAAGTGCACTAATAGAGAAGTAATTCGTTGCAGGCGTTGACGAAGCAGTACTTGAATGCCGAATTCAACGTGGCCATCCACCAGTGACTTGCCTGCTGAGACGGATAAATCGAGATCATTTATCTGTACGACCAGCAATTCCGCTTCGAGCTGTCGCTGATGGACAGGTCTGAAATTCTACAGTTTCAGCAATTTTAATTCAAACGTCTTCATTCATAACTGAAACTGCGCCGTTCCACGTCCGGTACTGCACACTAACTGTGGGTGTTACTCTCAAAAGTTTCATTGGCGAAATTGCTGTTTGTTCCAGACATGTGTGTTCTACAGTAATAAGGAATGCCTTGGAGGAAGCGAAGTACAGTGGGTCACCTCAACATTACAGTACAGCTGATGGTGAGAGTCTGTGCACGTATTGCATAAAGTTGTCTGTTCTTATTGTAGATAGTTTCGTTTTTTTTCAAATGTGAAGGAAATAAAAATTATTGTAATTAATTGTTACCTTATTACTCGCAATTATTGTACTGTTGTAAGATTGGTACCAAACACAATATTCGAAGACTGTCTTCCCGACCTTTGCCAGCAGTTTTGGTCTTCGCTGCGAGTAGATCAGCGAGTAATAAGGAATATGATAGGCCCAGATGTGAAATTAGGAATTGTCGTGCACTTACATATGCAATGGGGCGGTTGTGGCGCAGTCGGTTAGAGGTCCATTGTAGCCACACGGTCATCCAAACCAAGCCTTTGATCCCACGGGTTCGATAAATTGGTAACCGAAGATAAAAACACTGACTTTATCATCGGCTGGCCCCCGCAATTCACTGTATAGGCTAATACGTGTTCAACCTCAATGATTACGAATTGCAGTAGCGCATTCGCGCATCCCAAGTGGATTGATACGGCAGTGACTTTGACTTTTGACAATCAATTCGTCTGCGGTGGTTGAAATGCTTCGGTATCGATTAGAAACAAACCCATTATTCAAGATTTTCTATTTGACCACAACACACTTGTGGACTTTTTATCGCATTAATTCATTCTCATTTTTTATTATTCACTTTTCATTCTAATCTAAACAGTATTGTATTTTGCAGTTCTGTCTCCTGGAATACTTATTGTGTGTTGTTCATTTGGAAGAACACTATCCTTCATAAGATGCAGCTATTTAGCCGCTAGTTTCTCACCAAAATCTTCCTCATTGGAATAGCAGAGTGGTGAAGCGGGACAATCCAAACCGTTTTAGATTCAGCTCGTCCGAATAACTCGACATGGAACCAAACTCTTATATACAGTGGCAATGACAACCTCTCATTGAGTAAAAAAGAACAGCTAGCACACTCGAGTGTGTGAGGCCAATAAACGGCACTAATTCCAAACTCTATGAATGGCAAAGGTTTCATCTTATCGGGTATAAAAAATACTCCTGCAATCTCACCATTTCCAAAAACAAGGACGCCTAAACCGAATACGGAGAAAATGCTAATTATGTAGTATAGTGGCGATGACCTTCATACCTCAAAGGCAACAGTATTCAGATGTGACCTGAGAAGAAATCGGCTGTCTGCATCTGAGGTGTAAAATGACCGCAAACCACGCTGACAAAGAATTTTTCTGTGAGCTGGAGTCAATAGCCCCAGAACGAGAGCATGAATGCAAGTGATACACATTACCACAGCCGACTCCCTACAAAAATAGCAAACTCACACGACGTGGACTGCGGCGATTTAGGCGCGCCCATCCAGGTGCGGATCGAGCGGGAATTTTTTGAATTTAAATTCTGACAATTCTGACCGGGTCTGGGTTCGATTGTTCGATGTTCTCGATGTTACCTTGAATTGTTGTTTGAGGTGTTTACGAGGACTTTGGTTGTGGTTCCTGTCACATTCAGTACTCACGTACTCTCTGTATAATTGCTTGTTCCTCGCTTTTGGGTGTTCATTCTTGGTATTTTTGGTCATGACATTAGGATCCAAACATATTCCTATTTTCAATTTCGGGATAAGACGTAGTTGCGGGGAGGGGGGGGGGGGGGGGCGTTGGGGGGATCGGCACTCAGTGGCGCCCTTATTTCTCGAAGTAAATAAATAGATCAATCGGGCCCCTAAGGCCAAAGCATTAGTCTTGGAGGATCTATGACACGTAAGCTAATTTTACTAAGAGAAAAAAAGTAAGTCACAGGTTCGAGAAATGAGGGCGCCGCTGAGTTCCCCCAACTACATCTTTTCCGTAAAGCGTAGTTGGGGAGTTTGGCACTCTGTGGCGTTCTTATTTCCGGAAGTAAGCATTAGTCTTAGAGAATCTATGAAATGTAAGCTAACGTTACTAAGAGAGAAAGACAGAGCGTGCAAAAATAAGGGCGTCACCCTACTCACTTTCTCTTTATTAGTTTAGGAGCGACGGTTTTGATATATACCGGACGCCTTTGATTTTAAATTTTTTGCTGCCTCTCTTGGTGGATCTTTTGCCAACTAAGTAACATACCTCAATTACTTCCTTCTCTTCACATGTTGTCCTACGAGTCTCGGGAATTCTTTTACATTTTAGTGTCACAGCGTTGTGCTATTAGTCAGATATCATATGTCCATACTGTCTCATACAACAGAAAGCTTCCGTCCTCGAAGTTGGCGTTCCGAATATCACGTATTACCACGCAATTTTGAGTTTTAGAACAGGGCAGTAACTCATATGAATATTATATTCTTTCCTATATTTCATCAAGCGGTGAAAGGGTTATCATGGCCAGCATGTGACATAACATTGTTGCGCAATGTTTGGTAGTTTTTTTTTTCAAGAAGAATGTTGAAAGCATTACATAAGAAGTCTGTCCTAACTAATTTTTCTCGGAACTCCAGAGGTTAATGGATAGATTATGAACTAATGAGATCCGCTTCGAATGCTTGGAAAAACCAATAAGAATAAAAGAAACACTAAAGTAATTTCCACTCTTGTTCACACTTGTTCATCTTTTTTTAGTGATGAGGCATGTATTTTGTAAAATTTCACTCTTTTAAATTGATATGTCGTTCGTTGAAAAGTTTGAAAGGAGTATATGCGGTGTTAGACGAGTACCATTTTTTTCTTGAGACAAATTTAGGGTTGAGAATAAGTCCGAGCATCTTGTACGTAGTTGTATTACCGGGAGATGGCGGGATTCTTTCCTTTTATTGTACACGATAGTATTTGAAATACTACAGTAGCAAGTTCGTTCATCAATTTCACCTTCTCTTAAGATTGCGCTCGTCATCGTTGTGATAATATCATCATTTGCGGTGTTTCTAACACTCGAAATAATCAGATTCAAGAAAATGAATACTAACCCTGCTGATGATCACAAGTTTGCCTCTCCCGTGTCCAGACCAAGCGATACACCTCCGTCAAATGTGGAATCTTCACAAAATCAAACAGTAGAAGCGAAAGTGTGTGCTACTTTATGTAAATTTTAACATCACCTCCAATAATGAGAAGAAGGATCAAAGTATTTATTCCAGGCTATGGCTGCTGCGAAAAAGGAAACACCTATCACTGTGCGCACTCGTCGTCACTTTCAACAGGAACTACATATGAGCTCTCCGTCTGATGCTCAGCTATCCCCATGCACGACTAAATTGTTTGGAAAAGGTGGCAAAAAGGTGCTCGCACTATTCTCTTTCTTCAAATATTCTAGTAAAGAGTGCGGAAATGATCTTTGCCCGTCTGACCGCCACACGTCTGCCTCAACTTTTTCTTCTTGACACTTTTTTCCAATTTGTTTTTTTGTCCTGTCTTTTGCTTCACTTGAACGCACTTCACGGCTGTCGATAAGTACGGTCGACAGTACGGTGTATACGTTCCGTTAAAGTTGCGTCATAAGTTGTTCAACTTTGCTTATATAATTTTATGATCCTTTTCTAGGTGACGAGCGGACCAACGGCGATTCTCAGGAATAAGCAGCAAAGTGCAATACCCTTCAATCTCAACGAGTAGAATATCGAAGATGTCCATTTTCCTCGCATGTATAAATCCCTGTCTGTCCCGCTAACTTCTTAGCTTGGTTATTATCATTCGTTATTGTGATATTGAGTCATTTACTCGATCTTCCTCAGTGTCCACGTTTAAGTAGTCTTATTGAAATCTCCTGTGAATTTATTTATATTCAAATAAATGAAAAGCGATTCGATTGTGTGGAAAATTAAGTACATACCTGCAAGCAACAAGTGGCAAGAACTCATTCATTATCGACAAGCATTCATTCCTATTATTCATTGAAGAATTTCTTTTAAGAGTACAAAACGCCTCCAACGCGTTCCTCGCCGATATTTCTGTTTCGTGCTAGCACACCAATTTGACACCGTTGGAGCTTTCTCTCTGTGTTCTGCGATGTCTCGCTTGACGCACACGTACATTTGCACACGTGATAGAAACCCGTTATTTTATAGGATGATATTCCCTCTTTCCATACCGCTATGACACCTAAGCTTTTCTCAACTTCGTTCTCAACAGTTAAAATAGAATGGTGTGGTAGTACTAAATAAAGTTGAGGTCATCTTCATACTCATAACGAACTCATAAAGATGAGGATCTCTCATCAAATCACGTAAACAGCTAGCTCCTGCACCGCCTCACTTCATTTTACTGCTTTATGGCATTGGCGGACTATGACGACGACGCCGTGGGAAACGTTTAACTTTCCCTTGTCTACTTTCTGGTAGCGACATCTGCATGGCACCCCCGGATACGCTCCACTGCCTCCTGGAGCGAACCTGCCTGAGTGGCGCCGCTGGAGACGTGTCACACTATCCTACTGCTTTCGGCGCAAGTGCAGCAATCTGAGACCCAGAAAACAGAAAGATGGAGTGGAACCCGTCCCACCTTTCTTTCTTCTGGCATAGGTGCATCCGTCTGAAGCTGAAGATTCCGTCTAACCAATCTTAGTATTTTTCAGCGTAGGCGCACAACCTGATGTTGTCACGAAACCCACCTTTGCCGCCCACCAATCTGCTCGTTGAAAGCCGTGGGACCCGTCCTACCCCACCTCACTTTTTTCAGGGGAAAAATATGTTCAGGATTTCACCTCAAACACTACAAAAAAGATGTAGAGATGAAAGCCTGACGTATATTTAGACTAAAAAATTTTCTACCCGCAACAGTATGAAAAAATGGGAGCACTGGAAACCTTACAATTGCTAACAAAGAAAAAAAAGAACACAAACACACACAGACCTAAATAGCAAACATAATTCATGTTGGAAAATCACCAACAACAGAAAAATTCTTCGTGCAAATACTGAAAAAGAAAACATTCAAAAAAGGAAGACAAGGATTCAATCTAATGCGAGGATTAGACAAATTTTTATAACAAATTTTCACAATAAATTCTTCTTTCCTTCTTTATCATCCTTAATTTTACCTTCAACCCCATAACATGTTTTGTCTGCAACGAAATTTTGAAAGTTACAAAAGAAATGTTTCCAAAGAGAATGCGATAACTTTGTGATTTTTCAACGCACTAAACAGAAACTTCCAATCCACCTGTGTAATGTGCACACCACATACACATTTGAATGTGTGTACATTTTCGTTACATACACACACAACACCCCACCCACACCACATACAGCACACGAACACTCGTATATATATATATATATATATATATATATATATATATAAGCTTGAACGTCCGGCTAAAGCAGGACTTCAGGCTTATTTTGTTGTTCGCTTCGCTCGCCTTCACCGATCAATAAGAAATAACAGAAATAACAGTAGCGACTACATATTTCTGGAAAACTATAATTGCTTTTTTCTATCAACGCTCTCTTCAATTTTTTTACCCGAAAATTTAAGCATGGATGGAAGATTTTATGGTTTTTCCCTAAACGCTCAGTTCTATAATTGGAGAGCAATCCAGCTTAATTTTACATCTATGTTTCTCTCAAACCTCCACGATTTGGAAACATTATTCGAATTATGAGTCTCCTCTATTCTCAACTAATAGCAAAGAATGATTGCTAATATGGAATAACGTGAATATCACTATCGTAGCGATAAAAATAACGTCTCATGTCAGATCGCGTAAACTGTTGGTTACTATGTATCGCATTTGATGAGTCGTTCGAACGCGTGTTTCCTCTTTTTCAAGGATGTTAGTAGCATCAGGAGAAATGCTGGGAAAAAGATATGTAAAAGAACTATAGAAACGCATTCTACCGCGTTGGGGCTCCCGCGCACCAAATCGACGCAGTGGAACCCGTCTCTCCCCACTCTATAGCTTCCTGGCACCGACGCACCATTTCAACCCAATGGGACCCGTCCCTCCCTATTTTACAGCTATCTGGCTCCGGGGCAGGAATTCGACGCCGTATTACCCGTTTCACACAATTTTACCGCGTTGAGGTTCCAGCGCACCAAATCGACGCCTTAGTATTCGTCTCCAACTCTTCGGAATTTCTTGACTAAGACACACACATACAGAGATGCACACACGTGACAGAATAAGCCCGTTATTATAAAGCATGAAAGCCAGCAAATTTGGAAGTAAACATTAACATAAAAGTTTATTTACTTCACTAACATATGAGAGAAACTAACTTATCAAAGCCAACATACATACAGTAGAGTTTGGTACAATGGTAAAAGGGTAGAGTGCTCGAATATCAGGTGCATGTCGATGGTTCGGCACCTCACCGGTGCAGAGTTTTGCATCATTATGGAGTATTTCCGTGACACACAGACAAACAAACAAACAAACAAACACACACACACCGACTAATTATATAGCATGATATATATATATATATATACATATATATATATCATGATTTCCAAGTCCTCTCTTCTTGAAACCTCGGCATTTGATAGTGTATTTATGTTTTCTTGTTATGCCAACGAGGTTTAGGTGAAACTTTTTTATTGGCCTGACGTTTCGACAAACTCGTCTTTTTCAAAGGCCTGAAAATGGTTCGAGGTCTTTGATACCATGCACATCCCATCAAACTCCTCCTCTCTCCTCGCCAACCTCCTCTATTGCTCCAAGTACACAACGCAAGACCTTAAAAGGAAAACAACTGACCAGTTTCACCGACTAGCGGGGTTGGTAAACCACCCCGTTCTTAAAGACTGTCACCAAGGCGAATGAGATCTCACAACGCAAGATGTTAGCTGGTGCCCCGACGCTAGGAAGCTATAAAATAGGGTGCGACGGGTCCACTGGCGTCGGATTGGTGCGCCAGCGCCAGATATCTATAGAAGGAGGTGCGACAGGTCCACCGGCTTCGAAACAGTGCTCAATAACTTCGTTTGCATGACGCAAAAGATAGATAGTCGCAGCCGTTTCATATCCGTGGCGACTGGGTGACGTGGAACGTAATCTTTATCGGTAAGAAGATGTCTTTCACGTCATTTTATGCTAAAACATCCTTCTTTGATAACTGTTTGTTGAAAACAGGAGGAAAACCCATATTTCAAGTGATGTTTTAGAATTGTGTCTATATTATATAGAAACCGGAGGAGTATTTGAAGCTGAAGTTCGAGTGTTCTCCAAATGTAGAACTGACGCGTTGAGAAAAAAGACTATGAAATCTTTCGCTTTTAGTTATAATATAAAAAGGAAGAAAGGTTGTTGGAGATACACAAGTCCAATTTTACAGAAAATGCCACTACTGTTAATTTTTTTGATTAGTGAGGGGGAGCGAAGCGAACACCACAGGAAGTCTGAAGTCGGGCTTTAGCCGGACGTTCAAACTGGTATATATATATATATATATATATATATATATATATATATATATATATATATATATATATATATATACATATATACGGCTAGACAAATCGTTCGAGATCCGTTATCCTGTCGTTTTTGATCTGCCATGGATAACTGCATTGAATACTTTCTCAGAACTTCTTTTATGAATGAGGTCAAGGATATCATTTTTGATTGAGAAGGACCAGTTTACAGCAACACTTTTTCGTTGCTTGTGTATTCATAAACTGGAGCGCGTGAGTGCACGTAGTAGCGGATGCGATCCAGTATTTATGTGTATGAAAGAGAGGCGGGTGCAGCGCAGTCGGTGGGAGGTTCTTCTGTGGCTGCGGCATGATCAATCGGAGGTTCGATTAAGTCCCAGAGCCAACCAAGCCTTTTATCTCCCCGGGGTCGATAAATTGGTACCAGTCTTGTCTGATAAAAACACTGACTTGACACATCGGCTAGCCCTCTCAATTCATTGTATAGGCCAGTTACACGTTCATGAACCTCAAGCGATTCTGAATTGAAGTGAACGTAGTGGCGCATCCCAAACTGATTGATAGACGCCGGGCACTTTATCCAGATTTTGTTTATCTGGAAGATTTATCCACTTAGAAGAGATTTTGTTTTCGAGTGACTCAGATGAAGATAGTCGCACCTCCATGGAAATCAATGTAGATTATCTTAGCATGGGTGAAACACTTGATTTGGCCTACCAAAGTGTTGCGCGTTGTTGAGAGTTGACCCAAAACTTCTACTGAATTGCATTTTGAATTTTCTTTCTTCTGAAAATTTCTTCTGAGAATTCTTGCAAATAAAGAAAGGCAGAATACCATCACAGAGGAGGTGAGAGTACAAAACATTGCTAATGAGTGCCAATTTTCCTTAGCTTCATGATAGTGGATCGTATTCTCACCGTATATCTCAGAAACATGTTGAAGCCTTCCCTCTAATGTCTTTTTATCCAGCAGGTCCCTTTTTGAACTTGCACCCCTTCTTTACTTGTTATTTCAAGACCAGCAATAACTGTTTAACGCACAGTCCAAGTTATTCGCACGGTGCACTTCAGCAATAAGCAAAATATGTATGGGCCAAATCGACTCACAACTTTGTTTTTTGTGAAAACGAATGTGCCCCCTTCGACCTCATTTTCAGGCATCGGTTTGTCTAGAACGTGTCTGGGGAATTATCATTCTACATCTTTCAAACACTCTTGGATTTTTCCGGTTGTTCCAGGTGTTATTGTTCAAGTGTTCCCGACAACGAAAGGTTTTGGGTGAGCAGTCCATAACTTCGCAGATTCCATCGCCCTCACATTTATTGCTATAGGATTTGCGCTTAGCAAGGATAATACGAGCGCTACGATTTACGATGATACGGATTAATGAACTAGCGATTTAAACTGCAGTGTAGTGTGCTGTGGTGTGTACGTGAGAGAGTATGGAATTAAATGCAATGGATCGCTATAGCAACGGTTTGCGACAAAAGTGGCAATGGTTTCGCGTCCACGTTTGCGATTGTTCGCCATCCATAATTGGCGACACTAATAGCGCTATACTCAGCGTTCGTCGTCATGCGCCTATCATCTGCGGGGTAATCGGCTCCACTTGTGGCAGGCGAATTTACCCGATTTCTTCACCTCGTTCTCGAAATTTGTTCTAGAACGAAATATGTTACTTTTAAACTGCTAATCTTTCTTTTTTTCGTTAGTTTTTTTTTTCAAAATCTCTTCCTCGCTCATGGATTTGATGACTATGTTTTTCCTATATAAATATCTTTTCCAATCCCATTTCCTGGATTATTTGTGACCAATCCACAACAGGGTCTCGAAAGTATGTATGTAGTGTGAAATCTTGGGCTCCGCTACATCCATGCTTTTCCCATGAAGATGTGAACCTTTGTGGTTCCCTCATGAGACCGTTTGTTGCACATTTCGTCCGTTTTTGTTCCGTAGAAATTCTGATTTGTTTTCCGCTTCTTAGAGTTACTTCTTTTTTTTTTGCTCGGAAGAACTCCGAAGTTATTTCGGATCAAATAGGAATAGTAATTTCAAAATAGAGTGGTATATGTAACAAAATCGCAACATTATAGAATAGTAGATAATGTGTGTATTGTGTATGATGCGGCCATTGTAAATGTAAAGAAAAACCTCGGCAACTTTCTCTTATTTGGTTCAGTGCAGAAACAGAGAATGTCAAGGAAAAATCTGTTAAAGCAAGTTTTTAAGGCTGAAAAATGTACGATTTCCCAGTGCATATAGTCTTCGTCCTCCTTTTACGTCCTCTACATAAATGTGGTGAACACGTTGGCGGTGTAAATTAATAGATTCGATGTTGTCGGCTCCGATAGCGAATTGCAAGCATAATTATAAAAATATGCTGTGTCAGAACGTTCGCCAATAGCCTCTTCATTTATTTTTCTCTTTTTCTTCCGCTGCAGACCTGATACCTTCAATTTTTACTCGTTTGTTGTTTTCTCAGAGTGATGGCATGGCAGTGGTCTTGGCAGGGAAACGTTGGCTGTCGTTCTCGCTCGAATACCTTCGCTGTCAGCAACAGCGGTGATAACATTTCAGATTCTTGAAATTGAACCCTTTGCACTTCATTTTGAAGGGACAGTTATTACCATAATTCTCGTAAATTAGCTAGATTTGACGGCGCCGTATGTGCTAAAACTGTTTATTTCTGGGTTCTTTGTCAACGGTAATTTCTTGCGTCGGATCTGAATAAGGTGTGCAGTTTGGCGGCCCGCTGGTCCTGTCGCGTTTGTTGTATTTTAGAGGGCAAATGTGTAGGGTGTAGTTACTAACCTTGCCGGGGTAATGGTATATTTGTGTCGGAGATTTAACTTGTCGTCGTTCTAGTGATATTCCGCCACTTTTTACAGGCTCTTTTCAATTCTAATGTTACGGCACAACTGCGCGGCATATCAAGCAAGCAAATAAGTAAGTAAATGTAAACAAATGCACAAAAAGAAGAGTGGAGCATCTATCGAATCTCGTTGCGACTTTCGACATGCATGTGAACTCCTATAAACAATTACTTACGTAATTTTGAATAACTCTGGTAGTTATAAAATCAAAAATAGTTACTCATTAGTTGAACCAGTAATTTTAAGTTTTTCTCTTTTGTTCTGGAAGCTGTTTTCGAAAATACCGCAGCAAACTTGTCAATTATTAGGATTTCTACTTGTATTCTGTTTGATATGATGTTCTGAAGTTGAATAGAAATTGAGATAATTGGTTTAAAATAGTAATAAAATGAAAATAGAATAAATGAAACAATAAGAACAAATACAAAAAAGTGAGGAATGTGAATGTACATATTAGCTGCTGATCACGCTAGACAACCACAGCACTTACGTAGATGGCTCCCACTGCAGTCGATTTTTCAACTGCAAAAACAACACTCGTCAGTAGTAATATTAGGTTGGTGCAAAAGAAATGCAGGTTTTTCTACCTAAAATCTAAATTAATATAACTCAGACCTAACAAAATTTATTTAATCAATGTAATCTCCATTACAATTAACGCACTTTTGCCAACGAGAAACGAGCTTCTTAATGCCAATATCATAGAAGTCTGGGGTTCTGGAAGCGATGAGCTCATCGAAGGCAGTTCCTGCATCTTTTTGGTTTCTGAAGTGTTTCTCCAGCAAGAAGTTATCAAGCAGTTATCAGTTATCAGTTATGCTTGAAAAAGTGAAAGTCAGTGGGCGAAAGGTCTGGCGAGTATGGTGGATGATCCAGAGTTTCATAGTTCAGTTCATGCAGCTTTTGCCGTGTTATCAATGAGACGTGATGTCTAGCGTTGTCATGAAGTAAGATTGCTCCTTTTCTATTGATCAATACCGGGCATAAACGTCGTAGTTTCTGGTCCATTTCGTCGATTTTCTGGCAGTACTTTTCTGCTGTTATTGTTTCACCCGGGTTCAGAAAGGTTCAGAAAAGTTATCAAGTATTTGTGGACGGCTGCCATGTGGTTCGTCTTCGAGGCTGGTGTTGCCGGCACGAAACTTTTGGAACCAACGTTGAACTGTGCATTCGTTGATACTTCCTGGCCCCATACTTTTTGATATTTCGTGCGGTTTGAGCGGCAGTCCGGCCCAGTTTGAACTCGTAGAAGTAAATTTGTCGAGAATAGCGATTAGACATCCGAAAATTAAAAATAAATTATTTTTAAAAAAAGCGACTTGAATTAAATTCCATATACATATTTAGAAAACTCATATAATAAGCTTTCCAACAATGTATAGTACCTCGTAAAAAGCCTTAGTTTATCAAAAAAAAATTTGAAACTAATAAAAAAACCTGCATTTCTTTTGCACCAACCTAATATATTTTCTTAGAGAGAATGTCGTGGGAGAATTTTCGACGATCGGATCTTTTCAGTGACAACTAAGGAAATCATAAGCGTACTACAGACATACTGCGATGAGAAGGCAAGTTCTCCTACGAATCCAGGAATCTGAGGTACCAGCTACAGTCGAGTCGAAACGACCCGAAGCCCGGTGAATCAGGGTATAGCTGCTAAGCTCGAAATGGTGCGATGAAGCTACTAGCTACGATCAAGGTGTGACCCTTGCTTTTAGCAGTTGGGCTGTAGAGACGATCAAGGTCCCACTTTAATCGCTGTCGCTTAGTCGCTCAATTGCTCAGGGCTTGAGATCGTGCCAACCAGACTACCCCAATCCAGTACACCTGCGGGAACACGTCTGAAAAAAAGGTTTCCCTCTCCCGTGTTCATGTTTTGTGCACACATTGTGCGCGCACTGTTGGCTCGGAGTGCCGTTGTTCTCATCCGCTTCTGAATTCCTGATAAGTGTTGCACATTTTCACACTAATTCACTGAAACTACTTTCCGGTCCCTAACTGCTCTGGTGGGAAATTTCAGTTTCGATAATCTATCCGAAAGCATTAATTAATTTAAAAATTGATAAATTAATTTTTTAAAATTGTTTGTGTTTCTTATTAACAGCGTTAGTGAGTGTATTCCACAGTAAAATGAAAGAATTCCTTGGTTTTCGGAGGATTCTTTTGGAGATTTGAATACATTGCGTTTTTTGCGACAGGGCGTTTTTGCGGCTGTGTATGTGTACATTATAATTGGTATCAATTAAAGGCTACTGAAGTTTCTTCATACAAAGACAAGACATCGGAGCTTCCTATGAACTGTCCATATTTTCGACACACTTGGAAAAATCGCTGTGAAGTAGGCGAACATCAGCAAATTGCTGCTGTTTAGTTGTTACCACTCATACTAACCAACGGATGAGCGCATAACCTCATTGCAAAGCGACTGCATCGATCCACCTGAGTGGTTGTGAAGCGGTTGATAACGAAAAGTTTCAGCGCTACCTTGCTGCGGTAGTCGTCGTACAGTGATCAACAGGTCATGAAATCTGCACTTTTAATCCGTTGCTTTCTCTGTTTAATTTTGTGCATTTATCGATAGCGCAGTTTCAATTACAGTCACCTGCAAATCAAGAAGGAAGGCTTCTTTCACTTTCATTCGTAATAGTCACCACGGAAGAGATACAGTATCCAGAAAAAGTGAAGGTGAGCGTTGTAAGACACGCACATCCATTTAAAGCGTTGAAGTGGAGCGGAACATTTGACTCCGCTGAGACAATTGTACTTTTCTTCTCTTTCTTTCGAATTCTTTCCCACTCTTAAACAGTTGCGAAGGTATTCTCACGAGGAAAAAGTGGGCTTTAGATGGACTGTTCCAGATTCAACGCTTTTCCACACCTAACATCTGAACTTATGGCCGCCGTAAAAACTAATTTATCTAGTTCGGTTTTCTCCTTTTCCTTTCCACAACCTTTTTCTCTTTCTCTGAAAGTTAATTCCATTAAAGTCAGCCTCTAAGTAGTAATATTCTTTTTTTTTAAAACCTTCCATGCTTTCAGCATTTTTTACGTTCATTGTTAGCCACTAGAGTGTCGGCTACAAATATTGCGCTTGTGACCGGCAGAATGGAATTCGGAGCAAATAGACCAACATAAACTTCTCAGATTTTTATCCAAGAAGTTCTCTCTTATGAGAGGTTTTGCTTCATATAAAAATTTTTTACTGCTGTTTTGCCTTTCATGTTTCCTGGGGGCCGCCTCCTCTGGTCTTCTTTTGCTCTTTGAGGTTGCTTCCTTAAGAACATCTACGGAACGGAAAGCAGCTCATTTAAAAAATTTGCGGCAACTTCTTTGACCGTCGAAAAGAACACAACTAACTGAAGAGACTGCCGTTCTGCAATTTTCGCTTTCAGCATCTTAGGTGTTCGCTGATCCATGAGTGCACTTCGGTGACAGAACTAGTTTCTGTCAAGAACAGGTATTTAGTTGTGGTTCTGTTGACCTTTCGTGAGAAATAATTCCACTAGTTAAAACCAATAGGATTTCACTCGAAATTTCTATTTTCCATTAGAATAATTCGCATTACTCTCGTGGTTGTCAGGCGTGGAAATGCGGATCAGCAGTCTTTGTCACGACTATTCCGTGAATAATAGGCCAACATTCTGCATAAAAGCACCAAATGTCCCCACCGCTTTTTTTTGATTCCATCAGCAAATTTGCTCTTTTGCCGATGGATTGTACTTTGCGGTTCGCTGCATTTTGTATGGGTAAAAGGCTTTGGACTTCTATTATATCACGGCCTAACGCTTGCCGCCAATTGTTTTGAATGGTTCGGCTTTGCGTAAACGCACTGAAGCGGACAGCTTACGACTCTCTGTTAGCTGTCTGCTATTTCCTGTTCAGATGCAAGTTAATATTCCATCTGCTGTACACTTGGTTCTTTTGAATTTTTGACGAACGCAGAAAGTGGGATCTCCGCTGCACAGAATCGCCCTTCGTTCGTTTGCGTATAGGTTAGTCATAAGAAATGAAGGTGCAATAAAATCTATGCACGGGCTCTGTTGGTGGACATACCCTTGATTCAACGTCGCCTGGAGCCCGATTATTAGTCACTAAGCCAAGAATGCATGGAATAGAAAAGATGATTGTGCTGGCTTCCACACACATTTAGTTGATGCAACCAGCGTTGTACGTTCCCCCATCCCAACCAGTCTCTTATAATTTTCCACCTGCATTTTGTTCTCTGGCGTGATCTGCTATTTTTATGCAGTCAAGGAAATCTTTGGATGTTTGTGTGTCTCTGTGTCTGTTTGTCTGTGCAGAGAAACTGTGAAAGTTGTCTGCCGCTCTTTCAGTTTTGAACATTGCACATCATCATTCATCAGAACTGCAGTCATGCAACCTGAAGGTCTTCTCTAAAAAAGTAACATGTGGATGTGGTGCTCTGTAGAAATTACATGACCCTAACAAGTACTGAGTTTCTATCAGTTTTTCCAGGTATGTGCGGACCATAAAGTTCAAGAACGGAGCTATGATGGGGTAAGAACTTCAGGCGGTTGTGTTATGAAGGTAATTCAATGTCTCGCACACTTTTTGCTTAGATGGGACTGGCCACTTCACTGTGTATGCAACCGTAAACTGCGAGCAACATACAAAGTTAAGGAGTAAATTCCATTCATTATTTTGTAAAACTGAGATAAAGGTTTCCTCGTAAGACTGGTTAAGGTCTAGTTTTTGGAGAAGGGTTATGTATTACTCGAAAATTTCCTTCTTCTTTGCATTATCATTTTCGTGCGTAGGAGAGGAAAAATTGTCGTTCTCACCGACAAAATTTTAAATCGAATCTCGTATTGATAGAAACTGATATTTCCCGACATTTCTGTCTTTTTATTCGAATTGTGAGGACCGCTGAAACGATTGCAGTACATTTTTGTATTTGTGCTCTGTGCGTCGAAGATGAATTAAATGAAAAAGGAGTGAATTATAATTATTACATGCATCGTGATCATTTGCTAAGCTAATTTTTTGACGCTCATTTCAATCAGCAGATTTTGAAAAAAGGAGGAAATTTCCTGTACAACCTAATTCTTCGAAAATGTTTGGCAGAAATTCTTATACGTCGTTTCATCCCAACCAACCGAATCATTCTCACCTATGGACGGTGAACCTCGTGATCCTCTCCGTAGAATCTTAGGTCAACCTACTCAATCGCTCCTATTCACATTTTACTGAGGTTCTGAATGAGGTTCTTCTTCTCCTTAATTTTTTTAAAGATTTCCTTAGCTCCCTGGTTCAGGACTACAAAGTTATGATAATATGAGGAATTTTAACAGAGCTCTCTCCATCTCAGTAACCAGTCCCAGTCAGTACAGTCTTGGGACGAATTATTTTGAATTTACGTCGTTTATAGGTGAGAAAAGTTAGTGTAGTCCTGGGTGCAGGTACGGAACGTCTACGGATGCGAAAGAAGCGCATTTTTGTAGTTTGGAGTTATCCATACCATAATCTACTGTCGTTGAAAATTTCTTCATTACTGGAAAATACTTCCATTCGAGTGACCGTTCCATTATATTTCTTTCATAATTATTCGCAGTTCTTGGAAATTAGTCCTCTTTTAGTTTCTTCGTGATAAGACGACAGATTTTCTTCTTCTCGTATAGAAATCCCCTTTGTTTTTCTGTGGAACCTCTTTGGAAAATATGGCCTGCCTGCAATAATTGTTGGCATGACGGTGTCGCAAACTTTTTCTTTCACAAATTGCGCTGTCCTGCATGACCTTCTGTGACGTCCGTTCACGCATCCATCCACAATTCGAACATGTTCGGTGCATTTCTTTTGAATTTTTGCACCATGAAAGCCGTTCTTATTTCCTGGTTTTTCTTTTGTTTCATTTATGTGTGGAAATCGCTGCAACGAAGAGAAGATTCACAAGCGTTGATCTCTTTGCTTCTTGACAAGAACTTGTCTTTTTTTCATCCTGGAAGGACGGTATCATCATCGTACTAGATTTTTTCATTTATAAACTAAATGTGCTAGACCCATTTGGAAGTTATTTAATGTTGACAAACGGTGGATCATTTTGGTAGATGCAGTATCGTTTCATCTAAAACTGAAATAATCTGCCAAGATTTTCAAATTGCGTTTCATCTATACTATTTCACTATTGCGTTTTCTATAATAGATGTCCGGATTTTGGGCCAAACTGATCAACGATCGGTCCGATCAGCGAAGATCATTAAGTATTTTGATGATTACACCGGTGAGTTTGTCCTCGAATTAAAAAAAAAATAACGAGATGAAAATAGCAATAAATATAAAATGAATAATAAAAGAGTAAACAAATAATGACAGAAAGTAAGTAAAAGTCAAGCAAGGGTGGAAAATAATGAAACAGCTTCATTAATTTGTAGGGTATTGACATTTCACTCTGAATTATTGAGTTTTTTAAATTATGAGCGCTGCAGTCTACGTCATCTGTTTGTCGAGTCATCGGCCTCTGTGTTTATAATCTTTCGAATTCCTTCTTTAGAAGAAGATTTCCCTTGGAATTTCTTTTCAACCATTACTAGGAGTTACTCGTCTTCGGTTCCGGAATGAAAGAATTTTGCCCACTTTTGGGGATGAACCGAGGATTTCGACCTATTTTTTTAGTACCTGAGCCGTGTATGGCGTTAATGGTTTTGAAGAGCCAATAATCACCCTAAAATGCTTTTTTACATACCAGGTTGGTGCCGAACCTTTGTGAAAAACGTTTTTTATAATGTGTTTTCGCTTAGATTTACCCATATTCCTTGGATGAAATTATCTTGTCGGAGTTCCATTTAATCGGTACTCATCCCTAGGTACCGTGATGTCTTTCAGGATTTTGGAGGAGAATACCTATAGAATCCTTGGTAAGCGTATGTAAAACATTAACAAATACAGTGGAAACCGAAATATCCAGCTGCGTTGCCTGGAAAACTTTACAACTCTTCTCCGGAGGAGATGCTTCTGCCGTAATTTTTCTCTCTGGTAGAAAGCTTGATTCAACCGGTTTCATGAATGGGTAAAGATCCGAATTTGTGCCTTCTTGGCACGGATTTAGATTATGTTGTTTTTGCGATTACATTAAACGACCTGACAAGTACTCATTTTTTATTCTCACGGAATTCCCTGGTTTTTTTTTCAAGGTCAATAGGAATAGCACTCATTTGTCTTTGAGCAGTTGCGTTGACCTTGATGTTCAGTGTATGAAAAACTCATCTTGAGGGCTGTACGTGGCTTTGTCTGCTCTGTTGATTTTTCACTTTCCTCGTGATGTTGCTGGGGTTGTGAGTTCTACAACAGCCACATGTGTCTGAAAGACATCCTCTCTTTCTAATTCTTCTTTTTTTTTCGTTTGCCTTTGTCCTTCCTCCTTTTTATTATAGAGCTCGACACTAACAAGTTAGACCGTTATTAACCGTGGACTGGCGGTGAAAATAGTTCCAAAATTTTTACGAATCAGTTTAATTTTTTTTATCTAATAATGATCAGGTAAGCAAACAATTGCACAGATCTTAAGAAACGCAATGAGGAGCAGCAAGCAATCACAGGCATTCGGAAGCAGACAGAGAGTAAATTTCTGAGGTGTAATTGCCAGGTGCCTTTTTTTTCTAATATTTAAAAGAATTGCTAAGGCATTAATGCGGGAAGTCCTGAGAAGTAGTAGTTGACTGTTGCGCCTGCTGCCTTTTTTCGTTCTTACACACCTGATTTAATTCAGTTTCTTCTCTGCTCCATCTCTTTTTGTTCGTGTTTCCATTCGCAAATTGTGCTCCATAATGCATGCAACACCTAAGAGATTATTCCAACAATTTTTTTTTTTTTTTTTTTTTTTTTTTTTTTTTTTTTTTTTTTTTTTTTTTTTTTTTTTTTTTTTTTTTTTTTTTTTTTTTTTTTTTTTTTGTTGTTTTTTTTAAATTTTTTTGTTGTTTTTTTTTTGTTTTTTTTTTGGGGAAAAAAAACGCGCCGCAACAACAAAAAAAAAAATTTTTTTTTACAACCTTTCCTTTTTTTTTTGGGGGGGGGTTTTTTTTTTTGTGGGTTTTTTTTTTTTTGGGGGGGCCCCAGGGGGGGGGGGGGGGGGGGGGGGGGGGGGGGGGGGTTTTTTTTTTTTTTTCCCCTTTTTCTTTTTTTTTTTAAAAACAACTTTTAAATTTTCAAGGGAATATTAATTACCCTTTTTTCCTTCTCGGAGCTGTTCCTCATCATTCGTGAACCATACAACCACAGCTGTATAGTTACACGATTTCCATGACCTCTTCGACAAGCATACACTCCTCTCCCTTTCCTGGTGAAGTTTAAAGTTTTAGTAATCATGAACAAATTATTTTTTTTTTTTTTTTTAAAAAAAAAATTGGTGTTTTTTTTTTCTTTTTCTTTTTTTTTTTTAACCAAACAACCCAATTTTTTTTCCATAGCCCTTTCATTACTCGTGAGAAAACGATATTTTTCATTGAAAATTTCTAACAGTTCAATTTCTGATCATGACAAAGCAAGCTGATTTCTGATTTGTGACTATTGAAACGAACTGGCTTAAATTTGTTTGCGGTCAAGATCTAATTGTTGGTCTTTTTGTTCATTTCCTACAATGGCTTGTAAATATGTGCTCAATCGATTGCATAAGAGCTGAAAGTAAGCGGGCTATCACTTTCAAGGTGGATAAAGAAGATAGAACTAGGAAGACATCTGGTGATGCCCGCCTCTCTCTTCGACTTTCTTTTTGATGCCAGATACTCGGAAGCGAGTCTTTTGCTATCAGAGACACTTCGACGTTCCATCTATTACTATTCTTTCATTATTCTGAGCAAACTCGATGTGATCTATGTCACGTATTTTTTTTAACAACACGGATATTCTGAGCATATTCGGGATTGATTCGTTGTTGTTATCCTAGAGTAATTTTTAAAATAGATAATGTGCACAATGGTAAGTTTGTTATTGATACCATGGACTTGTTATTTTATACCATAAACATCATTTTGTTCCATTTTCCACTATGAATCAAAATTTATGCTTTTCAAAAGCTAGAGCTAGCTCCAGCAAAAGCTAAGCGTATGCTGATACTGCCGGAGCCCGTTCCCGTTTTCCCATCAACTCAACTTGCCCGCAGAGCTCATTTTTCACGGCAAATATGACGATTCGGTTCCCGGATGGCATAGCGGCGTATGCTAATCGAACAGAGAACGTTTCGCTGCAGTATCTTCCTTTCTATGTGTGCATGTTTACGGCTGTTTGCCTTAGATCCTCTAGTGATGACGTTTTTAAGAGAACAAAAGAGGATGCTGTGAAGTCCTTTCTAGAAAAATGTTGCTCTGCCCTTTCCATACATGAAATACAAATTAGGTGATTTACCTAGATTACATCCAACTCATTACTGGTGAAATTTTTGTGGGAATGCAAAAACTTGTTGTTCCAGCTTGAATTCCACCCTCATCCTTTTTGGTAGGTATTTCAATGGTTCATTCGTTCATTTCGAATATACCAAATCAAACAAAAACTGCAACTGTTTGAAGTTGATTCCAACCTCTGGTGCCTTCTCTGATTTGCCAAGTGTTTCAATGGTTTATTCATCCACTCATTCATTCATTCATCCACACACTCATTTATTTAAACTTATATGCTTTTTCACTTGTTATTCTATTGATTCATCATTTTCTTCTCTTATCTATTACTCGCTGAATCCTTTTGCTCTCTTCTTCTTGCTCTTTTTGTGCTTGTCACTGACAATAAGCGGATTGGACCACAGTTGCGGAACGGAGCTTATTCTTACACGTCAACATGATCTTGCTACTATAGCACGGGTTAAAAACTTCCATTCCGCCAGGTAAGGTGCGAGGAGGCCTGCCAAGGTGTTCATGAGGATTGACGGTAGATTCCCCAAATGTTTGGGTTTGGTCTTTCGGGATTGGGTGCTATACCGAGTGTTTCAGTGAGGTGATGGGAACTACAATCATGGGAGGAAATTTCCATATTCCTTCATTCATCGGTGCAACGGTTGCTCCATTAGGGTTCCAGAGGGCGATCGCCTTCCACTTATGATCGGCAAAGTCTCGGCAAAAGCGTGGAGCGCTCTTGCCAACTCTGCCAACTTGCTCCAGACCAGGCAATGCTTTTTGAAGTCTCCTTTTATCGCTTCTCTGCGATCGCCTGCAAAGTCCTACGAGCTCGAGTGTGAATTCGCGTTGCCCACTTACTGCTCGTGCGGCCCTGCGCACAGAACATTTCCGATGGATGCAGGTGGAAGAATTCCGCTGAAGATTATTGCGTATTCAAGCAATGCCTAACAAGAACAGTTTATTCTGCATTCACTAAGACCAATAAAAAGCTTATGTATTATTATCCGCATATGTCGTTCCCGATAGTCTGCAACTCTGACCGCGTTTCTCCTTTCACGTGTAGGCCGTGACCTTTGGCAGAAACAAATCTCGGTTTTTAGACTGAATGTTTTTGAATCACAAATCTTGTAAATTTGCTATGTTTCTCTCGGGTTTCTTGGCATTCACAGCTTTCCTAACTCTCGTCACAGCAGCAAAGAGTGAAAGTACCGAAGATCTCCTAGCAATAGCACCTTTCATAATTAATATGCCTGTAGGAACGGATACATCGCCACCACACACAACCCAAAATTGAAAATGAACGATTACGATGAATTTTGATCAGCAGCTGTTAGCGTGTGCAGAAAAATAGGGTAACAAGATAAGCATTTGTAAATAAATAGTGTTTTCTCCGGTTTGAAGCGCTGTACTGGAAATCAGGAAATGACGTAGTTTTGTCGCCAGCTCCCGAAATTCAGTTGTTTGCTCTCGCTGCTTTCTGATGCCTCAGCTACTCCCACCGATTTGAAGGCCTGGTTGCGTGTATGATGATGGATTGGGAAACTTGGCGAAGAGGATGAGTTGAACATACATGAATTTCATCTCCTTTCTTCTAGATTTGATGCTTGTGCCTGTTTCAATTGTTCACCCTCGTCGCATCGCAAGGTGTCCTTAATTTAATTTATAGTTTAATTAATTACACTATTTATTATTATTTACATCACATTTTATTTTTGATGTAGACGTTGGGGAAAATCATTCTCTATTACGGGTATGTGATCAAATAAGCGACCGCAATCCACGGGCTTGCGGGTGACCTTAACAGCATCTCATTTCTGTGCTAAGAACCTCACCTCACTGAAATACACACCTCACACACTATTTCAGTGCGGTGTAGTGCCGGCTACAATCAACAACGATGTGCCTTCCATTGTCGGCAGCGAAGCCCGTTGATGTTGGTGCTGCCTGTCATTTCTTATGTAACGGGATGCGCTTCCATTCACTTTTGCAATCAGTCACTTTTATAGGGTAATGATCTACACCGGGAATTGCAATTGTCGTCGTGGGAGACCGAAGCAGTCGTTCCCGCGTAGCGATGGAAACGGCTAGTCGCAGGGGTTCGCTGCGTTGACTTATCGCGCTACGTTAATGGAAGAACTGTGGCAGTAGTCTTAGCAATTTAAAATATGCCGCACATTCGTACCAGTACAGTGTTTCATATTCCTTTGCTCTGTTCTTTTAATTTCCACTTGAAATTAGTGTTACTAATAAAAATAAACAAAACACCACATGATATTTTTATAGCTACTAAAAAAGATCTAGGATGAAATGAAGAAGTTCCAAGAATACGCGAAGCAAGGCCCCTTGCGGGTTTGAAAAGCAATCTCCACGGCAATGCAGAGGATGTTTGAAGTTGATAGGAGTTTTCCTTAAATATATCAAGACCATGAGGTCACCGGTGGAGAACGGACAGAGAAAATGGAAGAAGTCGCCGAACAGAATCCTAAAGCTTGTTCATCTTATCATTTTTCTATGTATGTATGCTAACGTAACATCGCTTACACTTTTTTCCTCAGGAAATGTTCAAACTGTACACTATCCAGAAATTTTCAGCTGATAATAGCTTTCGTAACAGTCAGATATACATCCTTCACACCTTCATGTACGAACATTGCTTGATGAAATAAATTCCTTTCTACCTCGTTTCAAACATAACACCATCTTTAGGTATAATACAGAATAACTAACCATAATTTACTGCTTTTTTAACCTCTAAGCTCTTTTCTTACAACGAATTTGATTTTATTCCCTAAAGACACGGAACCTATCTAGAGTAGACAGTCTTATCGAGCCGTTCTTCAGTGCGTTCAGAGACACTCAGAGAAAAATAAAATGCGAATAGAACAAATGCGAGTGTAAAATTCCAAGAAACCATCTACCGCACTTTTTTGCAGTTGATATGCGGGTAACCACTTTTTTCGAATATACCCAGCACGTGAATCAAGATAGGACAAATTGGCATAGAACACGTTTACCGGGGAATCCATGCTTGCAAACAATTGATTTTGGGTGTTTGCAAATTCATAACAAAATCGAAAAACCTCCAAAGTGCTTCAGTCTGGTGTAGTCAGCTGCCGTTGAGAAAATGGAAGTGGACGGGAATTTAAATTGAAATTTGTCGCAACGCAGTCACTGCAGTCAGGTCTTCCACCGTAGCCACATTCCAGAGTTCCACATATATGGTTGACGCGTAATGTGTTCTACGGGGGGATCGCGAAACGTCTTCGGCCGAGGCTGACCACCATGCACGGGAGCAGTGCTTACATGTCAAACAGAAAAAGGTCGTGTCCTGCCGCAGACGCGCAGCGTACGCCCTGCCGAACGCATCTCAAAACGTGCTCAAGACTCCAACTCATTCACGAAAGTATATTTTTTCAGTGGCAAATTTCAAATCACAAATGTAGGAAGAATTGATATTGTCATTGTCGTCGAAAGAATAATCCTAAAGAAAGTTGTTTGTCCGTTTCTTGCCCATATAATTTCGCTGATGACGGTGATCTTCACGTTTCAAGTGTCGCTATTTAACGATATTGGCATTGGGGCTAACAAAGATCTCGTGCCTCCTTGTAATTAATTGGAAGTGTTGTAAATACAATCAGTCATGCGTGCTCATGTCTGTGTCATTTCCGCAGTTTATCATTTAAGCTTGTATGCTGTTGGATCAGGTTAAAGAGGGTTTTCTCGGATTCCCATAAATTTTCTGCAAACGACCTTCCTTCATTAAATTCCTGTGTGCAAGATTTCAGCACTCCATCCATTTGAATGTTAAAATAAGATTTATTTCTGGTAGAATCAGAAGTTGATGTAATGCCGAGTGTCAGTGTTTGTTTTTCGTTTGTCTTCATCTAGGACTGGGTTTGAAACACCAGAAGAGATTGCACATAAGTTTTGTTATTCTGTGTTGGTTTCGTCTGAATGTCGAAGTGGAACATATTTATTTTTTTGTGTTTATCGAATCAGAAATGATTATTTGTGTTGTCTAGAACATAACTTTTTTAACACCTGCTAAGAAAAAAAATTGCTGGTAGAACGTGCACTATCGTCGAATTTTCAGAAGGTTCGCAATTATCTGCAGAGAAAACCTCGAAAAAGAAGGAGTTTTTTTGTTAAAATTGGCTGATATTTTAAAGAATAAGTCTTAAAATAAATCCAACAAAGCGAGACGATAATCACGGGTGATTGAATCTGGATGAGAGGATTACGTGTTGTCCCGCCCTCCCCGTGGAAGTGTTCACACTCGCGAAGAAGTTGCAATCGTTGCGTCTGCGTTCGATTGAGTTCAACATTCTAAAAATTCCGAGTCTCACTTTTTTTTGAATTCCGAGCAATTCCAGAGATTTCAGTAAAATTGGGCGCACAAGTAAAATCTTCTAGATCTCTCCGGAATCTTGCATGAAATCCCTGACCTGGGTTCCAAAATTATCAAAGATTTGGTAGATTTTTTCACCCGAGAAATAAAAGATGTATTTCGTTTGGGTCGAGTCAGTAGTGGAACCAGCGCTTGTACTCACGTTGACTTTGGCGACCGTAGCGCGTTTTCTGCAACTCAAAACTTCCTGACACACATTCCTTAGATTCCTCCGAAAGACCGTCCGCAGTCGACCGAAAAAATGAGACCGAAAAAACGAAACTATTTGGAGAACCTACTGCTGATTCTGAACAACAGTTGGACCTAGTTTTATATCTCTTTTTTTTAAACGGAGAATGGTTACATCGAGATTGACTTGACGATTCTCTGGAAACCACATCGTCATTCTTTTTACCACACATTTCTACCTTTTTCAAAAAAAAGTATGCATGGGATCTGCATTAAAAAGTCCTATCATTATCCGTGTTGTTCTAAAAATTCTAAAAAAACATCTCATTCTTTCATAATCGTTCTGGGTTCCACTAATCTATTCTTGTACCTCTCTGCAGAAAACTGTGGACTGCAGCGTCTTGTTGCTAGGTTGGCTGCCATTACTCGTCGTCCTTCTTTCAATCTTCTATTTTAGATCCACCGCTGAGACCTGTTTGATGTTTCGCTATTACTGCTTCTTAAGGTACTGCTTCTTTCACTAGTTCTTGATTTCAGAGTATCACCGCTTCTTTTGTCACTAGATGTCGAATGGTGCTCGATTTCCATGAGCGATGTTGTGTTTCCTTTGTTCCTTTGCAAAAGGTGGCTACTGCTATTGCCGTCCGGGAAGGTATTGAATGGTTTTTTCGTTGAGCTTGTCATGAAGTGTTCTTTATAAATACAGAACATTAGTTACACTAATTGCAGAAATTTAGGAACTTTCTTTTGCCATTTGAGTCTCTTTGTCATTTCATTTGTGTGACTTGAATGGACTCGAAGAAACAATTGAAGTATTTATGTTTCACCTTGCGGGTGTTCTACAAGGAAATTGCTGCAAGCGTTAGCGTTCGCACGTGTGTGTGACCTACAGGCAGGTCACACATTTTAATCAAATTCGATTCCCACGCAACGCCCATATCGCCACTTTTCCGACTCCCTTAGGTGATACATGAATTTTTCTAGTGATTTGCATTTCTATGGTAATTACAGTCTAAAAGAAAGTAAATTAATATCGATTTGATCTTGCCAACTCGAAGCAGTCGTAGTGTTCCTAACACTCGCCATAATTTTCTGCTTAGCCATCTTGGTGTTTCGGAAACGCGTGAAACTTTGCAAGAATGCGAGAGACTCCCGTTTCCTAGATACGAGTTTTTTTGCAAGGAACATTTTTCACAGAGGGCAAAGCAGGCTCTGGATAGAGTGCTGCCACATCGTCCTTGTTCATCGGTAAGACTGAACACTGGTAGAAACATTTCTATAAAAGCATTTTTCTTTTTTAAGTGATATTAATTTCAATAAGCCATTTTGGTGGATTTGAAAATTCTCAGCTTTAACTAATAATTTCATAGTGATAGTCATATTTGTGGATTTAACACGAAAAGCTATCTCGAATGGTACCCAAATGAAAAACGGATGCCTAAAGTTTTCTTTTTCGGAAAAGTTCATTTTCACATCGAAGCACATACATATTCTCTTCACCTCGAAAATATG
Organism: Necator americanus; assembly: GCF_031761385.1. Lineage (NCBI taxonomy): Eukaryota > Metazoa > Nematoda > Chromadorea > Rhabditida > Ancylostomatidae > Necator > Necator americanus. Next base: position 19,571,878 of record NC_087374.1, read on the forward strand.
TTAACGTTTGTGTTTACTTTATTTACATATGATCTATTTTATGTTCGTATCTTAGGATACTTTATTATTTTCTTTGTTTATTCAATGTCTTTACTATATCATATTCATATTTGTTATGCTTCTTTCCACTCCCACTTCCTACAACCACTGCTCTGTTGTTGAGGCGCGTGGAATCCTAATATCTTCTGCAGGATAGAAAGTTAGTAGAAAGGCAGAGTGAGGAAGAGAGAAAGAGAGAGAGAGATGAATTAATCAAATTAATTAAGAGAGTTTTACTATTCTTATGCTGCAGTCTTATTGATCGAGTATTTATAACGTGTAGTTGTGAGATTAAATTTGCACATAACTATTGAAAGTTGCTTACCGCTGAAAAAGATGCAAAAAATTTCTGATCGGTAAAAGTTTAAATATAATCACTCTCATCTTTGATACCGTCTATTGTTTCGATTAATCCCTTTCAAACGAGAGTTTTTTCAACCTGCTCTTTTTTATGCTAGGCTGACCCTTATTTTCCTGGTAGGATTTTAAGATTTAAGTAAGATGTTTCCTTTAATTTAGCTTCCATCTAGCGATTTAATGGGGAACGAAATCAGTGTTGATAGTTTCATACAGTTTTCCTTAGATCTCGTAGCAAATTAAAAAAGGATAAAGGATGAATTCACTATCGTAGCAATCCAGTTGGGATGCGCCAACGTGTTTTACTGGAGTTCGCAATCCTTGAGGTTTTGGAACGCGTGTTGGCTTATAAAGTGAGTTGCGAGGGCCAGCCGATGATCAATTCAGTGCTTTTATCCTCCCAGACAAGTCTGGTACCAACTTATCGACCCCGCAGAAATGAATGAATTGGTTTTAGCGCGGTTTCGAACCCTCGACCGTGTGGCTGCAAGGGACCTCTAACCGACTGCGCCACACCCGCCCCAATCTCGTTGCAAATTTTGATTCACTAATTACAGTTTAGAGGGTACATCGCGGTTTATTTCTCGCTCATAAAGGTTTTTTGGTCTGTGCCGATCATTTTAAAAAATTTTTGGCCGGTTGAAACCGGTTTATTTCTGCAAAAATATCAAAGTTCTTCTCTCTCTCTCTTCTCGCATTTTTCACTCAAACGACCAACCCTAAGAGGAATCTGTTGTGCAAAAGGCGGAAATCACCTTAATGAATCTTCTTCGTTAGTACGCACTCAGATTCAAGGTGTTAATTTTACGTGTACTAAACTGCGTGGAAAATATGCGTCTTCAAATATTTGAAGAAGAAAAACCGCGGTAAGGAAATGCCCTTCCCTTGGTCACGCGTTGTGCCCAGCACGGGTTACATTTTTTGGTTCCATTTTACGCGATAACCGCTACTTTGCCGCGACGCCGAGAATATTGGCTCGATTTTCACGTGTCTGGTTGTTGACTTTCAGTGCATAGCCTGCGGTATTAGGTTTATTGGACGGATGAGAGGAGGAAAAGGCTGTCTCTCGTCTCTCTCGTCTACAGTCTCTTCCGTCTTCTCGTCTTAGATCGTCTGGAACCTGTTTAAGCGCGACGGGATCACTATTTCTTCGCAATCGCCTATCAACAACTTTCTTTGCTCCTTTCACATCGTTGATCCACCAGAGAAATCTCAAAAAATGCAACCTACCATTTGTACCGTTGTTTATCAAGATTTTTTTGTGCAGAGCTCAGGCTCAAATTTCCGCACTCTTCTGGATAAGGATTTCCCGGCCGGACATTGCATTTACCTTTAGCTTTATTCATTCGCTATTTCATATAAATATAACGGTGGCTGGATTTCACACAAGTTCTACCTCGCTATTATTTATTTCTTCTATCTATATTTTCTTATTTGTTACTTTTCCAAAAATTGATAACCATTTTTCTCTCTTACCCTTTCGATGGAAAATGTTGTGTGCACAGAGCGTGTAATCAGTTATAAGGTTATATTTTTCAATTATTCCAGACTGCAATTCATTTTTTCAACTAATTCTGCTAGTTACCTTTCTATCTAGCTCCATCTAAATGTATGTTGTTTTTTGTATGTTGTTGTTTTTGGAATTTTAATATTTTTGAACGAAACTGCTGTCATGTGGGATTGCACATAAACAGCTTATCAGCTCCACCTAACTCCAAACCACCAAATTTCTCTTTTCTTCATCTAAGCACCGAAACAATTTTCTGTATGTCTTTTTTTCTTCCGAATTCTTTTTAAAACAACTGAACCCCGGTAGTGATTGAATTGAGTCATGAATTTATAAAGTTTCCGCAATGTTGTGCCCTTGAGAAATTGAAATAAATTGAGTACTCTGTGAAGGGCACAAAGAAGTTTTGGTGAGAAATATTCTCTGTCTTCATTTCTAACAATTTTCCAAAGCAACATTTTCGGAATCTCGATAATAGTGTGTATTTTTTTATCGGTTTCTTTTTAAATCCTTGATAATGCTCCAAAATTCAATTAATGCGAAAATTATACACATTCATAGGTTTCTAACCAATTGGTTTTCTTTTTGATATGCAAGCGTAGTGAATGAAAAAAACGAGAACTAGTTTGAAAATTCTAGTGTATTAGCTTCTTTGCTGCGGCAATGCTAAGAGGCATTGGCTAACCAAATTCACAGAATTCAGTCCACATAATCTTATCCTACTTTCTCCATTGACGTTAGAGAGAATTCTTTTAGCATTGCTATTTCTCTTTAGGCATTTTCCTACTTTATCATTATAGGCCAGTGACGGTGTTGTCAACGCTCGACATGCTAATCGTCGACACTTCATTTCGTAAGTGCCTTTTTAATGGAAATCTATTCGACCTCATTAAAGATCTTATGAGCGTAGAGTGTCGTGGGGAACACATAAAAAGTGTCTTGTAAAATGTCAACTACACATAGTTAAAAGAGCGTAAAACCTTCAAAAGAATCTTCGAAATGAAAAAAAGTATTTACGGGGGGCGGTGGGGATAGGGGTGTTTTATGATTTCGCTCTGCTATGTAGTTGCGACTACGTCCTGAACGTTGTCTACTAATGGAGAGTTCCTGTATCGAAAATGCTCCCAAACACTGCCCTCTCAAGGAATCGCATTCCTTTGTCAGAGACCTATTGGGGAAGTCTTCGTCCTTGATCAGTTGTATGGCAAGGAATTTCAATTTCAGCAACTGCTCAAGCCCCTCGACGTCGTTCTCGCAGTGAACCCGTTCGACGGAAGGAATGTTCTCAATTCGTGCGATTTCGGAGTCTTCGCGAAGCAAAAGTTGAACGCAGAGATCGAAAAAAGCCGTTGAGGATTGACGTCGGTATGTTTTTAAAAGGACGGTAGTGAGGTTACATTTCCTGAAACGCTTGCGGTTAAATCGCTTGAATCAAAAATAACCAATTTCCACTTCATATCGAGCTTCCCCCCTAAAACAGTCCTTGTATTTACCTATTCCTTCTTCTGTTTCAGTTTCAATAGCATCGTCAGCAGAATCTAAACTACGACGGAGGAAAACGAGGAGGGAACGGACTCGCAGACGTATGGAAGTACAAAGTGATCACTTCGATCGTTTGGTATGTTTTTTCAATGCTTCGATGTTTTTCCTTTGCGGTGATGTCTTCCTTTTTTCTATTATATTATTTCTTCCGTTTCTATTATATTTTCTTCTTGGTTCTTTGTACTGCTTTCTATTGATTTATTTATTTCGGAATTTTCAAGTTTCAAAAATGTTGATCCAATTGAACAGTATACTGTATTGCATACAAGGCTTTAAAATTCCTTGGAATTTTCTTGATCTTGAAATGAGGTCATACGATCACAATCCAGTTGAAGAACGCGTTCTAAATTACGCAGGGCAAATAAACACAAACAGCACCGAAACGTTTGTTCCTCGCTTTTGGAGGAGGTCTTTAGAGTTAGAGGGAAAATGGAAGTACTCCGATCAGAAACGCGCCAGAATCATACCACGTTCCCTAGTACGGAACATCCGATCGAGGTACGACGGAAACTCCGTAGAGCACTTTTTCTTGTGATTGATTTAAGTAGTTTCTTGGAAGTACAGCATGCTCTCCAATTTTTTTTGGCTGATTTTTGTGTTTTTTGGTGAATGCTGTGGTGTTAAAGACAGTCCACGCAGAAATTCACGATGTAGAAGGCTTTCCACGAGACGACATCATTGCAGGTGAAGATTTAGGCCAGTCGTACTGGTAATCTACAACTCTCACTTTATCTTTTAATGGAGAAGCTTGAACATCGTTAATTCCGTGGTATGCTGCCCTTAACTCAAAATTTGCTTGGGCACTCGGCGGAAATGCACCAACGGGGTGGCCGCGACGCATTCACTGCTGCAGACCTTTTTTGTGCTTGACTCACACATACCTCCTGTTCACTGCGTCCAATCAAACGCGCGGTCACCTGGTCAAAGAATTTCGGCGTTGACTGTAAATGTTTTTACATCATGTGAGTGCTGCTCATCTTTTGTTCTGAAATGATTCAGCCTATTTTGCAGAAATCGAAATATCGACTTTCGGGAAAGGACTGGTATGAAGGGGACTTTTTGAGTAGCAGATTGAACGTTAAACTTGCAACAACGTGAATGTTCAGAATATTTAAATTCATTAGTAATTTAGTGTGGAAACTTTTCTTACTTCGTGGATTTGGAATAGAAAAAACAAAGTTGTGAGAACTCTCAGAAACAGAGGCGTTCACAGCATAAACGGTTCTGAGAAGTTTGAGAAGCTCTTAAGCCAAAATATCGATGATTTGAAACTCTAGCAGACGATGCGATCCATCTTTGTTGAACAGTTGAGTTCGACAATGTGAATTGAAAGCCTTTTCCATCCAAATTTTAGTTCATTGGTATTATTTCATGTTCTTGCGCTTTCTTACAAGCCAAATTAGAGCTTTGAAATACATACAATAAGCAGACGCAGGTACATTTTCTCCTTTGGCAGTTAGCGAGTTGTAATGGCGCTGAATACCTCGTAAATGTAAGTGAATAAAAAAAAAGAAAATGGCTAGCAGAAAGGTGATTTGCTGAGCCAGTCAATCAGGTGTGATCTAACAGATATTGATTTTCACTCAATTTAATTATGATCTAGTAGTGTTACACAGCTGACAATTCTACCATTCCTCTTAACTCTTAAATTTGAGTGTATGTGGAATTCATGGAATTCATTTTAGGCTATTATCTCTTTGTTTTCCGTTCCTCTTACTCTGTTTTCTTCTCTTCTTCTCCCTTCCGTGAGTGGTTCTAAGGACAGTGCACTATTTCTTTTTCAAGTTCACCTTACTTTCACTGCACATAAATTGCTTCTCAAACTGCAGTCACACCTACGTCGATATGGTATATTTGAGGATTACTGGAACAATTGTTGTTACGACTCCCTTCCGTCTACGAATCCTATTCTTCTAGCAAAATAGACTAACTAAATCGCTCATCGCTTCATTGCTATAAGTAGCCTTTACTTTTTATTTTTATTTGGATTTGAATCGTTTGCAAAAATGGAACCCGGGAAGGGTAGGACTAGTTGCATAGGATTCATAAGCGCAGCTTTCACTTTCACTCGCATCTGCTCCTACTTTTCGTAGATTTTTAGTTGTTGTAGTAACTAACAACGGAGATTTTGTTAGCGACCTCGTTCGGGGCTGTTGCGTTTGCGTGGAAAGTCCGTGCTCAGATAAGTACTTTAAAAAAATACAGCAAATAAATAAATAAATAAATCTTGGATTCAATGTGTGGGAAGGAAGATTTTTGTATCTGTAATCGATACAAACGCAGCGAAGCAAACATTTCCCGAAAGTTTTATTTTCATGAGGATCCGAATTCGCACCTTTTGCATAGTTAACGTATGCGTCTGCTCGGATATCAACGGCGGCATCCATTATTCGCATCGAATCGTTCATGTGAGTCACGGAAGCGTGAAACGAGATCTTTTCGCGAATAAACATTTTGATCTACGATTACCGTTTCCCTCTTCAATCCTCTTCTTTTGCTACAATTCCGTCCCAGTTCGTCAATGAAACGAGGGTGAACGTCTGTCGGTGCTTTTGTGAGTGTTTTCTTTTTCTACAGCGTCGTCCGCCAACGAATTTGGATCGCCCACATTGCTGTTAACGCTTCGACGACCTTTCATTGCGTCTAGTGAACAATTCCTCATTTCCACTGCGGCGGTAGCTGTTGCTTTCCCGAAAACAAAAATCCATTGAGGTGTCAGAGCATTTTATTGATTAGTGTTTTATCATTAGATATGTATGATCGTGGCTTGTGCGTCTTTCCTTATCGGTTCTATTTCCTCGCTCAACTGAAGGCAGCATATCGCAAAATTGACGAAAAATGATTGCTCAACAAACAGAAGGCAAAAACAATCACTGTAATCCAAATATGTTTCTCTACGAAAAGGATTTAATTTCAAAAAACTGCAGTTGTCATTCTTTCCCGTTTTTTTGTTTTGGTATATGAACGAATACCTAGATCTTCGAAAGCAGATTGGATAACAATGGTAGCTCATCCAGAGTGGCAGCAGGTGGCACATAAATTGCTTAGGTTTAAAACTGAGCTAGCGTCTATCACGTCCTCAGGATATCACAAGAATCGTTTCAAAATTAAGCTTGAGTTTATCATATCATTTTAAAGACAACGTATCACAAATTGATTTCTGTCGGAGAATATGGAATTCGGCTCGTAGATTACGTAGTGTATTTATAGCCATGCTCGATTCCCCCTAACTGTTCTGAAAAACGGCGTGGGAAGTTCCTTAGTTGTTACGAGATACGTTAGAACGCATCACACGTTGTACATGAGCTGTTGAATTTGAGCGTGTGGAAGGTGATGTCAGTAAGATGGTTCTCATGTCGCTTTTCAGAGCAGAATCGAGCGCTGCCACGCTCATACTCACACTCGTAATCCCAAATCCAAACTTTGTATTGTCCCAAAGGGATCCTAACCTCCTCAATTTTGTGATATCCTGAGGACGTGATAGACGCTAGCTCAGTTTTAAACCTAAGCAATTTATGTGCCACCCGCTGCCTCTCTGGATCAGCTACTGTTATTATCCATTCTGCTTCCAAAAATCTAAGTATTTATGTATATACGAAAACACAACAGAAAGGACAACAGTTGCACTGATTTGAATTTAAATCCCTTTCATTGGGAACAAATTTGGATTTCGATGATTGTTTTTTGCCTTCTGTTTGTTTAAGCAATTATATTTCGTTAGATTGTTGTTAGTTAGTTTTTCGGTATGATTGCATTACAAATTTTATTTTAATGGACATTCTGGAAACTTTTTTATGAGTTAAGCTGCTAGGTTATTAGTTATTGACGTAGATGCTCATGAAAATTGCTAGTACATTCTTGTCGATCTATCATGTACTCACACTTATTAAATAATTAATTTATTAAATAATTTAGTAGCTGCCCTGGTACTCACGTTAAACTTTTCGCCACTAGTTCGACTGTATATTTACCTTAAATTATTTCCTTAGTGATGCCTTTGAAGGCATCACTCCACGAATCTGGGGCGGTGCGGAATTCAGTTGGGTTATGCCTATACGGGGTTGAAGATTATGGGAAAGAAGGTTATTCCGTCCATTTCTTCATGATTGCCGTGAAAAACGGCCCGGAAGATTCGGCGCGCTCCAATCCAACTCGTTGTAGAAAACAGCACCTCTGAACGCTCAAAGCCGCATCTTCCGAGCCATTTTTTTGCGGCAATTAGAAAGAAATGGACAGAATCACTCTCTCATCCATAATCGAAGACCCCATATAGGCATAACACACCTGAAACACGCGCCATTCGTGGGATGATGCATTCAAGAACTTCTTGTTATGGCGAAGGTTCAGTGTCATTTCAAGCAACGTAAAATACATACTTTACGCACTTGTTAGTAATACGATCACTGACCGTGTATTTACGTAATACGCAACCATTATAGAGTCAAAGCGACGTTAGCTACGGTGCAGTTGCGTAAACGGCTGCGCTTGAAGCAGTGCTGCGGATTGTAACGGCTAGACTCTAGGGAGGACCCCTGCTACCAGGATTTCTCGCTATAGTTGTTCCCACCTCGATTCCAACCGCTAGCCCTACCGCGTCGCTTTGAGCGCTGCCGCCTGCGCAACTGCACCGTGCTTCATGTTATTTTGGCCCTTGAACGCGTGCGTACTCTTACACCCATGTGCTTTATTCTCGCGTAAATGAGGTACTAGCTTATTTGCGCTATACAAGCCATCAGTCTCCTCTACATAGCAACAGTGCTTCAGCGTTTTTCTTGCTTTCTTTACTACGTTTTTTGGAAATGAGAGTTCGCGAATTTTTTGAAAAGAAAGGATTACTGGTCAACCTTAGAGATTTCGAGTAGTATTTATATTTTTCGATAGGAGAAGTTCCTCTCAGAACGTTCTCAAGAGCCTTAAGTGTGGCTAGTCTTTTCCTAAACTGTTCGCTGGTTCAAAGCTGTGAAACAGTTTTCTAATCCACCACCTCATTGTATTCATTATATTCTGATTGTTTCGACTAGCTGGACCCGGCGGTGGCCTAGCAACGCCGGCTCTTTCGACTCGTTTGACTAGGAATAGTCATTTACCTCTGTCTCTGCCCACTGCATCTAGTCATTAGGTTGCCATCCTACGTCATTCGTCGCCCAGCCACTCGTAGTCTAGTCAGTCTTAACAAGGTAGTTTCTTACTAGTATCCTAAAAAAGAAAATGGCTGTGGTAACGCACATCAAAATACACTTATTAACTATTAATTGACATGAATACGAAAGCATGCATATTCATGAAGAACACATAGTCAGAAGCGCGCCGGTCTCACGTGGAAGATGCACAGTTATCGCTAGCGTTCAAGGTTTTAAGCTGGAGATCTCATCAAGGCTGAAACGAGTGCTTTGTTTGTTTTCATGTTTACTAGTTTATCATAATGGTCATATTTTTAGTGGTTAGAGTTGCTGGAATCCCGACAAGATTGTAGCCAAGGGTCGTATCAATACATGGACTTGAACTTTATGTTCATTATTTATAAGTTACTATTATTCTCTTAGATTTATTCAGCAGTGATTTTTGGTTCGTTTCTCTACTCTGGGCGATCCTCTAGAACAAAACAAGATTTCTTTCTGTTGTTTTGTGCATCGCTTTTCTTACCGGATTAGGATTACAATGACTGGAGTAGTTTCTATGCTACTCTCCCTAGTCCCCTGTAAATGGCATCTTGAATAGAGTTCAAAGTATTCGTTCGACATCAGACTACGTAGGGACCTCCAACTCGCAATGATTCCCTCGAAATTCGGTGAGGTTTCCATTACCTTCTTCTTTTTTATTGTGCTAACGTGTAATGTGAAGAACCTCTATCTTTCCCCTTCGACTAAGTTTTGATCACTGGGTCAGTTTTGGTCGCATACATTTGACTTAATCCGACTTCTCATCTGCTTTTTTGAGGATTTTTTGGTCCATTCTCTTGACAGTACTATTCTCCAGTCTTCGGCAATTTCAATGACTAAGTCTTCAGGCATATTCGAAATTCTGTATTATTATTCTAAAAAATTAACACGATTCAGTTTGACAGGCACATCTACCATTAAATAATTTCAGGAGATCCTGAGACAAGCATCTATTTTCAAGAGAGAAAGTACAAACCAGCCTAGGAATGTATTCAAAAATTTGTCATTCCAACGGTAGTTTACTGGAATGTGATTCACTCGCTCCCGGAAAAATGGAAGAAAATGAACCAGTATAAAGCGAAACGATCAAATGTTACTCTGCAATAGTATTGCAAGTCATATACACGGGCATAGCTCCCATCCTCTTCAATATTTCGTTCGTTTTTCGGTCTTATCGCTTGAACCGTTTGAAAATGTCACCTCCAACAACTGGTTCATTTAAATTTGCTTCCAACCAAATACTTCTAACGGTGTTACAGGGAATCGAACGCTGCTCAAATAAAGCTTCACACTAGGATACTTTTCAACGTTGATGCGGAATTACGAGAGCATGGAATAAGAGACAAAAGGAATTCCCAGTGTAATCTCCGGAGATTGACTGAAATGGCTTCCACGCCCATCCGTACAAATATCTCCTAGGTCTATTGCTACTGCTTGTTTTTTTAAACCTTGTAACGACTAAGGATCCTTTCAATGCTACTGGTTCCGGTGGTCCCAAGAAGGCAAGAAGTGCTCTCAACAATAGGGCATAATGAAGATTTATGAAGCGATCGTCAGGATGGTGACTGCCGTACAGTTCTCCAAGACCTCTAAACGTTACCCAGGCACCTGTATCATGTTCATCCAGTTTTGATCCCAGTGATGAACTACTGTAGTTACAAAGAGAACTTCTTGAGTAAAAGTGAAATTAATCACTCACATTGGTATTAATAAAAAGTGAAGTAGTATAAAGAAAAGCTCCTAGAACACTTCTTGAAAAATTCTGGAAGTGAACCCGTTTTGCATTTTGCTCTACTTTCGGTCCAAAGGATGGGCGTTCTTCGTATTCACAACTAGACTTTCATGCACCATTTCACATGACAGCGTTCGCATTCGTCTGTGTGTGGGTAATCCGTAGCCTTTCGCAGTCTTTCACCTTGTTGCTCCCAGAAAACTTCGATTTTCTCCTAGACGAGTGCACTTTAGTACAATCAATGTACTCCTCTCTAAATCGTTGAAGAGTCGGGAGAATTTCCGAATGGTTTTCTGAAACAAGGACAGCCTCTGCTTTACCTCATGGGAAAAGAAGACTAATAATTCCACATTCTCCAAAAATTCACTCACTGTTTCAGAAAACCTTCCGAGAACATTCAATCTTCTTTGGTATTTTTACAATTTCAAGCAGACTTGGCTTTCAATTTCAGGACCACACTCCTCAAAAAATCCATCGATAGTGAATAGGCGATTTCCTTGTTTCCCACTTCTTTCGTAGGATTACTTTTTTCACTTCATTCCAGTTAGGTATTTTCCTTCTTTAGATTTCTAATGTTCCCGTCATGTTACTGGAAGTTCTGCAGAAGACATTAAAAGTCAAAAGAAGAAGAACAAAATGCTTTTTATTACAATTTTAGAAAAATCCCGATATTTGGCTTCTTTGTTTCAGGGTAAAATTTCGCATTTTGTAGTTGAGTGGTTTTCCTTTGGAGAGAACGTTACGTTCCTGCATGGTGCATTTCGTATAATTACAGCGCTAGTTTTTCTGTCTTCTGGCCAGAAAATGAGGATAATGATGGTGTTTCCCTTCGCGTTTTCTCATTGATGTGTGTAGCAGCTGGTTTCCGTTTTGCTCTTTCTTAATCTTAGAAATCAAGAATTTATTCACTATCTACTCTTGAATCCCCTAGATTTATTTTGAAGCCGAGACACCGTAAATTTCATCTTTATTGGTACTTTTTATGGGCTTCCGCATCTTATTTTATAGCTTTTTCTTTGAAACGAAAACTGGTCTATCACTGGTCCCTTAGAACTGGTTCTGCCTTTATTTTTATCGATTTATTGAAATCGTCAATTTTTCTTTTCTCTATCGAGATTTTCATCACCCTAACGCATTACTGTGCTTACTAGAGCAGCCTTTTGGCGATGTGTAATTAGCTAGTTGTTTTAAATTAATAGATCTTGAGGTCAAAGTGGCTAGAGTGAAATTTTTTTCGCAATTACAATCGTTTGTTACTTGCACAGTCTGTTCGTAGAATATTTCCTGAGTTTTTTTGTTTTCCCACTTCACGAGGATTTCAGTGTTTTCTTGCAGTTGTCAACATCGTCTTCCTCTCTGCAGTCCATGGCCTCGGACGCTTTGCAACCTCTAATGGCAAATTGGTCTACATCGAGTCCTGCATCGGAGGCAAGCAGTGAAGGGCTGTCCTCGGCCGAATTGGCGCAGGCCATAGAGATACCGAGGTAATAATAATCGTTTATATTGAGATTAAGCACTTTCAAATACTCACCTTCGTAGCGAGGACAAGTTAATATTTTTGCGAATGTAGCGAAGAATATTGAAAAAGCAAAAAAAGTCCGCGAAAGTATCTCGTCCAGCAGTGATTTATTGACATTTTTATGCTGGTAGTGTGTATTGACCTTAGGACTCTAAGAGGATCTACCAAAGAGATATTATTCATGTTTCTATTTATTATAATTGTTGTTATCATAGTTACTGTTATTGTTTTCAGAAATTACTATTCTTTTGATATATATATATATATATATATATATATATTAAGTTTGGAGACGGGAAAAAAACTTTAAAATTGTAAACACGTTTGCTACTATAAGACCGGCTATTTTTCACTTCTTTTCTCCTCCACGCGTGAACATTTAAGCGGAGGTGCCATTAATTATCTCTTTCCATGTCTATTTCTGAACATTCTACAGCCCCTGGTCACGCAAGCGTATACTAATTATAGAATACATGGTCGCGGGAGCAATTCGCTTCATCGTTTCTCTTTCAACACAGTAACATACACACAATTATGAAAATCCGTTGGATTTTGTTGAGAGGGAAAAGAAATACTATTGTTCTAGTTATTATTGTTGTGGGCAGGAGTGTCGTAGTCGACTAGAGGTCCACTGTGCCACGCGGTCGATGGTTCGAAACCGCCCTCGTGCAAACCAAGCCTTTCATCCCTCCGGAGTCAATAAATTGATATCAAACTTGCCTGGGAGGGTAAAAACACTGACTTGATCATCGGCTGGTCCTCATTGCATAGGCCAACACGCGTTCGAAAACCTCAGCGATCACGAATTGCACGAGATCGTGTTGGCGCATCCGAAGTGGATTGGTACCACAGTGACTTTATCCTTCATTATTATTATTGCTAGTATTATTATTATTCGAATTTGAGTTACGTTACCAATGGCACTAATTCAGTCGGTCAAGCTTTGCTTTGCTGGTCAATGGCAATAACCATATGGAATCGAAGGATGCACCACCATTGGATCGCGGAGATTTTGTGAACACACAGAAGAAAATCTGTCCCACAATTATTGATCGGTAGGTAATATGCAAAACTAATTCGAAAGTTTAGTTGTGATTTTTCCGCCTTCTGAGGGAATGACCTGCCACATAAGCCCTTCCAGAGATTTTGTTCCATTTCTTGGTGCCTTGTTCATGTCTTTTTCTTCCGAGCACTCCATTATTTCATTCTATTATGCCACCACATCCTACCACTCACTTTAGGTTACACCTGGATCTCGTCCAATTGTCCGACGCTGCGGCACCAAATGGTTGGTTAGGATCGGTGAGCTATGTAACAGATATGGAGCAATTTGTGCAAAAACTACCGTGAGTGAACGATTTGTTCATATTTTTACACATCCCCATGAAAAGAGTTTTTTTGCTTTGCTTGGTTTCTCTTCTTCGGATGTATCGGTGAAGATTTCGAAGCAGAACGTTTGGAACTTCAGAAGGCATAAAATGGTGAAAAATCGCGAAAAACCCCAAAATGATTTATTGCGCCTAAATTTATGCATTAACAGAACCGCTTGTTTTTGAGTAGAATTTCTTCTTTGAATCTCAAAACTCCGTTTCTCACTGAGCGCAAATTCCACTGTTAATGGATGAGATCAGACAATCCTGGGCATCTATAATTAGATCTTTCGTTATAATTTATACCGTATTCCTTCACGCTGATTACCCTCATGGGTTTCAATTTTTAAGTGGAGCATGATTCTTCGCATTTTGCAAAGTTCACTGTTTTCTCCACATAGCACCAAGCACTCAGGAAGCACGTCTGTGCACTTCTCATCGTTGACATGGCAACAATGAGAGACACTGTTCGCGTCTGCAACGGCGCCAAATCTACACCTTCAGAGTGGAACGCATATGTGGAACCTTAGTAGAGAATTTTTAATGTTTGAGGACGAATAATTAAATAAATAAATAAGTGTATATGTAATCGTTGTGTGTTTGGCAGCTAAGATGACTACAAAATGTTCCGTCGTGTGACTTAGAAAAAGTTCACCATGGTGTGTGCACGGAATGTTGAACATTTTCTAATTTTCTTTTATTTTACTGCTTTTCTTTTTGTTTTCGGTAATCTGATCATAAACAACAAATCAGCACAGCGGATCTTTTCTAAGTCTGAAGACTTGCAGGATCCGAAACTCAATTCGTTCCTTGTCCTTGTGTAACTTGAACATCGGAAAATCTGTGAACTTGTTGTGTTGTTGCGCTTTTGGTTTTTGATCAAACCAAATTTATATTTGGTTTCCAATTCCATCTTTCCCTCCTTTGCCGACTTTATTAGTTAGAAAGGAATATCTATATTTTTCCAAAAAAGGAAGAAAGTTGTTTTTATACCACTCCTTCCCGAAGATGTGCTCATCTACCATCAAGAATTCACTACAAATCACTCAAAAGCATCTAGTTGAAATAACCTTGGGTATTTTTTCAGTGTAAATGCCTTTGTGGATCCATTCGAGGAGGAAGAACGGAGGTCTCGGACAGAAATGTGGGTCGAGTCAACGTCCCCTGGATATCCGAGCGAAGAAGAAAATGGCGGCGAGGTTGCGGCAAATGCGGGAGGTTCAGAGGACTCGATGGAGATTCCCGAGGTGACATGTTTTACCAGAGGGAGCTTGTTTATTTTTACTGTTTTTGTTTATTTCATTAGCTTGTTTTTTTTATGAAAGATCTAGTTTTAACCTTTAGACAGTAAACGGCAGCACATAATAAAATATTAACGTTGCAAGACTACAAAAATTCCGAATGCAAAATAAGCGAGACCTCGTTCGGACAGCGCTCGTCTATTTCGGAATGTATAATACTTGTTTGCTTTTGTTTTACACCTTTGGTCACCGGCAAAATAATTCATATTATTAATGTAATTTGTAATTTGCTATATTTAATTAGTTTTTCTTGTCATTTATAAAGTAGCTGTTCTAGAGCAATTTCTGTATCTTTAGCCCAGTCGAGTTGATAGCGTCAATGAAATGTGGAGGAAGAGAAGTTGAGTATTAGGAAGATACTGCGATATTTCTTTCTATCATGTGTTGGTCTAAAAAACTTCTTAGCATTTCTCCTTTAAACTTGTGGAGTATGAACAGTCTCGTTCAAATTGAGATTCTTCTCTCTGATGCTCTTTTCTCCACACTTCATCAAGTCTCCACTAAGCTTCCCGTTGAATTTAGAGGAAATAAAAAGTGTTTTCGCTTGTTCTACGCTTAGAATTGTTATATTTTTATTCTTGAAGAGAAATGAGTTTTTCCTTTGAGGTTATGAAATGAGAATCAGTATTTATATTAGAAAAACTTGGGAGAACAGTGTTGAAATAAAGAGAGGAAATTATAATTTCGATTCGTTTTTTTTTGTCCTATTCCTTAATGTTTAAATATCACAACTGAAATTGTGCATGAACCGCCGCAGCCCTTGCTAAAAATGTTTGCTAGAATGTCGTAAACGTATATGGATTCGTTTTTTCTCTAGGTGAAAGTCTCTGAATGTTCCGAGAAAAGCGTGAGTGCCAGTCCTCCTGGCAACACTACTACCTCAACGACTGGCGCCGATGAAGAGCCATTACCGCCGTCTGTTCAGATTCATATAAATGGCGAGCTGCTGCCCACTGCTAAGGTAGCTTTCAAGAAATTAGTGTTTTTCTATTAATTTCAGCTCGGTTTCGCAGATTTAGTCTCCGTTTTACGTCAAAATTGGTGAGTAACGGAATTTCCAAGTAATTTTCACTGATTCTAACTAGCGGGATCAAAAGACAAACAAACTAATTGGATACTTTTTATGGCGATTTTCTGTCATAATTTTTGTCAAAGCGTCACTGATCAGCATATGAACGAGGGAATGAGTGGATAAATTAGTGAAATAGCAGGTAGGTTGCTATCCACGTGTATTACTTAAGTAAATATGTACTGCAATGCTGCTGAAACGAGGTACCATGCAATCCAACCATAATCCTACTCATTTTTTCATCTACCATTCTACTCATCTTCGGCTCATTTCGAGTATAAAGCCATATCAAAGCTTGCGAAGAAATCCATGGAAGATTATGTCTGGAGGACAGCTGGGCCCTGGAAATATATGGATTTATCTCCTTCCACGATCGGATTTATTTATCTTATAGATCCAGAAGAACGTTATGGACCGTCTGGACTCTCTTGTTACCTCAGAAGTGAGCGAGGCAAACTCTTTAGTGAGTTCCGAAGTGGATAAGATTAGCCTCGTGAAATGTCAATTCACCAGCAACATTCATCACGCTCTGGATGATGCAAAGAAAGAGGTGAGTATGTGTGGACGTCTTCTCGTACTATTCACACATTTTGCTGTAATAATCGAACATATTTTGTTGCGATTTCGAAACCTTTTTTAAGTGAATTTTCCACTTTTCTCGGCACCTAAGTTGCAAACTAATTTTGACTCCAATTGATATTTACATTTTTTCTCACCTCATCTGCAGTTGAGGTAAATACTCACGTGGGATTTCCTCTGTTCAGATAGACTTCGATCAGATCGACCGATTCTGGCGGTATCGCTACAACAAAACAGAGCCTGAGTCGGAGGAGGAAAAGAAGGAAAAGATAGAAAAAGACGTTCGTGAGATGAATCGACATCGAGCACATACACCTACAATTGAACGAGTGGTGCTCTACTATACTACGGATCGAAGACTATCGTCGACACCTACAGTTTCGTCTATGTCGCCGTCACCAGAGCCATTTTCGCAGCGCTCACCGCTCCCCGAGTCGGGCAAGAATCTCTTCATACAATGCGTGAGACCAGCCGTATCGCAACATGATTCGCTTACCTCAGAACCTATTGGTGATGTAGTGGTTCCTGTTATGACTCCTGTTTTTGAGGAGGAAGAGAAAGGAATAGAGCATGTGCGAGTCGAGAACCCTCAAAGGCACTTTGAACGGGCGATTGTTGGTGGCGAGTCAAACTCAAGCGAATTGAAGAGAAATGATGTCGTTTCTGAGCAGGTGCGTAACTTCCATTCGAAGATGTTTCTAGGTTCTCAAAAAATTCTAGACGTCCTTTGTGAATTTCAGAAAGAAGAACTGAAAGAAAGCTCGGACGAAATTTCAACAGAACTTTTAATACCGAACAAACCCATTGACGTAGAATCGCATAAGGAAAGTACACCATTTTTCCGGCTAGACAGGATATCTTCCGGGGAGGAATCGGAAGATGGACGAGTTATATTTGTAGGTTTGTCATTTTTCCAAGAATTTTCCTCGCCATTATTAGGTCATAAGTCGAGCAGGAAAACAGTATTTCAGTTCTTCTGGTCTTTCTTCTATGTCGATAGTACAATATTTAATGGCAGATTTCAAAAATCTCTTTTTTGTTCAGCAGAACGAGGTGCTCAACTGCCCTTTTATACTATCGTACTCATACAATTTTTCGAGGTACAGATGTGAAGACCGACTTCCTCAGCAGTGCTAAGCGGTTTCTACAATGACATTCACTTGCTTCGTAAAACTGCGCTTTTTTCGAAGACTAATCACCGGAAAGCTAAGTTATTGATTTAAAGCTCTCTTGCTCAGGAAGAAGCAACGGAAATACAAGCACGCACTCCACCAGAAACTAATCGACCCTGAATTCAGAGAGAAATTTTTATGAAATGCAGAGATTCGCAGAATGTGATTCTAGTGGGAATTTCTTTTACGTGAATCATTGTGGGACACTTTTCCTTAAAATGAAAATCCGCTGGTGACGTAGTTGTTCTACAACTGTTATGTTGCACTATTAGCTGATAATGGAAGTGACGATTTGAGGATTCGACTGCTGCTGTTCTCTAAGTCGTTGTGCTGATAATTTGGGCAAAAAAAAACTTCCTCTAAAACTAACTTAGTGCTAAAAAGACGCATTCTTAACAAAGTAGTGGGATTTGCGACAGAAGATTTGAATCGTAGTGGAAATCGTCCTCCTACGAATTTTTGGTCGATTAATTCGGTTTCTACTAGTTAACTAGGCATCCGATTTTGTGTAGGCTTCCCTTTTTAGAATCTAGCGGAGTTGCTGACCGTCAGAGAACATTTTCTGAATGGGAACAGAAAAGCCACAAAAATCACAAAATGGCAGTATGGCTACTTTCTAGCGCTAACCTCCCCCTATAAAAAGTAGTCCCAAAGTACTTCTTTAGGCGCTCTTATGTCGAAGTTATTGGCGATATTCCACACTTAACAAAGTGCACAGAATCGGAGCTTTCTTGGCATATTAAATTCCGCCTAATCCACATTTAAACTGCTGAAGACATGTATCATTAAACTGCTCACCTTTTAGAAGTTGTTTCAAGTTTCCATCTCTTTTGCAAAAATGTGGCTCAGCGGAATGTTGAACCTGTGTGGTTCCATGGTCACATTGTCAACACGTTGAACATTTTGAAAGCAAAATGTTGATGCTTCCATGTTACTGTCCTACACCAGAAACTTAGTATAATATTTTGTGATGTATGTAATTATTTAATATTACGAAACATTTTGTCCTGGTCGTCAAGCTATCCTCCATTCATTTCTGCCCGTCGCACACTCTCTTAGGACCTCCTTCCCTTGCGACCCAACCACGCCTCCCCCCTCTTTACGACCCGATTGGAAAATACTATCACATGCTTGACCCTAGTTCTACCGGTCACAACTGGACCCCAGCCCTATGCGTGACGCAAGCAGGCTTAATTAGGTTTTACCTTCAAAAGGACACTACAAGATTAGATGGCTAACTACGCGAGCACAATTAACAACAACACGAAACTATAACTTGATCACCCTGATGACTTTGACTTTTGTTGTTCGTTGATTTGCCCGAGTGGACCCTTGTAATATTTCTATTTTTCGCATTTCGCAATACCGTAACTACGAATAGCTATGACGAAACACACAACAACGGCAGTAGTATGGACGATAGTGTACTGCATGGCATCGATATGTACATGATTTATGGTTAAGCGCAATAAACTGACAGGGTCCTAAGTCAGGATCAGCATGGTTGTACATGATCGGCTTGACGGCATGTTGCTACAGCCAGTATAAACGGACCTACAATACTTTTCCACAGTTTCACGGTCCGAAATGATCGCACACAAGAGATGTCGAAACTGTAAAGAGTGAGCAACGAAATCAGTGCACGAACACAAGAACAGTCTACACTCGCCTGCCGTGGGAAGCACAGTAGGAGGATCGCGGTGCAGCGACCGAAGTCGTGCGCGATCACGAAAGCACGACAGAGAGGGCCGCGATACGACTTAACCGGATGTATTGAAAGAGAAGGAAAGAAAACGAGAATGTACCAAAGAATGTCGCTTGAAACAATGCAGGTGGCAACCAAGCCTTTCCACTGACTTATCACATGGGCTGGCCCCACAAGTCATTGTAAAGATGCATACGGGTTCTTTCACTTCAAGCGATTCTGAGGTGAAGGTGAACTTGCAGGCCCATCCCCACAGGGATTGATGTACGCTGTGGATATTATTCCTCTATCCTTTTATGGAAAGACTTTCGATCATCAAATGCAGGATAACAGAAAACTGACGATGTTGGGAGGGGATCTCTCTAGAAAAAGATAATGTTAGGGGTGCAGGTGTGTGCGATGAACGTCATCGCGCTCAGTTCTTCCTCATCGTACTGAAAAGTGCATGAGAAACGGAAACGTCCCTTTTGTACGTTTTTCGTACGAGGCTCCCTATAGCACGCCACTCCAGTATGTATATCCAGTATGTATATATACGCGCTACGCCTGAAAACGAGCGGGCAATTATTATTGAGTTTTCCAACTAACCCACTCAACTAACTCAGGTAAAACTAACTCGTGTGGAACTGATGGGTAAGCTGCTGAGGAAGACGGCGTGTACGCAAAGGAAGCGTTGTGACGTGGCTCCTAGGGAAAACACTTACTAAACGGCCGGCTATTTTTCAGAATGAGAAATTTCTCGGGAAATTGAATGTGGTCACCCTTGTACTCGCAATGAACACCCTTAAACCTGTCTTTTAGTAAGGAGTTCCCTACATTGTCAATTTCCTGGTGTGCTGCCTTCACCAAAATCTATTGAGACTGTATTATTATGATTTAAGGAGTGTTTCCCATATAACTTCCTAAAAACACATTTGTAATGGTGAACTTTCTGAATGGATGATATTTTTCATTATTTCATACAAGATTCTCCCCAGCGAGAGCGAAACTGTACTTGCTATCGTTTTTACAATAGGTGGCACCTCATGCATTCGAGAAGGGATGCTCATCACTTTTTATTCGTTTCAGTTGTCAGACAAGTAGTTTAATCTGGAAAACTCTGAAGAAACAAATCTACTTAAGATACAAAATTGACCAGTTTCATTTTCACTGCATTGCAAAAGGTTTTCAACGGCATTGCACATTGCAGCGACATAACTTTTTTTAACGAAAACCATCACGTATTGGGTTTTAAGTCGTAACATTCTCTTTTTCTTCGTCTTTTTTTGCTCTACTCTTTTTGGAATCTCTTTGTTCGTTCTTCGCCTCAAGTAGGTTTCACAGAAGAGAACTGCAGGTTGGTTTCACAGGTATTTTCTGAAAAGTGGTGGTAAGATAAGGTGAGAAAGGGACCTTTTTAGTATTTTATTCTTTACTGCGTTGATTCTCACAGGTTAACACAACTCTTTGATTCGTATTTACGTTTTCAACCACAAAAACTATAAATTTTCTTCACTAGCCATCTCTCGCCTGATACAGTATATTAATAACTTTCCAGAAAAATAATATTTTTTGATCAAAATTCCATGGAGTTTCATCATATCATGGATATTTTGACATTTAACTTTCGAAACTTCCAAGATATTAGCGCGTGAGCAGAAACCAGAAGTGCCAACCATCCAAATTTCCCAGTGGGAAATTGACATAATTTTATGTCAGCACTGTAGAATCAAATAGAAATGCAACACGAATCTCCTAATATTCTTAAAAACTAAGGGATGTTGTAAAGTAATCTCACGTATTACTTTTATTTAGCAAAATTTGCAGCAAAATCAAAGGAGGAGTTGGTAAGGCGGTAAACTGTCACAGTTATTTTTTTTTTGGGTCACGCCACTTTTGAGGGGGGAGCTTCTGAAACTTTGCAGTTCTGACGGAGGTGACTTCCTAATCTTGCATAGTTGTTGAGATCTTAGAATGAATATCAGCATCGTGCTGAAATGATCCGCTTTGCGGGAAAAAATATCCCACTGAGGGTGATCTCGGAGTCAAGCTGCTGTTGTGAGGATTTAATCAAAGATTGTATGCGGTGAGATACTCGGGATTACCCATTTAGCTGATATTTGAGAAAATCACGGCAAAGCAGCATTGAGCCTTATGAATGGCTGCGATTCTATTATTTCGCTTGTGGTTAACATCGGGAGAACATTTTTGCATAGTGGACCTGATTACCCTTACCGAAGGTATCGTTATAGGATCTCTTAAGCTCTGGAGTTTAATGTTTCTACTATCATTTTATTTATCTATACATTACAGTCGTCACAGTTACAGACGAAATTTGGAGAAAAATAAAGCTGACAATAAAAATTTAAAGAAGTTATTTTCCACTATTATTATAAGAAAACGTGCAATAGAAAATCTCTTCAAAAAATCTCAATCACTTCATCAGCACCATTTCAAGCCAGCTATTTTCTGTTTAATCCTTAGAACGGCGTTTTTAGGAGGTAGTTACACATAGTTAAATACTTCACCGTACATTTCCAGACTGAGAGTGAGATGAAAATGACTTTAGGGAATTTTAACAGGTAATTCTTTCTCCGTTGTGTCTCGACGCACCAACACAACATGTGCTTGTAGCAAAAAAAGAGATACAAGAATGATGTAGAGATGAACGAAATGTTCAAAGCGCCGTAGTCGCCGTAGGAATCATTCCCATGATCTCATGGATATCGCACTCTCTTCGAACAGGTGTTGAGCACCAACTATTCGTAGCGCAGCACGTCACGGGAAGTATCCTCTGGATTAGTAAATCTTGGAGTAGCATGATAACTGATCAATAGGAGCGGCTAAAGGCATCATCGATGCTCAGAGAACATCGAATTAAAGATTCATGACAGAAAAAAACTTAAAAAAAACAATTTTCTAAAGAACAACATGGTTTCTAAAGAACTAAATTTGCATTGGGAAGTGAAAAGATTTCAAGTAGATTTCGAGTTCTCTCGTAGAGAAGACTCTACGTAGGTCACCCAATCTTCTGATCGAGGAATACTCGCTATGTATAGTCCCGTAAAAACTTTTCATCTCTGGCGAGTATTCCTCGATCAACGGTGCATCGATGCGCAAGCGTTTGTGTAAACTTCAGTTCGGTTTTCACCCGCTCAAGTCATGAACTGCGGCGCGCACGTCGTCGCAGCGCCGTCATTTGCTGGCTTCTAGCCCGAAAGCTGAGTGATCCACTGCGCCCCCTGCGCGGAAATCGTGGCGATATTTCTAGAATGAAACAACCGAAATGAAGAAATGTTTCGGATACAGTAACGACGTGCGCGCAACGCAGAGGACGTCGTTTAGCACAGCTGCTCGGTTTTTCAAAAGTTGTTTTAGTCTAGTCGGGCTGAGTCGATCATCCAAAACAACTACGAAACCACAAAACTGTTCCGCTTTTATTGTGTTACTCACTACCTTCTACACCACCCCGGTTTTGGGATATAATTTAGCAATTCAGGCTATTCTTACCTTGTGCCCAGCTAGTGTTCTTTATTTCTTCCAACAAGAGGTTATCAAAGAAGTATTCTTGTTCAGACCTTAAGATAAGCAGTGTTTCTCGGCTATGGTTGAGTTTTATCTAACGATGGGTATCTGCATTTGCATAGGTTCTGTAGAAGCATAAAGCGAAATTTTTACTCTTACTAATAATTTATCGCTTTGAAGGAGATTTTTTTCCAGAGTTTTTGGACCTAAGTTCTGGTTTCTGTATACGATTATGATCGCTTACCATATTTAGATTTATATCCTTTAGATGTTTTCCTTATAGAATCACGGGATCTTCCGGCAGCTTTCTTAAAGCGGCATCATCGGCTTAAAGACGAATCGACGTCCACAGCGGATTTGGAGGATTTCATGACGGACGTCATTCGTGATGGGTGGAGCGATAACAACGCCAACTATAAAAAGGAAGTGCACGACAAGTCGACCGTAACCTCTCCGTCGTTAAACTCAAATTCGAGTCAGCAACAATTTTTCGAGAAGCACATGATGCAAGATCAAGCTACTTCAATGTCACTGTCGCCTGCAAGCTCACCGCTACCACCGTTGGTAGTTCTGGAAGATGCTCCAGAGACAGATGTTTCGTTGCCTGATTTGAAAGATCAGTGAGTTCCAGCACCTTTTCTGAATTACGATGCGTACGTTACCGTTTAGACTCCTTTCCAACTATTGCTCTTTTTTTAAATAAATGAAGTTTGGAAAAAGTTAACAAATGAGGATCCTCTAAGCTTAATTCGCGCCATGAAGGTAATTTGCAGTGCATTTTTAGAGCTTGAATATGATAAGATTTTCGTGGCATTTCTTTCATTCAAATGAAACTGTTCATCCCTCATCAAATGAATGTAAGAAGTTACGCGCAAATAATGCTAAAACACCAAACGTCATGAACTTGGGTCCCGGAAGTTTGTGCCATTCTTTCGATTTTCTCGACCACATGTGGATTCCATTAGATCCCTACTGATGGTTCAGATTGTGATGCTTTGCGTCTCTGGATTAGCTGTATCTGTCACCATTCATTTCACTGGGCGATTTTCCCTCAGTTTAATAATGTCGCGGTCTTTTTTCCTTTAGGCGCCATCAACGTTATCTACATTGTAAAACCATTTTTAAGGACCTATCACTGTTGACATTGACACAGTGCAGTCTATAAATGCACATCTGTTCTGGAAAAATTGAGGCTTCTTTGCTTTGAGTGAACCAGGAGAATTTCGATATCTTCTTCCTCTTTCCTTAAATCCTTCTAGATTTTTGAAAATTAACGATTGTTTCAATAAATGAATCGAATTGGAAATTATGTCATGATTATTAAAACAAAGTTCAAAAAAGCTACTGTAATGCTTTTGTTTCTGTCAAACATGACACTTTTTTGTTTTTTATTCTTTTCTGCAGATATTCCCTAACATTTGGCTGAAATTGAACAAGATGACTATGAATTCGTTAGAAATCGCCAAAGCAGTAAAGTGCAATCGAAACGAAAGGAACAAATAGTGCAAATGGTGTACAAGTGATTGTTATTAATGCATTTTCATTGCGAGCGAAAAAAAATAAATAGCGTGCAAACGTTTGAAATAGAACAGTGGTGAAATTTTGATGATTCGCATATTGAACGACAGCCACGTTCCTATTAGTCAACATTTCTGTGTGCTACTTTTTCAGTTTAACCGACCTAGTTGTATTCTCATGGTACTCATTTAACACACCCTGTAAAATGTGAGTAAAATCAATATCACGTGCCGGTTTATCGCATCTTGAGAATAACATATTGGGATTCAGGGTGACATAATTCAGGATTAGTAGCTACTCTTGCGTTAGAGTCGTGTGTTTCACCCACCTCTAGATGTCGAGTTGCGTAATGTTGACCTGATCCTCTAATTATTAGATATTCAATAGTTTTTTGCAATGCTTTCGCAGTTCAAGCAACTTGAAGGGATCACCCCACGAATCTGGGGTGGTGCGTGCTTCAGGTGGGTTATGCCTGTACGGGGTCGTAGATCATGGGGAGGAGAGTGATTCCGTCCATTTCTTCCTAACTGCCGTTAAAAAAGGCCCGGAAGATGCGGCTTCGAGCGTTATTTTCTAGATCGAGTTCGATTGGAGCGCGCTCGCCTTGTGCAGGCGGCGTTGTCCCTTACAGTTTAGTCTATCCTGAAAAGTGGATTTTGAAACTTAGGATGACCTAAATATTTGATGATTGAGCGCTGTTACTTTGTCAAAAGTGAACAAAATGATTTGGGTTGTCCGTCAAACAGAAGGACAACGCTCACGGCGGCAGACGCGTCGCGGTCATCTGATTGAAGATATTCGGCACTGACTATACATGTCAGTGAAAATATCCTTTATCGGACATGTCGTCTCCCCATGAACCAGGAGATTTTTCTCGTGTATTTATATGCGAGGGTGACATTGCACGATATTATACATAGCCCTCGTGAGACGTATAAATACCTAAACGTTGGCAGCTGTAGCAAATCAGGAGGCTTTCACTTTCTTTTTTTGGAAACAGTTTTGAGTTTCGCTCAGTCTATCCGAACACATCTTCGAAGTTTGTCGAGTTTCATTTTTTTCCTTTCTATGTATGCGCTATTCAGTAATCAGAGAATATTATAGACAATGTTTCTTTATCATAGACAATGTCTTTCGTTTTTCTTTTTCTAGCTTCTCAGACCTGGAAAGCTCGTCAGTTGAAGATCTTCTTGCCATTGAAACTCGCCCCAGCTCGGTGAACAGAAAATCGGTCACTTTCAGTGATTTGGTATGTGTCCTTAATTTTCATAATAACATTTCAGACATAAAATAGTTTGCAGATTGATGTGGAACCCTCATCACCTGAATCGATCAGGAAAGAACGGAGTCAGTCACCATTCGGACATAACTTCGACCTAAAACCAATTCTTAAGAAAGAGGATAAGCAGAAGGAAACGTGAGTGTTGATCGGGTTATTCTCTAGCAATCACTTCTTTATGGAAAGGTCATGACTACTTCTCGACACTTCTCGTGCAATATAGTTTCAGAATAGCATCTTAGCTTTTTCATGTTCTTATCCAGAAACGATACATTCTTGACATTAAATATTTGTGGGAATTTGTGATTAGTGCGCTAACAAGACACTTTTTTAGGGCTTACGTGGGATGTTAAATAATCCTCTTTTTGGCGAAAACCTTCCAGACAAATGAGGAAGGATCCAAAGTATAGTCTGAGCACCAATCTTCTTCAGTAATAATCCATAATCTTAGTTTTCTTCTAATGTATTGAAAATGCTTTTTCCTCTTTAATCGGCACTACGAAATAACTCAGATTTTCGAGATTTCATTTGTGGAAATTTAATCCTAACCACCTTGGACGTAGTAACAGTAAGTAGTTATAAAGAAACTTAGAAAATACTGACATCCTGTCGTTGATGGGTTAGATTGTGAATTTTTCATTCTTCTATATTCAGACGAGTTAACGGCTAAGTGCGCATCGTCCTCAGCCGTTATGTTGTCTTACTGTTTCCTATCCTGTTTGGTCAAAAAGAGAACACTGAATGGCAAAAAAGCAGCATGCTGTGTACTCGTCCGGACGAGTTTTTAAAAACAGCTACTTTGAACTTCTACGGAATTTTCAAACTATTTCTCAAGCTACTATAATACTTTTCTTTTTTCCAACCAATCGAAATTCTTATGTTTCCCATTACCTATTTATGGAAATGTTTAAAATATGTCAATATCTCAAATGCTGCGATAAAATTTCCCCCAACGCGTTGTTATGGGAACGAAGGGGCGTACAGAAAATGTTTATGATGCTATGAGGAAGTTATCTTTGTTACTTACTCGTCATCGAAACTAAGTTGCTCGAGAATGTTCCCTCACCCTCCTCAGTGAAGGATACTGTAGACTGAGTTTCGAAAGGGAACCCCTCTATGAGATCCACTGGATGCCTCACTCTCGCGTTGTTTGTTCCTTTTAATTTTCCCTCCTATTTATTTGTTTTAGCTGACGAATAAAATCATGAGATGATTGCGACGCGAGCTCCTCCACCTCGTAGTAACTAACTTACGTGGCTTTCCAAGGAATAGAACAGTGTAGAGTCTAAAGGGCTTTTTCGTTGGAGCAACTGTTTTCTTTTTTCTCGATACGCTTTGCGATAGCGTTTCGAGAACAGTCGTCCGGATTTCCGACGCTTTTCGGATGCTTCACCCAATTTTCGTTGTCGAATCAATATCTTACTACAAGTATCTTAGGAGGTTTATTCGAGTAAATTAGTGATTTTCTTGGTGTGATTCTATATTCAATTTACAGAAAAGAGATATTTGATTCGAATCAGATTGTTCTCACAATTAAATAACTGCCGTGGGTCTTTCTCTCGGATCACTAGTTTCTGCGCTATTTCAACTGTAACTCGAAGGAGGGGTACTAATAAAGTAGATTTCGAGAGCGATTATTCCTGCCATTTTTCCTAGTCTATAAACGCAAAGGAGCCTGCAAAAAATTTCTAATTTCAGAATTTTTTGTTTTTGTTGTGGGTTTCAATCATGCATATGTCTTAATGTTGTTTACTCTGTTTATAGATTACTATGCATATAAATACGGCAGAGCATGCAAGCTAAATCGAAGTATGCTAATCTTTACAGTATGCGGCGATTACTGGAATATGCGTCTGAACGATTGTACAAAGACCTGTTGATGCTTGTTGAGGAGAGAGATCGTTCGATTCATGCGTTGGAGATCACTCCAGACGATGCAAAGGATCTTTCCGAACAAACTACTTTTTTCCAGAAGGTAAAGGTTTTCTTATTAAAGAAAAGTCCCATTAACTAATGTGCGCAGATGGAGAGAATTATCATTCAAAAATTAAACTGAATTGAAAGCTTGAACATTAGTTTTTCTTTAGAAATATCGCGATAAACTGCTGGAGAACAAATTCGCCCTGGACAAGAGGATTGATCAGGTGTGTAACCGTTATCGGTTCTTTCTCAATTATCATTATTCCTACTGACGTGATAGGCTGAGAACGGTCCCGCATCAATTCAGTGTGGTACAACTGAGGTAAGCGAGTCCCGGTTCGTTGGTATTGACGGGATACACCTTCGTAAGACTGACGCTTTCAAATATCTGGACTTGGTGCTCGCATCCGACGGCAGCCTCGCGTTCGACATTGTCGCTCATGCAAGCCAGCCGCATTGTTGGGGCAACCTCCAGAAACCGGCATGCTCTGTGAAATGAAGGACCATTGTCTAAAACAAATATCAAAAGGATTTGGAACGGTCATCCGGTCGACCTCAAAAGTAGACATTAACGGTTGCCCTACTTGTAGCTCTCTATTGCGACCGACATTCACCAGCGAACAAAGGAATGAGAACATTATGAATGGACAATTGCCATCACAGGCGTTGACCAAATCCGCGGCTATGACATCTGATTGAGCCTAGCCGCGGTTTAAACATCAGATAAGAAACTTGGCAATGGTGCTTCCACCTCCTACGCAGTGATGACAGCACTTACCGTAAGATCAGCGTCAATCAACGTTTATCCTACAAGTGGCCGAGGGGACGGCTGAAACCACACTGGATATAATTCAGATTTGATTGAAACTAGGTGACCTCCGCTCTGCTCAAGCACATGACCAGACGAAATGGCATCACTAAACCACCGAAGCGGACTTCTCCTTGAGGGACAACCGTAGAAGAAGGAAAAGAAGGAAGAGGAACAGAAACTTTTTTTCTTGAAAAAAAAAGCCTCATGGAATTGAGATTTAGAGCAGAACTAATCTGAGTGCAACAAAAGTTATTCTCGGAATTATAGGCTTTTGATATACGCGAAGACAATCAAGAAATGGTTAGAAAGGAAAAAAGGTGCTGGGACTTGATAGACTCGCGCATTGAGCCATTAGTAGCAAACGCTAGCTGCAGAAGGGCTCCGCAACAGAATCTTCTGAAATACAGGCAGAAGAAGATTTTGGAAGCAGCACAAGGTAGTACAATTCTGAAGAAGTACCCATGGACCTCTCCGAATATAGTATTCCGCTAACAGCCTTGCCGATCAGAGAAGTGATTCGTACCTGTTCTCGCCGTGAGATGATTATTACGGGGAGATTCTACTTGCACGTTGTCCGTGCGTAAATTGTCAACCTCGATCATTTCAACTCATGAAGTCTTACCAAGGATTTCCCCTTCTCATGCACGAGTCGCTATCGAGAGCATAAAACATGACGCAACCTCTGGATCTAACTTTATCTCAACAGACTTTCTTCCGGTTGCTGGCCATCCGCTCCACGTAATTTTAGCGGCGCACATGCCGTCCTATCTTGAGGAAGTAAGGATCCCAGTCAAGTGGAAGTCATCGCGAGCCGTTCCTATCCATAGTCCGATATGCATGTTGAGCGTGTTATAGAAAGTATTCACTAAGATCGTCCTCGCGCGCATATCTAGGACTTCGGAGTAGAAACTTCGTATACTCTATGAATATGTAGAATGACTTACAGGAAGAACTAAACTAAATAGAAGCAATGAGAGCATCGTTGACATCATTCGCTCAGTTTCTTCTTCCAGCTCTCTGTTAGCGCCTCGGAGACGTGGGCAGACTTCGCTGCCACCTCTAAGAAGCTATTTACTACTCACAAAGCCCTTTGAGAGATGTCTTCTGAGGTTCCACCGGCATTATTATAGGCGCACACAATACCTACCCGGTCTGCAGCTCCGGCTTGAAGGCATCACTCCACGAATCTGAGGTGCTACGGATGTCAGGTGGAGTATTCATATAAGGGATAGTAAATTATGAAGAGGAGGGTGATTTCGTCCATTTCTTTCTAATTGCCGCAAAAAAAATATCTCGGAAGATGCGGCTTCGGGCGTTCAGGCGCTATTTCCTACAGCGAGTTCGATTGGGTCGCGCCAGCTTTGTGCGCGCGCCGCATCTTCCAGGCCGTTTTTTACGGCAATTAGGAAGAAATGGATGGAATCACCCTCCTCTCCATCATCTACTATCCCTTATAAGAATACTCCATCTGAAATCTGCATCACCTCAGATTCGTGGGGTGATGTCTTTAAGAGCAATTTCCCGTTTTCGCGACCCAGTGGAAAATATAAGGATAAAGTGTATAAAGGGCAAAGTGTCTGGCGTTAATCAATCCACTTGGGATGCACCACCACGTTCACTTCAATTCAGAATCGTTTAAGGTTTACGAACATGTAACTGGTCTAGGCAATGACTTGCAACGGAAGCAGAATCTGGATTGGTTTGTAGGTGTTAATTAAGTTTTGATCAGAATTGTAGCAATATTTTTGACCAAATTTTTTCACCTTCTTTAGAGCCTGAAAATCAGAAGCAGATGAAAGCGGATTTGGAAAAAGTATTGCCGATTTCTCCCTCTATAAAAAGCCCCATGCAGGTTAAAAAAGGAGTTTCATTCTTGCTTAAAAACCATCGATAGGATATCAGCCTGAACTGCCGCTTTCTCCTTTAGATAATTATCGTTCGCGCTATGATTTAACCAAATAAAAGTACAAAGAATAAAGTCGCAGCGCTGATCAATCATTACTGGGTGTGCCTACGAATTCGACCTCAACTTCTAACAATTTGATGTTCATGAACGCGCGTGAGCCTCACAATGACTTACGGCTGCAATCAGGTCAGCGTTTTTATCAACCCAGACAAGATTGGTATCAGTTTATCGACTCTGGAGGGATGAAAAGATTGGGTAAGTGTGGATTCGAACCTTCGTGGAGCTACAGTGGTAATCCTTACCGATCGCGTTACACCCGCCCTAAGTTTACTCAAACAAATAAATAAAAGATGTTTCTTCCAATTTTCCCCTCTAGCATAGCGATGTTTTCAGGTCTGGTTAAAGCTTAAGGATATGCCTATCGATGCTCACAAAGCTCATCTAATTTACGGAGTTCGTCACAGTTCTGAGCTGACATTAAATGTGAAGCGTCGACTTGCTGTTCGAAGAAGCTCATGCCAGGTAAGCGTCTCGCCTCCTTTTTTTCGTAGACGTAGGAGGGGTGACACTGACTACAGCCGTGGAATTTTTACGAATTTGCGCGACTTGCGATCGACATCTCGCGAAGCAGTCGATTTTCTTTCCCTCAAGTTATTATGCGTTATACGAGCAATAACCACCTGCTTTTCAGTACGCAGCATTTTCAGATAGAAAAGAAGGAGAAGAGAAACGAAATGGAGCTAGCCAGCGATTTCTCACGTCGCCTGTCACGTGTTCGTGAGCAGATGATCCGTCGAGATTCCGATTCGCTACTGGCCACCGAAGACAACCGTTCAATGGAAGACCTGCTCAACGCCGTTTCACGTATTTTTGGCAGCTACGAAAAGCTATGCAGTACTTGATTTATCAGTGTAGCCATACAGTCAACGCTCACTCTTTTCTTTTATGTCGCTCTTTTTACGAGTGTGCGTTTATGACGCTTTACAACGCGATTAGTCTCAGTTCCTCTTCAAGGGTTAGCTATGCTGCAGAGAAAATAGCCAGAATTACTCAATCACAACATATTCCACATGTTTTTCATTACTCAAGTGTTATGTTCAAGTCACAATTTCTAGCTGCCTTGTCAGTACCGACTATGAATTTACATATATGATCAAAGACCTGACTTTAATTTGAATTACTTTCCCATGAATTGATTTGAAACTTCTGAAATAATTCACAAAAGATCATAATAACCACCAGAGATCTCACTATAGGATTCTTGACGTTTATTTGCTTATTCTTTTCTGAAATTCAGAATGCTTGTTTTCGCTCAATTTTGTGTGCAGATTGTACTCGGAGTTAGAAACAAAAACTTACAAATCATGTGACATCTATAAGCTTACCTTTGCTCTTTGTTGTTCGTAGATATTTTTCACCCTGTTGTAATATCTATGATATTAACTCCTTCCATAATTTCTAACCTGTGATTTCATAATGACCATGGGTTTAACAGTGTGAAATATTAAGTACGCGGGTATATAATTTTATCGATTTTCCCATATTTCTCTGTTCAGGAGATAAACCCTTCTCTGTTTTTATCTTTATCCGGCTTTGTACAGTACTCAGTAACAAAGTAAAAATATCTAACTGGCCGCTGCCGGGGCGGGCTGCTGCAGTGCGGCGTCAACAGCTGGAGCGGAGTCGCCCTCTGCGGTTTCGGGAGTGGATTCGGCTGGATTAGCATCTGAAGCAGGTGCTGGTGCAGATTCTGTTGATGGTGCAGTTTCCGACTCAGCTGGGGTCTCTTGTGTAACTTCGGCAGCAAGAGAAGTTTCTTGAGCTGGAGCAGATTCTGAATGTGGTGTAGTTTCTGCGTCGGTAGGTGCCTCGGCAGTGGTCAAGGATTCGGAAGCATGTGCTGGTTCAGCCTGTACTGGCGCTTCTTGAGGAGCTTCAGCTGGAGCATCTTCTGATAGCGCATTTTGAGGGGGAGCTGCTTCCTGTAGAGGTTCACTTTGTGCGGATTCCTCAGGAGCAGTTTCATTTTGTGCAGGGGCCTCCTGAGGAACTTGATCAGGTGCTGGTTCCTGCGATGGAGCAGATACTAATTGTTCTACAGCTTCTACTTGAGCAGGAGCATCGGGGAATGATGCACTCTCATGATCTGCCTCCTTTTGTGATTCTGGGGCAGCAATTTCTTGTGCATCTTCCGCAGCAAGTGCTGATTCTTGGGCAGACACTGCCTCTGCCGAACCTTCTGAGGTTGCTTCTGTTTGAGTGACGGCTTGAACTTCAATCGGTGCTTCAGCAGTTGTGTCGACTTGAGCTTCAGGAGCAGCAGGTGTCTCAGCTACTGGAGCATGTTCTGATTGGGCTTCTACAGATGCTGGTTCCGCAATAGGTGCTTCAGCAGGAGCAGCTGCCTCGGGTGCAGGGGGTGATTCAGCTTGCGGTTTTCGCGAATATTCTACGGATGTGGGTTCCGAAGGTGGAGCAGCTTCGGTCTGAGGTTCAAGCTGTGCTTCAGCTACAGCTTCTGAAGCAACTTCTGCTTGAGCCGGTGCTTTCTGTGGTGCAGATTCTGGTTGATTTTCTGGAGGAACAGTTGTGTCAGCTTGAGCTGCGTTAACTTGAGGTTCTTGCTGTGCTTGGACTGGTTCAGAAGAGGGAGCAGCTTCTGCTTGAGGTACATATTCAACCACTACAGGTGGTTCTGTTACAACTTCTGCTTGAGCGGGAGCTGCTTCAGATGAAGCTGAGGCAGACGCTTCTGCAGCGGCAGCTTCCTCCTTGTGATATTCCGGTTCGGCAACAGCTGCAGTGGGTTCTGAAATAATTTTTTTTTACAAACACGTTGTACAAATTTACTCTTGCACAACCGAGGAATAGAAGATGCTTTAAGCGCATCCATGAAAGAACAGAAGGAAAGGCTTCACAGCAGAGGATTAGCCACTTGAAACGCTAAGTCTAAACGAAGCAGACTCGTAGTGGCCATAAATGTTGTTGAGAAAAAGCTCAGCTAGGATTCACTCCAAGAACGCAAATGAATGTCACGCATTTTCTCGCCTGAAATCCGAGTTCGAAAAGAAATTAGACGACCTAGGGGCAATCGAACAACCGCATCCTCTTCTTCTTCGTTTTCTATAGAACGACTAAGATGATAGACCCCTCAAAAATAATATAGTGAACGTGGTTTACTCACCAGATTCGTTTGCGGGAGCAGTGGCGACTTCTTGAGGTGCGGATTCTAGTACCGGAGCAGCTTCAATACTGAATGCTTCAGCAGGAGAGACTTCTGCAGCTGGGGCCAATTCTGCAGTAGGACCAGATTCGGGTGCTGAAGGTGCGGCTTCAGTAGGAGCGACCTCTTCTGCCGGTCCAGACTCTGGAGCAGGAGCAGATACAGCTGCCGGGATAGGTTTTGCAAAGGGAGCCTCAGCAGGAACAAATTCAGATACAATGGCTGGCTCAGGCTCTGATACAGATTCGGCTTGCACTTCTGAAGGTGCAGCCTCAGCAGTGGCTGCCTCTTGAGTGGGTGCGGACTCTGGAGCAGGAGCAGATTCAGCTATCGGGATAGTTTCTGTAACGGGAGCCTCAGCAGGAACAAATTCAGATACAATGGCTGGCTCAGGCTCTGATACAGATTCGGCTTGCACTTCTGAAGGTCACTCACAGTGGCTGCCTCTTGATGGGACTCTGGAGCAGGAGCAGATTCAGCTATCGGGATAGTTTCTGTAACGGGAGCCTCAGCAGGAACAAATTCAGATACAATGGCTGGCTCAGGCTCTGATACAGATTCGGCTTGCACTTCTGAAGGTGCAGTCTCAGCAGTGGCTGCCTCTTGAGTGGGTGCGGACTCTGGAGCAGGAGCAGATACAGCTACCGGGATAGTTTCTGTAACGGGAGCCTCAGCAGGAACAAATTCAGATACAATGGCTGGCTCAGGTTCTGATACAGATTCGGTTTGAACTTCTGAAGGTGCAGCCTCAGCTGGTACAGTTCCTTGCGCTGGTGCAGCTTCGGAAGTAGATTCGGGAGCTGGAGCAGATTCGACCACTGTGGATTCTAGCTCTGCTGGCGCATCAGCTGGAGTAGATTGGGCTACGGTAGCAGTTTCAGCCGCCTGGTCTGCCATTGTCGATGGGTTCTGCGCGTGATAGGGACTCCCGTCGTGGGTGGACCATTGTGGGTAGGCGTGACCCGGGTCGTCACATGACGCACCGGACGGAACGCCTTTTCAAAGCTCCGCCTCTTCCCACGAGGTCCTATCCGCGACAGAACCACATGATAGCTCCGAGCAAAAACTATTGTGACGAAATGAAGCGACAGCGTTGAATTTGATATTCGGCAAATAAAGTCAAAATAGAGGACCATTGAAAGAGTGGTTGCCGCCTTGTGTTGAACGCCCTGCGTAGATGCAGCATGCGAATTAAAATAGACCAATAGGCAAACTCAGCTGGAAAAGAAATGGCATATTGGCCTTACAGCACTTAATAATTGGATGTTAGACAAGAGTTTGTTAGTAGGGAAGTCAACTAAGTGTTTTCCGGTGTTGACAAGAGATTTTAGATGAAGGAAAATTTCTCTGGTTTAAAGTGAACTACGAAGTGATATCCGCTTCATCTTCCTATTGGAGCCAATCAGAAAAATAATTTAAGAAACCGGTTGAAAAAAGAACGAAAACCTTATTCCAACCTCGTTCTAAAAGTTTGCTGTTAATTAAATTTGTTCCAAAATTTTGATTGTTCTAAAAGTTCTCTTTGCTTGGGAGTTGGTAGGCGCCTTATTCTCTACCTTGGTGCTCGGAAATTGCAGTTCAATTTGCTGCTCCACAAAGCCTCACCAAACCTTTCAATTGTTAGAAAAAATTCAACACAATGAACAAATTTGTTTCGCTGCAAATCTCGAAAATGCTATATTGTTAAAGCTGTAAGATAGGTGCGCCATGCAGCGAAAGTCAGCGAAATCCGTTCAGTGTCTTTTTTTTTAATCATTTCCGGCCACAATCTTTCTTTTACGTGGACAATTGTCAGTGTTTTTCCCCAGAATAAAGATGGATTGCCTACATTCAATAACGTGAAGAAATGAAGGGGAATGAAAACTGTGGTGGGTGAATAAAGCTTTTGCGAGTAGAAGGATTACACGTTGTAGTTTAAACTTTAGCAACATTCCTATGTGCTGTAGAACGTCGATGTCAGGTGGACTTGCAAAACGAAGGCCACACAAGCCTGACATAGCCGGCAGACAATTTCAGATTCTGTGGCACAACTGCTCAGGTTCCACAGGTATTTTCATTCACTTATCCGGATTTATTTATCTCTGCATCTCGGAGTTTTTTTTCTTGAAATATGTTGCAGAAATTGTTTCTATTTGTACCATTCTAAGATTTCGTTCACATTTTTTCCTTTTTTTTTTGCTTTGATTTCTTCTTTCTCTCTCTTTACGAGTCTGCATTTCACTTATCTGTAGAAACTACGAGCTTTTTCTGAGAACAAGAAAAGTTGATTTTCACGCCTTTATTGGTATAATTCGGATCTCTGGAAGGGAAGCTAGTTAGTTCCTTGTTTATTGGGTGACTTAAGTGAAGATATGCAGTGAAGCTGAATAACTTCCAATCATCCAGATGACGGCTCCCTTCCCGTTCTCCCATTCTGCAACGCCAGCCACCTGTGCCAGTTGTGCCGCGCTAAAGAAAAAAGAAAGAAGCATGAGTGCGATCTTGGTCATTCTTACGTAGAAATTCCTATTATGGCACATTCCAAGCATAACGGAATACTAGCACAACTGAGAACTGTACAACATTTTCGCTGACCTCACAGACTTGTCAACCGAGTTCTACACCTCGGTCGAATGTTGAGCTGCGTTGGACAACATTTTTTCCGGAGAATATTTGCCTGTTCTTTGTGAATGAACGCAATAACACGATAGTGTCCCCTGAAAACGCAGCAAAAACACAGCATTGGTATGCACCGCGACTGGACTAGCAATCAGTCTACGGTTTTGCAAATGCGAATGTGCGCACACACGCATGCGCATTTCCTCGAGCTTGGAGGCGAACGGTATGCCGAAAAAGTCCGTTCCGTACACACAAACACCTTACGTGAAGTGGAATTCAACGCGGTTTTTATGTGAGTTCATTTGAATGACGTGAATCAGTTTTGTCCATGGAATATGCGCAAAAACCAGTATTTTGTAGAAATGGATGGACTTTACGTGCAAAAGACGCTAATTTTAACATCGAAGCAACAAAAAAACCTGTTTAATTAACATCGTTTGGAAGTTCGAAGCGACCATGTTTATCATTATCACTACTTTGTTATCACCGTCACATTATTTATGTTTATTAAACTGTTTCATCTCATCAGTATTATTAATTTTTTTATCATTATTTCCTCATTATTTCGAAATTTCGAAATCGAATGGACCAAAAATTATCAAGTACCGCAGGAAAAAAGTCCGGTTAGATTTTCAAGCGTGTTCGTTCTCTTGTCTCGGAGGTTCGGATTCTAAACAAATAGATAAGATCTTGTAACGGATAGCTTTAATGCTCCCCGAAAATAATCAACATTCTTTCTGCAGTGAGTGCTCAGGAGTTTTTTATTCAGAAACCACATCAACTTGGTCTACTTTTTATAGATAGTCGAGTGTAAAATTTGAAAAGTAATGTGATGAATGTTCTGCGATAGAGCTTCTTCTATTTCTCGGAAGTTTAGGTGGCACCTGATCCGAATAGCAACGGAAACGACGTCGGAAATTGCATTTGTGGTTTCGTCATGTTGAGGAGAGATGAATGTAGGAAGAGGGTGTCCTCGACCGCAATGGTGGTTGAAAAATCTGGAATAGCCGAGAGGTTTGGACTTCTCGAAGCGATGACGAGATTTTTGATGAAACAATTAATTGCAATTATTTAGAGCCACCTTAGGGGCACATCTCGCAAAAGATCTACGAACTCAATTCTGTACAACTTTTTGAGCAGAACCAAGATTGTTATTGATCTGGCTAACGTTTCGGCGTCGTCGCCTTCTTCAGAGCTTGGAAAATCAAAGACACTTGTAATCTACTCCGTCA
Organism: Necator americanus; assembly: GCF_031761385.1. NCBI lineage: Eukaryota > Metazoa > Nematoda > Chromadorea > Rhabditida > Ancylostomatidae > Necator > Necator americanus. The sequence continues at coordinate 19,608,920 of NC_087374.1, forward strand.
AGCGCCTCGACATCCCACAGTATATGACTAAGCAGACAGATTATTCAAAGACAACGTCAGAAAAGCAGACCACCTCATCCACAAACTGTTTCAGTTACAAAATTATCCCGAAACCCAGAACTCTCCACTCTTCTTGAATTTGACAAGCTATTCGCAAAACATTATTCGAATGAACGAAAAGAAGCCAGTAAATCGTTGAAAACTCTGCTCTTTTCTCTGAGTTCGTCCTCGTCAGAACTTGTTCAGTTTCGCTGATTCTCGAAGCTTCTACAACGATTACGTCATCGTTCCTCATCCCTCATCCCTATCTCTTCCAACCTCTCATTTAACCACTTGTGCTCGCCTAAACAATGAAATTTTTAGGATTCAACTTTCAATTGCAAGTTTTTAACCTTCAGGTGGAAAACATAGCAGTTGCTACTGCTACTGCCGATCCGTCTCCGTCACCGACGTTCACGGCGTTGTTTCTTTCTGCCTGTCCTCCCCGTCGTCGCAGCGGATATCCTCGCTTCAGTGATGTTCTGAGTACACGCGGGCAGCTGTGCGAAATGGCGGGGGCATATTTGCTATGCTTCGCATAGATATCCGTGAAAATGAGCAAGAGACGAGTTTTTTTCGACCTCACCGCCGCGACTAACGACACTTTACACATGATCCACGGTGTTCCACGTACTCAATCACTTACGATGAAGAGGTGTGCAGCTTCGGGGACTCACAGATTTGTCGTTATCTTGTAATTACATATAATTTCGTAATGTCGCAAACTATCTCGTATTCTTTTGACACTTTTTCCGCCGAATTTGCGGCCTTCCACGGATTTTTTAAAACATTTTCACAAACAGGATTTTTTTATAAGCATGATTATGAACAAGCACTGAACCAAAGAAATCGGAAAAACCTTTGGATTGCTTCAAAAAGCTGGATGATCAAGATCCGACTTCAGATGTAATAATAACCTTTGCGGGATATTCGAAAAGATTCTAGCGAGAGCTGGAACTCCTCAGGTTTACCAGATAATACTGAAACGAGGGTGACATCTAGATTTATCGCAAAACATCAAACTCTACGACAACCCACTTTTGTAATAGTAACGGTAATAATATTTCGACATTTCAGTTTTTTTCTGCATTTCAGACAATTTGAAAACATCTTCCAGCCGCAGTGAATCGATACTGATTCGATACGGAAAGAAGGCATGCAGAGATTTTCAATTAGTGCATTACTAATAATATCGAATATTCGATTTTTTTTTATTCCAGATTATTCGGAAACACTTCCTGGTCAGGATGAATCATAACTATCCGATCCGGAAAAGAGAAAAAACTCATTTCTAAATGAATCGAATCAGTAGAGGTCTTATCGCGGAGCTTAGGCGGAGGCTTTTTTTTTGAGGTCCCTCGAATACGAAGCTGCATTTTCATCAACTTGTTTCTTTTACCATCGAAACTAGTTGACATTTTGGTAATCCGAGCTTTCTTCAATAATCCAAAGATTTTGAACGTTTCTTACAGCAATTCCAACATTCTCGTCGTCGGCTATTTACTGATCTGCTTTATTCCCTAATTCACACCCTGTTCAAAATACTTTTGCGCTATTAGCTGTGTGCATTTATGGATAATCGCAGAGGATGAAACATAATCGATACTAGTGGACGTTCTTAGAATTTCAAAAGATTGCTCTCTGTATGTAGCCCTTCTGAAGCTTTTCCTGGAGGCAAAGCTTTGCCTCCAGTCTCTGCTCAGTTTCCCATCTAAACCACTTCGCAAGTGCCCGGAAAAGGGTTCTTCCTCAATTTGGTTTCGTTCAGTTGAATCACCGTGTTTTGTTGTCTAGACCTTCGCAAATTCATTTCTTCGAAGTCGAGACATGATTGCTGTTTTTCGGGAGGGAATAGGGGATTCCTGCTTAACAGGCTTGCGAAAATAGGTTTTTGCTTTTTATTACGCATAAGAATAACATTTCTTCGTGGGTTTCTCTAAAAGAGCAACAGTTTGGAGATAGATCGACGGTAAAAATATATCAACTTGTGCAGTAAACTTAAAGGCATCACCCCACAAATCTGAGGTGGTGCAGATTTCAGGTGGAGTATTCGTGGGAGAGAGATACGGGATGGGAGACTACGGAGAGGGGGGGTGATTCCGTCCATTTCTTCCTAATTGCCGTAAAAAACGGCTCGGAAGATACGGCTTCATTCCTTTTGGCGCACTATTTTGTACAAGAGGTTCGATTGGAGCGCGCCAGTCTTGTGAGGCGCCGCACCTTCCGGGCCGTTTTTTTAGGGCAATTAGCAAGAAATGGACGGAATCACCTCCCTCTCCGTAGTCTCCCATCCCGTATACGAATACTCCATCTAAAATCCGCACCACCTCAGATTCGTGGGGTGATGCCTTTAAGCATGGAAACACGCAACGTCTTTTATTCCAGACAACAAAATATAAGATGGCAAATCCATTAACTTTTCCAACTATGCATTACGGATTCATCGTTTCAACAGCATCGGCACTATTCTAATGGAAATGGTATTAAATTGCAAACTACTTTTAACCCTTGGACAAGATCCCTACTCGGACTCGCAAAGTTTCTCATAATCTGGTAAAATATTTACATAAGTAAATACATGAATATCAAGAAAAATCTTGGAAAAAACAGTTTCAGATAGATAACGTGCAATAGAATTATGATAACAGTTTCGCAGCTCGACATTCGCACAATTTAAGCAAAGAATGTAAATTTATCAGAGAAAATTGGACCGAGCGTTTTTGCCAATGGGAGGATGTTATCCAATAGCTTAATCCTCTGAAATTTTTCGGATTATCTCGTAAGAAATCGTTATTCAAAATTATTAAAAAAAAATCTATTGTATTGATCCGTTATTGTATATCAGTTGTTCACTTAGGTATATTATTCATCTTTAATTTCGCTTCGTATTTTTCTTATCATTTATCCTAATTTCCCTCTGTTCCTTCTGTGCAAAGTGATCCTGATCGAGCTCCCTTATTTCGCACGGCTTCAAGACGAATTTCTTTCTTTCTTCCCCCAACTATCTGCAAATGGGATCCTGGCCAAAGCGTCCATATCTAGCGGGTTTGGCAAAAACCGAGAGGCGAGAATCCCCTTTCGATTTCAAATGGCACCGTTGAGACGCAAATGATCTACAGATGTAGATGATGTGAGTGTTATCACAGAACGTTTGGTTGATGCACAACTAGATGTCTTGAATCAATTTCGCTTCAATCAATGATTTATTGGTAGCCACATTTGGAGATGAGCTGAGAGCACTGACAAACGGTGGTAAAGTTTTTCCTCCGACGATCCTTTGTATTAAACCGTATTCATGGTGCCAAAGGAAAATAGAAAATAAAAAAGAAGAAGACTTTTTTTAAATTTCTAACGTCTTTGAAAAGGAAGAGTTGGCCACGGAGAAGGCTACACCAAGGAGAATAACTCATATCTTGCAAATTTCAAGATTTTTAGAGAGTTGCTAAGATAATTGATATCTACAGGAAATTCCACAAACATTTCCAAAGTCATCCCTAAGCCATCGAACAAGAAATAACACAGAAATAACTTATAGTTTCTGATATTGCAATAAACAAACTCTACGGATCAGTTTTTCACCTAACTACTTCCTCGTCCCTGTTGAGTATACTTCTTTTGAATGTGTACGTGAAATGTTTTGAAAGGTTCATGTTTCAAATTGGCTGCACCCTTATCTCGATACTTCTACCTCTGGGTATCTTTGACCTAGAATGAAGTGCAAAAGTAGTTTCTGTTTAAAAACATTTGTGAATCGGTGAAAAAATTGTTTCGCTGTGGGGAATATTTTGCTCGCTTACGTTCGCAAAAATACAAATGTGAGAAATTCTACAGCGTTCATACACGGAGAAAACTTTCGGCAATTCGTCAAAAGCGAATAAGCATTCCATGCATAACAAATAGGTTTCATCGATGACTCATTCACTAAAAGAAGCCGGAAAAGAAGGTGAAAGACGCTTGAAGTTGCTTGAAGTTACGGACAAAATCCACTGATATTTGGATCCGTAATGGTTTAGGGATTGAAGCATACAGGATTAGAACCTTTTGGTTAGGTGAAGGAGTTCTGAGGAGTCTACGAGTACGCTAACAAAAAAGGGTCTCCTTGGCGACATTTCCCTGAAAAATCTATCATTCGAAGATGTGATTCGTCCGTAGGGTGAATAGACAGCTTTAGAACGGATTATTTCGCCTGTTAAAATTTTTGACAGCGTTGAGTTGAGACAAAGATCGAGATCAATTAGTGAGATGGAAAGCACAAGTAAAAAAGGATCAAGCTAGTGTTCTTGATAATTACTACGCACGAGAATAAGTAGAATTCAGTTATACATATATATATATATATATATATATATATATATATATATATATATATATATATATATATATATATATATATATATATATATATATATATATATATATATATATATATATATATATATATATATATATATATATATGTACATATATAGGAAAATAAAGATAGACAACGGAAAAAATCACGAAAGGAAAGAGGCTATGAAACCGAAATTTGACTGAAAAATTATTTCGATATTGTTTTTGCTTTCAGTTCACATTTTTAACTTCGAAAAATTGAAAATTTAAAGCAGCAGTCTTTGCTGTCAAAAATCAGTTAGGAGTTCGTTCGAAGAGATTCTTTCTCAAACGGCGTTTCCAGCGCTGTATTTACAGAGAGTGGCAGCGCCAAAAGGCGCGACGTTAACCACAGTAGTGCTTCAAACACTACCAGAATATTTTGATGTTGCTGGTAAAACGTACTCCTGTATATTCTCTTCTTATAACCTTAATGGTGTAGGAGTTCTTGCAGAAACTGCTCGTTTGTTGGTGTGAATAAAGTTAAAAAAAACAAAGACCGACCGCCGCTACAACTATGTTGGTCGGCACTACGCAAAAAAGTTGCAGTGGCTGTTCACGGTAAAAAAGGTGATCGCAACGCGGATCACGTTACGCACGCTGCCTACGTCAAAGTGCATTCTTCGATGCACTTTGACGTGGTGGAATGATTCGGCTTTGTGGCAAGCTAAAGCAAAAATTAACAACTAGATGTAAATTTGGATCGAATCGATGAGATTTTGTAATCTTTTGCATATTCCTTTCAAAAAAACTGAAACTAGTCGAATGTCGAGAATGAGAACGAAGCGAAACGTCTATCCATTAGGAAAAAAACGAGAATGCTGGATTCTAGAAGCTCAGAAGAAACGATTCGGAACGTTCGCAAGTAACATTACGATTTTCTTATGTACGCAAACATATGTGGCGGAAACGTATGCATATAATATGTGATTACAGAGAACAAGGGGACTTCTCGTGAAAGCTTTGTGGGTGGTTCGAGACTACCGCAGCTCTGGAAAAAAACTTTGCTTTCATAAATCAGTGCAGCACAAAGGATCGAGACAGAGAAAATCTGGTTCATGGCCGAATTTTTACTGGGGAAAGGATTCTCCAATACTCAAATTTGCTTTCAATATCGCAGTTAATTGTAAACGTTCAGCCACGCCCACTAATTAGCCCACATATACGCCGCTTTATCTACGAAATTATCTGAATACAATGAACAAATGCCGTTTTGCTCCATTCACAGCCCAAAAACGTGCTCCGTTTGCACTTTAATGCAAGCTTCCAATTTTGCGCCCTTCAGCCATATAAGAAGCAGAGTTTCCACAATTTTCTGCCTTCCGGTCCTATCAGCGTGATGTGGAGGTTTTCTTTCGAGAAAAATGAGCAAATATCTCCTCACTGTTTACTTCGATTGATTTTTCAGATGTCGGGAGAGTTTGAATGCCTAACTCTCAGAGGGTCTCTGCCTACTGTCTTAGATCACCTAGTGCCGAAAAAGTTGATTTTGTCTGCAATTACTTTTCTTTTCCAAGGATTAGTGCGAAATGCTTGCCTTAAAGGCATCAGCCCACGAATCTGAGATGGTGCGATTTTGAACTGGGTTATGCCTATATGGGGTCGTAGATCATGGGGAGGAGGACGATTCCGTCCATTTCTTCCTAATTGCCGTGAAAAACGGGCCGGAAGATGCGGCGCGCGCACAAGGCCAGCTCGCTCCAATCGAGCTCGTGGAAAATGGCTTCTCGGAACGCTCGCAGCCTTTAAGCGAATATTTCAAAAGTTTTTAGCTAAACATTAGATGTAGCGCATTTAAGGATCCGTGCTGAGAGGCGAAAACCGCGTACCGGCTGAATTTTCTCAACAGATTCGCCGTCTACCGACATGAGCAACTTCCATTCGAGATATTCCTAAACATATTGTGTCTTTGGCGGCCCTTTAATGTCTGCCAACCTTTTTTTCTTCTTCCCCCACATTTCGCGCTAGACTAGGCGCTAGGCTCTTTCGGAGACATTAAACTATCGGAATAGTGGGATCCACCACCTGGACATAACATCAAAAAAACGGCGCTAAGCGATGCAATGGTGCAGGCGCGGTGCTGGTGGGTGGATCTACGCATTTTCTGTGCAGACGTATAGGATCATAGCGAATATTTCGAAATCTCGGATTATTGAACATCTGTTTTGTGATAGTTTAGGTGATTGCGTGCATAGGTAAACGATTTTGAAACTATAGCTACACTGAATGCTAACTGGTTCAAGGGATAAAACAATGAAGAGGGGGAGACTCGCGGATTTCTAAAACTGCATTGGGAAATTTGCAAAATGTTATTCAGCACCGATTGGGAGAAACTTTTTTCATTACTAGAGAGCGATGGGAGGAAGAAAGAGATAAAAGGAAAGAAATTTCGGGATGGAGAAAAAAACAACAAGAACAGCAGTTGAAGAATGCAAGTCAGAGTACATTTAATGAGAAAGCAACAGTACAGATATCCGAGAAGAAGAAAGCGGACAAAAAGCTTGACCTACTTTTAAGTGCGAAAAAAATCAGGCATTTGATCGAAGAGTTGCAGAAAAAACTTAAACTTCGTCTGATGTAAAACTTGGTACTTTCGTGGCAGGAACTTTACATTTTCTTATCGTATCTTATCTGGAGATCGAGATGGCTGGAAAAACAGAAAAAAACGACGATAAAAACTATCTAAAGGTTGTTGTAAGGTTGCTTACATCATCAAGGAAACGTTGAATAGTTTCTTGTTCACAAAAACTCAAATACTATTGCTGCAACGTTTCTATCGATGTTGAGTAATCGAGACTCCCGTTGTGCGACCGACGTGATATCAGCGCGGTTTCGAAATTCTTTTTTTTTCTCATCCATGGCTTTGTCCATCGTAGAAGAGGATACTGTATGTAATCTAATCCAGGAGCACCTCACAAATCTGCTTGCGTCGTTCCAGTGGCTGACTGCGAAAACAATCGCGAGACCGTTGCGAGTCTCTTTCGGCGTAATCCAAACGGATTGATGAACTTGACGCGGGGCGCCTTCTCAAACATGTTGTATTTCTAATTTATTGATCTCTACTAGAGGTCTGATGGGTCTGGTGCAATGATAAGCTTTCCAGAGCAGTCGAAAGAGGCTCGAAATCGCAATGAACTCGAAAACGGACTGAGTCGAGCACCCCTCTGATCTCCGGGATAAATTCATCTAAAACTTGTCTGCGATGATGAAGATACTGGTTCGTGCGGCACTCTCGAGTCACTTTAAAGCTAGATACTCTTCCATCAACTTTAACGCTCCTGGATTCAACTAGAACCTGTTTTTTTGCATCGCAGAGAGATTCCTCACGCTTTTTACCCCACCTCTTACACTTACAAGAATTACCGCATTATTCTGTTCTGTCCTACCAAAGATTCAGTTCAACGAGCTGCTTGACATCATTCTTCTCCTCGATTACGTCTGGCTGGCCCCTTGCCAATGAGGCGTCTGTGTGGCGCCGTGTGATAAACATTTGCGACAGCGATAAGTTCCATGCGGCACGTGCTACTACATTAAACTGACATGCAACAGAAATTTTGTTTGAAGCGCATTGAGCGATAACGGTTTTGGGACCTTCGTTCACGATAGAACGACAGAGATCACCAGCTCTAAGGAAGTATTTTTTCGAAGCGAACTGTTTGTTACTGTAGAAAGGAATAAAAGTTCCTAGAGTTTGGGATTACTCATCTTAACAAGTTCACCATCTACTTTATCAGTGTTTATTTTGGCCCTCCTCATCGCTCCATGTTCTTTGAAAGTTTAAATGAATCGAAGAAATCATTGAATGGGGGAACGGAAGAGAACGATTCTTAAAATCCTTAGCTTAGGGTCCTACAACCGATTGGATTCCACATCTACTTCTCAGATGCTACAATCCAAATCTATAACGGGGCTTTCCTACATAGTCACATTTTATAGGCTACAAATAATCGCAGCGCGACGGTTTTTTTTGTGTCGGCAACGATTCTCTACGAGTAATAGAAATATACCTCTTTATACCAATCGATTAACAGAGGTTTAAAACCGAGACGACGAGAGAAAACCAGCTCCAAACAGGATACAAAAGGTTGGTAGTTGCGATTTAAGCGCACTTAATTTTTCTAGATATCCCCCGCTGTTGGGCAGAAGCTGTGTCGAGTTGCAAAATCATGAATGTTCATGGGTTTACGTCAAGTAGTGTTCTTATAATTTCCACTGGAATTCGGATACAGTACAGTCTTATTTGCATAGTTTTCAACTTGTTTCCATTTTTTTTTTGTATTTCGGCTTTTTTTTATTTCATTCTGGACGTAAGCAAATTGTTTTCTAGAGTTTCGATTCTGTGAAGCAAGCGACTGGAAAATATCCAGGAACGTCAGTCGAAAGTTCCTTTTGTTTGTTCATTCTATTTTTACTTAAGCTTTGAGATTTTTTTATGGTTCTGCGTTTGCCAAGCTCTGTCTAGGCTACAAACAAATCCGTACTCAGAGACATATACGAATCTATATGGCTTTACACATAAGAGAAGACGTAAGGAAGTAGCACAGTCCAGTTATTGTTCAATGGTGAAACATTTGTCATTTTTCATATCTGTTGTATATCAAATCGTAACAATGCTATTTTTGTGTCAAATCACGTGCGACTTTTTTCTTTTCACTGCGATGAGCATGTCGTGTGACTCGATGGGTAGCCGTTTACTTCTGTCCGTCGGTTGATGGATTACAGTTGTATGTAGCTATCAGAAGATGAGTGTTTGTGTGGTGTCCGATTTCAAAATTGTTGTAAAGTGCTGCACATACCATGGAAAACACAAGGTAAAACCAAAGTACTGAGAGAAACAATGAGATCGCGGCAGAGTTGTCCTGAGTGACGTTATCGTTGCTGCATCGTAGTTTGAAAGGACACATAGACGGGGGAGATAACACGTGTGGATGTATTGGATTCGATATGGAACCAGATTTCAACCGGATCAAAAATGAATTAAGAAAGGTCGAAGAAGAGAGAAAATTGCGAGCAGCTTGAAGCAACCGCTTCTACATGCAGACATTTGCTTATATTTACATATTTTTGGTCATACTGAAAAGACTGAGGACAATTTTTTCTTGCTGCCATGTTCTTGTTGTTACAATTGCGGACGCTGGTGCTTGATTTCATAACAGAAAAGAAAACATGTATCCTTTAAGCTGCAGAAGTTCAATAAGATCTCGAAATTTCCACGATACGTGAACATATTTAATTTCCGAGATTTATGAGCATTAATAGTGGTACTTTCTGAATTCCATCATAATGGAGCGGAGAGGTGCTAAATTTACACACGTGGTGTTGTATCGTACTACAACCAAGATGATGAGGCTGTCTGTTTTGGCGCTGTTATGATTAATTTCAAGAAGAGGTTCTTTAGTACGATAACATAATTGCACTGAGTTCTCAAAAAAAGAGGGAATTGCATGAAATAAGGCAATGCTGCTGTTCTAGAGGACTCGTCCGCAACGTGCTCCAATCTCGCAATGTGACCCAGAGACCGCATCCGAGAAGGATGCGTTGGAATCGGTGAGTTGACATGCGTTGACAAATGATTGCGATGGAACAGGTCATGTCGACAACAACAACAACAAGACATGTTTTTCATGAAAAGAACGCGTCACGTCGGTGCGCCTGCGTCGCTTTCGGCTCCGGCTTGCGGCCGCGAGCACTGGGCTCATTTCTTCGCGAACGCTCGAAAAATGACACAAGAGAGTGAAGTGAGAGTTGTCTGTTGTCACTTTCTTGTTTGCTGGACCGTGAGTCAAAGGCTGGAGGGAGAATTATTGGAACAACGTTATTGGATTAAATTTAATTATGAATTAACTATGAGTTATTGGAGTTCTGCTTTCTTCAATAACAAAGAAAAAAGTAAATGGCGAAATGTGGGAGGCATTAACAGTGAACACGAACAACTGCTGACCTTTCAAATCTACGAGAAGCCGAACGCTTCTGCGTGCTAAAAACGGTCTAATCACACTAAATCAGAAGTCGAGAGATTTTGAATTTTTGAGTGACACTTGTTGTACTGCGAATCCTACAAATGTCCACGGTTTTCAACGTCGTTAAGAATATTTCATAGGAAATTTGGGTGGCAAAAGTGTTTACAAATACTCTGCAAGGTGTAGCTGACTTAAGGATCGTAGAAGGCCCGTGCCTCTGAAAAATGTGCTAAAGCAGTCCGGAATTCGCGTCGTCGTTGCTTTCCTAGTCTTTAAATCAAAACGGAAACGTTTTGGAGGATATTGAAGTATGTGATCTCTAGAAATTAAATAATTGTTTGAACGGTAAAGTTCTAATAGATTTTTTTGCCATTAATATTCGCTCCCATAATCCTTCCCTGCCGATTCCCAAAGTTTTTTTTTTCGAGCATTTTTGCGGTTATTTGAGGAATAGAAGGTTTTTGAATCACTGGAACACTAATTTACAAGTGGCCTTCGTATGTCGTTGAAGTACATTCCTCGCAACATTTTTCTTCTGATGTTTACATGGTGAGGCGCCAGACAGTAGCGCTTCAGATTGTTCGCATGCGGCAGTTTGTTTCAATATCAGCTTATCAGCAAACTCATTGTTTACACATGGGTACACTGTGCGTATGTGCGGAATGTGTGGAAAATCAACGTTGAGTTCGATCAGCTGATCAGCGTATTTGTCGAGAGCGCCCGAGATGATCAGGTGCGATCGCGTGGGCCATGTGACGTCGACCGACAGCAGCTCCAACCGTTTGTTTTGATGTGGTGGTGGAAAAAAGTACACCTCCGCGTGTCCAACACATGTTACATCATTCGAAAATTCACCGCACGTCGACTGAAACTGCGCAATGAGGGGTGAAGTAGTAGTGCTACGATGAGGTCAAGGTCTCCCACTCAGATTACAAACACTTGGGACGTTTACGTCACGGCTAGATCGTACCGTCTCCTGGAAACATTAATCTACGACCAAATAATGCTTGATTTTTCTACGATGGAGAATGCAAAACATCTGTTCGAAACTGGTGAGGAGAGAGAGAAAAACTCACAGACCCGAATCCACGCACTCGACTTTGTTTCTTATTAATTATTTTCCAAAATGAAAGGCCAGCAAAGAGAAACTCATACTTTCTGGATACTTCCGCATAGTCCTCGTAACAAGCATTGCTTAGACGCTTTAAATTAGCCAGAGACATCAATAAGACGTTCATAAGTTCTACATATCCGACCTTCTCAAGCCAAACATGGAGAACGAGAGAAGAGTGACTATTATAGAAAGCATTCGCGCTAGGAGAACACCCCCGAGATTGTTAGATTCTTTAGGTTGTTTGGAGACCCAGAATCGACTGTTCGTAACGTCTTTACTCAGTCTCAGTGAGGTTCGACATGAGCTCTCCTTCCGGCGAGGAAAATCCAGGTTTCTCAGAAAGAACCAGGGACATTAGGGACCAGAGATCGTCTAAAAACCATGAGACATGATTCTGGGAGATCCAGAACCTCGCTCACTTAAATTGGATTTCCATCGTAGGAGTGAGCCTAAGAATAGTCCACCGTGTTGCTAAAGAGGACCTCAGATATACCTACCGCGTCCTCAAGGTCCGCCGCCTCTTACTCTCCGAGTTGGCTAAACTCGAAAGAGTTACGCGGAATTTTTGCCTCCCATGAACCCGACGTAAATCTCTGGGTCAGTACGTGTGGGTCGTAGTCGAGAGACGGACTATCAAACCCAGGCACCCTAACGTCGATTAATTCCGGGGCGCTAGTGAGGCAGAGTTCGCGATGATAGAAGTGAAGGGTGGCTACTTCGAATGAAAGTTCTTATAAAAGGGTCCTTTAAATTAGATAAACAACATTTTCTGTATCTTTGTATATTGAGTTAAATAAACAACTCTTCCCATGAAATGTTTCTTTGTCCAGATTTTAATGACAGACCCTGTAAGCTCACAATGTGTTATCAGAATTGTCTCTCAAGGAGTTTCGAAAGGTGAACTAATTTATGTTAGTTTTCCTTTTGGTTCCCTTTTTTGCTTTGATTAAGTTGTAGCCACAAGTAGGAACAGAGAAGTTTAAAATAGGGAGATAGCTCGAAACTTCCATTGGGTAGGTAAGATTGTGTTTCATATATCTCGCAACGGCAAATCAACGTTAAACGTATTGCTCCTTTTTAGTCAACAAGAAAAAGTGAAACGGCAAATCGAAGAGTCTTGAGTGGGGACAAATCCACGGAGGATCTGTTGTCAGCGTCCACTTACGAGGTCTGTTAAATGCATTTCAATGTGATCGGATCATGTGAATACGATACTCGGGTCATATGACTCTGTTTTGGGAGACATTCTCTGCCCGTGCATTGAATACCGAAATAGTCTGGGGTTCAAGAAAGTACTACGATGAAAAGAAAAATTAGAAACTGACGATTTAAACCTTCTCTTCACATACCTACTATGTGATGAATAATAACCAAAGAGATAACTTTTTCTGGATTTCGTGGTTTTCTCTTTTGGAGGAAGTCGCTCTTCTTTTACAAAGATTGAATTTTGTAGTAAGCAAAACATAACTCTTATGAGATATGATCACTCAGACCTTCGTATTATTTGCATTTATTAGACCACGTGGTCCGTGATTGCATAAAGCTGGTGCGGATGACTAGACTCCCGTAAACAAACCACGCCCACTCGAATCGTGTGATCGCACTAGCACATAGAGATAGCGCTAGTGAAGGTATCAGAAATCTGAAGTGGCTCACGAGAGTTGTGAGTTTAGAATCACTTTTAACCCTCGAATATACGACGAAATAATGTAAAAAGTTCATTTCATAAATAATATCTCTGAAGAAATAACTGCAGGGTGTTTGAACCGGGTATGACTAGTAGTACTTAATTTATTAGCAGAGGTTGAGGAGTTTCTCATCAGTTGACCTACTTTTTTCTGAAAAATGTCCCATGAAGGTACTCTCAAAGTGTCCACCTTCCATTAAAACTCGTATTTATCTGTGCAAGTAACTAACTGTTAGCTTTTTATTTATGAGTAATCTTCTAAGTATCTTCTAAGGTTAAATGGAATGTACACAAAGTTGAGTTTTCATTCGTACCGCTGGAATCACGCAGAACTGAAAACTGTTTTTCGACGTTAAAAAATTATCCTTCCTGACTATATGGTAAGCGAACATAGTGCTTTAGGAGAGTCAAGTCGAATACCAGCTTTACTTTGATTTGAAAAAAACAAGTTCAAATATGCAGGGTACCATTTCCATGTAACACGTAGAACCTAGATTCTGCCCTTGAAAAGCTAAAACAAAAGAAGTTGTTGATTTCCAAGTTTTTTGTCAAATTCTTCTCTCCTTACTTAAATGGTTCTGAAGTTCCATCTTTGCTGATGATACCGATGAAAATAGTATGAAAAATTAACATGTGGGACCTGAGTGCAGCAGGAAGAAAATTATCAGTAATCATTATCATCTAACAAAGAGTTTTACGTCTGAGGACCTTGTGTGAATAGTATATGAAAGTCTACACGATAAACAAACATGTTCAGAAAAGAATTCCTTCAGTGTTAGAGGTACTGTATGATGCGTGTAAATATGCATCAACAGACAGCACAGCGGCAAAATGAAAAGATGTTCTCCAGTTCTCAACACTGCCACTATCGGTGATGCAACCCCACCAATTTGAAGGGATCAGTTTAACACCCTGCTAAATCGGCAAGGGCCATTTGCTCCTGACCTCGAGCACGGCCAGTGTCCAACAACAGAGTCGAAGGTTTGATCTGCACTCAAAAGATGAAGAATGGAAAGTCTGATGGATACGAAAGAATTAGAGCTGAAATGCTGAAGTCTCTTCTTCCTTCTGGGATCCGTGAGATGACGAAGATCATCCGTTCAATATGGAATGACGAAAAGATACCGGATTCGTGGAGACACGCTATCATAATTTTCCTCCACGACAAGTTATCCGTCACAAAATCTGAGAACGACCGATTAATATCATTGCTGCGTATAATATACAAGGTCTTAGGGCGGATCGTGCCGGATCGGCTTACCAAACATCGCAAGGAAACCACTACTGATGAACAACCTGAGTCTCATCCTGCTCGATCAACGACTGACTAAGTAGTCATCGTCAGGAAAGTGATCGAAATCTGGCAGCGGTACTCGAAGCCAATGCAGTTAGCGTTTCTGGACTCTGAAGACTCTGAAGACGTTCGACTCTCCTCACCGAGGCCGTCTTCTCAACGTTCTTCGCGCCGATAGATTCCCAGGAATGCTCGATCGCCTACTAAATGACATGAATTGACGAACAACTACCGCAGTGTGAACGTGAGCTAGATGCACAAAACCGTTTGAATTTGTAACTGAAGTAAGACAATGGAGCAGTAGCAGGACCCTTCCTGTTCAACTCGACCATCGATGACATCGTGCGAAGAACAGTCGATCGGTGTCCTGCCGACATCGTCTTAGCACCATCGGGGTCGTCAGGGTCCTCCTTGACCGTTCTCGAGTATCCTGACGACGTTATTATATCCGCGTAAACAGCACGGAACTTCGACATGTTGACAACCTTGTATCGAAGATGGCTCGGGCTTATGGACTACGTCTAACAAATGCCCTAACAAATGCAAGATGTGGGTCTCTTCAAGACCTCGAGCGGGAATCAGGGTGGACGAGCAAACGAACTCGTCGACGAAATCTGTTACCTGGGATGTATGCTCAAGAACAACGCCAACTATGAGGAAGATTTTCAGCAAAGATGCGCTTTTATGTTTAACTCGTTGTTTCTGACGAAATGTTTGTGGTCGACTTCCATCGCTCGCGAAGTCAAGCTGCAATTCTACCCATCCGCAACTAGCTCTATCACAATGTACGGATCCTAGAGTTACGGAGAGAAAAAAGTCGACGGCTGTTTGGGCCAAGGTATGCGCAGTGAACATCTTTATGCGGAAGTCGACGTTGTACAGCAGCGAAGGACACCTGGGAGGTATTAACATACATATCGGAAGAGGTCACAGAAAATCGTCTTCGCTTCTCTGGTCATATGGTGGCGATATCAGCAGATCGTTTTGTACAATGAATTCTCCGAAGTTTGTCGGGCTCAAGCTTATTAGTTACCTAACACTACTGTGCAAGCTAACAAGAGATTGAGGAGATCTTATCTCTTATAGACTTTTCAGGTCGCTCTTGCCATCCAACAATTCCATAGAGGATTTCTAACTGTACAAACTTTGAGATTTATTTTTGAGGTTTGACCTACATATAATTTCACATGGTAATGCATAGATGCAACAGATGTGTTCAAAACTTAAGACACACAAGCATTTTAACGTGATCAAAGCTTAAATAAAAAATGGGGTTAATGCAATACCTAGTGCTTTAACCCTGGAACGGGGTTCTTTAACGAAGCAAGCACTGCAAGTGATAGGTCCATTTCTATGAAATAGTTTTCTTTCAACATGCTGACATTCCTTGACCAATTCCTTCTGCAATTGCTCCTACTCATTATGAAGTTGACATGTATAGATGATGGGCGTGTGTAGTCTGAAATGACCTGATAAGAACGTGCATATTAACGCTTCCTGTCCTTCTAAATTATGTTTTTCTGATGAATTACCGCAGTTCTCGCTCGACAAAACTACGGCGTCTCATCTTGACCAAAACCGATTGTCTCGGATTCTTTTTCTCCTAGGAATACTCATATTTTAGTCGATTTTTTCTGTTCAATGTTGCGGATCAAATTTTGCGAATGTGCATAATTCTTCTTGGGAAGAACAGTTTATACGTGATTTTAGACTCACTATCTGGTAAATTGCCTGTCCTGCTGGTAATTTTGTTTCAAGAGAACCGTCATCTTGTCCCGCATTAATCGACGTTCGTTGATAGCGTTAGCTACTGAGTTAGCGTTCGCTTTACTCATTTTAAAACCATATTTACAATATTCTGAAACAAGATATATCTTTTCTTATCCGCCTACGAACTTCAGCTGATGTAAATCGTTTTATTGATGCTTCTCAGTTGCGACCTTTTACGTTTCACAATATTTTACATAACGGTAATAATTAAATTCATAGCAACTTATAATTTCACGCTTATAACTTATGATTTATAATGCATGAGCGCAATCCACACTATTTAAATTGAAAAAGTCGTAATTTGTTGAAAACCTATGTTATTTCCTATTGTTATACCTACTTTGTTGTTACGGGCGGTGGCGCAGTCGGTTAGAGGTCTGTTATAGCCACACGGTCGAGGGTTGGAAACATCTCTAGTGCAAACCAAGCCTTTCATCCCTCCGATAAAAACACTGACTTCATCATCGGCTGGCCCTCTCATTGTATAGGCAAACACACGTTCAAAAACCTCAACGATTAAGAATTGCAGTAAAACGTGTTGGCGCATCCCAATTGGATTGATACACCAGTGACTTTATCCTTTATCCTTTTTATGTCATTTCGCCCGACTCGAGAGTCGAGTAGAGTGGAGTTTCTTTTTCTGGAGAACATGAGCACTTCTTTGAAGTACTTTTTGAGTCTCTAATCTTCAATCACTGAATTAGGACAAAACTGCGGATTTCCTCCTTCACATCTCTGAAGAGGGA
Source organism: Necator americanus (assembly GCF_031761385.1). Lineage (NCBI taxonomy): Eukaryota > Metazoa > Nematoda > Chromadorea > Rhabditida > Ancylostomatidae > Necator > Necator americanus. Next base: position 19,625,901 of record NC_087374.1, read on the forward strand.
TACTCCTCGCATCACTCTTTCTACTGAACTGGATTAGAAATATTTGGTGGGACACGTATGTATGTATGACGTATTATTGGACACATTTCTAGGCAGAAGTGTCAGCTGCAATGACGTAGTCGACAGGTATCGTCAGTTGATGATTTTTGTCAATGAAAAGAAGACAGACCTCGACTTGCTGAACAACATTTTCGCTTCGAATAGAGTTAACCATTTTTTGTTGTTCTTTCTGGAGTTGTTTTTTACCTGGACATGCTGGCACATATCTCCCGACATGCCAAGATGTGAAATGTTCGGTGAATGAATATCGTAAGCGTTCTTTTGATTTTGATGTCGGAAGCATGTTCCCATGTTCCTGATTTTCAGGCTTTCGATAATTTATTCACATGTGATTATGTAAGTGAGTGCTTATCATCTTTCGTTATTTTTATGCGCCTCGTGAAATTCTCTGATCACGTTTGTCTCTTGTAGTCCAAGAAGACCAGAGTAATGTGACGGTGGCTCGCAGCTAGTCCGCCAAGACAGTGTTTGGTAGCAAAGTTTGTTTGACGTCCAGGTGTCAAATGGTCGGAGGATTAGTGAAATGACATGCAATGCAGATGGACCGATGTCGCATGACCGGTGCGCTGGAAGCCGGAGCTTCTAGCTAAGAATCTAGAATCGTACTAACATATTGATATTGTCGAACATATTAATGTAAAATTTCAATGCACTCCAAATGTCTTTTTTTTCGATCATATGACTCCGAAATCATTTTGTCCAAAAATGTACTGCATTTAAAGGTAGCACACCACGAATCTGACGTGGTGAGGAAATCAGCGGGAAAAGCTAGAGATGGGGCAGTAGATTTGTAGATTGCCGGATCCGGGGTAGTTCCTCTTAGTCGTCGTAAAAAACCACTTGGAGCACTCCGTTTTTCACGACTATTTCAGTTGCATCGCTCCATTTTCGCACACGCGTCGCATCCAGCTGCGCAGCGGTCGAAAGCCAAAAAGTTCTCTTCGATTGCTTATTCAAGTGAAACCAGTGAATAGGAGCGTTCTAACGTTCCTCGTAGGAACTAAAGCATTCTTCTACATAAGCTACTCTTCACAATTGTGGAATTTTTGAAGAAACTACCAGAAAAGAGGGAAATAAACTAATCTTACTAATTACTTAGTTTTTAATAGAGTCGCAGCCAGGAACTCTCACTGAGAGATTATCATTGTAGTTTCCGTCGCTCTAACTGGAATATGGCATACAATGACCGGACGAGTCCATGAAGTTTAACGCAACGCGGCTGCGACAAGTAGAGGTCCTGGTGATCTGAGGAGCCTATCGGTCAGCCTCGCGTCGCGTCGCGTAAGCCCGTTGGACACGTTTTGTGCTGAGCTTCAACAAGCTTTCCCTAAAGATCGAGATTGGCAAACCTGAAAAAGGATTAGTTTTCTGGATCATAACTACATGAAAAAAATTAACATTAAAAATGGATGGTTTGGTATAGATGTATAGATAATGCTCAAACAGAGGTATTGCCTTCTAATAGGGAAAATTTCGAATGTTTCGGCTCTTATTATTGCAATGATCAAGGACGTTTGAAAAATAAACTTTTTGACGTGGTCATGCCAGTTTTTTCGTCACATTCTTCGCTTTCTACACTTTAGAACTTGTCTCTAGCGCTTGTTCAAGGATCTGGTACATATTATTGTCTAAGGACACAGTTCATAAACAGTGATGTGTGCTAACCAGATTTATACCCTGATGGATTTCTTCCGACTTTTTTTTAAACCTTTTGTTGAAACAGCTGAACAGATGAATACGAAAAGCCACATTTGCAAATTTTACGTACGAGCGCCTCCTGAGAGAAAAGATTCGTATTCGTTGTAATTTATGACTATCACTTAGATACGTATTTGAGTCAATAAACAAGTAGTTCTGTTTATATGCTGTGTTATTTGAATCTTACCGCGAAATGTACTCGTCGATCAGACATGTCAAACGAAAGCCAAGATTGTTAGTTTCCCTTATTACAGCTTACGTTTTGCCGGTGTTATCTACGTTGGAACTTCCGATGAGTCCGATTGGCGGCCAACATGTGATGGAATTGCTTCGCTCTCATCAAGCTTATCCGCGTAGCCTCCTACAAGGTTGGTATGGTAACATCTTTCCCCTCATATTACTACGGTTCAAAATTCTGAAACCAGACTAGCGACGTTTCTGCTGTTGCTGGAATGTCGCTTGCTGGAACATGAGAGATGCACATCTGCTACTCGTGTTGTACCACATTGCCAGATATTTACATCAATATAATAACCTAGAAAAACAGTGATAAACCATCATAAAAAGTTAGGGGAGAAATTTTGACGAAGCCATAAAAGAGAACGAGAAATATCTATGCGTGTCATAAACAGAGAGCATCTCTTTCCAAGAAAAAACTGACAGTTAAATGAATAATGAACAAATATCAGATCAGTGAAATAAATCCCACTAGAAGTACGATAGATAACTTCTGGGCAGGAAAGTTACTAACAGTAAATAATTTGAAAAGATTCGCATTGGAAATTGACAGAACTCCGTAAAAATTGTTAAGACTGCAACTGCATGGTTTCTGTGTCTCGTTTTTTCAGATAAAAGAAACAAATAAAGTGGGCAAATAACAGAAACTCAGTTCGAGTTCCAAAACAAGACAACAGATCAAACATGCAACCACCGCTATCGGCCTGGATCGATCACGACCGCCACCTACAACGACTTCGCAAGCAGGATTTGCGTTCGTTAACGATCTCTCCAAGTGTTTTGTGGATTCGAATGTAATGTTCTTATGATGTTTCTTCTCTTTTAAGCACATTTCCTTCGTCATTTTCTTTCTTTTCTCTTTTTTTCTCTTCTTCTTCTCTTCTTTTTTCA